>NC_060142.1:269704475-270381975 GCF_021461385.2 Schistocerca piceifrons | reverse complement strand
ATGTGATGGAAGATTATATCCACCTGCATTTACCATTTCCATACCTATGACTATTTGGTGTTCAGACAGGCATAGTACCTCTATTCCACCCTCAGTTCTTAATTCTTCTACACAAACAAGAAGCTCATCTATTTTCTTTTTTAATCCCCTGATATTCTGATGAAATATACTAACATTATTTTTCACTGTGATTTTATGAGGATCTTGTGCCATACTAACATTAAATTTTACTGTACTGTTATTAGAACTTTGTAATATTTTAACATCTCTAGTACCTGGCTGTCTTAGCTTCTCATTAAGCTTAATTTCAATCAATGCTGGATGATTGAACACTGATCTAGCTAAAAAAGAAGTTCTCCCATTTGTTTCAGTGCCCCTCTTAAAGATTTTGCTATTATCCCAGCCAATTAACCCTTCCGTTTCCCATTGCGATGCATGCCATGTCTTGTGAAGTCCCACCTACCAATATCATCAACAGGAACGCATCCTATGCCTGATAAAGCAACTGCCTGAAGCAGCTGATCTAGCCCATATTGACCCTCCTGACAGAGCTGTTCAATTGGGGCGTATCGTACCGCATGAAAGCAGGAGCCAAGCCAACATTTGTACGGTTCGTTGCAGAAATTCTATTTTTATGAGGTCACACTCAATACTGTAGCCCTGATCTCTATCAATACTGTTTCCTGCTCCACCCACTATCACAACATGATTCTGTTTTGTAAAACCCTTGTACAGTGAGCCTACATCCTCTATCACTTGGCTAAGACATGTGCTGGGTTTGAAAAACTTGTGACCTGCTACCTGTCATCTAATTTTTTCTGCGAGATCTGGCCCACATAGCTTCCATGGCTACTTCCTAACAACAGAACTTTCCTACTATTTTCCACTTTTTTTTTTTTGAAACCGTTGGTTTCCTTGTGAAAGTCTGTTGAGTGCTGACTACACTTACATCTACTAGAGCCTCTTCCTGAGTACACTAAGGTAGCAAGGCAAATCTATTGTTTGTGCCAATGATGAAACTGTCACACAATGTTCTCTTTCTGTGGCCCCTGTCCCTTGCTACCATTTTCCACCTGTCTTCACCCTTCTCCCCCATTAACCTCATCAGTTCCTTCCTAGCGCTATACAGTTCAGTATTAAGGGCTATAATCTTCCCTTCCTGTTCAGCTATCTTCCTATCCCTTGAACATACTCTGCAATACCATGGAAGAGACCCATTTACTTCCCCAATGCCCATTCCGCTACATTCCCCCCCCCCCCCCCCCCCCTCCAATGTAACCATCTGTCGCAACAGCTTCACCGAACCCCAGAACAAACTTTTCTACGGCAGCTCAAACACTTCTCGCTCATGGCTGTTTGGAATATTTTAACAGAATTTATCTAGGCAATAACAGTAATATGCTATAAGTACGGATCACAAGGGTCACTAAAGCTACGTGGAACACTAATATACGTGTATACTATTAATATAATAAAGTAATGCCCATAAACTAACCGTTAAAAATCAAAACATGTACACCCGAAAAATTAGGCCTAAAATTGCTTATGCCCGATATGTTCTTTACGTTTTTTGAAAGGAAATAAAAGATAGAATTTAAAACATTTAATTCCCTGACTAGATAGGGCACTACTAAATATATATGTAATGAAAACAACCTAAATTATTCAATTATTACTTAAGCAAATGTCTTAAAGTTTTATGTAAAACTACGTCAGAAGTATGCGCAAATCGGCCCTTATGTTATGTGGTTTCTTTTCCCGAGAAGTACTTTGAAACGAGTGAAACCTTCAATAGATAATACAGAACAGAGTCTAAGTAATTTCATTAAAATGTAATATTAACTTAATTGACAGTTCTCATAGAATTAACTACTTATTTTCACGAGCTCAATATTCAAGCGTGTGCGGTCTGCACCAGGGCTTCCAACAAATCGTTAACGAAGGTCCTAGCATACGGAATAGATTCCCGGATATATGGCTGGGTCGAAGACCTCTTACGTGACAGAACGCAGTACACTGTCCTGGTTGGTAAGCGTTCATCAGAGACAAAGGTATCGTCAAGAGTACCCCAGTAAAGTGTTTTAGACGCGCTCTTCTTCTCTATACATAAGGGACCTGACAGATAGGGTGAACACCAATGTGACGCTGTTGGCTGATGACGCTAAATGCATGAAAATTGCGTCATTGAGCGACTGTAGAAAATACAGGATAATGTAGACAAAATATCTATTTGGTGTGTTGAATGGCTGCGTGCTCTAAATATACACTCCTGGAAATTGAAATAAGAACACCGTGAATTCATTGTCCCAGGAAGGGGAAACTTTATTGACACATTCCTGGGGTCAGATACATCACATGATCACACTGACAGAACCACAGGCACATAGACACAGGCAACAGAGCATGCACAATGTCGGCACTAGTACAGTATATATCCACCTTTCGCAGCAATGCAGGCTGCTATTCTCCCATGGAGACGATCGTAGAGATGCTGGATGTAGTCCTGTGGAACGGCTTGCCATGCCATTTCCACCTGGCGCCTCAGTTGGACCAGCGTTCGTGCTGGACGTGCAGACCGCGTGAGACGACGCTTCATCCAGTCCCAAACATGCTCAATGGGGGACAGATCCGGAGATCTTGCTGGCCAGGGTAGTTGACTTACACCTTCTAGAGCACGTTGGATGGCACGGGATACATGCGGACGTGCATTGTCCTGTTGGAACAGCAAGTTCCATGTCGGTCTAGGAATGGTAGAACGATGGGTTCGATGACGGTTTGGATGTACCGTGCACTATTCAGTGTCCCCTCGACGATCACCAGTGGTGTACGTCCAGTGTAGGAGATCGCTCCCCACACCATGATGCCGGGTGTTGGCCCTGTGTGCCTCGGTCGTATGCAGTCCTGATTGTGGCGCTCACCTGCACGGCGCCAAACACGCATACGACCATCATTGGCACCAAGGCAGAAGCGACTCTCATCGCTGAAGACGACACGTCTCCATTCGTCCCTCCATTCACGCCTGTCGCGACACCACTGGAGGCGGGCTGCACGATGTTGGGGCGTGAGCGGAAGACGGCCTAACGGTGTGCGGGACCGTAGCCCAGCTTCATGGAGACGGTTGCGAATGGTCCTCGCCGATACCCCAGGAGCAACAGTGTCCCTAATTTGCTGGGAAGTGGCGGTGCGGTCCCCTACGGCACTGCGTAGGATCCTACGGTCTTGGCGTGCATCCGTGCGTCGCTGCGGTCCGGTCCCAGGTCGACGGGCACGTGCACCTTCCGCCGACCACTGGCGACAACATCGATGTACTGTGGAGACCTCACGCCCCACGTGTTGAGCAATTCGGCGGTACGTCCACCCGGCCTCCCGCATGCCCACTATACGCCCTCGCTCAAAGTCCGTCAACTGCTCATACGGTTCACGTCCACGCTGTCGCGGCATGCTACCAGTGTTAAAGACTGCGATGGAGTCCGTATGCCACGGCAAACTGGCTGACACTGACGGCGGCGGTGCACAAATGCTGCGCAGCTAGCGCCATTCGACGGCCAACACCGCGGTTCCTGGTGTGTCCGCTGTGCCGTGCGTGTGATCATTGCTCGTACAGCCCTCTCGCAGTGTCCGGAGCAAGTATGGTGGGTCTGACACACCGGTGTCAATGTGTTCTTTTTTCCATTTCCAGGAGTGTAGAAAAATGTAAGTTAATTCTGATTATTGGGAAAACAATCCTGTAATGTTGGACTACAGTATTAGTATGATGTCCTGCTTGATATAGTCAAGCCGATTAAATATTTAGGTGTAACGTTACAAAACAATATGAAATAAAATGAGGACATACGGTCAGTATCAGGGAAGGCAAACGGTGAACTTTGGTTTATTCTGAGATTCTTAGGAACGGGTAGCTCACATTGCGACACATTCTTGAGTGCTGCTCGAGACATCGAAGCAGTGCAATACGGGAGAATTACACAAGTGCTTCATGAACTGAAATGACAATCCCTGGGAGAAAGACAACGGTCTTTTTGCGAAACGCTGTCGAGAAGATTTACAGATCCGGCAGTTGCGACTAACTGCAGAACGATTCTGCTGCCACTAATTTATGTTTCTCGTAAGGAGCGCGAAGTTAAGATATCTAATTTTAGGGCTCACAATGAAGCATACAGACAGGTTTTTTTCCCTCGCTCCATTTCCGAGTGGGACAGGAAAGTGAATGACTAGTGGTAGTACAAAGTACATGTAGCATATGGTGGCTTGGGACGTTTGAATGTAGATGTAGCTAGTTAGCAAACGTTATCAATGGTTCAAATGGCTCTGAGCACTATGCGACTTAACATCTGAGGTCATCAGTCCCCTAGAACTTAGAACTACTTAAACCTAACTAACCTAAGGACTTCACACACATCCATGCCCGAGGCAGGATTCGAACTTGCGACCGTAGCGGTCGCGCGGTTCCAGACTGAAGCGCCTAGAACCGTTCGGCCACACTGACCGGCTCAAACGTTATCAGTCGGCAAACTGTACCTTGGTGACAGGTGACGATTCCGAATGTTCGATAACGTCAAACAAGCAGACTACACAGCAAGCGGATTTTAATATTTTCTTATATTTATGGCACCTGAAGTTCAGACCTCAAATGTAAATTTTCCAATGCAGCTCGATCAACTCTCAAAAGTTCTCGTGAAAATCGACTTTGAAGTTTTCAAGCACGCTGGGTTCGATTCCCAGCTTAATAGATTTTAAAACAAAGGTGCATATTATACGAGCATATTAATGAAGTGTGACATACATACAGATGGAAAAATATTAATGTGTATTGTTTTAAATTTAAGGTCTTGTTTAACATCTTTTATAAAAGATCGTTAGTTAAAAATGTATGTTCGGATTCTTGTGTGCAATACGTAATTACATGGAGTCTGATGTTGTTCCTAGCTAGACACATGTGGCAAAGGCTGGAACCTTTTACTTTATTTCTGACTTAAGCGTAGCTGCTCTAGATTCTGACCATTGCTTTTTCGCAATATAATTTTAAGGTTTATCAAAATTTCATTCTTATGAAGACACCCTTAGTAGGTGCCGAAACCTAGGTCAGTGTACCAAACAGCAACCGGTTGGCTGTACAATCCTATGTTGAAATTATAAAAGCATGCGTTTTTCATTAAAATGGCAATGTACTTGATGAATTTTATATTTGAAAGACGGAAACATGTGATAAGAAATAACATAAACTGGCAGCAGACATTCTCATTGACACTCGAAGAAAATGTCCTCCTTCAGAGTTTACATCCTGATTGGAAATAAATTGTTTCTTAAATAAAGGAAATACAAGTTTCTTCTACCTGTTTTACAGGGGAAGTCTCAGGAAGCTGTACGCAGCAGACCAGTCGCCTGTCCCCAGTATACGAAGAGACATGTATTGGAATGTGCACCACACCAAGCAAGTTCAAAACTCGCTTGAGGCAAGTTGCCTATGTCTGTGTTTCTGTCAGTGCTCTCGTCTTAAAGTGCTACACAACTAAAGGAAATAACAGCACACGGAGCATAGAAAAGTAAATAAGGACTTCTGACAGCATAGTAGATCACGAAATCACAGGAACTGAAGAGAAAAGAGAACATAAAAGAAAAGGTGGAACAAATAAGTTAGAATCGCACGCTTTTTGCAGTGGTTTTTACAGTAAATTTGCTTAAGTTTGGTTGTATCTCCTATTTTTGTTCCTTACCGTGTTTATTCCACAAATATTCCAAGAAATTAAATTTATCAGACTTTTAGGGAGCGTATTGCGTGAATTGTGTGTCCCATGATCCAGGTCGCAGCATTTTGCTTTGTTTTGAGGTTGGGGTTCCATCGACACCGTGACGTGTTGCATAGCGACTCTGTTTATAAAACGCGGCATGTCTCTCCAGGGATCCCAGATGATACGAAATTTACGGCACACAAAACGGTATTTAGTTGTGTCCTCTACCGCACACATATGGCATTCACTTGATCGGAGTAGCTGAACTGAATAGAGTTTAAAGTTTGCAGGAATAATGTGATTTACGACCTTGTACCACGTCGCGTGCACACTCAAAGATAGAACCTTGGACTTTAGTTTTTTCGACATAGTTTCCCATTTGTTTTGTGTCAGTTGTCGAAAGATTAAACTCAGCCCAGCTTCTCAGAAATGGTCGAAAAACTTCAAAGTAGATTTTGCGAAAGTTTTTAAGAGTTGCGTCCAACTGCTTGGAGAATTAACATTTGAATTCTGAGCTTCACATACCAGAAATATAAAAATTACTAAAATTCAATCGCCGTGTTGTCTCGTTGTTAGTTCACACGGTGAACGACTAGCTAGAAGAAGTAACCAGAGCACTGCAAGATCGCCGTACGCGTGCAAAATCAGTCAAAAGTGGAAAGCGACAAAACGTAAAACAACTAATAGTCGAACACTATATGAACGGGCTTTGAACAGGAAAGAGGCGGTACGTGACTGCGCGTGCAATTTAAGCGCAGAACTCCGCCAGAGGGCGCGGACCAAGTACCTTCGGCCTTTGCTGTCCCCAGAGGCTTCAAGGAACTCTCGTCTACTTGCTAGCCGCAGAAGCCGAGACATCATATATACAATGCGGCTTGGCAGTGAAATCAAATCATTGTCGGATACAGGACAAATCGCCAACAATTTCTCCAAAACATCGAAATTCCACGACTACAAAATACTGTATTCTGTGGGAAGCACCACAGCGCTCCATACAGGGTGTTCGGAAATTTGCGTTACAAACTTGTAGGACGTGTAGAAGGGAATGAGTACATAATATTTTGAACAGGAGCCCATGTGCGGAAACGCACTATTTCCGTTCTACGAAGGTTTCAGTTCAGATGTGTAACGCGTCCATGTCTACTGAGAGAAACGGAAAAGTCTCAGAGCAGCTTGTCCTGCTATGCAATAGGGTAGACACCAAGCCGTATGCTACGTCAGACGGTTACGTGACGTCACTTAATTGTGCAAAGTTTAATTTACGAGACTCCTGTAGAGACAGGAAGATCTACTGGCACGAATTTTGACCACTACACTAGAAATTGAAGAGACATCGGATAGGATGGAGAGTGTGTACCAGAACATGATTCATAGGTACGTGCCTGTAACAACTTTGTGGTCGCCACGTCGAGCCGTTGTTGTAATGCTTCCATGCTGAGTTCTTTTTTGGTTTGGAATGATGTAAACGCGTAATGTTTAAGTGTTAATACAAACAGTGTGCTTAAGTTATACATGGATGTCCGTTATATTTACTTTTTATTTGTTACCTATCAGTCGTATTGCGTCAGGCTTAATTCAGTTACTCAAGGAGAAGTGGATGAGTTATCCGAATTGAAACAGTATTAGAACGAAAACGGTACATTTCCGAACACTGGTTGCTATTCAGAATATTATCTCCTTGTAGAAATAGTAAACAGCCAATTAGTCGCAAAATGGAAGGTTTATTAAAACCTGTTTAGAATCGTTTCAACGTTTATAAAAACATCTTCTTCAAGAGGAAATATTGACATCAGGATCACATGCTGTGGCAGAGGTACGTTAAAATATAGCCGAAAGGTGTGCGTCAAATAGAAAATTTCACATCCACAATAATTAAACATGCACAAAATAGTGGTTGGCATTGGCTACTTGCACATAAATGTACCAAATGACACAACCATGTTGTGAGCGATTTAATTATTATGGATATGAGATCTTGTATTTGACCCACGCCGTTCGGCTATACTTTAATGTACCTCTGCTAAAATATGTAAAGCAGTTGTCAATACTTCCTTCTGGAAAAAGTGTATTTATAAGCATTGAAACAATGGTAAAGCGGTTTTAATAAACATTACATTTGGTAACTAACAGGCTGTTTACTATTCCTACAAGAAGATTTCATCCTACTGTTGCTGCTCCAGTCATGTACAAAATTTCAAAATACTATGTACTCGTTCGCTTTTACAAGACCTAGAAATTTGTAACGGGAATTTCCGAATATTCTTGAATTTCATTAGCAAAGACAAGAGAAGCATCACATAATGGAGAGGTGCAAGAAATATGCTCGTCCTTACTCTAAAAGGAATTGTATGTTACTATGATGACTGATCCTCGTTGTCAATAAAAGTACAGGGTGTAACATAAAAGTATGATCAAACTTTCAGGAAACAGTTCTGACACGTAGAGGAAGAAAACACTGTAAATTATATGGACACGGCTCCGAAAACGCTTTACTTCCATGTTAGAGTTCAGTTTCTACGACTCTTCACACATTAATCATCGATTTTGAAACGAAGCCCCATCCGTGAGCAGCACATTTGCACTACAACGAGGAATGACACATAGTTGAATGAACCATTTTTAGGAGTGTGTCCGTGGAGGGAAATCAGCTGCTGATAGTACCTGCACACATTGTACGTGGAACGGATACAGTCACGTGGTCAACATTACTTGCTGCAGCTAATAGTCTTACGCTGACACTAGAGTTGTCGGCAACTGCACGATGAAGTTCCTCCTCTAGTTGAGGTGCCTCGTCCTTCTAGACTTCTCCAGTCGTGGACATTAGGCTCAAGTGTTCCATGCCTCATAGACGATGATTAATTGCTTCAAACTTCCTCCTGCTGGAGCATTGTCGTTCTGGTAATCTCTCCCGATACGATCGTTGAGCGCCGCAGTCATTACCATCTGCTAATTCGTATAGAAGATGGGCATTTACCAACTCCACATGTGGCTACACTGCCAATGCACTGTACCTGAAATCAGGTCCGTGCTACACACTTAACAGTTGACGCGACGTCCTTAATCCTAGCAGAGCAACAAACAATACAGTGAGTCACATTTCAACAGTACCTTTGTTCAATTAGAACAACAAACATTGGCGGTGAACACAAGACTTACAACTTGATGTACATTTTAACCAAACTTGGTGTAATATATCCACTGTTCTCAGAAACTCAAATTATGGAGTCAAGGGAAATTTTTAAATGTTCTACAACAGTATATATTACAAGAACTGTGGCCGTTGGAATCCCCCAATTTTTAAACAGGTTTATTACAACAAAGCCAATTATTGTCTACAGATTATATTCTTATCGACGTTCCTTGTAGTGTGAAGCGTGTGCTGTCAATCCCTAAAAACATTCTGGTTTAGTTGAAGACTATGTGTACATAAAAATATTATGTAACTACGAGGCATTTGGTATTATACACTGATCACAGGACTTTGACGATACCTTTATGTTATAACCGACAGTCAATAATCATCACTAAAAGTTTCGTGTTTGTTTCACAATCGCGGAATTATAACGTACAACTGACGTGATAGTATTATTTCCCCTGTTGAAACTGAATTCAATGTTGCTTGCTTTCTTTATGCTAAGCGTTAGTTTCTTATCGACCAATTATAAAAGTCCCTGACTCCTTTGCGAGGAGTTCTACTGTTTCATCTGCAATGATGATACTATTGTCATCGACAAAGAGAATTTTTACCCTAAGCGTACTATTGCTTGGATAGACATCGATGTATGTAATGAACAAGAATGGTCTGAAGGAGGTACCTTGAGGAACACCTATCTTAATCTATACTGAAACTGATAAATGTTTAAAAAGTTCGTTTGATTTGACGATCTCACTAATGGTACACTCAGTTTTCCAAATGTGACCGGAACCATTATCTTACTTTTTGACATTATAATACAGACATGCCAACTAAAATTTTTCCCCGTTGTGTTTACTGTTAATATGATGTACTTTTTTTATACTGTAAATCTTTAGATACTACGTGTTAATTAGACGTGTGGTATGTGCTGTTACCTGTATAAATTTTTGTATTATATTGTATTTGTTATGGGTTAACTCCGTCAGGAAAAACAATGTTGTAGGCAGAGAGTAAAGGCTTGTGTAGGAGCGCTGTCTCTGGAGGCGTCAGAGCAGAGTGCTTAAGAGACTTACTTGGTAGGGAGACGTAAGAGTGAACATACGAAAGTGTCGTGTACTGTAGGGCCTGTGTGAGGCGCAGCTGTTGTTAGCTAGGCACCAAGAGCATAACAAATATAGATGGATATAAGAAGCTCCAATAATATGAAGAATTGGACGTTGAGAATTAAAGTATGCCCGCAGTATTACGTGGAGCAATAGGAAAACTGTAGACGACGACGGAGACGACGGTGTAGCATCTGCAGCGATCTGTAAGGTGGTTCATTTTCGTTCACGTTAGAAACTTTGTAAGGCATTGTCCAGTGACAGTGATATTCTAAGTTAATTTTATTTCAGTAACAAGTGTTGTACGTAAAAACTGTAGTTACCTGATCTTGTCATTACCCTCAGTCATTGTCACCTACTTAGACTCCCATTCCTTTCCAGTTACTGAATGTCCGAGTGTTGTTGTTTAAATAGCTAAAAGAAAAATTTTAATAGACAACCATCGCCAAGTTTATTTTTTTGCTAAGAAGATAACTGAAAGTGATAACGTAGCCTCAATTAGTAATCAATGCTCTTCAGTAATGTTTTGAGGCAAAGTCATTCTTGCCAATTGTGTCAAGATAAAGTGAAGTAAAGTAAAAATCATCAAAACATTCTGGCAATTTCAGTTTAAAGAAAAGAATAAATTAAGTTCACATATACCATATCTGTGTCTATTGTAATAACGCTGTTGTGTACTGTCGGGTAAGTTGCTAGCATGTTCGTTTACTAATCATCGAAACAAGGAACACAGGGACACAATGATATTACAACTTACTATTCGTTGAAATAATAAATACAGTCACAAATTCAGAAAACTCTTGCAAAGAAACAAGCCTGACCTTTAAGAATACATATTTTAAGACACATGCCAATGACTTCCTTCAATAGTAGAAATTTTTTTGTAAACTTGGAACTTTTGCTTTTACTTGTAACGAAACTTAGTTTTAATATATATATAACAAGAAGTTTTAAGAAAAACTTTATAGATATTCAACTTGTTCAATGCTGGTATCTTAGACATAATTATTTCGTAGAGGTCTAACAAGCCTGGCGGCTCCAAAAGGGTTTGAAATCCTTTGAATAGTTTAAAACACAAAAAATATTATTAATAAGCTACAGTTTTAAACCGGAAAAACATTTCTTGAAGGTAGAATACATGCATCAATTACAGTACAGCTCAAACTTAGCAGCTTTTCGCGATTTTGTATCCACTTAGTTGTACTGGCGCAGCCCAGCCGGCTTAGAAAACAACTAGTTCCTTTTGTAGCACACCAACAGACTGTTACAACACGGCCCGTTTTACGCCAACTGTGAAGCCAGCCAATCTTTTCCACGCAAGATGTTAAGTCAGATATTAACTTACGGACTTAAAAACAGTCAAGAAGCCCGAAGTTCTTAAAGGAAATTGCAATACTTTAGAGCACATAACAAGTTTTAATTGCAGTTTTACCCATCAAATGATTTAAGTAGGAGACCTCCTGAAATACTCTAGAAGTGTGCAAAGTAGTAAAAGCACATCTCATTATTGGGTTAAGATAAAATTACACCTTTAAAATTACAACGAAAACATCTTTGCATAATTTGAACTGCTTGTGCACACAGTTTAACAGAGGTAACCAGTATGTAGTCAAGTACTGCAAGAACCACCGTTACCAGTATTTTGATTGACTCACATTTAAGACTACACACGCTGCTATTCAATACAACATACTTCAAACAACATAACAGACTCTACCACAGTTGCGCTTATAGAACTTGCCAGGCGTTGGGCTTTAAATAAACAGACATTGCCCCAGAAAAATTTCCTGGACGCAAGCTCTATACGTTTTGGACAATTAGCACAGCTTTCGTAAGCTGGACAAAGTAAATTACGTAATAGACACAGGTAGTACTTGCAAGTACAACGGCATCTGCGGGGTGAGGAACTCCCAACACAAATGCGACAGCACATTTCAGATACCACAGCTCGACTGAAAGTTGTAGAGCCTGGAGCTGTCACCGACCACGGCACGACGAGTACTGCAACGACGACGACTGACAGGGTCACTGCCCTCTCTCGCTAATCAGCCTAACTTCCACAGCGTCTCGCTGCTGTGCCGACTCCTCTTCGAATTTTTTTTTTCCTTTATTGGATTTCGATTCCCCCCAATGGGGGCGGGCTGGCACCAGCCTAGTACGCCGTTCTTGAGCCTACAGAATATTTGAAACATAGGAAGATAAGAAACAATAAAAACAGGCGATAAAAAGGTGACGTAAAATGTAAAACGGCGGAAAATTGTGGAAAGTTAAAACATAAAACTAATGGTGGGCGATGATAAAATACACAGGAAGCAGACAGGGAAAAAGTAGGCAGGCTATTACAAAAACACGTCGACAGTCTGGATTCTGTTCACAAGAGATATAAATAAATCACACCCTGTGACGGCATGATGTCCGTTTGCAACACTTCGGAAAAGACGCACAACACTTAACAATCACTAGGAACACTGCACTGAAAAGTCGACATGAAGAAGACACTCCACAGGCAAGGGCAGATGGGTGGGGGACCTGGACAGGAGACGGGGAAGAAAAAGGGGCGAGAAGAGGAAAAAACGAAAGGCGGGGGGGGACAACAACAAAGGGAGAGGACTCAGAAGGGGGTAGATGTGAGAGGGAATGGGGAAAGGCAGAGGAAGGGAAATGCAAAGGGACTTGGGGGAGAGAAGTGAGGCACAGAGAGAATAGGTGGGAAAAAACAGGATGGTGTGGAGGGGGGGGGGGGGAGGGGAAGAGGGAGCCCGGGAAAAGGACAAAGGAAAGGAGGGGGTGAGGATCAGAGTTCATAGGAGGGATAAATGGAGGGAGAGAGGGCATCATCTGGGAGGGGGAGTTGACGGAAGCCACCTTGGGAAAGGAGATGAAGGGTGTAGAGATGGAAGGTATGGGGGACACATCAGTGAAAGTGTGGCAGAGGGTGGGGGTCGGAGAGGAGAGGAGCAACCAGGAGATCAGGGGGATCAAGGCGGCGGGAAGTGTAGAGTATGCGGATGTGTTCGAGGAATAGGAGCAGATGGGGGAAAGGAATGAGGTCGTAGAGGATCCCTCTTAGAATCGTTCCGCATGCTCCTAAATAGGCGATCGTGACCGATCACACTGTGGGAAAGTGCGGTCACGAGAAAGAGCTGACACACTAACTGCTCCAGAGGTAAGTTACTATTCACTGGCATGACACGTATTTTGGAGTTGTCAAGCTATTAGAAGCCAACAGTTGTTTATTTGATGCAGTAAGTGTCCATACTAATTACCAACTACTCAAAGTACATAGCTTGCTATGTCCAGGAATCTAACACAAGTAAGTAAACGTTTATCTGAGTTTATGTAAGTTATTCTCGTGAGAAAAGAGCTACCTCCAGTCAGTCATTTATTTTTTAATAACGAGTTTCAGTACCTTTTTCCAGGTCAACTGGAGAGATCGGAGACTTATAAGGAACTTGTACCTGGGACGAAGGGTAAAGGTACGACTGAACTATGGAGAAACTAACAGTGTGGAAATAGGAAGGGGAGTGAGACAAGGATGTTGTCTGTCGCCAAGTCTCTTCAACCTGTATGGAGAAATACTGGCGAGAGAAGCGCTAAAAGGATGTGGAAACTTCAAAGTAGGAGGACGTCTCATCAACACCATCAAGTGAGCAGACGATCTGGTAGTGCTCGCCAAAAATCACAGACAGTTGCAACACATGATGAACAATTTGGTGGAAATGGGAAGAAAATACGGCATGGAAATCAACATCGAAAAATCAAAAGTGATGCGCTTATCAAATCGTGAGAAACACTTGAAGATAACTTTTGACAATCGGGAACTGGAAAATGTGAATCAGTTCAAGTACCTGGGAAGTTTTATCACAAAGGATGCCCACTGCACCAACGAAATCCGAGCAAGAATCGCCATGGACAAAGCTGCTTTCAACAAGAAGAGGGCTCTGCTGACCAGCAACTTGAGTTTGGCATTGAGGAAGAAACTGACAAAGTGCTACATTTGGAGCATTGCACTGCATGGAGCAGAGACATGGACCATGGGAAGGAAGGAGAAAAAAATACTTAGAGAGCTTTCAAATGTGGTACTGGAGGAGAATGGAAAAGATCAAGTGGACAAATCGCATAAAAAATGACGATGTACTGCGAAGAGTAGGAGAGAAGTGAAGTATTCTGCGTACAAGTCTTCAGAGGAGGGCCAACTGGATTGGACTGTACTTAGACACGAGGGACTCATACATGATGTCATCGAAGGGAAGTTCAGAGGAAACGCAGGACGAGGGAGAAGAAGAATTCAACATCTGGACGACATGAAAGATGGAAGGAGATACAACAGACTGAAGGAAGAAGCTGAAGACAGGGAACAGTGGAATCAGAAATTCTCCGTACGAAAACATGGACCTGCCACTAGGCAGAATACTACATAATAATAATAATAATAATAATACTTGTGTTGTCGGAAACGTGTATTAAACTTCTGCTCACAAAAACGTGCATCCAAACTCTGACGTATTCATTGCTGTCTGCATTATTGTTCAGGTACAGACCAGACAGTGCCCAACTAGACTGGCGACTGTACTAATTAATTTATGCATTATTTCAGATAGCCGCCGGAGTGGCTGAGCGGTTCTAGGCGCTACAGTCTGGAACGGTCGCAGGTTCGAATCCTGCCTCGGGCATGGATGTCTGTATGTCTTTAGGTTAGTTAGGTTTAAGTAGTTCTAAGTTCTAGGGGACTGATGACCTCAGAAGTTAAATCCCATAGTGCTCAGAGCCATTTGAACCATTATTTCAGTTAGTTTTGTTGTGGACTCTGTAAGTCATGTAGTACCCATGTTCGTTTCGTATGTATGTGGGTGATGCTGTTTAAGAGTTAAACCAAATCCAAATAAGTAGAAAGTACAGGAGTAAAATAGGTTGATCATTAGTACAACTTGTTGTACACTTCTCTCCACTAACAGGTCAAATTTGCTTCGCAGACGAGAGCCTTGTCCGAGATCAAAGCCATTAGGTATATGCGATCATGGTCATATTGTCACATTAACCGATTAGTGAGGGGAGAGGTGGCAACTTCTTCTCTTATCTCTTATGGTTCTAGATTCCTCGGCAGAATTTTTCAGTGACTAACGTCTAACGTCTTGGAGCGGTCTAATATTCTGGCGATATGCGTCACTGCCTAGTGCATGGACTACTCCCTTTGTAAACTCCTCTGTTTTATTCTCAGATAAAAAAGAAAATGAACTTGGCCAGAAGGGCTTTCCTGTCGTCTCCAGGTGTCTGTTTAAAATGCACAGAAATTGCTTCGGCCTGCAGCCCCACCTACATTTTAAGATGGTCGCCACGTAGCGGGAAGCTAAATACCGCTGCAGCGATTCGGGGCCAGGGAGGGTGGTCGGGACGCGGCTGGCGATCTTTTACGTGCGCCCAGCCACAGCCGCAGAACGTGTTCCAAATTCAATATTCCCTGCACCGTCCAGGCACTAATCCTCCCGACGGGTGCGCGGGCGAGAAAAAATGGCGAGTGGCAGACTCGGAAAGAGAAGGGCGTGTCCGTGTGTGCTCTTGCGCGATTGTGTGCAAGGAAAGAGGGGTGTGAGGGCTGCGAAGAGCAGCGGCGTAATGAAAAAACTGTTGGCGCCTCTCCGGCAGCGCGGCCATTGTTTTCGAGCAGCTGGTGATTTACCACAGCGCCGCTCTGGCGGAGAATTTTGCAGTTACGTCCGCCGCGGCCACCACACACGCCCACATTCGTAGTACGTGTGTGGGCGCTAGCACTGCTATCACAGTTGGCGTGCACTCCTGTTATACGCCAGTTAAGGCGCTGTGGCTGGACGCGCTTAGCATGCACTACGACTTACTAAGCATCACCTGCGCTGCCGCCGCTCAAGTCTCTGGTCCGCCTTTTGAGGACTCTTGACTGTAGTTCTTTGCATTCCTCATTTCTGCGCGGATGGCGTCCTTGACTTGTAATCAAAATGTCCTGCGTACTGGATTCGAACCTAGACAATGCTCAGATTTTCAATGAAAAACTTCAGCAATGGCGGCGAAGAGTTCCGGCGTGAGACGTCAACCCTATTATACCGACAGCCTTGTCAAAGAGGGCAGAGGAACGAATAGAGGTTCAGGGGACTCTCTTGCTCTTGGGATGGAAAAATGCCCCTAAAAGTTGGAGGAATCAATAATGATCAACAGCTTGAAGATGCAGAAGGCAATGAAACCACTGCATTAAAGACACGTAAGTGAATACACATGCTTATACTGCAGAAAGTGTCATGATCTCTCCACTGGCAAAAGATTCTGGTTTAGTCCCCCTTCTGCATCTCCAGGATAGGACTGCTACAGTGGAGGTGAGAAAAAGATGGAATAACCAACGAT
Organism: Schistocerca piceifrons; assembly: GCF_021461385.2. Lineage (NCBI taxonomy): Eukaryota > Metazoa > Arthropoda > Insecta > Orthoptera > Acrididae > Schistocerca > Schistocerca piceifrons. Next base: position 270,365,638 of record NC_060142.1, on the reverse strand, counting down.
TGTCGAACCAAGGAATGTCAGAGTTTTGAACCTAATAGGAAAAGTAGAAAATCTAAAAAGAGAAATGCCACGGATTAGGGTATATATAACGGGGATGAGTGAAAAGATTTTGCTGGCCAGACTTCAATTTCCTTATATATAGATACAAGAGAGATAGAAGAAGACAGAATATGGAAGAATATGGATAGATACGACCAGAATCCCAATGAGAGTATTACAATGAACACGGTCAAAAGCTTTTTTCTGAATCTAGTTAATGATATAGGCGGATAGCTCCTTCTTTTGTCATCAGTCTTCCGACTGGTTTGATGCGGTCCGCCAAGAATTCCTTTCCTGTGCCAACCTCTTCATCCTAGAGCAGCACTTGCACCCTACGCCCTCACATTAAAACTAAACTCCCCCGAACAGGCCATGAAGGCCCAAAGGTACCGACCGGCCACCGTGTCATCCTCAGCCCAAAGGCGTCGCTGGATGCGGATATCGAGGGGCATAAGGTCAGCTCACCGCTCTCCAGGCCGTATGTCACATTACGAGACCGGAGGCGCTACTTCTCAATGACGTAGCTCCTCAGTTTGCCTCACAAGGGCTGAATGCACCCCGTTTGCCAACAGCGCTCGGCAGACCGGATGGTCACCCGCCCAAGTGGTAGCCCAGCACATTCTAGTACCATCGAAGTTATTCCTATCATCCAGTACCTTCTTATTCTCAATATTTTCCATACGTTCCTTTCTTCGACCAGTGTGGGCAGAATCTACGCATTCCTTACCTTATCATTGTTCTTCTGTAGCGCCATATCTCAGACGATTCAATTCTCTTCTGTTCCGGTTTTCCCACAATCCGTAATTCTCTATCATACAATGCTGTGCTCAAAACGTACATCCTCAGAAATTTGTTCGTCGAATTAAGGCCTATGTGTGATACTAGTAGGCTTCTTTTGGGTAGGAATACCCTCTTTGCTGTGTTAGTCAACTTTTTATGTCCTCATTGCTTCATCCGTCATGGGTTATTTTGCTTCCAAGGCAACAGAATTCCTTAACTTCTGATCACCCATTATCATGTTACGTTTCCTGCTATTCTCATGCATGCTACTTCCCATTATATGTTACTTCTCTTTACCTTCGTCTTTTTTCGGTTTACTCTTAGTACATATTCTGTACTCATTAGACTGTTCATTCCCTGCGACAGATCTTGTAACTCTTTTACACCTTCAGTGATGATAGCAATGTCATCAGCGAATCTTATTATTGATATCCTTTCACCCTGAAATTTAATCCCGCTTTTCAGCCTTCCTTTTATTTCCGCATGAATTGAACAGTGGGAACGGAAGACAGCGCATTCCTGTTTCAATTCATTTTTAATCTGAGCACTTCGTCCTTCATCTTCCATTCTCATTATTCCTTCTTTGTTCTTGTTCACACTGTATTTTACTCGTTTTTCCCTATAGCTTTCTATTATTTTCCCCAGAATTTCAACATCTTGCACCACTTTACATCGCCGAAAGCTTTTTGAGGGTCGGCGGATTCCGTGAACACGTCTTCAGTTTTCTTGAGTCTCGTAACCATCATCAAACGCGACGTCAGAGCTACCTTTCTCGATTATATGGCTTTCCTAAAGCCACGCTGATCATCATGAAGCAGATCCTCAATTTTCTTTTCCATTCTTCTGTATATTATTCTTGTCATCAACTTGGATGCATGAGCTGTGAAGCTGATTGTGCGATAATACTGGCACTCGACGCCTCTTGCAATCTTCAGAACGGAAGGGATGAAATTTTTCGGAAGTATGATAGTACGTCGCCTGTCTCGCAGATTCTACACATCAGCATGAAATCATACTGATTTTAGAAACTCCAATGGAATGTTATCTGTCATTTCTTTTTCAATTTCTTCACATGTTTCCTGCATCCATTTACATTGCCCTCCCAGCATTTACCATTTATTTCACATCTGAGTGATGTATGTTGCTGTATTCCTGTATTTCTGGGGACATTTTCGTAGTTTCTTCTTTCGTCGATCAGTTGACGTATTGTATTTCATCCGTCTCCCAAGAATTCTTCGCGGTTGCCTTGGTAGCACCTATATTTTTCTTGCCTTCGCCTGTGATTGCTCTTTCAAGGGATCTACACTCTTCCGCAGCTGAACTGCCTACTTCAGTCAAATCTACATCATCATTATGTTGTTGTTATCTGAGTTTGTGCCAGTTCCTGGATATGATTTACAATCCGGTATCTGATTTTGTAACCTCAGTCTGACCATGATATAATCTAATTGGAATTTTCCCATACCTGCAGGCCATTTGCAAGTACAGGGTGGTTATCATTAAACTTTCGCTATCTGAGTGGGTCCCCATTTTGAACCAGTTATCGTAGGGCAATGAAACATTGCGGAAACGTTAGCAAGTACATACGGAAGACAAATGGCGAGTAAAACGTTGAAAGAAACGGATTTTAATTTCCGCATGAGAGGGTAACGTTTGTTAATTATGTACGATGTTTAAATTCCAGGCTGCAAACGTTGCTCAATGTGGGGGACACCTGAATCCGCGACAGCCTTGAACCGTACTAGACATACCATTCCACAATTATTCACAGCAATTTTCAATATCTGGACGGCGGAATGTTCAGCTGTCGTCAGACAGTTCGTGCAGGGTTTGAAGGTCGCATATTGCGTCCAACGTCTCTAGCCGTGGCAACAACAACTTCTTCAACAAGTTGTCGTTGGGCTGTTACAGGAGCAATTCTCAAACTGCCAGTTAATTCGCAATGTGACTCATGTTCTTCAATCCTTGTGGGAAAGAGTACATCTCCGTATTCCTTTAATGTGGCGATACTCATGAAGATCAACATCACTATTGCTGTTGTTTTGATAAAACAGCTCTAAAGCCCTTCTCACCTTGTAAATACCGATGTTGACTGACTGCAACTGTAATGCACTCTGATTCTTTTGTTTCAACCCTACATCACTGTACCAGTATCGGCCCCTAACTGCAGGTCGTGGTATCAACATTACTAACAACGCGAATCCTGCAGAGCAGTCTGAACATCAATTGTATAAAATTGGGTACCCATACGGTAAATAATTTCCTATCAACATTGGCCCAAGTAGCGAAAGTTTAATTATAACTACCCTGTATACAGGTTACTTCTCCTCTTGAGATTTCTGAACAGTGTATTTGCTATTACTAACTAAAATTGGTTGCAGAACTCAATTAGTCTTTCTCTTCTCTCATTCCTGCTACCATGTCCACATTCTCCATTAACTTTTCTCGTCTCCCTTCCCCTACAACCGCCACGTCCCCCATGATTATTAGATTTTCATCTCCCTTTATATGCTGAATTACTCGTTCAATATCCTCTAATACTTTCTCTATGTCTTCATCTTGCGATTGTTATATCGGCATGTATACATAGATTATTCTTGTCGGCGTCTGTTTGCTGTCGAATCTGATGTGAGCAATCCTGTCACTGAACTCACTCTTTGCTCTGCCTTCCTATTCACAACGAATCCTATTTCCGTAATACCATTTTCTACTATTGTTGATATTTTCCTTGATATAGCTTTAAAAATAGATAGGGTGATTCACGAGGGAGGTTTCTGTACATAATTTATAAATTTATAAAGCAAACTGCCTGAAGTATGATGGATTAAAGCCCCCTGACACTGTGAAAACGATGTCGTGGCTACTCTTGAATGACCGAACTCCTTAGTATCATCGAAACGCATTATAAATTCCGCGTTTAAGAAATCGTTCGCGCTGGGGGCTCATACAAACAGAGTCCCGAATGGAGGACATCGTAGTAAGCACCCCTGGTGTAGAAAAGCAACTGAAAGACTTGAAAACAACGGACCACAGACGATGAGCAACAGGAAGATTCCGTACTTCTAGACGTCCGAAAAGCGTTTGACGCGGTGCTCCACTGCCATTTGTTAACGGAAGTACGAGCATGCGGAATAGGTTTCCAGATATGTTAGTGCATCGAACAGGTCTTAAGTAATAAATGGTTCAAATGGCTCTGAGCACTACGGGACTTAGCTTCTGAGGTTACAGTCCCCCAGAACTTAGAGCTACTTAAACCTAACTAACATAAGGACATCACACACATTCATACCCGAGGCAGGATTCGAGCCTGCGACGGTAGCGGTCGCGCGGTTCCAGACTGCAGCGCCTAGAACCGCTCGGCCACTACGGCCAGTACGTTATCCTTGACGGCGAGTGTTGATAAGAGACTAGGGTATCATCAGGAGTACCCTAGGGAAGTGTGATAGGATCGCTATCATTCTCTGTGCCATCATAAATGATCAGGCAGACAGGGGAGCAACAGTCTGCGGGTGTTTGGGGATGATGGTGCAGTGGACGGGAAAGTGTCGTCGTTGAGTGGCTGTAGAAGGTTACAAGATGGCTTAGACAAAATTTCTATTTGGTGCGACTAATGTCAGCTTATTCTTAATGTGGAAAAATGTAGGGTAATGCAGATGAGTAGGGAAAACAATGTAGTAATATTCGGATACAGCGCTAGTAGTGTGCAGTTAGACACAGTCACATGGGTTAAGTATCCAGGCGTAACGTAGCAACGCGCCACTAGTTTCTCTCCTGTGCCAACCTAATCATCTCAGAGTAGCATTTGCAACCTACGTCCTCAATTATTTGCAGAATGAATCTCTTTATTTCCTCTACAGTTCTTACCCTCTATAACTCTCTCTAGAACCCTGATGTCTTAACAGCTGTCCTACCAACCTGTCCCTATTGCTTGTCAGTGTTTTCCATATATTTCTTTCCTTCCCGTTATCCTGGGAAACCTCCTGATTCCTGACCTTAACGGTCCACCTAATTTGCAACATTATTCTGTAATACCACATCTCAAATGCATCGATTATTTTCTCTTCCGGTTTTCCCACAGCCCATGTTTCACTACCATACAATGTTGTGCCACAAACGTACTTTCTCAGAAATTTCTGGCCTATGTTTGATACTAGTAGGCTTCTCTTGGCCAGGAATGCCCTTTTTGTCATTGCTAGTCTGCTTTTGATGTCCCCCTTGCTCTGTCCATCATTAGTTATTTTACTGCCTAGGTAGCACAATTCCTTAGCTCCACCTACTTTTTTCCGTCTATTAGTTGCAGTAGTCCGTTTGTTAACCACGGTTTCTTTGCAGTTGCCTTCTTTGTACCTATGTTTGTCTTTCCAACTTTTGTGATTGCCCTTTTTAGAGAGGTCCATTTCTCATCAACTGATCTGTCTAGTGAGCTATTCCTCATCACAATATTTACAGACTTAGACAATGTGAAGCGTATCTCTTCATTCCTTAGTATTTCCGTAAACCGTTCCTTCGCGTATTGGCTTTTCCTGACTAGTCTCTTAAAATTCAGCCTACTCTTGATCGCTACTACATTGTGGTAATGGGAAGAATTTTAGGAAAGTTTTTGACATCTATAGAGGAGAATGCATATAGAACACTAGTACGACTCATTCTTGAGTGTATGGAATCCCTACCAAGTTGATTAAAGGTAGGCAACGAAGCAATTCAGTAGCAGGCTGCTAGCTTTATTACTGGTATGTTAATTCAACACGCAGGAACCTCAAATGGGAATCCTTGGAGCGAAGGCGACATTCTTTTCGAGAAACATCGTTGAGAAAATTTAATGAACCACATTTGGAGCTGGCAGGGGAACGGTTCTACTGCTCCAACGTACATTTCGCATTAGGACCATGAAAATAAGGTAAGAGAAATTTGTAGTCGTACTCGTACAATCGGGTTTTTCTTTTTTTTTGCTCTGTCTGTTCACGAGTGAAACAAAAAAGGAAAATACTTGTAGTGTTACAAAGTATCCGCAGCCAAACATCATACGGCGGCTTGTAGGTTATATACGTACACTGCACAGCACGCTTAATGGGTCACTTTTTCGAAACATCGTAACTGTCTCCCATTGCGACCAATAAGTTTGAAGTTTGACTCAAAAGTGCCTACAGTCATCCTCCGTAACGGTACAAAAGCATGGTGCCCTGCTTCGTCACCCTAGGTTTCGAGACGCTTCAAACAGCAAGGTGAAAAAAGGCCAGAGCTGAGAAGCTCATATGAGGTTTAAAGTGAATTTATGATTTCACATTGACACCAAAATTCATCACAATTCTGCGAACGCCATCGTTGACGTCTCACACAACGGTAGAGTCGTCACATCCCTCCTATCCCCGTCTCAGCACTTTTCTAACGCCAATATGATGTAGGTGACACAAATGCGACGGCAAGCGTTGAAATCACGAGGGTTTCTTACGGGTGACCGGGGGAAACATTTCAGACACGCCGCCGCTCAGTATCGACATCATGAGGTGGCTTAAAGGGCGCCAACGAAACCATCCCTATCCTCGGGGGGTTGATTCCCGTACATCTCCCGGTCCAAACGATAGTTCACAGTGCGATGAGCAACAAGAAGACGTTCTTGACAATCTCGACACTACTGACAACCCTCCCCTCACTCCCTCTCCCAGGCGATTCAGCCCTTCTCTAAAGACATCGTAATCCCTAAACCCCATTTAGCGTTTAGCGTTCGCTCTGGTGTACAGCGTGGAACCACTAGGGACCGTTCGAAGACATTCAACGCAGTTTGAACGTTATCACCGAATAAAAATCTTCGGCAGTGGCGGCCGAAGATTTTCAGTATAACGAGTCCTCCTCTTTCTGTCAACAGCATTGTCAAAGAGGGCGGGAGGAGTGCACAGAGTTTCAGGGCACTCTCCTGACGACGATTCTCCAGTGGCCTTGTTGTTAAGACGTACGACGCAACTGAAACCTGATAGTCAAGGGAAGGCAGGATTTGGCTACGACTGTGGACGGGGCCGTAATCGGTTACTATTGGTTGCCTTTTACACTTATACACCATTTATTTTAAACCAGTAATTCCAGACTCAACAATAAACAAAAATACCACACGTCATCAATGAAGGAATAAACAACTGTCTAAATAATAGTGTTTTCAGTGAGTTACAATTTAGAAAATCACCATTTAATACAGAAACAGCAGATAATGTTTTAAAAGCAAGTCACTGCGATCTGGGCAGAAGCTCTTACACGCCAGGAATGGCCATAAATTAAGAATTGTTTAAAACTCGCTGCAACTTACAAATTACAGGTATTGAAATATTAAAGGCAAGTCGACACAGACACAGCAGAAGGCAGCAGACGCCAGGAATGGCAGTAAATAAGGTTTCAAAGGCTTACTGCCTAAATAAAAATACCAAATTAGAATTTTAAGGTAAGTGACCACAATCACATCTGCACGCCAAGAATGGCAACAAATTAAGAATTGCTTAAGATTTCGCTGCAATTTACAACTTACAGGTATTAAAATATTAAAGGTAAGTCGCCACAAACACAGCAGAAGGCGTGAACTGAAGGAGCGTTACACTGACCTACTGGCCACCAGACCTCCTTTTAGAACACACATGTATTACAAGTTCCAAGGGGCCACAGAAGGTGTTCCAGGAATCGACCTCTGAGAAGATCCGGGAACAAACACTTTCGCGAGCGATGAGATAGGCAGCCAAGAGTTGCATTCATTTCACAAGATGATAACTCAGACTAGTGGCAGTCTAACGAATGACTAATGATAATCTTGCTGAAGCTACCTGACGTTCGATAAACCAAACGGAACGATGGAACACGCCAAAGCCGGAACCGGCGGTCTGCACTACGTCCGCAGAATACGCACAGCAGCGGCAAGGCGAGGAAACGTACACTGCCGTTACATACACTAACCCCCAAGGCATGTAACTGGGGCGTTAGCGGTCACCAGGCAAGAAAATTTACCACTGGTTGAACTTAACAAATTGTAACAAGTTGAACGCAGTAAATAGTAATAAGAAGTCGAAGAAAGCTAAACAGATCCCCCTTTCCCAAGCACTGCACACGCTGCTCTTCGCCCCAGCAATACGAACCCAAGTCACTGGAGAATCGGACATATGACACTGGTGGAGGTTTCTCTACTTGGATTGAAATGCATCCATCTTAAAGCTTGCTGGATCCGGTTTACGACGAGGTCGTACACCCTCGTGACCACAGCCATTCCATCCGACAGTCCATGTGTGCCGCCAGCGGTCCAGGCATGTTCTGGCACTGGGTCCCTCTGAGTCCCCAACCGAACTGGCACGCTCACACGACCCGGAAAAACAACGACGTCGCCCCAAAGATTGGGCAACAGTTACTACATACCGCTAACCGCCGCTGCTGCCACCAGCGGACAGGACACGATTGCTAAACCGAGTGGCGCCAGTCAACACGAGAAGAAGACCAACACCCGCAAACAATACCAACTGAACGATACCGTCTGGCCTTCAAGAGAGGGCGGAAACCTACAAACAAAACCAGCGCGAGCCGCAACACAGCTCAGCAATGTTTCCCGCAGGCAGTGAAATGCCGTATTTATCCGCCGATACCAGGGAGCGACTTTCCCTTAAAATATCCTCCCCAGTGGGGGAATTGGGTAATGTGTGTACGAGTAGAGGCTGTGTCGCAGGAACGGCGACATTGGGAGTTTGGGTCTGGTCTTGAGACGTGCACGGACAGCCAGAGCTGTTAAGGCAACCCCCAGCGTAAAGCGGAAAATCCGGTTTCGAGTCCCAGTCCAGCACAAATGTTCGCTGTCGTCGTTCCCTTATACATCTGATGGTCGTTTGTATTCGCAAATGCGAATACATTTCATGTATCCAACGATGTTGGTTGACAACTGTTCTGTACCAGTGTGGATGAACATCCGACCAGTAACGACAGTTGTACCTGTTTAATTCACAAGATTTGTAAATGTGGCTTCATCTGAGGACATTGCTGATCTAACCACCTTTTGATGATGCACGGCCTAGCGGCAAAATGAAAGAGCTTCTTAGAACTTCCGAAGTGTTAGTTCTCGGGCCAACGTATTATGGTAAGCTTGAAATCTCCGCGCGGTTAGGATTCTGAGAACCATTGATTTCGACAATCCTAGTTCCGTTTGAATTTATCGTGGGCTAATATTGGAATTTATCTGGATCATTGCAAGAATGGCTAAGAAGCGATTATTATTTTTCCCACATTCATGATGACGATGTACACGGTGTAACCGCCCATAACGGGCCCTGTCGGTGAGACTGCAAATAGTGATGTTATTTTTGTGTCGTCTGTTGGGAAAACGCCTAGCATAAAGTGCGGCCGCGTGGGCGTAAATATCCTGGCAATGTCCTAAAATCGTAATCATGTCTGTTGTAACTGACAACTTGAAAGTTTTTACAACACAACTTTTATTTACGTGAGTCTACATGGAAATGACTGAATAAGAACGAAAAGTCACAATCACAAAGTCAGTAAGAATTTCCTACTAGAGGAAACAAAAAAGAACTTCAAGTTTCCCACAAGAGTCCGAGGTAACACACATACACTTAATTCCATGTCCTATGCCGATGGCGAAGACGTAGTCTTCCGTGGAGACGTCCTTGAGGTCGGTATTCGGTGTGAAATGACGTCTGGTGTTGTTTCTAACCTTTAAATAGTATTGGCCAGCCAATCAGATGTTGGTGTAGTAATAGTTCCTGCAGGCCATTTCGAACTCCCTCTGCAGGAAGCAGTAAGCGGAATGTCTGTTTCCAAAACAGCCGATGTTTATCTTTGCTTACGCCTTGGGCATAGACGTCCTCGCTCCTGTGTGGTGTTACATGTGTTGCCGGCCCGCAGGGGCTACCTTGGCGACGGCGTAACAATGTCCACGACTTCATTTGGAGTGGACACGGCCATTCTGCAGTGTGATACATGCAAATAAAGCGGTTCTGATGAACTAATCACTCGCATTAGTACTGAAACAAGAACAATGTTCGAACACACGGACCTGGGCGACACCTCTCTCTCTGCACTGCGGCTCCACCGACCGCTGCGCCAGCGTAGCTGTGCAAGAACACCAGAATAGACTCTGTGACTATCTACTCCAATACTACTACTTAGTTCATATTATTTAAATTTACTAAATAAACCAGACCAGTGTGATCATAAACTGGGTTATCATATATTGCCGGTACCTTATTCACTTTCATTGCCTTTTCGAACTGAGCATGGCTTACAATAACTTGTTTTCTTTGTTCAGGAAACATCACTTTATACGTAAAAGTTGCCGCTCTTTTCAAATATTAAATCAAATATCAGAATACCCTTTTAAAAAATTACCTTGAAAATGACGTTCAGGGCCACGGCATTAATAGAAATGCGTGACCCAATGCGTTAACTTTTATCTAAAGCATTTTTCTGCGTCTCATCTCTATCCCCATTTATTCTCCATGGTGGATTAATACGTTCAACTTGTATAAGTAGCGTGTAACAAGCCAAGTTGAAGCAGATTTGACTTCTGCAACCAGTCGAGAAGAGTACCTAGCGAGATGGTACAGAGGTACAGAAATGAACTCGTATTCGGCAGGACGGCGGTTCCAACTCCCGTCCGGCTACGCAGATTTAAGGTTTCCGTGATTTCCCTAAATCTGTTACGACAAATTTCGGGATGATTTCGTTGGAAGTGCACGCTCGTTTTCCTCTGTCATCCTTCCCCATTCGAAGTTTGCTCATCCTCTCTAACGACCTCGTCGTCGATGGGATGCTTAAGCCTAATCATCGCTGCTTTGCTCTTTCTCATTTCTCACTAAGCTCAGCACAAAATAGGTCATCAGCATTCGAACCCGATGTCGGTTTGGGAAAGAATGACAAAGAAAACTGGCCCTGAGCTTTCAAAGAATCAATCCCACATTTACCTTAAGCAACTCAGAGGTATCACTCAAATCCTAAACTAGGATGATGAGATGGGAATTATCTTTTACACTTTCAAAGTACTCGCGCTAGCGCTCGGTGAGGGATAGGATTCGTGTCACAATACAACGAGAAAATCAAGACGTGCTACAAAAATATAGAAATATGACAGGGACACGTTGTAGCAATTCTACTGCAGCTGCACTCGTTAAGTGAATGGCCAAATGATATTTACAATTTTGGGCAAGGACTGGTGTTTGAACAAATGTGCAGTAAATCGTCTTCGAAAATCTCGATGAGAGAAGAGGGGCGTCAAATAAGGTCGTTAGAAATAGAGATACCAGGATTTCCGACTGCACGGTGCCAGTGGTACAGCAAAAGATTCGTCTGCTGCTTGCGGCACTACTTGGTAGCTTCTTGCCAACTGTGTTTCTTGCTTGCTCCTGACCTACGCAAGGCTACAGTTGGGGCTAGTTCCTTCAGATGGTTTTTTGAGCCAGGTGGCTTGAGAGCCGCTCAACTGACAAATTTGAAAGGCGAAGCTGCAAAGGCACCTCGTCGAAAGATCAGTTGGGTAGTTACTCTCAGATCGTGTTGATCGGCGCCAATATGCTAACATTTGAACAGTTTTTGAGTGGGGTGAGCCCGCCTCGACATTACCTTAGCTTCTGCGTACTCCATCCTCTGAATTCCTGTGAGGCCCTTGATGAATTACCCTTTGTGGTCATCTGTGGTAGAGCAATATGTGTTTTGTGCAGAACTTGTGTGTGTGTATGTGTGTGTGTGTGTGTGTGTGTGTGTGTGTTTGTGTGTGTGTGTGTGTGTGTGTGTGTGTAACTACACTCCTGGAAATTGAAATAAGAACACCGTGAATTCATTGTCCCAGGAAGGGGAAACTTTATTGACACATTCCTGGGGTCAGATACATCACATGATCACACTGACAGAACCACAGGCACATAGACACAGGTAACAGAGCATGCACAGTGTCGGCACTAGTACAGCGTATATCCACCTTTCGCAGCAATGCAGGCTGCTATTCTCCCATGGAGACGATCGTAGAGATGCTGGATGTAGTCCTGTGGAACGGCTTGCCATGCCATTTCCACCTGGCGCCTCAGTTGGACCAGCGTTCGTGCTGGACGTGCAGACCGCGTGAGACGACGCTTCATCCAGTCCCAAACATGCTCAATGGGGGACAGATCCGGAGATCTTGCTGGCCAGGGTAGTTGACTTACACCTTCTAGAGCACGTTGGGTGGCACGGGATACATGCGGACGTGCATTGTCCTGTTGGAACAGCCAGTTGCCTTGCCGGTCTAGGAATGGTAGAACGATGGGTTCGATGACGGTTTGGATGTACCGTGCACTATTCAGTGTCCCCTCGACGATCACCAGTGGTGTACGGCCAGTGTAGGAGATCGCTCCCCACACCATGATGCCGGGTGTTGGCCCTGTGTGCCTCGGTCGTATGCAGTCCTGATTGTGGCGCTCACCTGCACGGCGCCAAACACGCATACGACCATCATTGGCACCAAGACAGAAGCGACTCTCATCGCTGAAGACGACACATCTCCATTCGTCCCTCCATTCACGCCTGTCGCGACACCACTGGAGGCGGGCTGCACGATGTTGGGGCGTGAGCGGAAGACGGCCTAACGGTGTGCGGGACCGTAGCCCAGCTTCATGGAGACGGTTGCGAATGGTCCTCGCCGATACCCCAGGAGCAACAGTGTCCCTAATTTGCTGGGAAGTGGCGGTGCGGTCCCCTACGGCACTGCGTAGGATCCTACGGTCTTGGCGTGCATCCGTGCGTCGCTGCGGTCCGGTCCCAGGTCGACGGGCACGTGCACCTTCCGCCGACCACTGGCGACAACATCGATGTACTGTGGAGACCTCACGCCCCACGTGTTGAGCAATTCGGCGGTACGTCCACCCGGCCTCCCGCATGCCCACTATACGCCCTCGCTCAAAGTCCGTCAACTGCACATACGGTTCACGTCCACGCTGTCGCGGCATGCTACCAGTGTTAAAGACTGCGATGGAGCTCCGTATGCCACGGCAAACTGGCTGACACTGACGGCGGCGGTGCACAAATGCTGCGCAGCTAGCGCCATTCGACGGCCAACACCGCGGTTCCTGGTGTGTCCGCTGTGCCGTGCGTGTGATCATTGCTTGTACAGCCCTCTCGCGGTGTCCGGAGCAAGTATGGTGGGTCTGACACACCGGTGTCAATGTGTTCTTTTTTCCATTTCCAGGAGTGTATTAATTCACCCAAAATACCCACGGTAGCTGAAAAGTTGTTTATGTTGTTGTACACTAAAGTGTGTGACAGTTTGTACGCTATTTAAAATCTACGAGTACACTTGCTTGACAGAGTGTCACTGGAACAGAGATGTGGCAACACATTACACATTACATTTGTTAATAATTATGATGCAAACCTTACTTAGCTTCCGGTATCAGTTTGATGCATGGTATTGGTGTCCCATGAGTAATACCATGAAATCTATATCACTTTGCTATCATTTGGCAGTCTATGATATTTTCACTGTGACTGACTGTAATTACGCAGAGAATCATTTGCCAATATCTATTGCTCCATAAATACCGAGTGCTAAGTCGGAACGTAGTCTTCAGGATGGGACTCCTGGAACTGTGCTCTGTGGCATAATTGCAGGAACTGTTAGAACTGTCGATTATGACTGCCTAAACGATATTTGCGTTCGAGATTCCCCAGCAAGCTTCAGTGTTCGATACACTATCGATCCTATTCGAACAATCACGTGGCATTTGATACATGTGGTGCAAGTGCAAGGGATACGCGAGAAGCTACGAGCTAGCCACAACAGCAAGCTGTGCCTCTGCTTAAAATTTGACAATTTCGTGAAACTCAGAAGGAAAAAAAAACATTAAATCTTATTACTGCATAAACTCATGTTATATTTGAATAAATTTGCAGTAAGAGTTCTCGTGCAGTACTGGTATGTATGCACATATAAACACCTAAGCTGGTTTTTAAGTAAAGGCAAAAGGCAAAGGCGAAAGTGTGGTTGCCATGTAGCCGACGTTCGCCTAATGAGTTGACAAGTCCTCCGACACTGAAGCATCACGGAGTTGCATATATAGAAGGCGTTTCTTCCCTGGACTGCGTCCATCACAACAAGGACGACAAACGGCAAGACAAGCGCCACCGGAAGTCCTCTGTGCCAGGGAACTGCTTCCTCCGCTGCGTCACGTGTGCAGAACTGGATCGGCACGAATTCCTCCGCACCCCAGCTACACTCCTGGAAATTGAAATAAGAACACCGTGAATTCATTGTTCCAGGAAGGGGAAACTTTATTGACACATTCCTGGGGTCAGATACATCACATGATCACACTGACAGAACCACAGGCACATAGACACAGGCAACAGAGCATGCACAATGTCGGCACTAGTACAGTGCACATCCAGCTTTCGCAGCAATGCAGGCTGCTATTCTCCCATGGAGACGATCGTAGAGATGCTGGATGTAGTCCTGTGGAACGGCTTGCCATGCCATTTCCACCTGGCGCCTCAGTTGGACCAGCGTTCGTGCTGGACGTGCAGACCGCGTGAGACGACGCTTCATCCAGTCCCAAACATGCTCAATGGGGGACAGATCCGGAGATCTTGCTGGCCAGGGTAGTTGACTTACACCTTCTAGAGCACGTTGGGTGGCACGGGATACATGCGGACGTGCATTGTCCTGTTGGAACAGCAAGTTCCCTTGCCGGTCTAGGAATGGTAGAACGATGGGTTCGATGACGGTTTGGATGTACCGTGCACTATTCAGTGTCCCCTCGACGATCACCAGTGGTGTACGGCCAGTGTAGGAGATCGCCCCCCACACCATGATGCCGGGTGTTGGCCCTGTGTGCCTCGGTCGTATGCAGTCCTGATTGTGGCGCTCACCTGCACGGCGCCAAACACGCATACGACCATCATTGGCACCAAGGCAGAAGCGACTCTCATCGCTGAAGACGACACGTCTCCATTCGTCCCTCCATTCACGCCTGTCGCGACACCACTGGAGGCGGGCTGCACGATGTTGGGGCGTGAGCGGAAGACAGCCTAACGGTGTGCGGGACCGTAGCCCAGCTTCATGGAGACGGTTACGAATGGTCCTCGCCGATACCCCAGGAGCAACAGTGTCCCTAATTTGCTGGGAAGTGGCGGTGCGGTCCCCTACGGCACTGCGTAGGATCCTACGGTCTTGGCGTGCATCCGTGCGTCGCTGCGGTCCGGTCCCAGGTCGACGGGCACGTGCACCTTCCGCCGACCACTGGCGACAACATCGATGTACTGTGGAGACCTCACGCCCCACGTGTTGAGCAATTCGGCGGTACGTCCACCCGGCCTCCCGCATGCCCACTATACGCCCTCGCTCAAAGTCCGTCAACTGCACACACGGTTCACGTCCACGCTGTCGCGGCATGCTACCAGTGTTAAAGACTGCGATGGAGCTCCGTATGCCACGGCAAACTGGCTGACACTGACGGCGGCGGTGCACAAATGCTGCGCAGCTAGCGCCATTCGACGGTCAACACCGCGGTTCCTGGTGTGTCCGCTGTGCCGTGCGTGTGATCATTGCTTGTACAGCCCTCTCGCAGTGTCCGGAGCAAGTATGGTGGGTCTGACACACCGGTATCAATGTGTTCTTTTTTCCATTTCCAGGAGTGTATATAGGGCGGCGCGTGCCAACACGTCGGCACTCGTCGGCACTCGCATCCCGCTGCTCGACTCGCCGCGGCTCACTTCGTTACCGTCGCTCGCCTACGCCACTAGCCCATCGCAATGTCCGGACGTAGAAAAGGAGGAAGAGGCAAGGCAGTCGGGAGCTAGGGTTGCGGCAACAAGAAGAAGAGGAAGCCCATGGCACAATTACAGTGCTTTAAGTGTCAGAAGATGGGAAACATCACCAGGACATGCGACGGCGCTGTAGCGTGTGTGAAGTGCGGGAAACCGCGTATGTGAATTGCAGCGGCGCGCACTCCGCAAATTCACGCAGCTGCGGCCACCTGAAGTCATGTAAGCGGCAGAAAGGGGTCACCAACCACACATGAAGAGGTAACCCAAGAAAAGGTGGACATCCAGCCCTGCTATTCAAGCAGGGGAAGCGGGCCGCGCCACAGCAAAGACAACGACAGCCTGTTCCGCGAAACGTTGCGGAAAGCCAGTGATGACGCCATTGCCGCACTCAAATCAGCCATGGCGGGGGAGAGGGTGGAACTGGACGAGATGCGTCACGAATGACACAACTGAGGGTAGCCCTGTACCTCGCATCTCGCACGACACCTGAAGAGGCGTCGACCCCTGCCAGTATGAAGGTAGACACGGAAACTCAAACGACCGTCTCCCTGGCAGACGCCGAAACGCAGTCTGCTAGGGAGGTGGTCATCATGGAGTCCGGGACACCCGCCAACAGCAAGAAGACGGCCCCCTTGGAAACAGATTCGCAGACGGCGGAAGAGACGCCCTTGGACACCGAGGGAGGAGAAGACGAGCCATTTGGGTGCCTGCCCCTCCCCAACAAGAATTGTGTGAGGGAGGTACTCACTAAGATTGCAGACTCCCTTCGAGATTTCAGCTATCCCCACCGTGGAAATCCGTACCCCTTCACGGAAATTGATATCCCTCTCCTCCCACACAAACCCTATTCATTCCACTGGGGTTGTGAACCCCTAAACCAGATGATCAAAGGGAGGGAACTCGTCCGGCGTGCGGATCTGGAGCTAATAAACTGCTACCCGATCTTCATCGACGAGGACTGGAGGTACATGACGGGAGAAGCCGTCCTGTACATCAAACAGAACTTGCCGCCAGTCGATCACTCCCGTCTGTCCAAAATAGAGTTTTGGCAGCCAGCAAACAAGAAGAAGAATAATAATAAGAACCCACCAGAGACATCTGGCAGTTAATTCTTTGTTCCAGATAACCTAGAGGCCCAACCAGAACCACAGGAAAAACAACCCAACCAGTCAGGAATAGAGGAGGAACAGCTTCTCACAGCTTACACTCCTACGACTCGGACCAGGGATAAAGCCCATCAATTTAGCGTCAGCGTCACGTCGGCAGTCTAGGCCAATTCATCCGTCGGTTCTTCAGTCCATCAGCCAGAGCCCTGTCGAAAGCTGCCGCAGTAGGATCTACGACTTTCCGGCGATATCCTGAGACGTGCCTGTCCTCCAACTACGCCGAACGCTCAACCTCCGTAGTTAGGGATTATCAGTGGAATAATATTCACGTCTCACTACGTTTATTCTCTGTGTTTTCCAGGTGTATGCCTCTTTGTGTCTGAGAAGTTGCATTATATTTTACTGAGAAGAGCTTTTCTTTTGTTATTAGATCTCTCTACTGTGGTCGTCATAAACCCTTGTTCTTGTTTACCTGCGTTTTACTAGTGTCAATCAAGCATCTCCCTGTGGGAGATTTAGCAGTAGTTATCGAAAAACTTACGTGACTGAGCCCAGTTCAATATATTATCTGTTTGTGAGAGACCAGTGAGTTACCAAGTGGGTTGCAAAATAGAATTTCAAAAATACCATTATAACAGCACGTAAAAACATTACAGGTTAGTTTGAAAAGAAGATGACAACATTCAGATGAAACAAAGAAGAAAATTAATCGCTTATTAAATGCCCAAGAAACGAAATATATCTACATCTACATATACATCTAGATTTATACTCCACAAGCCACCCAACAGTGTGTGACGGAGGGCACTTCACGTGCACTGTCATATCGTGGTAAACTAATTGTAACTGCTATCGCAAGAATAAATTACGAGATCAATCTTGGAAATAGTACCATCAGACATCACTAGACCGTGGGATGAGTGAAAACTTGGACAGAACAATGATTGAAACCCGTTATTTATTTATTAGTTACCGTTATCACATATGACCTGCACCCTAGAAGATATTTTATTCCGTGTTTCACAGTTATTTTTACTATTGAAATCCATATTGCATTTAAAAAGCTACGACTGGTTGTGGACATAGCACCAACGACAGTCACTAGGTCGCGGGCTAATAGAAAGATCGAGCAGAACCCGAGGTTTCCAGAACTACGAGATAAATTGTTCGAGCAGTTCAAGCCGTATTCAAACACAGTCCTGCTGCCGATACGAGGCTAATTACGAGAACTTTCTGAGCTGGCCGCAGGCACTGAGCTGTGTCGTCTGACTGGTGGATCAGAACCGAGGGAGAGCCGAATTTTCTCATTAAGAGTGTACTGAAGTGAGATATGTTTTAATTGTAAAAACCATTCAAAGGCCAAGAGAGGAAAAAATATTTTTTTATTCAGTATAACCGGTTTCAACAGTCTTAGCCGTCACCTTCCGGTTTTAAACATTTTTTTGTAGCAAAACATCTTCATTTTTTGCTCAACCTCATGTACAGGATGTGAAATGGATAAAACTCTGCATATTATAAACGTTTGTCACAGTCAAAATATTTAAAAAATTTAAAAACACGCAGCACCGTGGCCAAAACTTCATGACAATATACATATTGCTCGCAGATGCTTGTTACACGATACAAATGTGGTGCACAATAGCACATTTGTTTACATGTGCTGGACGCATACTAAACAGTGCAAATTTACTTTAAATGGTGTACAAGGTAAACTGTTTAGTATGTGTTCAGCTTATGTAAACAGATGTGCTACTGTGTACCATATTTGTACCATATAAGAAGCATCTGTCAGCAATATGTATATGGACATGAAGTTTTGGAGAAGATCCTGCGTGTTTTAAAATTTTTAAATATTTTATCGATGACAAACGTATATAATATGCTCAGTTTTATCCACTTGACATCTTGTGCTTGTGTTTCAGAGTAAAATGAACATGTCTTACTACAATAAAAGTTTTACTAGTGTCAATCAAGCATCTCCCTGTGGGAGATTTAGCAGTAGTTCTCGAAAAACTTACGTGACTGAGCCCAGTTCAATATATTATTTGTTTGTGAGAGACCAGTGAGTTACCAAGTGGGTTGCAAAATAGAATTTCTAAAATACCATTATAACAGCACGTAAAAGCGTTACAGGTCAGTTTGAAAAGAAGATGACAACATTGAGATGAAACAAAGGAGAAAGAACCGAAAATGACAGCTAAGAACGTTGAAACCGGATATCTTGAATAAAAAAATATTTTGTGCGATCTTGGCTTTTGAATGGTTTTTTGCAATGAGAGAATGTCCTCGCCGCATCGAATATTCTGTTCAAATGGTTCAAATGGCTCTAAGCACTATGGGACTTACTATCTGAGATCATCAGTGCCCTGGACTTAGAAATATAAACCTAACTAACCTAAAGACATCACTGACATCCATGCCCGAGGAAGGATTCGAACCTGCGACCGTAGCAGCAGCGTTGTTCCGGACTGAAGCGCCTAGCCAGTTAAAGGCGCTGCAGTCTGGAACCGCAAGACTGCTACGGTCGCAGGTTCGAATCCTGCCTCGGGCATGGATTTTTGTGATGTCCTTAGGTTAGTTAGGTTTAACTAGTTCTAAGTTCTAGGGGACTAATGACCTCAGCAGTTGAGTCCCATAGTGCTCAGAGCCATTTGAACAATTTTTTTGAAGCGCCTAGAGCCGCTCGGCCGCAGCGTCCGGCGAATATTCTGCCTGTTGATGGTAGGGTGTCCTTCTCTGCTAATACTAGGTGGAAGCAAATTACTCCTTAGTGTTCCCTTTGTTGGATGGAGGCACTAACGGTGAACGAATACTGTATGCTGATGGAAGTGGCACCGAAGGAGAAAGCGGTCCCGATTTCTGAACGCCATCTGGAGACTGTTGCTCGGAACTGAGAGGCGCAAGGCAAGTGGTTGTGCCCATGTGATGGCTACCTCTCTTAGTATGGTTATGTGTCTCTATAGCCTGGTACACAGTACGTCCCAGTGTCTTGTTCCACTTAATTTCAATAGAGCCTTTGCTTACAGCTATGACCTAACTTTAACGTAATCAGCACTGTCCTGGAAGGCCAATTTAAACTGTACTGTCCCCGCCAAAGGCCTGAAAAAACTCCTTTTATTTATGATTCTCTCATACACCTGAAGGAACCAACATGCCAATTGCAAGTCCCAGCAAATATCAAATTCCTTATCACAAGAAGTACAGGACATGAGCGTCTCCAGCAAGGAGGTAAAGAAGTCTAGATTGTTCGTGTAAGGGACAAATTACATCCATCGTCAAAGTTTGTGGAATAACTTCACAGCACCGCACCACCTCCTGGAGGCTTATTGTTTCCCCAGCTTCTACCGCCTCCTTTCCCCCTCCTCACTGGATTTCATCAACATGTTGTGACTGCGCAGGAGCTCATCTAACAAGTAGAACCTATAGAAAGTGATTTTGTTCCATGCAGCATCAGAAGCATCGTACAGACTTAAGTCATAATCGAGCACTCATTTGCTTCATTGATTAATCAGTTTTAATCTCGATGTTTCTGGTGTACAATGTAAGGTTTCTAATTTGTTTTTGGTATTCTGTGAGAGTGATACAAGCTCTATTTTTATTGGGTGTATATCATTATCGTATTTCATATTTGTACGCTGGGTATTTTTGAAACATAAGTCTTCAATCATCGATATGCTACACAAAGAGATTCAGAGTTCAAGCAATGAGGTCTTTGGTTATCAGTTGCATTGTCGTTGCCAGTGAGCATTCAGAATGAAGTGTGCGAATGCTACTAATCGGTCTGGATATAGCTAGCAGAGCACAAACCAGAGGATGTTGAATTTTGGAAATATGATTAGGTAAAGATTGTTTTGGGAGGGTGAAGATTTTCAGTTAATGTTGTCAGTGCATTGCTTGCCTGCGAGTAATTTATTATGTGTTTGAAAAAGATCAAGTTTTAGGATTCTTCTTTACTGATTCGGATTTGTTAGCTCGACTGTCGAAACGTGATTAATAAAATTGTCTTTCACATAGCTTGCACTAAGAAGTTATAAATTTACCATTTCTTTACCATTAGGTAGAGTAATATTTTTGTTAGAAAGGAATGACTTTTGTAAAAATGAGTCCAGTTGTTAAGAAATGAAAGTTTCAATGAATGTTAGTCTCTTCTACATAATTCAGTAAATGCAATATCTTCCACCGAATCTTCACGAAAGTTTCATTTTATAATTGCTTGCCGCCGCACTGCATATTGCACAATACGGTGGCTAAAAGCAAATCAGAAACTGCTTAGCATAGCTGCTCGTCCTAGCACTGCACTGCATACGGCTTTCTTTTCTCTAGCTTGTTTTCTGCTTCACTGCATTTTATATTTTCACCACTTTCTAGAAGTACCGAGTTTCCGTTGCCACGAGTAAGACAAAAATTTGTTATGGTTAAATTAACACTACAGCCAGTACACAATACTATTTACAATTAAGCGTTGCATAGTCCAGGTAAAGTTTAGTGCAGATCTCCTTCTTATGGAGACATTCTCATCCTTGTAGAACATTGTTACATTTGCGTGTGCATCATTTAATGTTTCGAATTTTATTTAGTCAATCTGCGTACATTAATTCACAGGGAATTTTCACAGAAGCATGTTCGACCGTTATTCCTTCAAAATTCGATTTGCAGTTTTGTGTAGAATTTTTATTCTGTCAGCTTTACGTGTTGGGATTGCGTGTCACGTATGTGACGTCACTCTTCATAGCACTGTTCACTGCTCCGTACAATACAGAATTTCACAGGACACTTTCCTTGGCGTACAGTTTTACGTTTTCTGTTTCTTTTGGTAAAATTTATTTCAGATACAGTTACATATTACAGATAGTTTTGGCGACTCATTTTGTCAGAGAGATATCATTTTATTACACCGTTTACGTCTTTCAGATCCACATTCGACACAGATATACACAAAAGATGAAGGATAGGAGCCTAGTCCAATTTTATCCACGACAATAGACTCAGCAAGTGATAACAGAGTTGGCCATACAACAATCATAATGCCGAGAGGAGCTAAAATTCGTTAGCTGAAATCCATTATGCACGAAATATTTACCGTTCTTAAGGGGAGACAGTGGCAGTCTTGCAGTGATATTTTTGTAAATTCATATCTCTGTCATTATTTGTCCAATCTCACTGAAATTTTGCACACTTATGTATAGGGATGCAATATACGTTAAATAATTTTTACAGAATTGTTAATAAAATTTTAATGCTGTGAGAGAATTTTGAATTTTTTTGGTACATTATTACTGTAAGGTACACTTTTTCATTATTTCCAGGCAAATTTGACAGTTTTTTCTATGATGAAGTAATACACACTAATAAGTGTACAATTAAGTGCAATAAAGTTTTGGTAAATTAACTCTATTATTTTCTGTGATGTTTTGGATTTGAACATTTTTTACGGACAAATTTTCCATGTACTATCAACTGTAAAACTATTTATAACGCCAAGATTAAAATTTTGTTCCACTTAAATATTGCTTCTATGTAAAAGAATAAGTGTCCCAAATTTCATCAAAACATTTCCAATGGTTTCTGACATATGTGTTACTGAAAGGAGAAAGCCTTTAGTCGCAGAAAAATCGTTTTAAAGTTTGGATGAAATGTTTAAAACAATTTTTAACCATACCTTAGCTAAAACTGGCCATATCCATATTACGGTACTTTCTCATCATGTTATATAGCTCTCTTAGCTGCTCTGATTCTTTCCCTAGAAATTTTTTATCCATATTCTATATTGAAGTCTCCGTCTGCGCGATTCACTATTCGTCGATGTTCCACAGTATCTGCTCAGTGAAGGCTCCAGGTGGAAGGCCCAACTTGCTGACGATGTGAAGTCTTGTTGCATTCCCATCATTAAACACTACTGCAGCTTCCAAAGCAGAAATATTCACTGCCAAATAGGAAACAAACACAGCTTTTGGATATCTCTTCCAAATAAGAGCGTTGAAACTTTGAGTTTGGTTCTCCGTTTTTCCATGCAGACGTTTTTCTAGCAGTTCTGGTGAAGCCAGGGCTCGAAAAGTTAGTTGAATGGCCATTGAAACTTCATAAGGAAGCTTATTTTTATAGCTGTAAGCCCCCACTTTCCACGCTTTTCAGAAATTTGCACCATGCATTACAACATAGGCCATGTTGAGGTGTAGTGTTTGTCGACAAGTAATGAAACCAAATGGCCCATACTGCCTTCCTCATACCTACTATCCAAATCTGTGAGGTTATTTCTAATTGAAACACCGTAATAGAGTTGCAGGCTAGCAGCTCTATACTTTGTTGGTCAGTTTGTACCTCCCAGTGGCTTCCATCCTCTACTACGGTAGCTTGCCTTTATTGTATGCTACAAATATTCTGTGTCGTCGATCCATCCTCTTCATTTTTTCAATAGCGCAGTCTTTCCCATAGGGCTGACTTTTAACTACATTTTTGAAAGTACTAGAATCCCCATCTCCTAAATACTGTGAGTATCTTACTTCCAACTTTCACAAAGACTCTGGAAAATGAGTTTCATACCAGCAGCTTCCATCCCACCACTGGAGCCTACATAATTCCCGCTGCAAACAGCTTTGCGAGTTTCTTACCATTTTGTTTCTTTACCTGCATCGTTATATTTCTTATCCAAGGAACATGCAGAACACTATTTACACATCACCTGTAAGTCTACTACTCTTCCAGTGTCGACAATAATGTCTGTTGAAACTCCATGCACTGAAGTATGCGCCTTCTTCAGCCAAGAACTGTCACAGGAAACTGTCAGCCAAGAACTGTCACAGGAAACTGCTGTATCTTTGATTTTAGTTGCATCACGATTTTCTTGACTTGCCCCCTGGATTACCATTTTGATGCTCTCTTCACTTACTTCTGCAACTGCATTGAGGAGGGTAGTGTTCATTGCAGTAAATTTTAAGGCAGGACAAGGCAAGTTCATTGCACCACAAAAAAAGGTTCTACCATCTCTTTCGACCCCTATACGTTTTAGTCCATAGAAAATCTGATATTGGCTTCATACATACTATTACTGAACTTCGATGTCTTGTCAGCATTACACTTTTGGCATAAAATGTGCAATGCACTGTAACATCCACGAAATAAATTTTAGCTACAGTGTAACGAGAGAAAAATTATGCCTCTAACAGTTATAAACATTATCTGTCTGACATATGAAAAATCAGTGAAAACGATAATAAATATTAGTTATTTATATAATATTTTATGATGTAATTGGACATATCGATGTGTATCATACAAAGATAATGATAACTGCAAATTCCTTTTATGATCTACGTTTGTCTTCCTTTGTTTTTACCTTTTGTTGGTTGGCTTTTGTAGGTTGTGGGCGCAAGACGCATATCAAACTGAGGTCTGTTAAGAAATTATTGGTTAATTATTACTTGAGAATAGAGTTCATTATTATTATAAATATGAGTGAATAATTATTTGTAACTTTAATTCCTTTCTCAGTAAGCATTATCTGGGTTAATTATTTCTTTCCGCTGCAAGGAGCGCAGCCATTGATGATAGCGATTTGTATCGCATTGTTATCTGTGTTTCTTAGGGAAAAAAAATCGAAGCCGAGCGGTCGAGCGGTCTAAGGCGCTGCAGTCATGGACTGTGCCGCTGTTCCCGGCGGAGGTTCGAGTCCTCCCTCGGGCATGGGTGTGTGTGTTTATCCTTAGGATAATTTAGGTTAGGTAGTGTGTAAGCTTAGGGACTGATGACCTTAGCAGTTAAGTCCCATAAGATTTCACACAGATTTCAACATTTTTTTGAAAAAATCAAAGGTTTGCTTGATGAAAATTAGTCTAAAGATGAAAGTAAAGTTTAATAGGCATATCAAATACTTATCCTGTTAAAAAGAAAATTTCCTCTAACAATAGAAAGTCCCTATCAATTGTCTGCCGCCATCTTAACAATTTCTCAGCGGCAAATTCAAATTACGCAACTCTGCAGACATAAATGCCGAAGGTAATAAAATGTGTAAAAATAAATGTGTACCGGTGGTCCCGAACTCATTTTAATGTAAATAGTTCGAATCAGATTGGTTCTTTAACAATAGTGCTCATAGCACGATCCATATAACAAACTTTTTCTTGCTGATGTATGGAGCCGAAATTAATTACGCACGAGTTGCGAAGAATATTGTTTCAGCTAACATACGTCAGTGTTGTGCCCAGCTGATATTCGGTGGTTTTCATCATAATCAATACTTGTATAGAATCTGTTGTATGAACTGTGATTTAGTGACCCTTACACAGCTTGCAGACAACACTTTAACTCAACGTTAACTTGGATTTCTTTAACAACTTGACCAAATCTTTAGCTGGGAGAAAAACTTATTTAGTAATTACTCACTGTAATGAAATAAGATTATCATTTTCATTTACAAATTAGTTAAATACCAAACCACTGAATAACACAGCGATCGCCACAGTACAAACAAAACCTTCCTTTCTGTCATCCACCAAATTCACATTTCCTCCACAAACAGAGCAATTTCAGGCTTTTATAAGAGCCTGTGCCACCAATTCCAGATCCACAGTTCTGAAAACTATAATTCTGTCATGATTTGTTCCTTCTGACACGATACCTTTCCCGAGTTTTAGTTTAGAAGCACTTCGAGACAAGCTGATGTTTGCATCTGCAGGCCTGACCCTAACCTCATCATCAGTTTTTCGCTTTATATTGTGAATATGGGACTTACTATATTTTTTAAATACTTTATCAGGCCTAGGCATTGTAGAAAACGATCAATATATTCAATCTTGCACAAATTCCACTAAACAGCACAAAACTTGTTTACAAAACTTCACAGGCTTCTGTATCACACTGCTTGGACCACAAAACGGCTCCACAGCCTTCTATACGGCAATAGTGTGTTGTTTACAAAAAGCACAGCCGTCTAAAGCTATATTTTCCAGGTTCATCCGTAAAATTGAGCAACAAAATACCTTGAAAGTGAGTCTGGTGCATTACACACTGCTTACAGTTTTAATTTTTTTATACCATTTGTAGTTCGAATTTTAAAAAATTGTCTCAATTATATTTACTTTCAAATAAGCAAATAAAAAAATCATGATTTTTTCATGATTTCTGCCACCATCTCCCCTTAAGCAATTAAATACGCAGGGATTTGAAAAAGTAAGTTGCATATGTCGTCCAAGACTAACATCACTGCGCAACAAGAGTGGTGCCTTGCCAGAAGAGACTACATGTTCTGGGATTCCTACAGAAACACGGCTCCTGCGCTATGGATAACGACTGCATCACAATGTGCGAATGAAATGGCGTGGCAACTGTAAACATATACCGAAATACACACGGGACAGTAAGAATCTTCTGGGATTACGTATCAAATTCGCCTCGCGATATGTACCATACTTTTCAAATTCCCCTCATATCTTACTCTTAAATTGGAGGAAAAGAGAGCACGTGTTTTGGTAATGAGTTTTCACTGGTTAAGTGAACATATTTTAATATTTCGAAAGGCACTATGACAATGAGACGGGCGAGAGAGAAATACGAGCAATAAGAAGCGTCAGTGGAACATGATGGTATGTTGCACAGTCTGTAGACTGCAGCATGTCTTGCATAGATGGAGGCCGTGGTACATCTTCCTGTCTCGTAAGTCGTGAAGGTAATTTACGCCTCGTGCGTGGTAAACGTTACGATATATATTAGAGGCTCTCACCGCCCTTCTGAGTACGCGAGCTCCAAGTATAACATGGTGCCTATCAAGAGATCCATTGTGTTGGACACTGATTATCGTACGCGGACTTTAGGCGTCCGCAGCTTCAGAAAAAAGCAAAAACCAGCCTGAGTGATCCTATTAAGTAGGTTCCAGCAAGAAAATGGCTTAGTGTCGAAGTTGGGACTGTTTTCTTTTTCCACCGTAACTGAAAATTTCTACAATTACTTAGATCATTTTTACAGGCATGTTCTGAAGGATTTGTATAGATTTGTTTGGTTGCCATCACCTATTGCTCCCAACCTCGAATTATCTCCCAGCAGAAGTGCAGCCTTTGTGTCCTCCTTCATACAAGAGATCATTGGTTACTAGAGTTTTGATGAAAATTAATAATTATAAACCAACAGGAGTGATATTAACATTAGCATTAGCCAAAAACGTTTTCGAGCATAGCTAATGATGTTGTCTCATTTATGTTTTTCTCTCTCGTTTTGGAAACACACATAAAATATTATTTAAAGTTTAACAATAATTATTCAAAAACTCATCCCTGAAAAAGGAATCACAATTCAGTTCAGTTACACTATGTGATCAAAAGTATCCGGACGCCCCCCAAAAATATATGTTTATCATATTAGGTGCATTGTGCTGCCACATACTGCCAGATACTCCACATCAGTTAGTCATTAATCATCGTGAGAGAGCAGAATGGGGCGCAGCGCGGAACTTATGGACTTCGAACGTGGTCTGGTGATTGGGTGTCATATGTGTATACGCGAGATTTCCACACCCCTAAACATACCTAGGTCCACTGTTTCCGATTTAAGAGTGAAGTGGAAATGTGAAGGGACACGTACAGCACAAAGCTTACAGGTCGACCTCGTCTCTTGACTGACACAGACAGCCGATAGTTGAAGAGAGTCGTAACGAGTAATATGCAGACATCTATCCAGACCATCACACAGGAATTCCAAACTGCATCAGGATCCACTGCAAGTACTATGACACTTAAACGGGAGGTGAGAAAATATGGATTTCATGTTCGAGCGGCTCCCATAAGCTACATATCATGCCGGTAAATGCCAAACGACGCCTCGCCCGGTGTAAGGAGCATAAACATTGGACGACTGAACAGTGGAAAAACGTTGTGTGGATTGACGAATTACGGTACACAATGTAGCAATCCGATGGTAAGTGTGCGTATGGCGAATGCTCGGTGAATGTCATCTGCCAACAGTAAAATTCGGAGGCAGCGGTATTATGGTGTGGTCGTGTTTTCCTGGAGGTGGCTTGCGCCCCTTGCTTTTTGCGTGGCACTATCACAACACATGCCAACATGGATGTTGTAACCACCTTCTTGCTTCCCACTGTTGAAGAGCAATTCTAGGATGGCGATTGCATCTTTCAACACGATCGAGCACCTGTTCGTAATGAACGGCCTGCGACGGAGCGGTTACACGACAATAACATCCCTGTGATGGACTGACCTGCACAGAGTCGTGACCTGAATTCTATAGAACACCCTTGGGATGTTTTGGAACGCCGACTTCGTGTCAGGCCTCACCGACCGACATCGATACCTCTCCTCAGTGCAGCACACCGTGAAGAGTGGGCTCCCATTCCCCAAGAAACTTTCCACCACCTGATTGAACGTATGCCTGTAAGAGTGGAAGCTGTCATCAAGGCTAAGGGGGGGCCAACACCATACTGAATTCCAGCATTAACGATGTAGGGCTCCACGAACTTGTAAGTCATTTTCAGCCAGGTGTCCGGATTCTTTTGATCACGTAGTGTAAGTGTACATATTCTTTTACCTAGAGACATATTAAAAACTGCATCCTTTTCGTTGTCACGCAGTTCATAAATGATCATCATAGATATGCAACAAGACAAAAAAGTCTTAGACAAATTTCCGTTTAACAGGCAATAACGTAATAGTCACAAAGATGTAAATGTATTTACAAGATGTACATAATATAGCCACGCGTAATCAAACAGAAGGCAAAATGTAACATTTGTTTACCCTGATTACATTATTGTATTAAAGATGTGCAGAAGGTAGATTTTACGTAACGTTCACTTTCTTAATATTATTAACAATATGTACATCAGTTGTCTCTACTATTCGTCAGTGTTGCATAGGAAGTTGGCCACCAATAAATCTCTTAGGCTCCCGATAATCTGAAATCTGTTGTTAATTTATGTACGTTAAGGGTGACTGAGCTCCGTAGGTGTGGACTCTATTACTCTAAAAAAATACAACAACCAGCCACTTTTTGTATAGATTTAGCTGTATTACTGAACGCATAAAATACTGCAAATTCTTGTCGCAGGTTGCCTATCTAACGCCTTGCAGGGGCATCAAGGGTTTGCTTTTTAATATTGCGTGTAATTACTGACCGGATTTAAAAATTTAAAATTCTCTCATGATATACTCATTGAGAGGGATAATCTTACGATAAAAGATTGAAACAGTAATTCAGGCATTAAAGTTAGAGGCTGTGTTTGTATCTTCAGACAGCGTAAATCACAGCGCAAATATTACCCAGCTTATATTCAGTCAGTATTTGAGAATGAAAGCACATAGCGTCTTCCAAAAAATTTCACAAGTAATTTCAAATCTTTTTGATGTCTTTCCTCACTGACACCTTCCACGAAACAATGAAAGAAAAACAATTTATTGATTACTACATGTTATCTATTCATAAAGTATAAGTTCAACATCAGGCAAGACGTTTTAATTTATTACTCCTTAGCTACTGACTATCAGCAACAAATTTTGCAGGATATCTACATATGCCACTGAAGGTACCTGTAAAATTATGTCATTGTACCACATTTGGTTCATGAGGTATGACGTCATAAACATTGAGATGTTTGAAAAAATAACTCATTTGCATTAGTTTATACTAAGAAACATTTCGTTCTTTTACCTATTTTCAGCTGGCGTAATACATTTATATGTTTAAAATTTTTGGTAACAATTTTGGGTTACAGTGATCTTGTGAGCTACATAAAATCAGTAAAAAACATTCTAGATCGTGATGGTTGTTTTATTAAAATTACCTATTTTGGTCTAGTCTTTTGCTATCTTCAGACAGCTGACGATGCACAGAACAGTCAGTTGACCTCAGTCGCCGAAACAGTTCCAGCGTTTGAGGTTAACAGACTGTTCTACACATCGTCAACTTCAGCTGATGGTGGCATCTGAAGATGGCCTAACACTAGGCAAAACTGGTTATTTTAGTAAAATAACCATCGCGATCTAGACTGTTTTACACTGATTTTATACTCATATGTCCTTTAGTGTAATGTTTTTATCAGCTACATTTTAAACTTTCCAACTGTCTTTTGTTCTATAATTTGTGGTTAATTTGCTACATTTGTATCCATCGCACAAGCAAGTTTAGTTCGATGCTGGACTGATGCAGCGTGTAGGCATATTGTTACTGTAGTTCTTCACGTAAAGAACTGGTCGTAGGTTGTGTTCCAAAAATAAACAGCATAGAGACAGAAGTGATGACACTTTCTGCAAGACTTTACCATCATTTTGCAGGAGAGTGCACACAACAGGAAAGTAAATAATAATGTTACCATATTTAACCAAAATATTGGTGGATTAAAGAAAAAAGTAGATTCTCACAAAAGTAAAGTAAAAAATAATGTTACCATTTTTCACCAAAATATCCCCGGACTGAAGAATAAAGTGGATGAGGTTCTGGTTTGTTTAGATGACATTGAATCTTATTATGTAATAGATCCACTATGCCTGTCTGAGCATCACATTGTGTCTGATATGGAAAAGGTAAATATCAGTGGTTATAAACTAGCTGCACATATGAGTAGAAAGAATATGGTGAGAGGAGGAGTTGCCATATATGTCAAAAGTTATCACTGCGTAGAAAGCCTAGATACAAAAAAGTTTTGTCGAGAGCAACACACAGAAGCATGTGCCTGTCAACTTAAACTGAAGGAGGGCTCTTTGATAATTGTAACAGTATATAGGTACCCTTCAGAAAACTTTCATTTATTCCTGGAAAACTTGGATGCCTTGTTGTGCTATCTGTCAGATAGGGGAAAGCAAATTATTATTTGTGGGGACTTCAATGTTGATTCACTGAAAGAGTGTAATAGGAAGAATGACCTGGAAGTCTTGCTCGGTTCTTTCAATTTGACATCTGTCATTAATTTTCCTACTTGGGTAGTAAAGGACAGCAGCACATTGATAGATAACACTTTTATAGACCAAGATAGGTTTAAAAACATAAATTCTTGTCCTGTTGAGAATGACCTTTCTGATCATGATGCTCAACTAATTACAGTATATGACATAGCTCCATTCAGTAATTCAAAACTACCCTCCAAAGTTGTGTGTTCAATTAATGACTCAACAATTAGAAATTTCAGAGAAAATCTTCAGCAGTTATACTGGGATGAGGAGTACAAGGAACCTGATGCTAATTTAGAATATTACTTATTTCATGATACACTTGTAAGAGAATTTGAAAACTGTTTCCCCAAGAAAGTAGTTAAATCTAATTATAAGAAACCATGCAAAAAACCTTGGCTTACTAGCGGAATAAAAATATCTTGTAACCACAAAAGGAAACTGTATCTAACAACAAGAAAGAGTAATGACCCAGAAACAGCCAAATATTATAAAAACTACTGTGCTACATTAAGAAAGGATATTAAAAAGTCCAGAAGCATTTGCATCATGTCTGAGATTGATACCTCTGATAACAAAATCAAAACAGTTTGGAATATTATTACAAGGGAGACAGGGCAACCATGAGTACAGGATGACAACATCACCATCAAAGCGAATGGAAACGTAATAAACAACAAGCTGGAAGTCTAAAACGTTTTGAATAGTCATTTTTTAAATGTTGTAGAGAAAATAGGATCTAAATGTTCATTAGCAGAAGCAAGGCAGTTAATGAAAGAGGCCTTATCCACACCATTTGATAAATTGAAATTCCACCCACCCCTCCTTCTGAAATTAGGAAGATAATAAACTCTCTTAAGAATAAAAGCTCACATGGAATTGATGGCATTTTCAGCAGGATAATAAAAGCTTGTTCCCGAGAAATAAGTGGGATTCTTAGCCACATATGTAATAGCTCTCTGAAGCAGGGTATTTCCCCAGATAGACTGGAGTATGTCATTGTTAAACCACTGCATAAAAAATGGGATGCGTCTGATGTCAACAACTACCACCCAATCTCTCTTCTGACTGCCTTATCCGAAATTCTTGAAAAAGTAATGTATTGTAGAGTAGCTTCACATCTGTCAGTTTGGTTTCATGAAGGGTTTTTCAACGGAAAATGCTATATATACTTTCACTAATGAAATATTAAATGCTCTGAGTAACCGTAAGTCACCCATTGGGATTTTTTGTGATCTATCAAAGGCTTTTTATTGTGTAAATCATGGAATACTTCTAGATAAGCTCAAGTACTGTGGTATGAATGGGACAGTGCTCAAATGGTTTAAATCATACCTAACTGGAAGAGTGCAGAAAGTTGAAATAAGCAGTTCACACAATATACAAAAAAACTGGTGATTTCTCAAACTGGAGAACAATCAAGAATGGGGTGCCACAAGGTTCGGTCTTGGGTCCTCTGCTGTTCTCAATGTATATTAATGACTTGCCATTCTATATTCATGAAGATGCAAAACTGGTACTTTTTGCCGATGATACAAGGATAGCTATCATACCCAACAGACAAGAATTAACTGGTGAAATTGTAAACGATGTTTTTCAGAAAATCATTAAGTGGTTCTCTGCAAATGGGCTCTCATTAAACTTTGACAAAACACAGTATATACAGTTCCACACAGTAAATAGAATGACACCATTAATAAATATAGACTTCGATCAGAAATCGGTAGCTAAGGTAGAATATTTAAAATTTCTAGGTGTATGCATTGATGAGGGGCTGAACTGGAAAAATCACACTGAGGATCTGCTGAAACGTTTGAGTTCAGCTACTTATGCTATTAGGGTCATTGCAAATTTTGGGGATATACATCTCAGTAAATTAGTTTACCACGCCTATTTTCATTCTCTGCTTTCGTATGGCATCATATTCTGGGGTAACTCATCACTGAGTAAATGGGTGTTCATTGCACAAAAGCGTGTAATAAAAATAATTGCTGGAGCTCATCCAAGATCATCCTGCAAACACTTATTTAAAGAGCTAGGGATCTTCACTGTAGCCTCACAATATATATACATTCACTTATGAATTTTTTTATTAACAATCCCAACGAATTCAAAATTAATAGCAGTGTACATGGCTATAACCCTGGGAGAAAGGATGATCTTCACTACTCAAGGTTAAATCTAACTTTGAATCAGAAGGGGATAAATTATGCTGCCACAAAAGTCTTTGGTCACTTAACTAATAGCGTCAAAAGTCTGACAGATAGCCATACAGCATTTAAAAGGAAATTAAAAGAATTTCTGAATGGCAACTCGTTCTACTCATTAGAGGAATTTTTGGATATAGTAAGTGTGTAATTTCCCCAACCCCCACAAAAAAATTAAGTGTCATGTAACATTTTGTGTAATGTAATATCTTGTATAGACACCTTTTATTAACCTGACATGTTTCACATCATTAAGAAGTGTCGTATTCATGATCTATGGAACAAGTACTAATCTAATCTCTAATCAAGCACGTACAGTGCAAGCTTTTACTGATTTGTTTGACTGATGAGGCTGATAAATACTATACCACCTACTGCAGTCCCTTGACTTAAGCTCTCGTAAGTTCAACTCGATTTATAAACTGAAGAAAGCACTTCACGGCATTCGCTTCAGAACTGCTACAAATTCGTCGGGCAATAGATCGCGCCGCTCGAACTGTCAACACAACTGGCACCGCTAATGGTATTCTACGACTTCCACATTGCTGGCAACGGGTTATGCTGGTGACTACTGTGAAGGTCAGTAAAACTTTTAAACACGTATCTATTTTGTACGAGCTGTAAATAAATAGTTGCCACCATTAAAGTTCCAATTCTCGTATATAACAGCTTCACTCTGGGATAAAAAATGTATCATTTATTTTTAGTTGATCTACACACGAGTAAGTGACGTTTTCGATACGCATTTCGTTGCTGTCACTGTATTTGACCATCTGTTTGGTGATACGTTTTTTGGTAATGCTTTTCTTGGTAATACTTATTTTTTGCTAATGCTTTTGACTGCCATCCCCTTTTTTTGCTTTCTGTACTGGTGTCTAGCTTTTCAGCTAATGATGTATCGCAGGAATTAAGTACTAAAGTTAATGAAAGGATTCTGCAGAAGGTAGATGCATGTGGGAGCACAGTAGGTAACATGTACAAAGACTTCAAAGTAGATGACGAAAGTTGCCAGGCAGTTACAACGGAAGTCTCAAAGAAGTCCGCTGAGGTCGGAACTAAAGTAAACAAGCTTGCAGACAATGTCATCACTCTGCAAGGCCAGGTCAATCACCTGACACAGGCGCTATCCGACATTAACATTGAAAACAGGGTGAATGATGCTGCCGCAAACGCACTTTCCACGACAGGAAAAGAATTTGTAGAATGGGTCGAGACTAAAGAACAGTACATAGGAAACAAGGTTCAACACGACTTAAAAGAATTCGTTAAGTCAGCCACAGCTGAAGTTTTAGCTGCTCCAGGCACATCAGGAGATACGCTTCTCAGTGAATTAGGAGAGATTCGTAAGAGTTTTTCACCGAGATCTTCCCGAGTGGAAACGACACCTCACTGAGGAAATCGAGCAGTTGCAACAACAAGTCAATGATTTTGCTAATGACAGTACAAGTGAGTATTCACACTTAATTTCTTCAGAACATGAATACTATAATAATCCCGTGTCTCGTGTAAAATTATCTCCACTTGTTCATGGTCACAGCAGTGAGAACCCGTTAGTATGCAACCAGAATGATCAAGTAACTCTTGTCGAGCTCATGAAAGAAGAAAGCGTTCTAAAGCACCGCGTGTTCCAGCCTTTTCTGCCAGAGAAACGCAACATCCACCCAATGGTTTTTCTGAAGGCATTTAATGGTGTTTTTCCTGATAGCTGGGATGAAAAGCAACGTATGCGCTTTATAGTAGGTTACATTCAAGGAGAGGGTTCTGTGTGGGGAACAGAAGTGATTGACAAATGTAATACTTACGCTGACTTCTAAAAAAAATTTCTGAACAAATTCTGGAATTCAGGCATACAACAACGCCTCAGAAAGGAAGTATATAATGCTGAACGGTTTAATACGAGAAGCGCTGGTTTCCGTAGGTACTTTGAGAAATATCTGCTAAAAATACAATATTGGGACATTCCCATTTCCACGATGGACTTAATTATGACCCTTAAGTCAAAGCTACCGGTATGAATGAGGGAGAAGTTAGTAAATGTCAGTGATGACGACACGGTGGCTTTTCTGTCAGTACTTGACAACCTTGACATGATTCAAGAGGACGTGAGTGCAAGTGCACGGAGTAATTGTAATCTTGGCCGCACACTACACAGCCGCACGGCGTAGGCGCAGACTCAGGTATGTCATACCTACCCAACAGCAGTAAAGGACACGACGTCCAATATGATAATAACAACTACTATCGCCGCATCGGGAAGCAGAAACATAAATTCCAGGGTCAAAACATGTACTACCCCAAGTACCAGACAACACAACAGCAATATGGTAATTCACCGGTTAATTACAATGATCGCTATCACTACAATAACGATCGCCAAGACAATAATAATAACAATAATTTCAATGGAACAGGACGTTGGATTAACATCAACAATCAGCAGCAGTATGGTAACCAACCTAGATTCCAGCACTGTTCTCAAGGGAGAAATGCTCCGATCCTTCCAAGCAATACAAACAACGGTATACTCCAAACTTTAGGGACAGTCCGCCGGCTTTTACTAACAATCAACTTCAAAATCATGAACCTCAAAATTCTCGCATCTATTATGCCCTAGCAAACCAGCCCACAGACACCATCTCGGCTGAAATTCCGGCAAATAGCCCGCAACTTAGGTGGAATACGGAAGCAAACTTCATACCGAGTGTACCGCCCGGTACTTCAAAGGTAACTGTGAGCGAAATTCGACCTGATGAACACGCGGAAAACTAAAAGCAGCTTATTTTTCTTGCCTCCTTGGGGAAGCTGCGGAACATGTTGGGGGCGATTTCATTAGAGGACAAATCGACCTTATACGATATGACAATGACTGTGACTTACGGGATGACTTGTTTAAGGAGAATGACGTTTCGAATGGCGAGTATTTATGGGAAAACCAGGTTCAGGCATCCACTATGATTCATATTCATGATGTACCACTTGTTGGTATAGTAGATCTGATGCCAAATCAATGTTTTGTCTTTATGTGTATATAAGAAAGTGCGTTCTGTAGCAAAAGTTCTGTCATTACCAGTACAAGGGTGTACTGTTACTGGTGCTGTAGGCTCTTTAGTTCAAAAAGTGACGCTACAAATTAATGTCCAGTGAGATTTGCATCAGACACCGTACCATGTACTTTTCTAGTTGTTAAAAATCTGTCAGTACCTTGCCTCCTAGGAATGGAGTTTCTACGTAAGAATCGTGTCATCATGGATTTGTATGAAGGTACATGTACTCTCAGCTGCAGTGATAAGAGTATAGTATTCGACTTATGAGGAGCAAAGTTAAGTTGTCCAGCCAAGAAAATAAAGTAAAGCTCCGCAAGCTCACATCTCGACAACAATGTTTCAATTGTTTAGACGAGTCAGGAGGCGGGGACTAAGACTTTGACTTATTACCGACACATGAAGAATTACTGACGAAGGCTAATGAATCTCACGGATTAGGTGACCGACAAAGAAAGGAACTATGCGACCTGTTGACACAATTTATCAATGTGTTTTCTAAGAAACCGGGAATCATAGCCAGCTTTGTATTCGACATGAAAGTTAAGCCCCACAGCACCTACTGTAAAACCACCTATGCAGTTCCGCAATCCCACAGGTAAGAAGTACGGCGGAAATCTGCAAAATGTTAAACTGGAAAATAATTGAGCCCTCTGCTTCTCCATACTCGAGCCCATTATTGTCTATATTTAAACAGGACGGAAGTGTTAGGCTTGTTCTAGACGCTAGGCACATCAACAAAATTATTGTTCCTGTGTGCACCTGGCCGGAAGCGTTGGAGGAGCAACTACAAAAGTTTATGGTATCAAATTTCTAACCTCTATTGACCTTCGAAGTAGCTATTGGCAGGTGAAGCTGTCGCCATCTCCAAGGAAGTACACGGTCTTTATCTTTGCGGGTCAGTCATATCAATTTCGTGTTATACCCTTTGGCTTGAATATTAGTTCAGGTGTCTTTATTACCGCACTTAGGTCATGATTTACTGGACAAAATAACTGTCTATGTCGATGATCTCTTAGTAGCCTCGACTTCATGGGAGGAACATCTTGACTTGATTCGGAAAATCTTCGTGAGGTTTGCTAAATTTGGCGTTACTACTAATTTACAGAAATCAAAGTTTGTAAAAAAGGAAGCAAAATTCCTTGGTCATGTAATGTCTTCTGAGGGAATTTCTCCCGATCCTAACAAACTGTCTGCTATAAGGAACTTCCCTGTGCCCTGCACCAAAATACAATTAAAAGGTTTTCTAGGGTTAACGTCTTTCTTTCGTCGCTTTATACCAAATCAATCCATGAACAATTCAGTGTTGCACAATCTGTTAAAGAAAAACGTTCATTGGGTATGGACCTCTGAATGGCAGGAAGCCTTTGACAAAATCAAACAAGCTCTTCTGGATAGCAATATCCTCAGTCATTCGGGTATGAACTCAAAATTCTGCATTTCTTGTGACACCTCATTTCAAGGCTTGGGCGCTTGTTTGTTCCAGCTAAAGAAAACTGGAGATAAAGAGGGGATTAGGATAGTTAGTTTCGCCAGGCGTGTGCTGACGGAGTGCGAGAGATCGTACTCTGTTACGGAGTTAGAAGGATTGGCAGTTGTATGGGCGTTCCGCCGTTTCAATTATTACATTTATGGTCATTCGATCAAACTGTATTCCGACCATCAAGCTCTTAGTTTTCTCCTTTCGTGTAAGCTCTATCATCCGAGACTTAGTCGCTGGTGCCTATTTCTACAGGAGTACAATTTCGAAATTGTTTACATGAAAGGCAAGAACAACATCGTTGCAGATGAATTGTCACGCATGTCGGAAGGTAAGCCGGAGCCTACGGAACTTGTAGAACAGATTTCCAATCACAAGATACTCCTTATGAAAGATCCCTTGAATGGTAGTTATTTTATACGTCTTTTCGACAGAGGGGTACTCTGCAAGAAAATGTACGTAATTGGAAGAGAGTCAAACAACTTCTACAAGACAACCCTAATCATCGTTTTCGAAATTTTATAAATCACACAATGGTGTTTTATTTCAACGTACATATATGTTGACGGAGCAATGGTGTGTTTGTATTCCTGGTATTCCTGAGGAGTACGTTGAATATCTCATATGATACACTTACCTTTCCTGGGGACATTATGGCCCTGAGAAGTGTAAAAGAAAGATTTCTGTCTGTTGCTACGTACCCAATCTGCGTAAGAGAATTTATACACTGCTAAGCACTTGTTGAATTTGTCAGAAGGCAAAGCCCTTCAATCTTTCGAATGTCATACTTTTGAATCCTATCTACACTGAGCGTCCTAACCAAATAGTCAATCTCGAGAATGCAGGTCCACTTCCGAGAGGAAGAGGAGGTGCTAAGCACCTTGCTGTTTTGCTAGACCTCTTCACTAAGCACGTGCGTTTATACGCGATGAAGTCTTCCAGTGCAAAATCTTTAATAAGACGAATAGAAAAGGATTATTTTCCTCGTTTTGGTAAGCCGGAAACCATGTTGTCTGATAATGCTTCAAACTTCTTTGGAAAAGAGTGGAGACAGTTTCTTGCCAGTAATGGTGTTAGACAGATTCTAATTTCAAGATTTAGACCCGAAAGTAACCCGACAGGACGAGTCTTCAAAGAATTTAAGCGTTTTATTCGCACCTATGTACCGAACCAGCAAACACGGCGTGTCGATTTCGTTACTCCATCTGAAGAGATTGTAAATAACGTTCCACACACTTCGACCGGTTTCACACCTTCAAAACCAATCTCCAGGCAAAACGAAAGCAATGAAAGGACTGATCCTATCCCCAAGATACAAGGTCCGGAAGTCAACCTAGATAATAAGTTTACGCCATGATCTCTCTCACAACTCATACTAATTTAACAAAAAAGGTATTTGACAAGCATGTCAATAAAGTTCTGTCGTATCGCTTGAACGGGCGTGATTTTCTGAGGACACACTTCAAACCATCTCTCATCTTACGTAAAAATCGTAAGTGGCAACACCTATACGAAGGACCGTTTGTTATGGTCAGGAAGCCACATATTGGTTGTTATGTGTTGGCAGATTCAGTTAGTGGACGAGTAAAAGGACTTTACCACCATGTAGACATAAGGAAGTACCATGAAAAACATTTAAAAAATCATTTATTATGTTAAGCTGTAACTTGAAACAAGAGTGTGATCTGTTTAGAAAGTATGTGAGTCAACAGCATGTACATGTATTCTGTAGGTGACGTATTCATTTGAGTGAGGTGGACGCAAAGTAATGATGGAGCTTGAAGGATATGAAGTGATTGAAGAAGGTACTCTACGTATTTGGAAAATAAGATTTGCCTTAGTTTTTAAGGTAGTTTTAAGTTTCTTGAGCCATGGAGGGTTGCAGTCGTTGAATTGAGTAAGGGATGTACCGAAGTGCCATTTGCTGCTTTAGTTTTAAGTTCTGGCAAATCTCCTTCTCACCAAGTAGTAAACGTTTTCTTTAAATTCCTCATTCAGTCCAGAATGTCCGTATATGTGAAGTAATAACCTAAGTTAAGCTTTGAAAGGATTGATATTTTAAGTCGCTAGAACCAAATACGATGCAAACTGATACAACGTAATCTGTAAATTACACCGAGTATAAGCAGCAACATATAGTTAATGTACAAAGAAATGAGTAATGGTACTCGCAGCTGGAGAGCAACTTTAATTTATGTATTACTATGAGTCAACAAGGTCAAGAAATATGCATTTATAATGATAATTAGGTCCTGTATTGGAGAAACTTAGAGAGACTATTCCTATGCCACGAGTATCATATAGAAACCTTCGATACTAAGATACCTAGTTGAGGACTGAGATAATAAGCTTATATTCTACTGCTATGTCAACATGGCTTGATTTTGAGATATATTTGACGATGCTTTGGAAGCGGATTTGTGCGACATTTTAATATTGAAGTCAAGTTATGCCGCGTGGATGACATTAAAAGCGGTTTAGTCAAAGAACGAATTAGCTAAACTGATTATTTCACCTATTATCTATCTTCGTATCTTTTATTTCTTTGCATTACCCTATTGTAGTTTTCTTCTTTAGCATTCTTACCTTTCTACCTTACCCGGTAGGGGAAGAAATTTAGAAATTGGTTCAAAAGACTTGACGTGTGTGTATTGCGTGTATTGACGATCGTAGCTCATTGGTTAATGCGTATCTGCAGTTACTTATCGAAACGTGACGTAAATCTGATTTGATTTGAGCAAAAGCAGCCTAGGAAATAAGAATAATTTCCCCGATTTCTATTAGATGAAGTTTTGAACGTGAACTGTTCGGCAAGCCAAAGAGGATATATTTTACTGATTAAATGAACAAAGAAATTTAAAAAAAATGCTGTTATAGAACAATAAGAAACGGAAAAGAATCAGATTTAAAATACATATAAAATATAATGTCCTTCAGAAGCACCATTCACAATAGCAACACGACTTTCTTGAGGTCTTGGACAGTAGTTAAAAAAATGTATATTAGTAAATGATCCTTTTATGACAAGTAATTTTAGCATTACCTGTGTGACTCTGTGGTATTAAGACACCTATATGGACACGTATGGATTGCTACGTGTGACTCATTTAGTGACAAAATGATGGACACATATATATATTGGTGCCAGTAAAATCATAATCTGCCACATGTTTGGACATGAAAAACTAGTTATTTCTTGTGTGAATCAAAACTGTGATAAACTTACGGATACGTGTGATATTCCGCGTGTGAAGTAGCATTATAATTATTCTCACGTTGCAACGACGATACAATTACTATCAGACAAAGGATAGACAAGTTATTGTACTCACCGCAATAGGTAATAGTAGTCATTTTCATCGACGACTGTTCTTCGTCGCTGGTGCAGTCAATTTACCGTCCAGGTTGACCATGTCGCCTTGACGAGCTGCTCCAGTACTCATGATTCAACAAAATGCACAAGTAGCCACTGAACTATCTACCTCGCGCAGGATGCGGACTGCCAACGCTGTTAAACCGCCAGTTCGTTACCACGTGACTGTGAAGCACTCTGCCAACATCAATGACTGCTCGCCGGCCCACGCTCAGCAATAAGCATTCCTCTCCATAACGGGCGCAAGCGTGCTCCAGATTTGCGCTGAAAATGGAATAAAAATAATAAAACGTTAATAAACTACGCACGATTTTACATTTACATGAAAAGGACACTAATGATGACTTTTGCCTAACTATGAAAATTGCTACGGCAATATTGCTAAATGCATTGCTTAAGAAAGACCTACGCAAGACGAAACGTGAACGTGTTTTGCTAATGCTTGCTAATGAAAGAATATGAAACCTAGACACAAACCATGAATAATATATAATATATATGTACATAGTCTGTATAGTAATTTTTATTGTCTTAAATTATTACTCTATATTCCCTTAGATTAAGATACTGGTTAATGAGCGAGACCTCACACAGAGTTTTTCTCTGAATTTTCATTTGCTGAAACATGAATCGGAATGAGATTAAGACAGCCCCCAAACTGACTTATTCATCATTGAATCAGTCATCAACTCTCCTGATTCCTGACACGACCCAAAGGATCGTCGAGTCAAGAAATATCATTCCCCCCTTCAAATAGTGAAATTCCCAGTGTTTTCCACCAGAATGTGAAAAGGTGATCCCCAGTTATAGTGCAATGAGAAGTGAAAGGTGATGAAAGAATTTCCCTGTGAAAATCACCCGAGTTCATAAGAAATATCCCCAACCACCAAGTGAAGAGTGACGTCGCTACGAGGAAGACTGATAAAAGTTTTATGTTCTGTTCAAAATTGGCGGAAATGCACCAATACTTCAAATGAATTCCTGTAATGAAATTTCTTTTCTTCTTGTCAATATTTGTGTATATTTGTATGTGTATATGTATTTCATTTGTATTTGTATCTATGTTAGTATTTCAAAGTTCCTATTGACTGAGAGTAATTCTTGAGAATACGCAAGAAGGAACCTATGTTAAATCCTTGAACACTTGTGATGAAATCAAGCCACAACCAAGTTTGTTAATGATCAAGCAACTGTGATGAGTTTTGACTACTTAATGTGAAACGTATATACCTCTATATGCCTTATGTTAAGTTTGTTTTGCTCCCTACAAGGAGAGATCCTTAATTCTTCATTCACTAAGTACATGAATCCATCAATATTACGGTTGCGCGTGGGTCGTAACGATATTTCAGAATCATTACTCCTCACGCGGGAAGCGATGTAATATTATTGGGCTTTCCGTCGTATGAAAGCTGTGAGTACCTTTGGAAAGGCATTCACCTAGTGTGTATTAAATGATCAACTTATAAGACCTATTCCGTAAAGATGCGCATCTAGCGGGAACGCTAGTACATCGATTGCGCAGTCAAAGAAACATTTTAACAGAAGCTGAACTGAGCGTCCCGCTTAGATCTATATATATAAAAAACCTTTGTACATCTTCAGTTTTTATTGTACTTCCGCTTGTAATGTGAAAGAGTAAAGAAGGTTGTCTTTAAGCTATAAAAGTGAGCAGTCTTGCCAGCGTGCAGACAACAGTTGTTAATTAATAAAAGTCAAGTAATTTATGTATTTATTGTAAATCGGCAAGTTATTGTTATGAAGGTGTTGAACGGTGCAAGAACTGTCTCGAAGGAAGGAGAAAACTAATGACTGTAATTTGTGACAAAAACGTGAACCAAGAAGCTAGCACAGGACAGGCTGAAATCTGACCGCACCATACAGTTAGAAAATTTCTTTTGTAAGTTATACTGTTCATAAATAAGCCCTAATTGCTTGTGAGAATTATTTGAATATATTTAGTATTTACCAGATATCTTATTCTATTCTTTTCCTTTATTTTTTTACCTCCATGTCATTTTTATAAATGTCAAACAGCCTTTGCTACAGCAGAGAATACTGCGGCATCGTGATCGTAGACAGAAGGCCGCTCCTTGTCGTCTATGCAACTCATAGCTGCCCCATTTATTAATTATTTCATTTGCAAACGCAATTTTTTATTGTTAATTTTTGTTAAAGGTCCCTTAGGTAATTATAAAATTCATACTGGTTACGTAAAGGAATCCAGGTTGTTCGTTTCCAAATAATTGAAGCCTTTGCGTAATCAAAAACTAGCCTCCTTCTGACAACGATCAGGAGCTGACCAGAAACGAACGTCTTCGACCGCTTTCGTGTTTCCTGTGGCAAAGCTGTGCCAGACTGGGAACACGACATTCTAGTATGAAACACTATATATATATATATATATATATATATATATATATATATATATATATATATATATATATATGAGATTAAAATAGAAAAAATTGAAATACATTTAATTTTTTTCTTTTATCATACTAGAGGAGCCAGCCACAAGTACTGTGGAGTAGTTTATGTAACAGCTCACGCCACTACCTGAGGCTAAGTTAAAATGATGGAAGTAAAAATACAATAAAAGTTTTTACTATCGTTACACGTTGGCATGTACAATAATTTACATATGAATAATGGGGCAGTAGGAATCTGTAACTGGAATTTACCTACATAGGTTAATTGTAGTTATCGATTCCAATATTATTTATTTTTCTTTATATATTCGATAGTCATGTACTGGCTTTCTTTTAGAATTTAGTGTGTCAGTTTCTCCACATTTCATGCTACTGTTTTGTATTTGTTGTCATTCATTTTATTTTCCCGGTTTCCTGTTACATTTTAGTTTCTCCCCGCCCAAAACTTCAACTTTCTTGCGCTTCTCCCGTTAGATTCAGTAATTTTTATAACAATATGACTTCACCACATGCATATTGTAAATCAATTTAAAGGTGCTCTGTGCTTTTCTATTTGCATAAATCACAAGAATACTTCTTATCAGACATGAAAATTTATTTCTAATACTTCCTTCAATTAATATCGTTATCTTCAGTTCGTTTAAACATAATTCATGAATTAGCAAGTAACTGCGAGAATGTGATTGTTATTTTATCGTACGCTACATTCGTTTGTTTACGAGTGTGATCCCTTGCTTTCATAGATTGCCTATTAGTAACGTCTTTGCCTTAGGTACGACGTCATACGTAACGTTGGCGACAGCCCCGGACGGTGCACAAGTCCTGCCCAATCACCCCCCCTCCACACCAATCCATATCCTAAGCTCCGCCCATGGTCTGCCGCATGTTCCAACATCAAAGTTGTCCTTATCACAAATATGCCAGTCATAACAAGGGAGAAAATCAGTTGTTAGTACGAAATATACACTCCTGGAAATTGAAATAAGAACACCGTGAATTCATTGTCCCAGGAAGGGGAAACTTTATTGACACATTCCTGGGGTCAGAACATCACATGATCACACTGACAGAACCACAGGCACATAGACACAGGCAACAGAGCATGCACAATGTCGGCACTAGTACAATGTATATCCACCTTTCGCAGCAATGCAGGCTGCTATTCTCCCATGGAGACGATCGTAGAGATGCTGGATGTAGTCCTGTGGAACGGCTTGCCATGCCATTTCCACCTGGCGCCTCAGTTGGACCAGCGTTCGTGCTGGACGTGCAGACCGCATGAGACGACGCTTCATCCAGTCCCAAACATGCTCAATGGGGGACAGATCCGGAGATCTTGCTGGCCAGGGTAGTTGACTTATACCTTCTAGAGCACGTTGGGTTGCACGGGATACATGCGGACGTGCATTGTCCTGTTGGAACAGCAAGTTCCCTTGCCGGTCTAGGAATGGTAGAAC
Source organism: Schistocerca piceifrons (assembly GCF_021461385.2). Taxonomy (NCBI): domain Eukaryota; kingdom Metazoa; phylum Arthropoda; class Insecta; order Orthoptera; family Acrididae; genus Schistocerca; species Schistocerca piceifrons. Next base: position 270,321,083 of record NC_060142.1, on the reverse strand, counting down.
GATGGGTTCGATGACGGTTTGGATGTACCGTGCACTATTCAGTGTCCCCTCGACGATCACCAGTGGTGTACGGCCAGTGTAGGAGATCGCTCCCCACACCATGATGCCGGGTGTTGGCCCTGTGTACCTCGGTCGTATGCAGTCCTGATTGTGGCGCTCACCTGCACGGCGCCAAACACGCGTACGACCATCATTGGCACCAAGGCAGAAGCGACTCTCATCGCTGAAGACGACACGTCTCCATTCGTCCCTCCATTCACGCCTGTCGCGACACCACTGGAGGCGGGCTGCACGATGTTGGGGCGTGAGCGGAAGACGGCCTAACGGTGTGCGGGACCGTAGCCCAGCTTCATGGAGACGGTTGCGAATGGTCCTCGCCGATACCCCAGGAGCAACAGTGTCCCTAATTTGCTGGGAAGTGGCGGTGCGGTCCCCTACGGCACTGCGTAGGATCCTACGGTCTTGGCGTGCATCCGTGCGTCGCTGCGGTCCGGTCCCAGGTCGACGGGCACGTGCACCTTCCGCCGACCACTGGCGACAACATCGATGTACTGTGGAGACCTCACGCCCCACGTGTTGAGCAATTCGGCGGTACGTCCACCCGGCCTCCCGCATGCCCACTATACGCCCTCGCTCAAAGTCCGTCAACTGCACATACGGTTCACGTCCACGCTGTCGCGGCATGCTACCAGTGTTAAAGACTGCGATGGAGCTCCGTATGCCACGGCAAACTGGCTGACACTGACGGCGGCGGTGCACAAATGCTGCGCAGCTAGCGCCATTCGACGGCCAACACCGCGGTTCCTGGTGTGTCCGCTGTGCCGTGCGTGTGATCATTGCTTGTACAGCCCTCTCGCAGTGTCCGGAGCAAGTATGGTGGGTCTGACACACCGGTGTCAATGTGTTCTTTTTTCCATTTCCAGGAGTGTAGTTTTTCCGGTACCATTGTGAAAAGAATTAGAAATACGTTCATTGAATATGCGAAAAGAAAGAAAAAGAAAAATGGTATCCACACTGTCTTTTTTATTTCATGAGCTTTCATCTGCACTGTATCAAAAAAATCTGATATTTGTTAACTGCAGTGAGCGCAAATTTCCGTCATCTCGCGTAGTGTAAGAAATTCTGTTGGGAAATATTAATTGTTAGTATCGCCAAGGATGCTGTTCATTATCTCGATTGTCTATAGTCTATGTTGTGCATAAACAAGGCAAAGTCGATGTCTTGGTATGTTTCTGATTACCTCATTAAGACTAAAGAATATAATAGTGGGATAATGTGGAAATGCGTAATGCAAGCAGTCAGATATTTATACAGTGACATTCTTCATTAATATTTGCCTGTGTAATGGGTGAATTTTTGCTTGTGAACTCTTATGACTGCTTGCTTATAGCAGACACGAGATTACTTTGAGTTCTTCTTCAGTATTTGAGAGCTTTAGAGCCGCCTATTGTTAAACATATGTACATAATTTCGTCAGTGTCATTCCAACACATCTTATCGTACTTTAATGTCTGTTAGATATCAGTTTTGACAGCAGTTGGCCACAACAGTTAAGATTAGGTACGTTGTGTATGCTAACTTTATTGGGAGTGCATATCTATGTTTCATTTTGACAGTATTTCATAAACTGCTAAGAAGAACTAAAGGCACAACACTGCTAGTATGAACAACCACGGCAAAACAAAAAACGACGAACAAAAACACGACAGCCACGAGGACCACCAAAGGTCATATTGATGCGCTCTTGGATGGTGTGGCGGGGGTTAGGTGTGGAGGGGGGTAAATGGGCGGGGCTTGTGTAAATTTCCGGGGCTGTCGCTAACGTTTCCTTGACGTCATTCCTCAAAGCTGACGAGTGGAATCGGACACTAGAATTTATCCATGCATCTCGTTACTGTTGTGATATTTGACCATCTGTTTAGTAATACCTTTTTGATAATGCTTTTTTTAGTAATATTTATTTTTTGCTGATGCTTTTGACTGGTATCCCCATTTTAGCTTTCTGTACTGGTGTCTAGCTTTTAGCTGAGCTATATACGCCTAAGGATGGTTCCGGTACGAGTTTGATCGCCGTAGTTTGATACTTTTTTTTACGTCCTTAATGGTTAAATTTAATTTAGGGTAGCAATGGCGTAGCGTGTTGATGTTGACAACGACCGTTGGATGATGGGAATTATGTGACGTTGATGTTAATCTTTTCATAATAACGCAGAATTTTGTTATGAAATGTTCAGTTTTCGAAGATAATTAATTTAATGAATGGACAAGGCTACATACAAGAGCCCGTCAACCACAGAGCAGAAAAAGCATTAATTATTTACTTCATGGTCAAAAAAAAAGAGTGTTGCCAACGGCAGCATACTACGCCGCCACTGCCGTAAGTAAACTTTTACTTCTATGACGCCAACAGTCGCATTGTATTTTTCTGGTTGTTTTGGTTTGTATACACCACGATTTTCGTGATTTTCTGGTGTACTTGATAATTTAATTTGCCTCCTCCGAGAACCTCAATTTCCTATGGTTTCCCCATTGGGTACACTATTCACTATTCATAAAATACACGATTTTTTTACTTTTTATTCAAATTCAAATGGCTCTAAGCACTACGGGATTTAACATCTGAGGTCATCATTCCCCTACATTTAGAACTACTTAAACCTAAATAACCTAAGGACATCACACACATCCATGCCCGAGACAGGATTCGAACCCGCTACCGTAGCAGCAGCGCGGTTTCAGTCTGAGGCTGCTAGAACCGCTCATCCACAGCGGCCGGCTTACTCTCTATATTTGGCGCCATGGGAACGGGTGATTAAGACATACTAGTCGCAATTTTTAAATCAAATTTGTATTGCATTTTGGGACTAGTGATGTTGTGACTGGTCAAATTGAACGGGTGTCATCGAAGGTCTTGGTTTATCAAAATAAATCACGACGTCTGTCACCGCTATTACAATATCGCAGCCTGCCACAGCTGTTAATCAGTTTAGTAGAGATGTAACGCCTTATTACGTCACAGATGGGCACAGATTGGATGACTGAGGCGAAGTTATCGCTTTAAATGCAGGACCGATGCATTGGGGTGCTGTAATGATTAAGCAGTTCTCAGTTTTTGCCCCAGATTTAGGAGTCGCTCTTAAATTATAGAGGCAAGGATCAGCTCTGAGCAAAACATTTATTGTGAAGGGAATAGGAACTTCCAGTTTAAACTGGGTATAATGTGAACTATTAAAAAATACATTTTTCTACTAATGCTTAGTGTTGTGTGAATGTAATAATCCTGGCTGCAGGAGAGATTCTTCGATGCCAAAAATATAATACAAATAAATGAAGCCACTGGCATACAAGGATCGTATTGGAGCTCATTAATCGAGTGATAAACAGACTCAAGCAACATTGTTCCAACGTTCTCATGCAACAACTTCAGATAGCTGGCGGCTTCAGATCCTGTGTTGAATCCACTTGAGACAACACAAAAGAAAAAAGTTTCGTTACTTGCATGGCTCTACCAGCTCTGGAGCTGTTCAAAAAAATTTGCCTTAGCGTCTTACCCACTGCTAGTATGTACCACGACTTTGGTTTCATTTCAGCTGCTTTAAAGTACTTTTAAATCCTTTTATTCGAAATTGCGGACATAGTAACTTTCCTACAGAATTTAAACTTTCAGATTGCATTTTCTAAGAACAGTGCTGATGGCATTTATTGTTGAACAAGATTTCATTGCTGATGTATGTGGCCAAAATTGAACTACGCACAAATCACGGAGAAAAATATTTCTGGTAGCATACGTCAGTGTTGTGTGCGGGTGGTATTCTGTGGCTCCTTTTCATGATCAGTTTGCTAAGAATAATGAAATCCATCGAAGACAAAAAAATTATAAAAGCTCTGATGTACGATCCGTAATTTTAATGATATGAACACAGCTTACAAGTCAACATTATTACACTACGTCAGGTGGAATTCTTGTGCAATTCGAACAAAATAATTATCCGGGAGAAGTTGTAGTTTGAATAATGCATTATACATGTGTATAATATTGTCAGTATCATTTACAAAATCAAATCAATGCAACTGCTAAAAAAAAAAAAAAAAAAAAAAAAAACAAAACAGTGTGAATTCAAACCGCAGAATACCGTAGAGTATTGTATCATCCATATTCATTGCACTTGTCGATGTTAATGATACACAAAAACCGCTACAAAGTACTATCGTGAACTACGGCCTATACATAAAGAAACCGAGAGAGGTGTGAGTGTTGATACACTTTCCCATATCAGAATTGTAGAATTCCTTAAAACACGTTTTGAAAACGTTCAGCTGAAATTCGAAGGACTTCATTGATGAGCACATGACAACTACATAAGCGTTGATGCAGCATCGAAGTGAAAAAGCAAGGGACGATGAAGGTGAAACTATACCGGTAACTCGACAACTGTTTTATGGTCAAGACCAGATATAGGAGAACGTTTTATGAAATGCACTCGATATTGTGAAAGTATAGACAATATTGTACCGTTAATACCTTAGAATCTACCAGTACCAGAGAGGAAAAAATGTCCTGCTAGCATTTTCGCAACTGTTATAGAAGAATAGCAGACTACTGATCTCAGGATTACCCCACATTCCATGTTAAACACAGTGTCCCCTAGTTGAGTGCTGTGTTCATACGAAACTCAGGACCATGTTGCATGTATTTCAAGTCTTAAACAGTAGTATAAAACTTTCGAACACCATGTCGTATTCGTTTGAGGCTAAAGAATAATACTGCATGTATTGTAATTGTCGCGGTTCAGTATAAAAAGATTTACAGGTCGACCATATAATTTTGTAGGCTTGGCGATGCACTCAAGCTGATAGCATACCAGTGATACCGAAGAAGTCCAATTGCAGTGTCGAACAAGTGACTAACATTCCAGTCTTTAATGACTGATGTCATCAAATCAAAAATATATTTTGAAACCAAAAATATTTACCCTGCATTCATCGAAATCACACTCACTCTAGCAGCACAGCTTTCTTCCTCCCTCTGCAGCTGTTTGTGCAGTAACTTCTCAAAACACGCGTCAAGGATGGTGAGCTGACGCTCCTGTTGGAAAAGCACTTACTAGTGTTATGATACAGAACACGTGGAGTAATTCAGAAGATTTGCTAATTCCTAATATAAACAAGTGTTACATTTCTCATGAATTTTCCATATTATGAATATCGATACTAAGTACGCAGTAATTGTTTTTAATATCCAAGTAATAACACTAGACAGTCCTTTTCCCAGCAAGTTGCAGTCCTAACAAATAACAAATATTCCATGATTTCTCAGGTTTTCTTGCGCTATTGTTTAATGATGTACTTTTGGGATTTATGTCGAGTTGTTCTTTCTATTTTATGCTCAATATTTCGACGACCAACGAGCCGTCTTCTTGAGGTGGAGAGACTTTTTCTGTGTGATTGGAGTCCAGGAAACGAGTAAACATAACACCAAAACCCACAGCACCTCAGCAAAACGGCTGGGATGGTTTTCGTTGTATTATGCACAAAATGGAAACAACGACTCCCTAAAACAACCGAGAGCAGAGGAGTTAACAGTACAACGTTCCTAACCGAGTGATTATACGATCACGAAACGAAAAATACACATTGAAAGCAAAATCTGTTGTTATCTACAATGATCGAATTTACACTCACCGTAACAGCACGGCTTTAATTCTCTCCCTGCAGCCGTAGGTGCAGCAACTGGTCAAAGAAAGCGTCGAGCGTGAACTGACGCTCCTGTGGGAAGAGAATGTATTAGTTTTATGATATACAACGAGTGGTATACTTCAGAAGTTGTGTAAATTCCTAATATTAAGAATGTAAATTCCTAATATTAAGACATTTGCAGGCTACGGCTATCGATATTAAGTATAAAGTGAATGGTTTTAATATTGAGGTAACATCAGTGGACAGTCCATGTCTCACCTGCTAGTAATACTTGCAAATAACTAATATCACTTATGCTCATAGTTTTTTATGCGAGATGTGTTAATTATGTGCTTCCGGGAGTTATGCCGAATTGTTGTTCCTGTTTTATGTACAATATTTCAACTACAGACTGAGTCATCTTCTTCAGGGGGCGTGTCGTTTTCTCGGTGATAGGATTCCAGGAAGCGAGTACGTGTGACACCAAAACTGACAGTACCGTAAGAAGACGACATGGAATGTTATCGGTGTATTGTGCACAAAATGGAAAGAACAGCTCCGCAAAACACCCGGAAACATAACATTAAGCAGTGTGATGGTCTGAATTGAATTTTACTCACCGTAGCAGTGCGGCTTTCTTCCTCTCGCTGCAGCCGTAGATGCAGCAACTGCTAAAAAAACACGTCAAGTGTGAACTGACGTTCCTGTTGGAAAAAAAACTTATTAGTTTAATGATGTTCAACAGACTTAGATTCAAAAATATCACTAATTCTTAATGTGTACAGGTATTAAGAAATTTCATTTACCACGATTTTTGGATGGTGGAGGCAACAATAATTAATAAACATTGATTGACTGTAACTTCCAAGTTAGACCACTGATCTGTCCACGTTTGAGAGATGGAGATTGTAGAACACTCTTCACATCTCAACGTCCTTAGGTACGCTAAAGTCCATCGAATTTCGATTCGCGATCAATATTTTATAGTTGTAAGTTCGTTTCGTTACTGCCATCATCGGACGAACGAAGCGTTCAGCTGGAAGGAGGGAGTGCTACAGCGCTTGAGCCGCCGCTACGATCTTTTCATTCTTTGTTTCTGTGGAAATAAAAGCGAGTTGGTCTGTAACAGTTTTTACTAACAGTTTCAATTTGTCTATTCTCTGACACCACGAAAGACAGAACGTATGTTCCTCTGAAACACATCAATAGGTTTCGGACTATTAAATCCAAGTACACATTTCCTTTGCTCCTCAGATATTCTCCCTGAGCAGCTGGGAAATAATAGAACAAGGAGATGGCCAGCAGTATCGTCTTCAACCAGTCGCTCGTGTTGACCGCATATTAAATAAAGTTCTGCTCTTACAAGGCGTTTCGGCATAGTTCTCTACAACTTAACAGGGACATTTCCATTCTCAAGCCTCTCCCGTATCATCATTATAGTTCGATAACTGTTCACTAATGCCATACACGAGTTGATTACTAGAAACTGTCTATGTCTTATCTGTATGCCAGTGTAAATTTATTGCCCCTCAATATAGCAGCTGCAACCAGTTACGTAATCGGTATTCCGCGGCTAGACTATCAACATTATATTATCTAATGCAAGAAGTTCGGATATAATACGCTAATAACATGGAGGAGGGGGACTAGGGCCTGTGGGATCTGAAGAAAAGAGCAAGTAGATCATGCAGACAAAGAGGCTGTATGTAGGTAACCCAGAGTAGCACAATGTGCCACAACCCTGCAGGTCACAGAGATAAGCGACTATGGGAGAAGGTGTAACTGGCCGATCATCCGGCAAGTCCCACCTCGTACCAATTACCCTGACGCGACTCCAAATAGGACACATTTCTTCGTGCTATGGAAGACGACCACTAAATCTGTGATGCTTACAGCATACAAATCCTTATATGCCATATTTTATGTGCACATTATGTTTAAAACAGAATGCAGAAGTAAATTCAAGGGGAGACTTGCCCTCCATTTTAGTTGAAGTCTAGACGGGTACTGTAAATTTTTAGAATTTTGTGGGGTCTGAGTATTAACCCCAGTTTCAGTTGATAGCTTTTGTGTATAGCTGACTAGACAGGACATTCACTTTTGCCTCAGTGATAAACAAATCATTCCATTCCAACATTCATCTGTAGAGGTATTTTAGGTCATCCCATTGCACCAATCAATCGTTGTCAATTTTATCACAGTTTTGGAAATGGTTTTAAATATGATTTTGGTAATTCTGTGCGTGTGCGTGTGCGTGCGTGCATGCATGTGTGTGTGTGTGTGTGTGTGTGTGTGTGTGTGTGAGTGAGTGTGTGTTATGTAAGATTTTTCGAGGATTTTTATATTTAAATTTTTTGTTGAATTTTTACAGTTTTACTAGTTTTAACCACACTCGTCTCATAAACGCCCTTCCTTCCTTGCAGTGAAACCAACATAAGAGAATAGTCATGATCATCACTCGAGGTGATATGCTTGTCTGAAGACGTATTATTTACAATGACGTTTCGCACAGGAGGTTTGTAGCGAACCAAGATGCATTTGCAGTAAGTCATGACAGTCTGTAATACTTCTTGCGAATGCTTTCTTACTGCTTTGCATATTATGACATCAGTAATACAACGTGTCGTGACTCACCTGTAATGTACCTCGAACAGCGGCGAAGTTCTTGTCGAGTCGCAGATATTCGTCTTTCTCCCCTCCCACACACCGGGAGAAAAACTTTCTTACGCTCCGGAACATTACTGCAACGATAACAGACAGCACTTTAGATATGAGCATGAGTAAATCTTATAGCAATGTCTCAGAACTGGATCGCAAGGAAAACCTGGGATTGTGACGTCATGTCTATAAATTTAGGTTTCGTAATAAAAATCGCTGTCAGTGTTACAGCGATGTATAAAATCCAAAATTCAGTATCATTATTTTACTTGAATAAGGTTATCCATTTGTGGCTAGTCAAGAATTCATTGCTTCAGTTCTTTCGTAGTAGTTCCAAATAGGCGAATCGAAATAACAACACTTGTGTTCATTATGTGATATAGTTATTCTGCCAAGAATAATATTTTTTTGGTAGCAACTGTTTAAAGCCTTAACGGTCAGACTGGACATTAGTAAGGAAGACAGTACTACACAACAGTAGTTTCAGATATGCGCCAAGTAGAGTTATTACAATTTCACAATTGGTCACACTTCACAAGCTGAATTGCCGCTGTGGGGAAGGAGCGGTAGACCTACGTGAGGGTTCCTTGTGGTGTTGGCATAAAGATACTAATTAATATACAATGCGACAAAGTGGTGGCTTAAATCCAAAATCTCTCCGCGGTGTCTGACGAGATTACGATTTTTACGGCTACATCTACGTCTGATTCAGCATATTCCCGCTGGGCTCCACTACTCGTTCCTTCTGTCATAGTGGTCAACAGCGGAAGTACAATCCTAAACCTAGAAGCACTCTTCATCGCCATGTGAGATAATAACGGATAAGACATAATAACCATACTTTCCGACTGAAATATACACAGAGGTTTCTAAATGAAGAAAACATCCAAACAGTTTATAAACACCGACTGGGTTTACAGTCAACGATGCTCCAAGATATTAATTAGATTTCTTTAGGCAACCTAAAGAGAAAACACATTTTCTACGGTGCCATGGCGACTCAATATGATTCTATTCAACTGGAACCAGTTTCCTTCCGTCTTCTTCTTCGTCAGAGACGGCAGAAAATAACCGCGGCACGACCAAATTATGAGACAGACCGTATGTTTGTGTAATAGAAGGTGAGATAGGTAGGTGAAGCTGTTGTCGTTGTGCGACTATGCAATTAATTGGAGAATAGACGATCCCAGCACAACGTCTGAACTCTGTCCAGGACATTGTCTAGACGTCAGTAAAGAGATCCGTCTCTACAAGTCAAGCACTTAAGCTTTGAAGCTGGATGACAGATTAAACCAATGGACTGGAATGCGACTCGCAGACCTTATTTTCCTTTTTACATGTAATCCTATTACTAACTACATGCTCCGAAGTCACAACATGCTCAGCCGTAACGCTTCAGTTGGCCAGTACTTCTCCATTATATACATAGTTATTTTAAAGCTCATACGGTATTCCAGCTGCGACTGCTTCTATGTGGTTGATAAATAGCTGACAGTTATGTCACTGTGGCTCATACCTCTTGCGGGTAAAATGCAACTTGCTTCTAAAGCTTGGCATGCGCTTCGTTCAATGCTTTTAAAGTTCTCCAATAACTTTAAAATGTTTCGTTACCTGTACTCTAAACACAAAATCAGACACTACAATACTTGAATCAAAACTGAAGCTTATTTTACTCAGTAACACAGAGAACGTATTCGTATCGATACTTCAAGTACTGGAGGCGATAAAGAAGCAATTGGTAGGTAACAGCATACGACGCTTCAGGCGACATACCATCGCTGTTACCTTGCTCTTAGATGTAAATTAAATAGCAAAGCCAGTAACTGTAGAGCCCTTCAGTGTTAGGTAGCAATGGTTAACAGAGCTATACAATAAAATCTTAAATAACTGCATAACATTCTAAAATAATTTAAATGCCTGCACGACGAAATGACGATGTTTTTCGATTGAAAGATATCTGACAGTACATAAATGATGAAAACTCCCGAACAGCAAACTTCCACTGGATTTAACAGCTAAGGATACTAAAAGATATTAGTCGAATTTCCTCAAGCAACATGAGAGGAAAACTCTGGTTAGGTGAAAGCTCCACTCAATATGACCCTACGCAGTTAACACCAGTTTCCAAAGTGGCTTTTTCCTCACAGACGGATCGAAATTCCAGCTGCACACAGACAGTATGTATTTGTAATCGACAAGCTAGAAAGGTCGGTGATACCGTTGTCATTGTTAAACTAAGCATACTTTAGAAACAAATGAACTTCGCTGAAAACTAGTTAGAGAGTTCTGTCTGTACAAGTAAGCACCTAACCTTTGAAACGGCATGAGAAATTAAAACAATGGACTATTTCACATTATATAATGTTAATGAGTACATATTCTTAAATCACATCACACTCCACTGCACACGTCTGTTTGGCAGCAGTTCTCCACCATATGCGATTTAAAAGCTTATACGATATGCTAACTGCAGATGATTCTACAAGGTACATAAACAGATGACAGTTGACTCAATGTAGCTGAAACCTCTTGTGGGTACAATGCAACTCGCCTTTGAAGCTTGATGTGCGCTTAATTCAAAGCTTTTAAAGTTTTTAAAGCTCCCGAGGAACTCTAAAATCTAACACTGCAATACTTGAATGAAAGTTGAAGTTTCTTCTAGTCAGCAAGACAGAGAACGTATTCGTATAGATACTTTTAAGTACTCGAGACAATACGGAAGTAATTGCTAGGTAATGGCACACGATGCATCAGTCAACATACCATTGTTGTTAGCATGACCGTAGATCAACATTGAACAGCAAAGCCAGTAACTGTAGAGCTTTTCAGTGTTTAACAACGTCGTCAGCAATGAGTAAACAAACACCGGAATACAGTTTTAGAGTCACTTCTAGTGTCCGATCCCACATGTCGGGTTGGACGAATGACCTAATGTCTGACATCATTTGGTTTATATCACAGATTGTAGTTGTGGACGTAAAGGTAGGCTATGGATGCCTTCGCTACGTGCGTATGTTAAAAATTTTATGTACACGCCTCTCTCTTTACACCTTAATTTGCTTTTGATATATTTCGTTAGTGAAAGCATAGCGTTTTCAGAACGTTATGCTTTAATAGTGAATTTTTTTTGTATTAAGGATGAGTCAATTAAATTTATGCGAAAATGTTGCTGAAGAGAATGGTTGATCGCAAATCTACTATAAGGTTTTTACAAACATGAGGTATACTCTGAGCAGTTCGCAAGTGTCACATCTTTGGCAATTACGTGGTCTTAACGAGGGTTCCTGCATTCATTATCAGCGTCAGATGAATACATGTGAAGGTGTAAAAGGAATAATGCAGAATAATATATGGGGGTCCATCAGGAGAGGGACCTGGTTCGAAAGATCTAGGCTGAATCTAGAAGTGATACTGATGGTAATGTAATGCTTTTGTTATGAATATTCAGCTAATCCTGCCACGCATGAAGCAAAAATCCTGCCATGCATGAAGCAGGAGTTGCGTATGGTTCTGTAGGAAAATTTCTGAGCAATTTGTAAAATACAGGGTGTCACCGGTGATGCCCGGGGTTATTGTCGAAGTTGATGTATCGCACTTTGATGAGAGAAAGGATGAAAGGGGGAGTGGGGTACGAATTGTTCTTTGGGTTTTTGACGTAGTAATTTCTAGGAGTAGGAGAATTTGCTGTGGGGGAGGGGCTCTGTCGATGCCATATTTAGCGTGATACCAAAGCTTACAAAACAAGTCTTAGCATCTGTGATTGAAGAATATGTGGGAGAAGTTTCAACTGTAACGTTCGATGGGTTGATTCGCACAAGGGATTGGGCCACAGGGGTTCTCATCACTTGGTTGTCAATCATAACATTCAGTTTAAAGAGTAAAAGAAGGTGTCTGGTTGTGTCCATCACCAAAAACTAAGTGAAGATGCCTGCCTCTGCAAGTCAGGTATAAACATTTGAAATTGCATGAAAAGTAAAAACAATGTGCTCTTTTACTTGGTATCGTGTTACCAACAACATGTACCAAGAACACACAACGCTCAGTCGTAAAGTATCTGCTTATCTGTTTGCCAGCACTTCTCCACTACATACACAGTCATTTAACACACTATCTGCTGTATGGACGCCTCCAGCCACACCAGAGGCACACGCCTTCACGCAATTGCATGTGGTGGTCTGTCAGTGAAACATCCATCACTAACCGGGCACCAGTTATCGTCTTAATAACTTAAACGATTTTCTAACTGCAAATGATTCTGTATGATAAATATGTAGGTGACTGTTAAATCCATGACTCATACCTCCTGGCGGTAAAATCTCTTCGCCTCCGAAGCTGGGCGTTGGGTTCAGCCAAAGCTTTTGATGTTCCCAAGGGACTTCAAAATGTTTCGTTAGTATTACTCGAAACACAAAATCTGACACTGCAATACTTGAATAAAAACTGAAGCTCCTTTTTACTTAGTAACACAGACAGCGTTTTCGTATAGACACTTCAAGTACTCGAGAGAATACGGAAATAATTGTCAGGCAACGGCAGACGACGCTTCAGGCGACATGTTGTTGTTGTTGTTGTTGCGGTCTTCAGTCCTGAGACTAGTTTGATGCAGCTCTCCATGCTACTCTATCCTGTGTAAGCTTCTTCATCTCCCAGTATCTACTGCAACCTACATCCTTCTGAATCTGCTTGGTGTATTCATCTCTTGGTCTCCCTCTACGATTTTTACCCTCCACACTGCCCTCCAATACTAAATTGGTGATCCCTTGATGCCTCAGAACATGTCCTACCAACCGATCCCTTCTTCTAGTCAAGCTGTGCCACAAACTTCTCTTCTTCCCAATCCTATGTAACACTTCCTCATTAGTTATGTGATCTACGCATCTAATCTTCAGCATTCTTCTATAGCATCACATTTCGAAAGCTTCTATTCTGTTCTTGTCTAAACTATTCATCGTCCATGTTTCACTTCCATACATGGCTACGCTCCATACAAATATTTTCAGAAACGACTGCCCGACACTTAAATCTATACTCGATGTTAACAAATTTCTCTTCTTCAGAAACGCTTTCCTTGCCATTGCCAGTCTACATTTTATATCCTCTCTACTTCATCAGTTATTTTGCTCCCCAAATAGCAAAAGTCCTTTACTACTTTAAGTGTCTCATTTCCTAATCTAATACCCTCAGCATCACCCGACCTAATTCGACTACATTCCATTATCCTCGTTTTGCGACATAGCATTGTTGTTAACATGGCCTGAGACCAATATGAATCAGCAAATCTAGTAAGTATAGAGTATTTCACTGTTTTGCAGCGTCGATAGCAATGGTTTGCAAGAGCACCATATAAGAGTTTTTAATATTTTAAATGCATGCACAAGGAAGCAACCATGCCTTTGTACTTAAAGATATCCAGTAGTATCTAAATAACAAACACCACTCCCACTACATTTAACAGCTAATGATACTCCGACATATAAATTCAATTTCCTTAAGCAACTGCTGACGAAAACTGCCTTGCTACGGTGCCAGCTCGACTCAGTACGACACCACGCAGTTGGCACCCGTTTCCAAAGTGTTTTCTTCTTTGCGGAAGAAGAAAATGGAAGAAAATTCCGGCAGCACGATCCTACAGTGGTCATAGACAGTATTTGTATGTAATGGACAGCAGAGGAAGATCGCTGGCACCGTTGTCATTATAGAACTGAATAATTAATTTGAGAATACACTTCAAAAGAGCATGAACGTCTTCAAAAACTAAGTAAACATGTCTGTTTCTCAAAACCAAGCACCCAACTTGTCAAACAGCATGAAAAATTAAAACAATGCTCTTTTCACTTGGTATAATGTTACTAATTACATGTTTCGAAATCACACCATCCACTGCACGCTTCAGTTTGACAGTACTTCAATTCTCCTTATCATAGACAGTCATTTAAAATCCTGTACGATATTATAGCTGCACGTGGATCTGTGCGGTGAATAAACAGGCGACAGTTAGGTCAATGTGGCTCATACCTCTTGCAGGAACAACGCCCCTAGCCTCCGAAGCTGCGCACTTGCTTCGTTCAAAAGTTTTAAAGCCCCCCAGTAACTTTTAGAAGTTTCGTTAGTTGTACTCGAAACATAGAATCCAACACTACAATACTTGGATAAAAACAGAAGCTTCTTCCACTCAACAACAAAGAGACTGTATTCATATCGATATTTCAATTACTCAGGAGAATACGGAAGTAAATGCCAGGCAATGACCAGTGCTTTGTTTTCCTCGCTTGTTCTGGTCTACGGTGCGAACGCCACATTTTGTTGCACTGTATGTCGTTATAGCTTCAGGGCTCTTTACTTTAGATGGTGATATCGTTGGCTGGTCATGAAAAGGGCTAAGGACGGTAAAAACTGCGTTCTTCTTGGGAACATAAGAGGTTATCATCACTTTTGGCTGAAAAAAAATTTAGAGTATACTTTACGGGTGATGTGCTGGGCAGGTGGACCATCTCTATTTTTTCGGATAGTACCGACTGATGTCAGATCTTTTGACAATAAATATGTGAGCTAAATCGAGAGATGTAAAAAAGAATATCACAAGTGATATTACATCCAGACTTCCCATTTTTAATCACCAGGGTTTTTATAACGCTCCCTCCAAGTTGCACAACTTTGGTTTCTTCCTCCTTCCGCAAATACACTTTCGTTTCGAGCAGTAACTTTCAGTGTCACAAATTGCCCAGAACTTTATTGGGAGTCTACAAGGTTTTGATGGAATGTACAGCGCCTTCAAAATGTGACAAACTGTTCATCCTCGCTCATGCATCATCTCCCAGGGCGGCTTCCCACATCTCAAAAACTTCTTTGATTGGTTCTAGTTTGTCAGTTGACCTATGTCCACGTCTGGCTGCTGCACTGTCAAAGAGCAACACCCTCACAATAGCGTGTAACCGGTTGCGAGACATTATTTCATTGAACAGTGGTCGGCCATTCTCAACATTCCAAAGCTGACAGATATCTTCATTTCTTGATTGGTAAACGCCAGTCATGATCAGAACACCAGGAAACGTTTTCATTTCTTGCAAATCTGTATCCACCCAATGCCTGTCAATGTTTTGATCTTCCCACATACTCTCATTCTCAATGAAGGGCACACGAGAACAACATTAAACAAGACTCGTTATTTTCTCAGTTCCTAATCCAATACCATATAGCTGCTTCGTCGTCTTTCAATACATCCGTTTTGCTCCGCCTACCAGAAATTCGAGCCTAACGAGGTGTAGCCCTTATTTCACTCCCATTACCAGAAAACAATAAGCCACAGTCAACAGAGATTGCAGTTAATTGTTCTCCTTCCTCGTAAAGGGATTTTTCCTGATCATCGTTTTCTATGTGTTGTTCTGAGTTTTCAGCGACATCTACCTCACTTTCATCATCACTGAAAAATTCAGATCCACTAGGTACTCTTTCAGAATGAGAAGACTGCTCAGACTATTAACTTCTCTCCTCACGTCACATCCCCTTCTCCATAACCCTTCCAATTTGTAAAACAGATAGCAGTTATGAAATGCACCAAAATAAACGTGTTCTTATCACAAGGATGACCGTTGAATACTGAAAGAATAACAACGCCAGCCAACAGTAGCAAATGACGTAACTGAACAGACACATGATAGTTTAAAATTTGCTTCTAACAACGAGAGCTTCCGAGGCCCGAACGGGAGGAAACGTGAAGCAAGAGTTTAACACAAAGCCATAGATAAATTTTTATATATTTTTCCAAAATTATGACTAACAAGACAAATTCCTAAACTTTCATTATAATAGAATCTATAGGCTCAGACCCGATGGTAGTTAAAAGATTAAACAGCAAAGCCAGTATCCACAAAGTTCATTACCGTTTAGCAACATCGATAACGATTATTAGACGAGAACTGCAATAAAATTGTAAATAATTCAAATCTATGTGTGAGGAAACAACAATGTTTTGCGATTAAAAGATATCCAGTATTATCTAAATATGAAAACACGTGAATAGCTAATAAACTCCCAGTGAATTCAACAGCTAATGATACTTTAAGATATCACATCAACTTGCCTAGGTAAAAAGAGAGGAAAACTGTTTTGCTACGGCGCCAGCTCAACTCACAATGATTTTATGCAAGTGGTACCAGCTTCCAAAGTGGCTTCTTTTTCAAGCAAAAAGAAGAAGGAAGAAAATTCCTGCAGCACAACTCTAAAATGATCACAGTACCTATGTGTAATAGACAACCAAGAAAGATCGGTGACACCGTTGTGATTTTAAGACCAAGTAATTTATTTGAGAATACATTTCGATAGCACATTAACAGCTATGAAATGTTAGTAAAGAGGTCTGTCTCTACAAATCAAGCACCCAACCTTTGAAACTACATGAAGAATGAAAACAATGCGCTCTTTTCACTTGGTGTACTGTTACTAACTACATGTTCCGAAATCATCATCCTCCACTGCACTCATCAGTTTGCCACTACTTCATTTCTCCACGACACGCACTGCCATTTAAAAGTTTATACGATAACTACAACTGATTCTATACAGTGAATAAATAGGCGACACTTAAATCAATGTGGCTCATACCTCTTGCAGGTACGACGCACCTCGCTTTGAAGCTGGACGTTCGCTTCGTTCATTGCTTTTAAGGCTCCCTAGAAACTTTAAGATGTTTCGTTAGCTGTACACGAAACAATAAATCTAACACTTCTTTCACTCAATAATAAAGATAACGTATTCGTGTCGATACTTCAAGCACTCGAGAGAATACGGAAGTAATTACTAGGCAACGGCAAACGACGTTTCAGGCGACAACATTGTTGTCGACATGGTCTTAAATCGACATTAAACAGCAAACTCAGTGAGTGCAGAGCTCGTCACTGATTTTGCAACGACGATAGCAATTATTAAACAAGCACGGCAATAAAATTTTAAATAACCTAAATATATGTTTCAGCTTTTCAAAAGATGAGATCGAAGCGTAACGACGTTCTTCAACAGTTCTGTGGTTTCGCATGGTCCTGTCCTCGGTCCAGGTTTCACGATATGTGCATTAAAACGCGAGAAAATTGATTCAGAGCGAAAATTTCAGCCTTGGTTCGACGTCCGGTGGTGTGATAGCTCTAAAATACTTTCTGGCCCATTAATTTTCTTTATCATTCGATTAATCTCTTTGTCATGGAAATGGAAGACAACGTAAAAGTGAAGGATCCCATTGACCATAACTAACTGTATTTACCTCATCGATATATTACACTATTTTTGTTAATGCATCTGACCTGTAAGTTAGTTAGCTTCATGTTCATTTGAGCGATATTCGTAATGATGTGGAAATGTAAGTTTATATTCACATTAAGTAAATATACCTACGCACTGATAATTTACAAGCATTTTTGTTTTTTTGTATGTATGTATGTATGTATGTGTGTGTGTGTGTGTGTGTGTGTGTGTGTGTGTGTGTGTGTGTGTGTGTGCGCGTGTGTGTGTGCGTGTGTGTGTGTGTGTGTGTGTGCGCGCGTGCGTGTAAATTTGTAATTTCTGTCTACTACTTTTTACACATACAATACCGGTAACAGAAACTCTTGTACAGAATAGAAAGAATTGTCAAGGAGAAAGCTTTTCCTTTTATTTTCAAATTTTGCTTTGCTGTCTGCCAGACATTTTATATCACTCGAAAAGTGATCAAAAGTATTGGTTGCAGCATTGTGCACCCCTTTTTTGCACTAAAGACAACCTTAATGTGGAGTAATGAAAGTTATTTCCTTTTTATGTTGTGATTATGTACATCATTGTTCCTTTTGACATGCAGTGGGTTATTTACAACAAACTTCATGAGATAATAAATATGCTTTGAAGCACTCGCCCAGGTACATAATTCGTTAAACAGATGTCTACAAGATGATCATTACTGAGCACCACATCTTATTCTTACAGTACGTTTTTGAGCACGAAGACTTTATTTCTTAAGTGGTTACCCCGGAACGTTATTCGATCAGAATTGGATTTGGGTGTTTGCGCCTGAGGGTGTTCAGGGATTACAAATTTTATTTTAAAATTTAGTTTTTCCTTTTTAAATTCTTTTCTTTTTCTCTAAAAGTGCATCAACAATTTGGCGGATACGGCACCCATGTGGACGTCCGATGTCCCTTCAGTGATCCAAGTGCCGGAAGTAACGACCCTTACCGGCAGTACTGACACGGTATGTTTGGCTACGATGCCGCGCACCTCATCGGCTGCCGAAAGAGCAGGACGCAGGGAAGGCGGAACACTTTTGCGCTATTACAGGGAACTGAATAGGTGACTAGGAAACACTGTAAGAAGCAGCATCACAGTCCGATGACAGTTAAGGAAACAGAGCCAAAGAGCAAAACATTACTCAAGCATTGCCATAAAATTTAATTGGAAATCGTTAATAATTTCTGACTTGTCCACATTTATTTTTGAGCATTCCGTCACGCAATGCCACAAAAGTAATCTGGAAATGCATTACTATTTATTTATTTAGCGTATGGCAGTGCACATCATTTTATGCTTCTTACAAATGTTTAAACAAAGATATATATAAAAAAAAAACACAATAAAATGTGCTCTATAAGAAGTATAAAACATATAGGTAACAGGCAATACAATTAAATACAAACATCAAGATTATATATGGTTAATACAATAAAACACAAATATCAAGATTATGTGTAAAGTCTTTTGCGGCGTCTGCTGCCATCAGAAAATCGCTGCACTTGCCACTGTACGCTCTTCGATCGCACTCTTGGACGATGTGGCGGATGGGCTGTCTGTTGGCTCCACATTCACAGCTGGGAGTTGGTGTTTTTCCCCATTTGTAAAAAGTATCTGCACATCTCCCGTGATTTATGCGAATTCTATTAAGGGTGACCATATTTTACGCGGTAGTTCATATCCGGGCGGTCTCTCAGTGATGCAGGGGTAGGCTTGACAATGCTCAGGGCACACCTCTCGGGATCGTTCCCTCCAGGTCTTGGGGAATGGGTTAGCCACTTCCGTTTCTACCTCGCTTTACCTTAAATTGCCAGTTGTCAGCCTCTCATTTCATCTATAGACTAAGTAATTGTGATGTCCTAAGCCACATACTTAAATATAGGTCAGGTTGATATCCTTACATTACATATACTGGCAATATACACTGGTGTCCAAAATTAAAGCAACGAACGGAAATTTTGCAAGGTTGTGTTTACTTTGCCACAAAACAGTATAAACAGGTAAAGCAGAAACAATGTAAGGAATACAGAAAGTAAACAATTGCAATATGCATAACAGTAGGCAAAAATGTTCTTCATTTTTTCCAACTTAACGGATTTGCACACAGATTCCGACAACTGGTTAATGTGCTTAGTATTGGGTGTGACCACCTCTGGCAGCAATACAGGGCTGAAAACGACAGGGTGTGCTTTGAATGATATCGTCAATTTCATGTTGAGGCAACGAAGTCCATTCCTCCTGGAGAGCCGCTCCCGAGTCAGCATCCACCCCACGAAGAGGTGGACGCTGACAGGATACAACCTGTCTCCGTAGTGCATCCCAGACATGCTCTATGCGATTCAGATTGGGAGAGCGAGCAGGCCACGCCATGAGTGCAATATCTTCCGTTTCGAAGACAAATGGAAATGAGCGTTTGGCGTCATTGGCCGGGAGGCCCCTTGGGGGCAGGACCGGCCGCCTTGGTGCACCTGCGCGCCGGATTGGGATGAAATGTTGATGAAGACAACGCAACACCCTGTCCCTGAGCGGAGAAAATCTCTACCCAGCCGGGAATCGAACCAGGGCCCGTAGGATGGCAATCCGTCACACTGCCCACTCAGCTATCGGGGCGGACTTCGAAGAAAACCGCTATTGCTCGACGAGGTCGATCACTATCGTCTATCAGTATGAAGTCTGGGCCCACACCACCTCGGAACAACAGTACATGAGATCCCAAGATATCGCCACGATAAACGACAGCAGGTTCACCTTTCCGATTCACCCATACAATTTCATGAAGAGGTGTTCATGTGGTCAATATAATCCCTACCCACAACATTAGAGATCCTCGATATTGGCCTCTTCCCATAATGTTTGGGTCCCGGAATCGTGTTCCACGTTGCCTCCAGATGCTAATCCGTCGAGGATCACTCTGCAGACCAAACTGGGACTCATCTGCGAAAAAAACATTGACCCATTTTTCGACCGTCCAGGTGACATGCTAACGACTCGACTCTATACATTCCGTAACGTGAAGAAGCATCAGAGGTAGACATACAGCTGGTCTCCTACAGTAAAGGCCTCTTTGTGGATGCCTTCTGGACACCATTTGTCTCAATGCAACACGTCCAGTGGATGCTGTGAGGTCAAATGCCGGGTGCCGTGCAGTACTAAATCGGTACTGCGGTGCCCTAACATCCAAATAACGGTCCCCTCTTTCTGGTACCACACGTCTTCGGCCCTGTCCTGGTCTCCAGGGTACTGTTCCGGTCTCTATGGATTGTTGCCACATCCGAGAAACAACAGAACGATTCACTTTAAGCCATCGGACCTTATCAGTTTGCGGCAGCCCTGCTTCCATTCTTCTTATGGCTCTCCACCGCAGAGAGTCTAGTAGGCGTCTTCTTTGTGCCATACTGCACCTTCGGTGAGTGTATACACAGCGATTGTGAATGTGGGACTATCCAGCAAACACTACCCTGTTTGATAGGTGCCTTGATGTCATCGTTGACATGGTTGTCCGTTGACCAGAATACTGTGCAGAACACGAGTGTACGGACATCTGTTGACAGTTTGTATGATTATACGGTGAGTTAGACAGAAGACGGGGAAATAGCGGTTAGTTGATTTAATTTTGGACACCAGTGCATTCAAAACTGATGCAGTTAGATTCTTGTCCATGTGTATTAAATGAATACCTTGACCGCAACGTAAAACTTACGTATGACAAAATACAAAGAGAAAAAACTTTCGTACTCCATTTGCATCTGCCTCTCTTTTGATCCAATGGGTGGAGTGAAGCAACAAGTTTCGTGAGGAACTGCCTCCATATATTCCTACCATTAGATGATTCCTCTTCTGCAGCGAATACATCTGTTTTTTTATTAAATAAACTAATTAGTTCTACTTGCTGTTATAAGTTAAGAAACGCAGATTCAGACACTTTCTCTTTCACAAGAGCCTCATTAGCTTGCATGTCATTGTGATGAAGTTGTTGATTCGTATTCATTGAATGAAATGAGTGACTGCTAATATGCAGCTCTTTAGTTCCTATAACCTTTACCTTAACCTTTTGCAGAACGTGACATAATTGGGTTTTGTTTGTATTAAACATAATGTAACACCTTTCCCATTGATGTGCAAGTAACATTTGCCACAAGTAACGTCGATTTTAGTATTCTCATCACATAAAACCTCAATGCTAGAATGCAATTCACCGTTTAACTTTTCTTTATAAGAAACGTATAAAAAAGCCCCATTTCCTCATTAACATTGACTTTGGTTTGCACTCTGACACTGTCCAACTTGTTACTGATAGCACCTACAATTCTGCATTTTTGAACTATCAAGGTTGGTATTTTGAAAATCTCATTAATTCTTTTAAACAAGTCAATGGACATGCCATTTATAGAAGCTCCTGTGTCCAACACAATGGTAGTTGGAATGTTTTCAATCACAGCGCTAACTGCAGCATGAACTAAATTTCCGTTATATTCGTTACACATGGTAGGATCAGAACTTAATTCTTCTCTCATATGTATGCGATACCATCATTATAGAGCAAGAAGTTAATTAGGTCGTTTTCGTTGCCCTCTCTCCATCCTGTGACTGATGTTTGAGGGCGAAGTGAGGTCGCTTTTAGTTTGACGAATTCAACTTGGTTGGGCATCCGGCCTCCGATACTTCAACTTCTCTAGCTGCTAGGTTTTGCGAATGCCAATTTGATCTTACTGTACCGTG
Organism: Schistocerca piceifrons; assembly: GCF_021461385.2. Lineage (NCBI taxonomy): Eukaryota > Metazoa > Arthropoda > Insecta > Orthoptera > Acrididae > Schistocerca > Schistocerca piceifrons. The sequence goes on along the minus strand of NC_060142.1, from coordinate 270,298,781 downwards.
TTGTATTTGTTGATTGCGTTGGTTCATAACATTTACATCAAGTTGTCTGGAATCTCACAAATTAGGACTCCATCTGTTCGACAGTTATTAGCCAATGGATTTGTATGATTTGCACAATATCCAGGATTGTAACTGTTATTATGCCGTCTTCTGTTATTAAAGTGCAACAAACTGTGACAGTCTTGCGCACAGTTATTTATCGAAAGTTCTACTGATGGTGGCACACAGTTGACGTGATGGTCATTGTTTCTGTTTTGACTACTGTAATGGTTGTCTGACGGAGCAGACTGGCCGATACCACTGCCATTACTCACGTTTGAGTCTTCATGTACTAAGTCAGTGGAATATGAAATGGACATCAAATGTCCCAAATTAATTTCTGAGATATTAAATAACTTCTTTCGAATGTAAAGAGGTGGCATGGCCTTCAGAATTCTTCATATATCACGTACGAGATTGGTTCATCCCAGTACTTCTCTTCTTTTTCGTACCGTTCAAAATATTTAGGCAGGCTGCCCTTTCTACTATTTTACGGCTCACGATTAAAAACTTCTCTTGATAATCTTTCCTGTAAACAACTAGACCAGTGTTTTGACAGGACAGCCCTTTCACACTAATCATACGATTCGCAACACTTGGCGGTTTCAGTTGCTCATAGTACTGCGTTCCTTATGTATAAAATGCAGTATTTTTTGTAAATTTGTCCACGTTTCAGATATGTAACATTGACAGAGAACTAAAACGCATACCTTAAGATCTATGAGCAATTCTTGATCTTCGATACTCTGAAACAAATCTCTTCTACTGCAAGCTCTTTGCTTCCCATATTTTTGGAATTGGTGCTATGGGTCAAAACAAGAAAAAATGTCCAGTAAACATGTGCTCTAAAATGCATATCTTAAAAGTTGCGAACACTTGTTCCTTGGAAGAGTTGTGTTTCAAAGTAGCGAAGATAAACAAGCTCTCGTAGCTATGAAGGTACGTATTTTAGAACAAATGTTTACTGGACTTTCTTCTTGTTTTGGTCTGTACTACCACTTCACAAAATATGGATAGCAAAGAGCTTGCAGTAGAAGAGATTTGTTTCAGAGTATCGAAGATCAAGAATTGCTCATAGCTCTTAAGATATGCCCATGTTTACTTGACTTTTTTGTTTCGAATTATCTTTCCTGTCATATCCCTGAGTTTGAACATCACTTCTGAAACACCCCAAGAGATAGCAAGAAGCATTTCCTCCGTATAATGGAAAATTAAGCAGTTACTTTTCAGATATTCAATGTGAAGTCACATTAACTACAGAATATAGTCCTCAAGTTTCAATCATTTACAGTTGTTTGCAGATGGCGGTTCAATTTTCTGCAGTCTCTCTCTCTCTCTCTTCCTGGAAAAGGGGGCAAATGAAATCAACATGATTATTGGAAGCTTCCTTTTGATAGTCGCAGACTGATGTGCTACTTCAGACTTAATTCAAATGTTTGAAATGGACCATGACCTGTTAATAGGTGCACCATACCTCTAGTAAGGGCGATGTCGTGCACTTTGAGTCCGTTCCTAATGCTTGGGAATACGTTGTAAACCCGTGTGGCAGCGCTTCTAGTGTCTCAGTCAGACGGCCATTCATCTAACTTCCTGGCTCGTAAATATCTTTTACCACTAATATGAGTTTATATCATCTCGTACACACAATCACACCAACAAATACAACACTGCCCTGTAACATACCACGATATCCATTGGACATGTCCCGAGAATCACCAGTAAATCCGCCACTGGTGGGGTGCGAAAGGTACTGGTGAGCCTCAGAAGCACGTTTCGCTGAATTCGTCGAGTATTGTTTTATAGCTGCCTAGTCGAAGGCGATGTGCCCAGACACTGGCAGCGGAGCCCCAAAGGCGTTGAAGAGTTGAAGATAGCTCCGTGATATGATCGCACCACAGGCAACGGTAATTTATAGTCAGCAGTGACAGCAAGGGTAATCTTATGAATAAAATTTAGCAACTTCAAGAGAGTTTTTTCCTCTTCTACAACAACAGGCAAACATTTATAATCAATGCTGCATTTTACAGGGATCCCGTCAAACCTGAGGGAAGAATTTGTCTTCCCTTCAGAAGTACGTTTGTGATTTTAAGAACACTGTAGTCATTTTGTTGCTCCAGCACCAATGCTGCATCTGAGCAAGCACGTCATTCAACTTTTCCTGAAATCTCGTGCCGGAGTCTGCAGACACAACTACTAGGATGTCATATACCTATGCAAGAACACCTACAATAACATCTGCCCCGTCTAACAGGTGTGATATGAGTTCAATACCAAGATCCCAGAACGGTGGACCACATATTGAGCCTTGAGGACAGCCCTTGATAATCTTTTTGATTACATTGCTCTGCCCCGCAAGCTACTGGCCACTACGTCCACTACAATAGTCTGCAATGCTCTTAAATAGACATTTGGGGACTTTAAGATCTCGGAGGTGTGTGAACATCGCAGGCCACTGGAGATTATCGATTGCGTCTGCGATGTCAATCATGAACGCGACTGCATGCTTCTTTCTCGATTTTTTTGCAATCTGAAGACTTCTGTCGTTTATAGACTTTCTTTTCTGAGTCCATATTGATTTTGGTTTAGACCCAAGTTCTCCCTCTGCACCTACAACCGGTCACAGAGCAGACGCTCCATAACTTCAGCTAAGACGTTTAATACTTTAATAAGTCTGTAGCTTTCCTGTGATGGGTGTTTATCCTTTTCCTTTTTAATGGCTACTGGCATTTCTGTTTTCTATATCGCCGGGATCCTACCTGTTCGCAACGCCTCGTTTAGTAAAGCTGTAAAATATGTCCCTATCAGTGGACCTATCATCCTCACGGCCACAGAGTGGACGCCTTCCGCTCCATGCGCCTTTCCAATTGGAAAATGCGAGAGCAACTTCTTCTTGGGCAAAAGATATCACCAGCATCTGATTGTCGTATTCATTACCTGGTTCACTTCTAAGTGTATTTCACTATCTAAGTTTGTATTATCACCAGGAAGCAGATTCCCTCCATCCAGCCGTTACTGCGCCCTCTTCTTTACGAAATGTGGACATGACTGGAAGTCCCTTAACCTCACCTCTTCAGTCAGTAAACTTTTGCAAATGTTTTGTAGAGCATCTTAATTTCCCTGTACTGTTGGAGCCTCACAATGCGCTCTGATTACCCTAAAGCACGTTGATAAGGTCTTTTTCTTGTTCTTACCCTTCGCCTACGCATGAAAAGTTCAGTTTTTTTTTTTTTTTTTTTTTTTTTTTTTTTTTTTCAAGAGGGTCTTGGGTTCTACATGACCGGAAGCGATTACATTGGAAATGATGCAAGGTAGGCAACTAAGCCATTCCAATCTGTTTTCGTGATGGTTAGAGCAACAATGCTTTGCTCTGCTTGTCTCCCTCTACTGTTGCCTCTTAACTGCTGCCATGCAATTTGCTAAAGTGACATCTACGTTAGTGGTTACACCTGCTCGCTCTCGAATGTCCTCGGCTGGCCTTCTAGATTTAAAACAATGAGGGTCCAGTTCCTGTATTGCGTCCTATAGCATCTTAACTCGTTCGTCAGTTTGACTTCTGTGCTACAGGGAGGCCACCAATTTCCTACTTGGAATTAGAACGGCAGGCATTGCCTTTTCGTGGCCAGTAACTGTTAACATATCTGCAAGAAAATGTTAGGAACCTATTGTTTCTAGAGTATGGTTCTTGCTAACAGACTGTACCAACACCCATCACGTCAATAAGTTTTCGTATCTGAGTCATAGACATCCTACTTAGAGCAGCGTTTATGTGTAGTATCATTTTACGCCTTTCGCCTGTGAACAATGTATAAAAACTCAGTGTCGAATGGTACATTTCTTCTCGTCAACGCCTGACGAAGGAGGTCACATACTCTCAAAAGTAGCTTGTCTAATGCTCCAGGTGTAGGATACGTAACATATTTTCCTTTAGAACGCCTAACTCTGGTAATATGCTAAGAGCAACCTGCATTACATTTGGTTCTCCAGATGACTTACGTGGCCGTTAACGTCTACATTACCATAAATTTTCTGTATGTGTAATTGAATATTGTTTTTTGGAGAGCTGGAAGCGCAAGAGATATTTTTTTATTTCGTAGAAAGATGTGATTTTCGCTAAGCTTCACTCTTTTGTGATTCACGTACTCTTCAGTATTACTACGGTCACCACACTCTACGTCATTGGAAAATGAGTGAGAATCTGCAGACGTTGTTGAATCTGTGTGGGTGTCTGCTGCTACTGCAGGTGCGGTGGCGGTGTCATCTTTGTGTGCATTATTACAAATTTAAATAATTGTCTCCTTCGACCATCCGCAGATATGCAGCGGCAGCTAGGCCGCCGCTACCACCCACGTGGAACGTCTAAATCGGCATAGCCGCACCAGTGTGCTGAGGTCCGCGGATCACGTCTCGTCTTCTGCAGTCTGACTGTTTCAAATGTGCTGAACCGTGTCTGTTAACGTCGTCAGTAAAATGTTCTATCAACTGGTTGGCCGACTTCATCGCCAATCTCCAGCAGAGAACCATTCGGTCATTCCCATCATGCAGACGACCAGTTACAGATAGTATTTCTGTAAAAAGCTTTATGGCAAGTACAGGATATCTTGTCTTTTTGTCTACCAAGAAAACTTCACATTACCTTTGTTTTAATAAACTTTCTTCTAAAAGAAGATACATGGTTAGGTGACCCTATATAGTCTCCATTTATTCAATCGAACTGACCTGCAGTATGATAGGCATCGCCTACTATAGAACCAACGAGTGGTGTCTCATTTCTTGAACAGCGGATAACTCCTTTCTCATTTCATTAATTTGTGTAGCTATGTTGTTGTTGTTGTTGTTGTGGTTGTCAGTCCAGAGACTGGTTTGATGCAGTTCTCCACGCTACTCTATCCTGTGAAAGATCCTTCATCTCCGAGTAACTACTGCAGCCTACATCCGTCTGAATCTGTTTAGTGTATTCATGCCTTTTGTCTCCCTCTACGATTTTTACCCTCCGCGCTTCCCTTCAGTACTAAATTGATGATCCCTTTGTGCCTCAGAATGTGTCCAATCAACCGATCCCTTCTTCTAGTCGAGTTGTGCCACAGATTCCTCTTCTCCTCAATTTTTTGGCTTTCTTAAATCATGAGTTTATCTTTGCAGTACTTTGCATGTTTATACTATAATCAGCTTCGACGATTAGTCGAATGAAGCTCTTCTAGCAACCTCTGTGTGTGACTTCACTGATGCTTTTCGTACCTTTGGAGGCCTATAGGTCCATCAGCCAATGGGAAACGTTGGCGGGTTTCTAGCTACGAGGCCATATTGTTTGAATGAGTTTCCGCCATTCTAAGTGTGGATGCAATGAGATTTTGTTCCTGGTTTCGAGTTTGAGACATGTTCTGGTCTGGTCTGCTTCTTGTTTGGTTCAGAGTTTCTACAGTGATGAAGAATATGTGTGAATCTTTTCAATTACTTTGCGTGGTGGTCATAATGCGAATGTATAAGTTATTTCAGAAGTTCATTCTAAATATTAACATTGAAACACGTATGTAACGCAGCAGCGATGGCGAGGCATTGCAGCATCTCTGACCAGAGGGTCTGCGCTTGACCGCGCGAGTGTTGCGAGCAGTTCGCTAGTTGTCGCTATGCAGAGCAGTACTCTGTCAGTAGTCGTTGCAGTCTGTAGCTCGATTTTGTTACGAGCAGTTCGCTAGTAGTAGTCGTGCAGTGCAGTACGCTAGTAGTCGTCATGCAGAGCGGTCGGTCAGTAGTAGCAGCCCAGTGCGGTGTGTGTGATGTAGGCGGTCGGCAACACTGGTCAAGATGCTGAATGAGGTATACTGTTAATTAATATAATCATTAGATAATGTAAAAATTTATTTATTGTAATTATTCTCCAACAAGTGCCCCCAATAATAAGTTTTATTTCAAAAGCATTTTTTCAAAAATTTAATTTTTATTGGACTAAAGATTTCGTTGCACTTCCCATTTCACTCCACTTTTTTTAAAGAAAAATTTCAGTAAAATCACAAAAAAAAGGAATATTATTATTTGCAATGCAGTTCCTCCAAGCCGTGCGCACGAAAAAGAGCAGAAATTTGACATTCAGTTATACTGAGGTAAGAATCTAATTCTGATTGTTTTACACAGGGCCAAAGACCGATATTTCGGTTTAATTGAATTTTCTTATCACTGAATGGACTTTAATTTTTTGTGAAGAACTTATATTTGAGTCAGATTGCTAATTTTCACTTTTATTGTCATTAAATTTAATTGCTAGGGAGGTTACGTTTGGCTCCTATTCATTTATTATTTCTGTCTTTAAAATTTCAGTGGAGAGGTTACACATAGAGCAATGTCCATTAGCATTCTTAAATAATATTTCTGTCTTGTAAATTTTTGTGGGGAGGTTACACTTGGCGACACCCAGTCCAGGATCGAATGTCGTTGAGAGTCTTTTGAGTAACAGTCAGATATCTGCTCTTATTTGCTTAGATATAATTAGGATTTGGCGCAACGCTTTTACTAATTTTGTGACTTTCTTTCCACAGATCAACGACAATTCGTTTGCCCTATTGTATTTGTGTGTTGCTTTTGCATTTGTGCTTATTTGTTTTTGAATAATTGTGACTACTGTAAAAATGCCGCGAAAGACTGTGAATAGTGTATCGCGAGGTATTACGAACGAAACTACCGATTTCAACAACTTTACCGATAGGACATGTGACACGCAGTGTAATGATGACAATCCTGCGTTCACTAACAATCAGTGCATTACAACCACTAATGATGACTTTCACCTTAATGATGAACAAACGAACTCAATTGTCTCGTCTGTTAATTTGACGACAATTGATGACGCGGAGCGGTCTATAGTAATGAGCGCTGCCGAGCCTAACACACCCGGTTTGAAAAATTCTCGTGAAAGTGGTCAGTGTACCGAAAATACGACGGACTTGAGTGAGAAACCTTTTTGTAAATTACAGAATGACCAAATGGTCACACAAAACGCGACAATGGCAAATACACCGTCACACAGTACAGAGAATAGAGCAGGTAATGCTACTGAGGCTGAAATTATAGCATTATTGCTACAAATGATTAAAAAACTTGATGAACAGCACAAAGAATTTGTAGAATGGAACAAAGAATTTTCTGAAAGTCTTAAACAGCAGAACGAAAAACACGACAACGTTAACGAACAGAACAAACAAGTTAGGGAAGAGATTACAGCTGTTACCGTTCAATGTCAGGACAATAAAGAACAATTACGTGTGGATAGTAAGGCTTGTGCTAATAACAGTAATGAAAAAGTTGGCACTGTTGCACAAGAATCAAGTAGCACACGTGTAGACACAATAGAATCACATAAAGACGAGATTATTGCAGTCACCGAACAATGTTCGGCAAACGCAACATTGATACACGAAATTAATGCAGTCACTGAAGAATGCCCTAAAAACGTAGTACAGATTCGCGACGAAGTTGATTTGGAGTCAGTGGAAATTTCACACACTCCGAATACGGAGGCTGACGAGAAATTTGCACGACAGATCAACCAAATTGACGAAAGTATTACAGTAACAGAGTTGAAAACTATTTCAGTCATCAATACGTCACAGAATCCGCCACGTTGCGAAGATTTGTCTGACTCACGCAGCGTGTGTAATGTGAACAATTTACAGAGACTACGAGACGTAAAATCCGAAAAGCCACGCGACTTAAAATCTGAAAAGCTACGTAACTTGAAGTACGAAACGACACAGACAAACAGATTCACACACAAACCCGAACGTGTTCTCAAATTCAGTGACGAGAACGTTGATAATAAGCAATTTGTATTTGTAAGAAAATGTAAAGAATTTAATAATGACAGAACACAGGTACACGCTTTGAGCTATATACGACAATTTGTTTTTGTACTTTCACCGCTATTATCTGTAATGGAGAAACTAGCTTTGAATCTGAGGCGACAATTTGCTATTGTATTTTCATCAGCATTATCTATTATGCAGAAGTTTGAATTAACGTGCTTACAACAATTTACTTTTGGAATTTTACCGCGATTGCTTGCAACGCTAAAGCTAAAATTTATTTGCAGTGCGTAATTGACCTCAGGGGATTCATTACGCTTTAATGAATATGTGCCGTAGCGAGCATAGGGCCCCGAGCTGTAGTAGTGCTGTTTCATCTTTAGTTTTCTGCACTGCTGCCTTCTCTTCTACTATCCTATATATCTATCAAAATAGCTCTTTAACTATTGCTCTACGTAGAATTAAGAAACGTTGTAATGAAAACCCGATATGACAAACTTTTACCGAATGTGACAATTTTCAGTAGGCACTCCCGTAATGACAACTACCGCCGTAATTTTAATAATAGATAAAATCGCAATCATCAGTATGTGTAAAATTATCAGCAATAGCAAACCACATTTTAGTAACAGTAGAGGTATTTCACAACAACAACATCAAAACCAGCCGGTTAGCATACCTAACCAACAATGGAATGCACAAGGTCAACCAGGCTTTAATGTTTCGCCGCGTGCACGTATAGTCCCTGATACAAGAAATAGTAACGTACGGCAGCAAGGAAACAACTACGTACAAAGAAGACAGTATTTCAATTCCTATCGTAATGCACCGTATAGGAATGACTATCACGACAGACGTAAAAACGATGAGCAGAATTATCAGCGTACATATAATAACAGTCGGTCTCACCAACAGCAAAATTATCCGCAAGAACCTATTCTCATGAATGAACCGGACAGTAGGTATCATCCAGAGCGTAATACGTCTGGAAGAAGTAATAGGACAGTTCAAATAGTAGAAATGCCACAGAACCCTCCTAATAATAATAACACGTCAGATAGAATCTGACTAGATACTGCACAGGACGCATCTTCTAATAACACAAGCACTACCTTTGACACTCAAAATGTTGTTCACGAAAATGTAATTACTTTTGACGACATACGAGATACTCTTTTACAGGAAAGACCAGTTGTTCAGAAAACTATTTCTCATCCTGTCATCGAAATTAAAATTGGTTCATCGAAATTTTCAGCAGTAATTGATTCCGGATCACCTATATCAGTAATAAATGAGGAGATTTTTAATGAGTGCAACAAAGAGAATACCTATCCGACATTACCTTTAGGCAAAACAAAAGTGAAGGGAGCAGTATCGAGTAAAGGAGTAGACGTCAAATTACAGACGCATTTATCATTTTGTATCGCAGGTCACACTTTTCACTCTAATTTTTGGATTGTTCCTTTATTGACAACAGACGTAATTTTAGGTACAATTTTCTGGTACAACACGACGCAGTTATCGATTTTCAAAATTCTTATTTAATGTTAAAGGATGAAAATGTGCAATTGGCTTTAGAATTTCAGCACTCTTTATCTGCGGAAGAACAAACAATTAACCGCACAGAGGTCATTTCCGCTACACGTAACATAGACTGTAATCCCACATTGTTCACGGATACGTACGTACACAACTATAATACTCCAGACGAAGCTGACTACGACGTAATGCATTTGATTTCTGATAAGGTTAAACAGAGCAGTGCAACTACAGACGACGAACGAACGCAATTACACAAAATTCTTTTCATCTACATCTACATCTACATTGATACTCCGCAAGCCACCCAACGGTGTGTGGCGGAGGGCACTTTACGTGCCACTGTCATTACCTCCCTTTCCTGTTCCAGTCGCGTATGGTTCGCGGGAAGAACGACTGTCTGAAAGCCTCCGTGCGCAGCAAGCTCCAGTTTTTGACAACATTCCTGGTACTATGTCCGGCTTTATGTATGAATTTCAAGTGAAACAGCACGACACATTTAAAGCAAAGCATTATCCTATTCCATATATCCACAGAGAACAGGTTAAAAAAGAGCTGCAAGATATGCTTGATCAAGGAATTATTGAACCAGCAGTTAGTCCGTACATAAACCCGCTACATATTGTTAAGAAAAAAGATGGCTCACTTCGCCTTGTACTTGATTCACGTCACATTAATGACATTATTATTAATGAAACAGACCGACCACAGACATTAGAGGAACTTTTACAGAAATTTCACGGTACTGCTATTTATTCCACATTAGATTTGAAATCGGGATTTTGGCAAATTCAACTTCATCCGAACTGCAGAAAATACACAGCTTTTCTCTGTTTCGGCGACTGTTATCAATTTTACAAATTACCGTTCGGCTTAACTATTTCTTCTGCAGCTTTTATTCGCGGTTTGAGCACAATACTTCCGACAGAACTTAAAGACAGAATTACGACGTACGTAGACGATATTCTTATCGCAGAAGCTAACTGGTTTGAACACAATCTGATTCTTGAACAACTGTTACAAACTTTTCATGCACAAGGACTTACAGTTAATCTTAGTAAATCGCATTTTGGCAAAACTTCCATAAAATTTCTTGGACACGTAATTTCAGCAGAAGGCATTGCACCTGATCCGGAAAAACTTCAAGCTCTACGTGACATTACCGTTCCTACGACGAAGAAGCAATTACGCAGTTTTTTGGGCTTAATTAACTTTTTTCGCAAATTTATTCATCATTCTGCTTTAGATACACCCAGATTATGCCAATTAACAGGTAAAAATACTATTTGGTCTTGGGATAAGCAAGCACATTCTGAATTTGTGAACCTGAAACATGCTTTGTTGAATGCACCACTTTTATCGCACCCAGATCTTACCAGAAATTTTTCCATTGCCACTGACAGTTCCAACACCGCTTTAGGCGTACACATTTTTCAGGAAATTGAAGAAGATGGCTCTACAGTAATTAAAAACATCGCATTTGCAAGCCGCATTCTGTCACCCGCTGAACGAAATTATTCCGTTACAGAACTGGAAACATTATGTGTTGTATGGGTTTTTACGAGATTTCGGCACTTTCTTTATGGCGGACATACCACCGTTTACACGGACCATAGAGCTATACAATTTTTGCTTTCAGCTAAATTTACTCACGACAGGTTAAGCAGATGGAAACTATATTTACAAGAATTTAATTTTACGATTGTCCACATTCCCGGCACACAAAATGTTATAGCAGACGCACTATCGCGTTCTCTTGGCAACAATCAGCAAGACGTAGCAACCAACTTCTGCAAAACAAATTTCAGTGTCATGTACATTCAGCAAGTTGCATTTGAAAACTTTATTTCATCGTCATTACAGGACATAGCACAAGAGCAAAATAAAGACAACGTGTGGAAAGAAATTAAACACCTTTGGCAAGATAGGAATAATGTTACGATTAGGAACCACTACACTGTACGCAATGACATTCTGTTTCGCCGCTCTCATCCTGACAGCAACAATTGGTTATTATGCATACCTGACGAACTGGTTAACAAATTAATCCGGTACACTCATTTAAGTTACGCACATTACGGAGCACGAAAATGTTTTCTTATACTGAGACAGAACTGTTATTTTACCAACATGGAGAAACGTATACGACGAGTTTTAGCATCTTGTAAAATTTGCCAGAAAGCTAAATCTGACACCACTTCACATATTCCTCCTTTATATCCCATTATACCTGTTAAGTTAAGACACATGGCCGCTGTAGATATTTTTGGTCCGATCCCGAGAACTAACAGAGGTTTTTGCTACATCTTTGTCGCTGTTGAGCTCACTTCAAAATTTGTTACTTTCACTCCATTACGCAAAGCTACTGCTAAAACTGTTTCGAAAGCATTTGTAAAACATTTTCTATTTCATGTAGGGCATGTGATGAAAGTAATTTCTGACAATGGATCACAATTTCGTAGTAGCGTATGGACACGCATGTTACGAGCCAGAAACATTTCTCCGATCTATATATCCAAGTACCATGCTTCTTCGAACCCCTGTGAAAGATTAATGAAAGAAATTGGCAAGCTGTGCCGAATATACTGCCACAAAAGACATATTGATTGGGATACACACATACTCTCATTCCAAGATGTAATTAATTCCATACCAAATGAATCCACTATGCTATCTCCGTCTGTTATACTGAAAAACGTTGAACCGCCAAACAAAATTAAAGAATTAGTAGAATTCCCCAAAAGTCGTCGCCTACGACACCACGAAATAATTAACATTGCGCTGAACAACATCAAACGTGCCGCAGAGCGCCGGAGAAGACAGCAAAAACAGGTTTGTACACGCCGCGACTTTCACGTTGGACAGAAGATACTAGTACGTACACACTATTTATCCAGCAAATTAAAAGGTAAGTGCAGTAAATTTGAACTTCTATACGCAGGTCCATATCGGATTCGCAGCATCCCTCACCCCAATGTTGTACACGTCGAAACTTTGAGAACTAGAAAATCGAAAGGCAATCACCATATCTCAAACATTAAACCGTTTATTGAGTGAAACCACTGTATGATTCAACACACTATGATGCCATTTACTAACGCAATTATTTCACCTGACTAATTACTGATGATTATCATATTTTTTTTTGGCAAGTGCCCGGCAAGGTAAGGTTAGCAGGTCGCTTTTCTTGTCGTTACACATCAGACCGTGCATATTTTTCCAGACGAACTTACGTATTTTATGAATAATTATGCAATTGTATGTAATGACGTAGTAATTTTATCAAATTCTCTCTCCATTAAAGTCTTTAATTCTCGCCTCTATTAACTACACTACATACAAGCTGAACACAACGAACGTCACATTTTGTCTTTTTATGTACGATTGTATTCCAGTTTTGTTTATATGCACTGTGAAATAGTTAGGATATATCACACACCAGTTGACTTTGGCATATTACGTTTTCTGTCATGTTATGCTGTATGGTTAATTGTGTCACCATAAACCAGTCATTATTTAGTGGGTATAGGATTTAAATGCAAGACATTAATCTTTGTTCATGAATTTCAGAAAGAAATGATGCGTGTAAGAGATAAATTCAACAGAAATGGGAATTTCACCTACGGAATAAACGAAAGAAGATGCAATAACTTTATGAGGAAGAGTAAATGGATCAGGATTGGCAGGCATTAACAAGAATATACAATACTCATCACAGAATAGCAGTCTTAACTAATTTTTTCTTTCAGAATACAAGGTGATTGATGCAGGCTGTCAGACTGAACTACACATCTTAGTTTTAGTGATGAAATATGCTAGAGATAAGGAATAGTTGTATAATGAGTAATGAAGTGATTTTTGGCAGATGATAATGAATACTGATGAATAATGATGAAGGATATGCTGTTATGAATAATGAAGTTTTTCTTTACAGGTGATGATAATAGTGAAGTTATGACGATATGGATAATGAAGTTTTCTTTACAGATGAGGATAGTGTTGAAGTTATGTATTTATGCTATGTAGTTATTTAAGTATTTGTTGCAGTTTGTTTTGACAGCAGGTGTTACATTGCTTAGTAGAATGATGGAAGGTTTTGGAAAGGACAGCTATGGAACACATTTTATACACATTTCACTACCTGTTAATTCGAAGTTCACTACTTTTCAGCATAGTGTGCGTTTCTTCTTTCAGGTCAATAATCCATTTTGTATTTTTTCAGGAGAAGCTTTTCATGATACTTACTAAACCTGTTACTTATTATACCTGTTCTAGTACTTGCATTTTTATTTTTTACCCATTTGTGTTTATCATTTATAAATGTGATCACACATACTGCCTTGTTACATAATCTTGTTACAGCTGACTCATGACGAATGACGTTCCATATCCTCATTTGCAGCAATAGGTCAAAAGCAAATAGTATTATGCCTCAGCAATTAATTATCGATCCCAACGCAATGCATTGCTGACAAAAAAAAAAAAAAAATGTATTACCAGTCCCAAGTAGTGATACCAGTTTGAGAAAATTCTGAATAATACTGATTAGCTCTGAATAGTATGTCACTTGAGTAATGACCTCTTAATAAAAAAAAAACGTATATATTTAAAATAATGCTTTGTCACTAGCTAATAACTGCCACTGTTTATTGTAATGAGACTACTTATAATGCCCATGATTATTAACGCTATGACTGTAATTAACTGATTTTAATAATGACTTTGTAATGATCTGAATACTACTGAATGAGGAACACTGTTTATTGTAATGAGACTACTTATAATGCCCATGATTATTAATGCTATGACTAATTAGCTGATTTTTAATAATGACTTTGTAATGATCTGAATAATACTGAATGATGAACTGTTTTATTCTATTCAATACTTGCTGCCTACTGAGTGCCAATAATTAATGTCAATCAACGAATTATGTTATTAATTATGCCATTAATTAGCTCTTGTTTTCAATGTTCATACTTTGTTATTGGAAATGAATGTGACTGTTTAATAATGCTTTGTAATTAGAAGAAGGCTAATGATTCTTACTAGATTAGAATGACAAATGATTAATTAACTGTAATTAGGAAAAGCTAATGATTAATACTATTGAAATGACAAATGATGCTATGCTTTGTAATTAGAAAGCTAATGAACCTTAATTACTGTTTAATAATGCTATGTAATTAGGAGAAGGCTAATGATTCTTACTATATTAGAATGACAAATGATTAATTAACTGTAATTAGGAGATGGTTAATGATTCTTAATTATACTCTGTAACTGGAAAAGAGTGTGATTGTTTCATAATGCTTTGTAATCAGGAGAAGGCTAATGATTATTACTATTGAAATGACAAATGATTAATTAACGATGCCATACTTTGTTATTGGAAATGAATGTGACTGTTTAATAATGCTTTGTAATTAGAAGGATAATGAATCTTAATTACTGTTTAATAATGCTTTGTAATTAGGAGAAGACTAATGATTCTTACTATTGGAATGACAAATGATTAATTAACGACAAATGATTAATTAACTGTAATTAGGAAAAGGCTAATGATTATTATTGGAATGACAAATGATTAATTGACTGTAATTAGGAGAAGGTTAATGATTCTTAATTATACTCTGTAACTGGAAAAGAATGTGGTTGTTTCATAATGCTTTGTAATCAGGAGAAGGCTAATGATTCTTACTATATTGGAATGACAAATGATTAATTAACCATGCTATACTTTGTAACTAGGAAAAGAAGACTACTGATTCTATGTAAAACAATTAATGAACATTTTTCTGTAATACTACATACTTGGTACAGAAATGTTCAATAACTGGGCTATGAATACCACAAACTGCTAATTATGTCTGTAATTGTCAATATTATGTGACTTGATGCCCTTCACCTCATGAGCTAACTACCCTGAATTACTGCAATGTCCATTTGTCCTGTTTATCCTAGTGATCATGGAGCACTATCTTTGGTTTTGCACTAATTCTACGTTGGTGTGCCTTGTAAGAGAGTGGTGTTGACACGACATGCTGTCCACCACCGTGAGCAATGAAGACGTTATTATGGACCCACTGTTTGGCGTACCTAATGTACTGCCAAAATGAAAACATGGAATATTACTACGACAATTCAGTGTCTTGGCTACGCTGATAAATTCTGATGGGAAAAGAACTTCAAGTTGAGTCACTTAGTGTTGTACTTCTGTGGAAAGATATGGACTTTCAGAACAGCTGTGTGCAATCTAAAGTGCTACAACCATGATGCAATCCTTCCCTTTTCCTATCCTAATTCTTGTCACATAGTGAAAATCATTATTTTGGTAACATCATTTATGTTCATGGCTATACAATTTTTTTCGATTCGCTGAACTCCAGTGCGAGTACACTTATGGCACTTGTCGACATGATGTTTTCCCATTATGTTTATTTATTGCCAAATTGATAAAGACATTTTTTTCGAATTGTTCTCAAGTACAGTATGTGCACTCTTGTCTTTTATATTGTGTATACATTTTTTATTTTAAGGATATGTTCTGAACTACAGTGCATGTGCACTTATGTTAGGCGTTAATATGTTTTCTATTGAACTTCAGTGCCTGTACACTTTTCTCATTTTTCAATATGATTTGTACTATTCTGTATATTCAATACTTCAATGCGTATGCACTTATGTCATTTGTTACTAATTGTATATACATTTCATCATTTGTTGATATGTTCTCAACTGCAGTGCATGTGCACTCATGTCACTTGTCAACATAATATTTTTTGCCAGTCTGTTTATTTGTTCTGAATATGCCAATGAATTTTTTCAGTGCCTCTGCACTTTGTTTTCTGTCAAATAATTTGTATATACATTTTTCTGATTTGTTTCTATGTTTTGTACTCACATCTTGTCTTTGTCTTATATATTTTGTACTTAGTGCGTGTGCACAACATTTAATTCATGTACTACATCTAAATATTCTGTAAATTGTAGAAGTTTATTAATTAATTAAAAATTTTGCCGCGATTGGCAAGTCCAAATGACTCACCATCGCTGCCAAATTTTTGCCCCCCCAGTGGAGGGTTATGAAACACGTATGTAACGCAGCAGCGATGGCGAGGCATTGCAGCATCTCTGACCAGAGGGTCTGCGCTTGACCGCGCGAGTGTTACGAGCAGTTCGCTAGTTGTCGCTATGCAGAGCAGTACTCTGTCAGTAGTCGTTGCAGTCTGTAGCTCGATTTTGTTACGAGCAGTTCGCTAGTAGTAGTC
The DNA here is from genome assembly GCF_021461385.2 of Schistocerca piceifrons. Classification (NCBI taxonomy): domain Eukaryota; kingdom Metazoa; phylum Arthropoda; class Insecta; order Orthoptera; family Acrididae; genus Schistocerca; species Schistocerca piceifrons. The sequence continues at coordinate 270,282,139 of NC_060142.1, read as the reverse complement.
GTGCAGTGCAGTACGCTAGTAGTCGTCATGCAGAGCGGTCGGTCAGTAGTAGCAGCCCAGTGCGGTTGTGTGATGTAGGCGGTCGGCAACACTGGTCAAGATGCTGAATGAGGTATACTGTTAATTAATATAATCATTAGATAATGTAAAAATTTATTTATTGTAATTATTCTCCAACAAGTGCCCCCAATAATAAGTTTTATTTCAAAAGCATTTTTTCAAAAATTTAATTTTTATTGAACTAAAGATTTCGTTGCACTTCCCATTTCACTCCACTTTTTTTAAATTATTTGCAATGCAGTTCCTCCAAACCGTGCACACGAAAAAGAGCAGAAATTTGACATTCAGTTATACTGAGGTAAGAATCTAATTCTGATTGTTTTACACAGGGCCAAAGACCGATATTTCGGTTTAATTGAATTTTCTTATCACTGAATGGACTTTAATTTTTTGTGAAGAACTTATATTTGAGTCAGATTGCTAATTTTTGTTTAATTGTCATTGTCAGTAGATTCCATTGTGGGGAGGTTACACTTAGCGAAATGTCCATTAGCATTTCTATATAATATTGTCATTTCTTTTAAAATTACGGTGGGGAGGTTACAACATAACTATCTTCCCATAACTCTATGCACAGACTTGTCATATATCCTTCCGCGTGGTGGAACGAATGTTCGCAGTTTGCTCATGTTTCGTTCAACGGAAGCGAATTATAAGACTGAATTTAATCTTTTCAGTCCATCGTATTGCAGGTTGAAACTTACCACCCTTTCCCTCATTATAAAGGAGTTATTTTCTCGCTAGTAGTAGTGTGTAGAGAGCGTGTAATTTTGTTATTCATGGCTAGAACTTACATTGCTTTTGCTACTTTCAGAACCCATGTGAGCACTGTAAATCGACAGTGCTCTCTTGAGAACAATGTGTATGTTTCTTCACAATCTGTTTTTAAGATTATTTTGCTCTACCAAGTCATATTGGCCAAGAGCGTACATTACTGAGCACTACACTGCCGTTCCACCTCATTGTACACACTTATTCCTTCTGCGCTCACCATGTAAATGCTCAGATATGGCACAAACAGTTTACTGAACTAATTGCCTTCAGCTGTTTCAAACCATTCGCAATAAGTACTCCGTTTCTTGCACGGATTTATGTCTCAGCTGGAGAAAGGTAAGTCGTCAGAGGCTGTGCTGGAAGGCCATTTCTGAAAGCAGTGACCTGGTATTGTAGCGAGATATTTTTTGCAGTACATGTTAACGGTAGGCTCTCTACTTATAATATTAGAAAGAGATTTCGTTTTGACGCTTTATTCTGATTTGAGTGTTTCGAGAAAGTATTTGTTTGATTATAATTTGAGGTCTAAATTCTGTTATTACCGATGAGAGGGAAAAATCCTCATTTGCACTGCTTGGGCTATAAGATGAAAGCAAAAATACAACATAACTTATAGACCAGTTCTTGAGGAATAATTACTTACTTTTTGATGTCTGAAGAGTGAACTATTCAAAATTCATTTACGTTGCGCCTGCATTAAGTGAGTGTGTGTGTGTCTACGTTGTGGCTAATTCGTTAACATATGTGGTCGGATTGTGTTTAAAATTTGTTTTCTGGAGCATAAATATCCATATATTACAGGACAGCTTAATAGTTCAGAGCAGGAGTCCATGCTCATTACACAACACACCGCTTACAAAACTTAAATCGAACGGGAAAATAATTTTATCCATAGCGAATTATTTTCTCGATTTCGAATCAAAAGTCACCAATGGGCAATGTATCGACGAAAAAACCATGAATTAAAACTTCCACAAGTCCGCGGCGGCTGTGTATCCTACCGAAGGTGGTAAAGTCTTACGGGACCAACCTGGTGAGGTCATCGGTCCCTAAGCTTACACACTATTTAATCTACCTTAAACTAACTTATGCTAAGGACGACGCAACACCCATGCCCGAGGGAGGACTCGAACCTCCGACGGGGGGAAACGCTCGGACCGTGACAAGACGCCCCAGATTGCTCGGCTACCCCGCGCGGTCCTACCGAGGGAAGTTTGTATACTTTATACGTGATGACTTTTCGATGTTTGCGGAAAAGCAAACGACATACAGGCAATGCCTAAAAAGGTCGAAAAATCATGTAAGATTTTTCTTACAATATTTTTATTTATAATATTTGTATTTAAGGACCTATCGCTGCCTTTCTGTAGCTCACAAATGTCAAACAACAACATAAAAATGACTGTTTCACACGTAAAATGATCACAATATAAAAATTTCATTGTGCTGGTTCATCTAAACGAAACATGTTGGTTCCAAAACTAACTAAAAGTGTGCTCTAATGGCGAATGTCGTCGAGTGAACACGACCTACATCGCCTTCCACATTCGTCGTCAACAGGAACCAGGAAGTCTCCCGTGTACACGCGACAAAATAGGCAAGGTTGCCAGTGCCTCTACTGGATAGAGAGAGAGAGAGAGAGAGAGAGAGAGAGAGAGAGAGAGAAGTGATGGAGGCGTTCGTGGGTAAGATGATGACACTCCCATCAACTGTAAAAATGAGATACAGGCATGATATACCTCCTAACAGTTGTTCAGACCAACATCTCCGGTGTTTCGGCAATTTGCAGTTTCTATTTTTCAATGTCTAGCAGGAGTCAGCCAATGCAAATACTGCTCATTACGTCTTTCATGCGACACCAAGGGTTAACGGAAAGCGACGTTTTGTCTCCCACTAGAAACAAAATGATTTTTAAAGAGGAAGTTTATGTGACTATTCCATAGAGCGGTCCCAAATTAGCTTATTGCGGTATTATTTTTAACAACACACACGCTGATGAAAAAATGCCGCATTTGGAGGTCGACGTACGATTACTAATCCAGGTTCAAGACAAAAACTTATCTATCAAACTCAGATAGGGCGCATTTGGAAAACACGTGTTTGAAAACGAGGAGCTGGCAGCACTGTCACACCACGCAGGCCATCGGAATGGATAGGGTAACAGTTATCACTCCGCACTACCGCACCAGGCGTCGTAGCTCAGTGAGTAGACTGCTGGGACATCAAACCCACATCCACCACGGAGCTATGATTTGAACACGTATTTACGAGACAATAATAACATCCAGACTATCCTATGTCGATACCGTGACATGATCGAGCTTGCAACATCGATAAAATGAATACTGCACTAGATTAATCTGGGACCTTTCTATCGACCAGGAACATAAAATTTCGCTTTCAAAATCGTATTGTGTGTAACGGGTAACAAAACGAAGCTTTCCGTCGATGCGACGCATGAAGTACGTTATGAGCAATAATTTTTTGGGCTGACTCCACCTGCACACAGCAAAACCGAAATTGCAAATATCTGCCGAAACTCCTGAGAAAACTTCCCTTCTTAGGAGGGTCGCTCTACACAGATTCAACATTAATAAAACCTTCAAACTGCAGGGACTGATTCCTGATTGGAAATGGAGAAAAAGGGTCCTATGAACGTTTGTTTGGAAATGCCTCGTTGACACAGTACATGGCGGTGACGAATGAAAGTTCATCTGAGCACGTGCCGCGTGTTCCTTGTGATTGACGCACCGTACTATAACCGTAGAATGATCCGATATTCACGTCGGGAACAAGCAGATATGGTGTCTTTTTACGGTCAAGTAGATGGCAACGGTCGAGACGCAGCACGACTACACCAAAAAAAGTACTCTCACAGACACCAACCACATCGCACAACATTTCAAGCCCTATTTAGGCGTGTGATCGTGGGTTCTTTCAGACAGACAAGTGGCAGCGGACTGTGCGTACACCAGAAATGAAGGACCGGGATCGACAAGATATTGAGACGAACACTTATACAAGCTCCAGGCAAGTGGATGGTCAACATGATGCAAGCGAAAGTACGGTTACGTGTATCCTGCACGACAATAGCTATTATCACCTGCAGTCCCATGAAGGCCACTTTGGACGTCTGCTGTGACGTGGCTGCGATGCAGCCCTGTATTGTGTTCCGGGACGATCTGTTGTCGTTGCACGCACACTGTCCATTTCCAGATACATGTTCATAGGACCTTCTTTCCGCCTAAGGAATCTGTCCCTGCAATTTGTCGGTTTTATTAATTTTCACCGTGTATATGTAAAACCATATACAATGCAACTCAGAGGAGGAACTTCAGTTTCTATTGTAAATAAGTGTTGGTATAATAGTTTCAGTTTCTTAAAAAACTTAGGACATTGAGCGATTTGCAACGACAAACCTGCAGCGCCGAGCGCGTTAGCACACCGCTTCCGGCATTCAGGAAGATGAGTCAGCTCAGGTTAGAATCCGCCCGGTGGATTAGGGACGACAGTCGTGTGCAGGCGAGACAGGGCGTAGTTTTTAGGCTGTCTTCGACATCTCGCTGGGGCTTGTAACCGCGTTCGGCTTCAGTTACACGATTCCCAAGCGTTTAGAATACGTTTTCAGGCTTTGACGTGGGATGACACTAGACGCTGTCAGATGGAGTAAACAAAATCCACTCCGTTGAGGAGAGCTTGTGGCAAGAAGAGCATCCGGCCACCCACTGCCATTAACATTGACAAATCCAGATTAACTGGCCAACCGAGTGAGAATACCGATTAAGGCCAGAAAAAAGAATAAAAGAGACTGGGTAACTATTTTCCAGTGGTTTCTGGATTGAAGGAACCACCAGCTTCCTCACGGTGGCGGCAGGTGCTCGCCCTCTTCAGGGGAGAGTTAGTAACGAATGAATGTGTGATATTGTCAAATAGCCGGCCGGTGTGGCCGAGTGGTTCTAGGCGCTTCAGTCTGGAACCGTACTACCACTACGCTCGCAGGTTCGAATCCTGCCTCGGGCATGTATGTGTGTGATGTCCTTAGGTTAATTAGGTTTAAGTAGTTCTAAGTTCTAGGGGACTGATGACCTCAGATGTTAAGTCCCATAGTGCTCAGAGCCATTTGAACCATTTATATTTATTGTGAAATACAAGGGGAACCACAAAAACAGTGACAACATTTGGTTAGTGTGCTCCATATCTGATGAAACACTTTTCTGATGCTAAAACAGGTGGATGAGCAGAACGGGTATTTTCTTTCACTTGAACATATCTGTATTCATTCTCGAGTTAAGAATGATGTTCCTTCCTTAAAGGGGATGTGACAGTTACTGGTGATGACAAGAGCTTAACACACTGAGAGCGTCCTGATACAAGGAAACAGGAGTTACCTTACTCCATGAAGTTTCGGGATTGCAGCCGTATAATAACCATTCAGTCATCCTCAGGTGAGTGTTTTGCACTGGAGATCGCTACTCCACATCGTTATCTTTCTACCAAAAATTGGTGCGGAGCTGCATGCGCTCATACAACCGCTACATCAGCGACCTCTGTCGAGTTTCGCGCCCTCTTCGAATATTGCTCCTTGTATGGCGCGCAGGTGCATGCGTAATGTGATACTACATGCGCACTCACCGTCGGAATGTGCAGTGGCAGCTTTCCAGCATTGAAAGCCATATACGTCCTATGGCTGTATCTTTGCCGTCGAGCCTTTTGTGATCATCAAATGTACACATTTCTTCTTCTCTCTATACGATTTTTTACATCGACTAACGCAAGAATCTAATAATAATACGGATATTTCTCCCTCGCCGGGCAGGAAAAGTCTTTCAATATATTTTGACCTGACCAGACGTTTGTTAGCCAGGTTTAAATGTTGTGACAATGACGTTTGGAACCTCAAGAGCAGATGCTCGAGATTTCGATCCAAACTCACCAACAGTTTCTTTTAAAATTGCAAACGGGCAGGTGGTCAGAGTGTAAAAACAGTTTTGAGCATCTTACCTGAAGAAAAGAATCTTGGTCATCCGGTGATCCCAAAGGGCTCGACGGTGACCACATGTACAGCTGTGGGACATATCTGACATTCTATTCTAGAAGAGCTGTGTGAGAAGATTTTCAGATATACGAGGTTGTATTGAAAGATTATGAAGTCATTTCCACTTAAGAAACAATAAAAACAAGCTGCAGACACAACTACATAATAAATTCTCTTCGCCAAGGCTTACCTATGTTGTAAAATATGACTGATACAAATCAGGATATTTAGTTGATCGTCCATGACAATTTTAAATCCTTCTTAATTTTGTTTTACATTGTGTTCTCCGTCGTGTATATTATAGGAAAAATTTCGTTTATTTTATGTGCATGATGTAACAAACTATATGTTTTAAGCACTCCTTTACAGATTATCATTATTGTTATGATTTTGTATCATAATAATGAGTTACTTATTATATCCAATTAACAAAACACACTCATGTGAAAAATAAACTAAAAAGAAAATAAATAAATAAATAAATGAAAAGAACAAAAGTGAATGTAAAACGTATATTAACAATGTAAATCAGAAAACAAAATCTACGTAAAATAGATAATTAGGATGATAATGAATGTTTAAACATTTAAATTAGATATGCTGAAAATTAAAAGGCTATTTACAATTTGTACAGAAACCAGATGGCAGTTATAAGAGTCGAGGAGCATGAAAGGAAAGCAGTGGTTGGGAAAGGAGTGAGACAGGGTTGTAGCCTCTCCCCGATGTTATTCAATCTGTATATTGAGCAAGCAGTAAAGGAAACAAAAGAAAAATTCGGAGTAGGTATTAAAACTCATGGAGAAGAAGTAAAAACTTTGAGGTTCGCCGATGACATTGTAATTCTGTCAGAGACAGCAAAGGACTTGGAGGAGCAGTTGAACGGAATGGACAGTGCCTTGAAAGGAGGATATAAATGAACATCAACAAAAGCAAAACGAGGATAATGGAATGTAGTCGAATTAAGTCTGGTGATGCTGAGGGAATTGGATTAGGAAATGAGACACTTAAAGTAGTAAAGGAGTTTTGCTATTTAGGGAGTAAAATAACTGATGATGGTCGAAGTAGAGAGGATATAAAATGTAGACTGGCTATGGCAAGAAAATAGTTTCTGAAGAAGAGGAAGTTGTTAACATCCAGTATTGATTTAAGTGTCAGGAAGTCGTTTCTGAAAGTATTTGTATGGAGTGTAGCCATGTATGGAAGTGAAACATGGACGATAACTAGTTTGGACAAGAAGAGAATAGAAGCTTTCGAAATGTGGTGCTACAGAAGAATGCTGAAGATAAGGTGGGTAGATCACGTAACTAATGAGGAGGTATTGAATAGGATTGGGGAGAAGAGAAGTTTGTGGCACAACTTGACTAGAAGAAGGGATCGGTTGGTAGGACATGTTTTGAGGCATCAAGGGATCACCAATTTAGTATTGGAGGGCAGTGTGGAGGTTAAAAATCGTAGAGGGAGACCAAGAGATGAATACACTAAGCAGATTCAGAAGGATGTAGGTTGCAGTGGGTACTGGGAGATGAAGAAGCTTGCACAGGATAGAGTAGCATGGAGAGCTGCATCAAACCAGTCTCAGGACTGAAGACCACAACAACAACAACATGCTGAAAATACGCCAACAGCACACTGTGTACATCTTATTTTCGAAAGATGGTGTTTCAGAAAGCAGTTTTACTACACGTAGATGAACGTGGCTTGATAGCTACTTTAATTTATGTTGTAACAAAAGCTTTCATTTTTAAACATTAATTAAGGGTGGTGAAGTAGTTTGCAGAATTTCATGTTATTACAAAAGCTGATTACACAGTTTGAAAGAATATTAATTGCATATCAACTGTTATACGAAAAACGTCTTTATATGCCATCGTTACGAGCATATTACCTCTAAACCTAATACGCCAAATTACTTTTCGGGGTTTTTCCCATTAGAAGTGCAACTGGGCGCAACTAAAAAAATAAATATTTCATTGTTTTGCCCCCCCCCCCCCCCCTATACACATCTGACAAGTTTCATCAAGATCATTTATTGACACTTTTGAATATTTTCTTCTTAGACTGTTAACTAAACTATTAGACAAACAAAAAATAAGGCGAATGAGAATTTTTATTTGGAAATTATCCATAATTTGCTGACGATGTTTCTGTATGGATTGAAAAGTCATCCGGCATAATAAATGAAAAAGAATAGTCGTGGTGAGTTGCTCTTATTAACCTGATCTCCTTCAGGTCTGGCGCCGCAAAGTGCAGTTAGTCAGTAGTTGTATGGATTACATACAATTATGAAAGTAGTTTAACGATAGTTGGAAGTAATGATTACAAAGAACAATGGTGTATCAGTTTTCTTAGATCAGAATCATGACTAAACTGTAAGGATAGCTAAAACGTGAGTAATGTGATCCCCGAGGCTTTTTCCACGTGAGTCATGATCGGATAGACATCATAATTATAGAATGTTCTTTCAACATAGAAAACAAAAGCCTCAAGAAGTAAATGTCTGTTGAGGAGACTACAAAAGTGGATAAACCTTTGTTGTACATACCGCGCTGTTAGTGTGAAACTGTGACGGAGAACAAAAGAAGTTTCTGAAACGCATACAAAGCAAGAGATGAGGGCCATTATTCAGAACAGAGAAATGACGCATTACATTTATGGGGCTTGTGCGAAAGATTTAAAACACTTCAAATGGCTGTGAGCACTATGGGACTTAGCATCTGTGGTCATCAGTCCCCTAGAACTTAGAACTACTTAAACCTAACTAACCTAAGGACATCACACACATCCATGCCCGAGGCAGGATACGAACCTGCGACCGTAGCAGTCACGCGGTTCCGGACTGAGCGCCTAGAACCGCTAGACCACCGCGGCCGGCTAAAACACTTCAACATGACGAATATTTTCGTTACGTTTGTGTTTAAACGAGTCTCAGTGGAGATAGCATACTGATCTTAAAGGCAGATTTGTCGGGTTACGGCGTGTTTTATGGCTCTTTTATGCTCTGCATATCGACAATTTAATAGGGTGTTGTGCAGCTTTATACTGATTCTTTACGTCTGGCGTCATTTCATTTTACAGAGTATTTTGCTATACGTATCGGTTCACTCTCCTTCACTTACATTGCCAATAATGTTACTTCAGCAAACGTGGAAATTTCTTTCTGTCTGCCTCTGCGTTATAGCATCTTCAATTGATCTGGTTAATCAAGGTATTATATTTACATTCCGCTTAATGTATTAAATACTTTGACACTGTAGTCTGAATTTAATAACGTACAAGCTTTATCGAAAACACATGTAGAACGCTGCCGGGCCCCTACTATTACTCTTCGCCCACAAAGCACCATCCCATAATTCACGGTAATTGCAATATTTGTGTGTAGAGTTGACGAATATATATTACGCAGAATTCCAACCGTATTACATTATATGAAAGAACAAGCGCTGATAAACCAATAGTCATAATGTTTAGCCTCATCAGCGTATGTTCACTTAACTAACCTGTGAGCGCAGAGAAAAGGTGTTTCCGGCAGTACAAAGCGAATCAGAAGCCAGTTTGTTATATGCGGTTGGGGCGGGAGTGGGGAGCTAGGCAGAAGGGGTCGAATGGATCTCCTGATCGTTCTGTTGGTAGGACGTAACTATCATCGTGCTAATGGCCACAGAATGGGCCGAATGAGGTTACGGACACAGCATGCTCTGTGCAGTGTTGCCACTGTCGGCTTATTTGTCTGCCCACACCTGATACCTGGAACCGACCATGTGCGTCTCGGAATCTATATGGTTTTGGGCACTCACGGGATGGGAGTGCAGAATCTGTTTTCATTGCTAAAAACAACTTTACGCTATTCATCCATCCGAACATTTGCGTGTCGTAGATGTACTGTGCAGTGACGTGGTTCTAGAGTAATACATTAAATGTTCTAGACAAAACCGCGGTAAACATTTTCTGAGCACCATACGTCGCAACCAACAAATTTTATCTGAAAGACATTAATTTCACAAACACAATTTAATGGCACCAATATTTTTTTCTCCATAGGAGAAGATGTTGAAGATGTTCTGGGGATAAGCCGATTATCAACAGTCATACGTGAAAAAGTGCACAATTAACAGTGGTTCAACTAAGACTTAATGGTGTAAATGCTTCTTAACTGCTATACGTTCGCCGTGAAATACGTGGCAAATTAACTTTTAATTTTTTAAATTCTTTTTTAATCACAGCATCTGTTGTTATCAAGAGCTTTTCACGTCTGAATTTTGCAGATGGCTTCATTTCGCAACATGTCCGAGTGTTGATAAGTTCAGCGTTCGTACAGCTGTATGACGTTTGTTAGGACGACGTCGGTCAAGATGTACTGTATTTGTTAGTTGCAACGTATGGTACTCAGATACGACTATCCCAATTGTCTCTTAAGCTGCGACGTAATGTCGTTTAGGAAGCCTGCAACCATAATGCAAATATTGGGCTGGACATCAACGATAATACTGAAGTCATGTGACACAACGCTGTCTACCAACTCCTTTTATATGATGTTTTGACGGTGGGCTATGCCCGAAATGCGTAAACAAGCAATTTAAAACATGTAAGCTATTATTATTAGCGATCAAATAAAGCGGTGGGAGAAAGGCGTGCTCAGTATTCAGTAACAGCGTATTTATTATGATCACGTTCCTCAGTATTGTACCTTTCCTTGAAAAATAGGACACGAATATATATATGGTAATTGTTTCTCTTGTACTCGTTGTTTTTATTTATCTTGCACCTCTATATAATTTTTATCCTGTCTTTTAATGAGCGTAGAATAGTCATTAAAAACGAAGTTATTTGTAAAAAAAAAAAGTAATCAAACTATACTGTGTTAGTGTAAGAGGTGTATATTAACAATGTGATTATGATTTCCCCACATACACGCTGAAATGAACGTAGTATTCATTCTGAATGAGAGGACACTTGCTGCATTTTGTCCTTTTAGTTATATAATGTGCTTCAGAAAGATTCATGCGACTTTGCAAGACTGTCTCAGCGTTTCAGTGGTAAATCGCTATACAAGGGATCCTTTAAAGGTTTCAGGGTCGATATTGTTCAGTTACACTGTCTTGACATAGTCACTTTCTTCGGCTTTGACAATATTTCTTAATGTAAAAATTTCGAATTACTCTGTGGTTCGGAATTCGTTTAGCCAACGGCCTTGCCGCAGTGGTAACATCGGTTCCCGTCAGATCACCGAAGTTAAGCGCTCTCCGGCTGAGTTAGCACTTGGATGGTTGACGATATGGTCTGGCGAGCGCTGTTGGCAAGCATGGTGCACTCAGCCCTTTAGAGGCAAACTGAGGAGCTTCTTGATTGAGATATACGGCTGGGAGTGCGGTGTGCTGACCAGAAACCCCTCCATATCCGCATCCAGGGGCGCCTGTGGGCTATTGATGAGACGGCGGCCGGTCGGTACTGTTGGGCCTTCCAAGGCCCGTTCGGACGGAGTTTAGTTTCGGAATTCGTTTACATTGTAGGTTCAATGTAATTCAGTTCACAGGCCTGAGGAAGGCAACGCTTTACCATCGTCAATAGGAAAATACCTCTTAAAGCACTACAGTGTTCGAATTTACCTTCTGGTTGATGAAATCTTCACTTACTCATTGCGTGATATTTTCTGCATTACTGAAAGCAGACACATGGGGTACACTGTACCTTTTGCTTCGAAACTAAAAATTTAGATTATCACCAGTTTAATGTTGCCTGTATGGGTCTCTCTGGGGCAACCATCTCGTCCGCTCTCTCGTGATAAAAGGAATAACATAAAGGGGTTGGCCGGCCGGGGTGGCCGAGCGGTTCTAGGCACTTCAGTCTGGAAGCGCGCGACCGTTACGGTCGCAGGTTCGAATCCTGCCTCGGGCATGGATGTGTGTGATGTCCTGAGGTTAGTTAGGGTTAAGTAGTTCTAAGTTCTAGGGGACTGATGACCTCCGCTGTTAAGTCCCATAGTGCTCAGAGCCAATTGAACCAGGGGTTGGACAAAAACATGTGCACACCATGAGAAACAGGTGTTTCAACATAATTGCAGGTGCCAGTGAAGTCTGCAGGTTTGCGCTGTTATACTTGACGAGGAACGGCACGTGAGGGTCAGTGGTGGTCAGAGCAGTGTTACGTATTGTTATGGCTGCGTTGTGTCGAAGCTAAGTGAATTCCAATGTGGGAAAATTGTTGGCGCTCCTATGGTGGGTGCTTCCTTAACCAAAGGAGCCGCAGTGTTTGGCATTTCAAGAGGCACCGCATAGAAGATTTATACCGTATACAGGGAAAGCGAAACAACCGCTAATTCCCGATATCTCTTTCATGGGCATAAGGTCGCGTTCCAAGCCACATTTCTCTGCCTCGTGTTTCGTCTTTCAATGCTGGACTCATCATCGGAAGCTGTAATGACTCAGATATTTAATTACAGATCCGAACAGCCTCAGCAAGCTGAACTCATTATATGCATCCTGATAACGGTAGGTTTCTGACGTCGTCATACCGCTGCCTAAGATCACGTCGATGTACGCCATGGAGTTTGTACTGGCAAAGAACTGGCGCTGTTTTTTTTTATTTGGTATTAAGGCCCACAGCTTCTCTAATTTAGTCAACTCCTGTTGAAATATTTTTTGTGCTTTAGAATTTCTTTGCCGTATCTATACATCCTAGTGTAATAGTTATCAGATCTAAAATCCACAGTGTCAGAGAAACGAATCTGGTGGTTTCCCGGCCTAGTGCATGATCTGCTAGTGCTGATATATTCATTTTGTCGAAGCGACAATTGCTCTTGTGTACCTTAACGTAGTTCTTATGTACACTTTATTTCCGGTGAAAAAGATTTCATATATTCCTGCTGCGTGAAACGGCGGCGTAGGTCTTTCGCAGTGTCCAAATATTCGCGCATTTTCCCTCATGGTTCAAACACTCTATCAATATCGTGTGTTCTGAGTACTTTGCGATGCGATCTATGACAGTTTTTACACACGAAAGAAAAAAAATTTCACTTTAAAAATTACTTTCCCTTTAGTTCTTTTCATTAGAAGCTGTAGCACCTTTATAATATATTGCCCTATTTATCTCCGTTTCAGAGTGTCCATTTGTTCTTAAGACCGTTCTTAAACGATCAAGCTCGTCCTTCAAGTACTGTGTTCACAGATTCCTAATATGGTCCATCAATCTTTTGATTACTCCTGTTTCCTGCCTGGGATCATGATTGGAGTTTCTGTGCAGGTATTTATCTGTGTCAGTGGGCATTCTATAGACTTTACGCCTCAAAGTTCCGTCAGATTTTCTAAGTAACCTACATCCATAAATGATATTTGACCTTCTTTCTCTTTCTCAGTAATGTGATGGCAGAGGAGGTTATGATGCTGCGCTCGAGAGGCGTCCGTAGCAACATTCCGTAAATAACCAGGTTCTATTACACAACCAGAATTGTAGCAGCAGTATCAACTGCGCCAGACACTTGTTGTCTTATATAGGCGTTTCCGAGAGGAGGGCCGTAATCTGCCTGTTTACGTATCTCTGTATTTGAATACGCATGCCTATACCAGTTTCTGTATTTATATACAGGGTGATTCCGTGATGATGTTACAAACTGTCAAAGATGATGGAAAAGGATAAGTGTATCAATTTGAGTACTGGACCCTGGTCTGGAAACGACCTACTCGAAAGCTATAAGCGAAAACCGTTCTGACAGTGGAATACATGAACCGGTACTGTTGTTGCTAAGACTGTAAGGTACGCAACTTTCAGAGGAGATAGATCAAAATAAGGAAACATGTCTAGTGAACATGGACTCTGAAATGCCTCAAGAACTATGAGCACTTGTTGTATAGAGGAGATATATTTCACACCAGCGAAGATGAACAAGTGCTCATAGCTCCTCAGATATGTATTCCAGAGCCAATGTCTACTAGATATTTTTTCTCGTTTTGGTCTATAGCCTACTACCACCTCTGAAACTTGAATGCCTTACATTCCTAGCAGCAGTAGTACCTGTACATGTATTCCACTGTCAGACGTATCAGAATTATTTTCTCTCGTAACTTTCGACTCATTCCTTTCCGAATCAGGGATCCTTACCTCAAACTGATACATTTATTTTTCTTCATCACCCTTGGAAGTTTGTATCATCATCACGGTATCACCCTGAATGTACGTAAATTTACAGGTGCCGGCGCCTATTACTTCGACGTTCTGAAGCGTCGTTGGATGACATGTGAGCCGTTTTGCGGCTCGCGTTGGTGCCGTTGGTACGTTGGCATCGTGTAATAGGGACAGTCGCTAGATCTCAATATTATTGAGCTTTTGTGGCCTGTTTTGGAGAGAAGTGTGCGTGATCCACCTTAATCAACATTAGCTGAACTTGTCAGTATGTTACAGGAAGCGTGGTGTAAAATTCCAAAAAGGACCGGTATTTACCAATTCCGAAGCGACTGCAAGCTGTTTTGAATGCCAATGTATTACCTACATCGTATTAGGCATGATAATATATTTTTTTGTCCACGCTCTGTACTTCAGTATGTTAGTGACCGTGTTTTCTACACAATTGCGAAAATAAATTGAAAATTTCTTTTTGCACAGAATGGAACAACATCATACTTGCACCTGCATATATGATCATTTCCCAACAATGTGCTGCTTACACCACGGATAGGATTAAGACTTGTACGACTCTCTCATCACACAACTGGCCTCACGAAATGAGACTTTTTGTCGGGATTTTAAAAGGCTTCATCCATATGCTTCCCTTTCCAAAAACTTTGAGCGAATGGCGACGAAACTTAACAATAGCTTACACGCTCGCAAAAGTATGAGTCGAATTTGAGTATCGTACTTATATATTTCATGTGTCCGGTAGTGTGACTTTAAACATTTGCAGAAGGTAAATGAAAAATTTGATCGAAAACGTAACTGTACAAACTATAGAGCTTATTTGCTTGCATATAAGCTATAACTAGCACTGAAAGACCTAAGTCGAAATAAGGTCCCGGGAGTAGAAAACATTCCATTAGAACTGCTGATAGCCTTGGGTGAGCCAGCCATGAAGAAACTCTTCCATTTGATGAGCAAGATTTATGAGGCAGGCGAAATACCCTCAGACTTCTAGAAGAACGTAATAATTCCAATCCCAAAGAAAGTAGGTGTTGAGAAATGTGAAACTTACAGAACTATCAATTTAATAAAATACTAACACGAATTCCTCATAGCCGAATGGTAAAACTGGAGAAGCCTCGGGGAAGATCAGTTTGGATTCCGTAGAAATGTTGGAACACGCGAGGCAATACTGAACCTACGACTTACTTTAGACGATTAGTTAGGGAAAGGCAAACCTACGTTTTTAATATTTGTAGACTTAGAAAAAGCTTTTGACAATGTTGGCTGGAATACTCCCTTTCAAATTCTGAAGGTGGCAGGGGTAAAATACGGGGAGCGAAAGCCTATTTACAATTTGTACAGAAACCAAATGGCAGTTATTAGAGTCAAGGGGCACGAAAGGGAAGCAGTGATTGAGAAGGGAGTGAGACAGGGTTGTAGCCAATCCTCGATGTTATTCAGTCTGTATATTGAGCAATCAGTAAAGGAAACAAAAGAAAAATTTGGAGTAGGAATTAAAACCCAAGGAGAAGAAATAAAAACTTTGAGGTTTGCTGATGACATAGTGATTCAGTCAGAGACAGCAGAGGACCTGCAAGAGCAGCTGAAAGGAATGGACAGTGTCTTGAAAGGAGGATATAAGATGAACATCAACAAAAGCAAAACGAGGATAATGGAATGTAGATGAATTAAATCAGATGATGCAGAGTGAATTAGATTAGGAAATGAGACACTTACAGGAATAGGTGAGTTTTGCTATCTGAGAAGTAAAACAACTGATTATGGTCGCAGTAGAGAGGAAATAAAATGTAGACTGGCTATGGCAAGGAAAGCCTTTCAGAAGAAGTGAACTTTGTTAACATCGAGTATAGATTGAAGTGTCAGGAATTCCTTTCTGAAAGTATTCGAATGTACTGTAGTAATGTATGGAAGTGAAACATGGACGATAAATAGTTTAGACAAGAAGAGAATAGAACTTTCGAAATTTGATGCTACAGAAATGTGCTTAAGATTCAATAAGTAGATCAGGTAACTAATGAGGAGGTACTGAATGGAATTGGGGACGAGAGGGATTCGTGGCACAACTTGACTAGGAGAAGGGATCGGTTGGTAAGACAAGTTCTGAGGCATCTAGATATCACCAATTTAGTATTGGAGGGAAGCGTGGAACGTAAAAATCATAGAGGGAGACCAAGAGATGAATACACTAAGCAGATTCAGAAGGATTTTGGTTGCAGTAGTTACTCGGAGATGAAGAGGCTTGCACAGGATGAAGTGGCATGGAGAGCTGATTCAAACTAGTCTCTGGACTGAAGACCACAACAAGAACAAGATATATGTGTTTGTAAAATCGGTATATGTATTATTTACATATTTATTTCTAGTTTCTTCAACTTTCTTTCACGTAGAATAGCACCGTTTACAGACGAATTTCTCCATGAGTTGCGAAATGCATGTCTGGAATTCGTAAGTGCAAAGCACATACCTTTATGGATTACATAAAAATGCCTGTTTATCACGCAGCAAAAGAAGTGTAATATATTCAGTATGTGATCAAATGTATCAGAACACCTATAAAAACATACCTTTTTCATATTAGGTGTCTTGTGCTGCCACCTACTGCCAGGTACTCCCTATCAGCGACTTCAGTAGTCATTAGACATCGTGAGAGGGCAGGATGGGGCGGACTTCGAACGTGGTCAGGTGATTGGGTGTCACTTGTGTCATAGGTCTGTACTCGAGATTTCCTCACTCATAAGCATCCATAGGTCCACTGTTTACGATGCGATAGTGAAGTGGAAACGTCAAGGGATACGTACAGCACAAAAACGTACAGGCCGACCTCGTCTGTTGACTGATAGAGACCGCCGTTGGATTTCATGGTCGAGCGGCTGCTCATAAGCCACACATTATTCCGGTAAATGCCAAGCAACGCTTCGCTTGGTGTAAGAAGCGTAAACATTGGACGACTGAAGAGTGGAAAAACGTTGTGAGGAGTGACGAATCACGGTACAGAATGTGGCGATCCGATGTAAAATGTCGTGTGAGTAGGGCCTCTCGCCGGGTAGACCGTTCGCCGGTTGCAAGTCTTTAGATTTGACGCCACTTCGGCGACTTTCGCGTGGATGGGGATAAAATGATGATGATTAGGACAACACAAAACCCAGTCTCTGAGTGGAGAAATTTCCGACTCAGCCAGGAACCGAACCCGGGCCCTTGGGATTGACATTCTGTCGTGCTGACCACTCAGCTAATGGGAGCGGACGCCGTGCTAGTCGCAGTGTGTGGGTATGGCGAATGCGCGGTAAACGTCATCTGCAAACAGTAAAATTCGGAGGCGGTGGTGTTATGGTGTGGTCGTGTTTTTCATGGAGGGGTCTTGCATCCCTTGTTGTTTTGCGTAGCATTATCACAGCACAGGCCTACATTGATGTTTCAAGCAACTTCTTCACACTGTAGAAGACGAATTCGGGGATGGCGATTGTATTTTTCAACACGATTGAACACCTGTTCATAATGCACGGCCTGTGGCAGATTGGTACACGACAATAACATCCCTGTATTGGACTGGCCTGCACAGAGTGCTGACCTGAATCCTATAGAACACCTTTGGGATGTTTTGGAACACCGACTTCGTTCCAGGCCTCGCCGACCGACATCGATATCTCTCCTCGGTGCAGCACTCTGTAAAGAATGGGCTACCATTCCCCAAGAAACTTTCCAGCACATCATTGAACGTATGACTGCGAGAGTGGAAGCTGTCGTCAAGGCTAACGGTGGGTCAACACCATACTGAATTCCAGATTTACCGTTGGAGGGCGCCATGAACTTGTAAGTCATTTGCAGCAAGGTGTCCCGATACTTTTGATCACATAGTGGACGTTTCTGTACAAGTGATTATAGTACGAAATATGTAAATAAGAGTAGCATGCAGCTGGAAAAACTCATTACAGAAATTGATCGCACGAAGAAAGAAACGTTTTATTTCGTCTCTTGCGTCAACTGAGGTAAACTGGAATAAGTCTCTCACGTATACTCAAATAGAAATTCGTCTGTACACGGCGTTACAAAACGTTTGTTAACTTTGTGTCACGATGGAGGAACGAGATAGGAAGACACAACTTTTGTGAATAAATCTGCATGATGCGTCATGTTTCAGCAAGATGTCCTTAAATGATGTCTCGCTAGCAGAACTGGTCTGAAGATAATTGTTAGCACAGACGAAACCAGTCATATGTAAAGCATACTAGCGGAAAGACTGAATCAATGCCTTCTCTGCACAATAAATATGAAATACTATCGAAGACAGTGCTGCTAAAGCAGAGTTACTAAACACAGCCTTCCGATATTCCTTCACCAAAGAAAACGAAGTAAATATTCCAGAATTCTAATCAAGAACAGCTGCCAAAACGAGTAACTTAGAAATAGATATCCTCGGAGTATTAAAGCAACTTAAATCACTTAATAAAAGCAAGTCTTCCGGTCCAGAATGTGTACTAATCAGGTTCCTTTCAGAGTATGCTGATTCGATAGCTCCAAGTTTAACAATCATATACAACCAGTCGCTCAACGATTGATCTGTACCAAAAGACTGGAAATTTGCACAGGTCACCGTAATAGTCAAGAAAGGTAATATCAGTAATCCTATAAATTATAGGTCCATAATATCAATGTTGGTATGCAGCAGGATTTTGGAACATATATTGTGTTCGAACAGTATGAGCTGCCTCGAAGGGGACGATCTATTGAAACGTCGTCGACGCGGATTTAGAAAACTTCGTTCTTGTGAAACACAATTAGCTATTTACTCACTCGAAGTGTTGAGTGCTATCGACAAACGATTTCAAATTGATTTCGTGTTTCTAGATATCTAGTAGGCTTTTGACACCTTACCTCACAAGCGGCTTATAACTCAAGTTGCGTATCTGTGGAATATCGTCTCAGTTATGCGACTAAATTCGTGATTTCCACTCACAGAGGTGTCAGTTCGTAATAATTGACGAAAAGTTATCGAGTAAACCAGATGTTAAAAGTTTGGAAGGTAGGAGACGAGATACTGGCAGAAGTAAAGCTGTGGGTACCGGGCGTGAGTTGTGCTTCGGTAGTTCAGATGGTAGAGCACTTGCCCACGAAAGGCAAAGGTCCCGATTTCGAGTCTCTGTCGGGCAACCAGTTTTAATCTGCCAGGAAGTTTCATATCAGCGCACACTCCGCTGCAGAGTGAAAATCTCATTCTGGAAACCAGATGTTATTTCCGACGTTCCCCAAGGTAGTGTTACAGACTCTCTGTTGTCCCTCATCTATAGAAACAATTTAAGAGATAAAAAAAGTGTGAAATCTTATGGGACTTAACTGCTATGGTCATCAGTCCCTAAGCTTATTCACTACTTAACTTAAATTATCCTGAGAACAAACGCACACACCCATGCCCGAGGGAGGACTCGAACCTCCGCCGAGACCAGCCGCATAGTCCATGACATTTAAGAGACAATCTGAGGATCTATCTTAGGGATATTGGAGATGATTCCATCGTTTATCGTCTAGTAAAGTCATCTGAAGATCGAAACCAATTTGCAAAATGGCTTAGATAAGGTATCTGTATCGGCAATTGACCCTTAATAATAAAAAGTGTGAGGTCTCTATTTATAGACTTCAAGAAGGCCTATGATAGCATACACCGACAGACACTCTTTAACACCACGAAAGAATTTGAAATACCATTAAAATTAATCAAATTAGTTAAAATGTGTTTGGAAGAAACCATATGCAAAGTTAAGACACCTGCAGGAGAAACTGAAAATTTTAAGGTGTACACTGGACTGAGACAAGGGGATGCCATCTCACCTATTCTATTTAATATTATCTTAGAGAAGATTGATAGAGAATTCACCAAAACTAATCCACAAGGGATCCAACTGCAGGGACATAACATTACTAGACTTGCTTATGAAGATGATGTAGCCTTAATAAGCACTTCAAAAGCTGAATTAATCAGGATGATGCAAAATTATTACAAAATAGCTGAGAAAGCTGGACTTCATGTGAATGAAGAAAAGACAGAATATCTAGTCATAAGTAAAAAACTCCAAAAGAATACACCACTGACCGTAAATGGTCTCACTTTCAAGGCAGTTGACCACTTCAAGTACTTAGGGAGTCTTTTTAGCAGAGACAATAGAGCAGAAATAGAAATAGACGCCCGTCTAGCAGCAGCTAATAGAACCTTTTACAGCTGTATCAAAATTTTAAGGATGAGATCACTTAGTACTGAATTCAAAATCCGTTTTTATCAGTCAACTATTGTACGAGTAGCATTATATGGATGTGAAGCTATTACATTCAGGAAAAAAGATGAAGAAAAACTGTTGATATTTGAAAGAAAAATACTAAGAAAAATATTTGGACCAATCTTCGATGAAAATGTCATGGAGTGGAGGATAAGGAAAAATGAAGAACTACGGGAGCTGTACAAACATAGTACCATTGTGGAAATGTTAAAGAAGAGAAGACTGAACTGGGCTGGTCATGTAGCAAGGATGCCGGAGAACAGACTACCCAAAATAGCATCCACTAAGAAATTAGAAGGAAAGAGAAGAAGAGGAAGACCTCGAATTAGGTGGATGGAGAATATCCGGGAAGATGCAGCTAGGATGGGCATCAACTCTGATTGGACAACAATTTCCCTGGATAGAAATAATTGGAAGAGGCTCATAGAGCAGGTGTATGGGCGATAAGGCCTTAGCCACGTGTAAAGTAAAGTAAAAGTAAAGTAAGTGAGGTCATCCACATGCGTTCCAAAAGGAATCCCTTAAACTTCGGCTACATGATAAATCAATCAAATATATAGGCTGTAAAGTCTAGTAAATACCAAGGAATTACAATTACTAACAACTTAAATTTGAAAGAACACATAGAAAATGTTGCGGGGAAAGTGAACTAAATACTGCGTCTTATTGGCAGAATACTTAGAAGACGCAATAGAATTAGTAAAGAGAGTGGCTACATTACGCTTGTCTGTCCTCTTTTGGAGTATGCTGCGTGGTGTGGGATCTTCACCAGTTAGGGGTAACGGAGCACATCGAGAAAATTCGAAGAAGGACAGCACGTTTTGTATTATAGAGAAGTAGGGGAGAGATTGTCGCGGACATGATACAGGATTTGGGGCATTTATAATTACAACAAAGGCATTTCTCGCTGCGGTGGAATATTCTAACGAAATTTCAGTCACAACTTTCTCCTCCGAATATTAAAATATTTTGTTGACGCCGTCCTACGTAGTGAGAAACCATCACCATAATAAAATAAGGGAAATCAGAGCTCACACGGAAAGGTATAGCTGTCCGTTTTTTCCGTGCGCTGTTAGAGAATGGAATAACAAAGAGTTATTGTGAAGGTGGTTCGAAGAGCCGTTTGCCATGAACTGATGTGTAATTCGCAGAGTAGCCATGTAGATGCAGATATGATTTAACAAACTCGAGAACTATATAAATAAAGATTACATAGGTATAAAATATCTTGGAACTAAGTTGAGTCATGTGTAAATAGCGTTATCGTTCATTCTTTGTCTTACGAGTCCGTCTACACCATCGTGTAACTCAATGTGAGGAGCGTTTCTTGGGCAAGAGAGAGGGAGACTTTAGGGAGGTGGAGGTACGCAGACAGGGAACGTGCGCCGGAGCTGCCAGATATCGCCTGACGAAGCCAATTGCCGGCCACGTCTCACCTTCCAACATTTTCTCGGGTCGTTCACCATTGAACTCTTGTGCCGAGAACTTTTTACCTTTATTTTCCACTCTATATTTAAAACTGTATGCCTTCAGGCTACACTGGAACAAAAAATCGTAACCTATCCTAATTCTGAGCTACACCTCTTGCAAATTTGGAGACTTATAAGCACCGGATCCGTATTCTTAGAAACAGTGATTAATTTAGGTAGGCGATGCCACTTTAACTTTTCTATAATGTCCCTGTGTCAACATTTACATATATTTTTTTTCATCTTACGGTGTGTGACTGCCACCTTGTTCCATCCGTGAATGGTGTCCGGCAGCTATGGTTCAAATGGCTCTGAGCACTATGGGACTTAACTTCTGAGGTCATCAGTCCCCTAGAACTTAGAACTACCTAAACCTAACTAACCTAAGGACATCACACACATCCATGCCCGAGGCAGGATTCGAACCTGCGACCGTAACGATCGCGCGGTTCCAGGCTGTAGCACGTAGAACCGCTCGGCCTAAACGGCCGGCCGCGGCAGCTATGATTGTCGATAAGCCGTACTATATAAGCTTGAAAGACTATCACTCTTATATACTTTAATCTATTAGCTCATAAGAGACTATGAACCCGGTTGTCAGTGGCCGGAAACATCCCTCTTTATATTAAATGTGAACTATAAGTGAAGAGACGCAGTCTGACTAACTCTGTTTTAGATTTTGTAGGAACTTTCCCATAGCAAAATATCGAGGTCTCCGTTGTAGCATCCACATGCCTTGAAGTTCTGCTGCAATACAAACTTACGTGGCTAGATGAAAATTTAATTTAAAAACAGGTTCAAATGCCTCTGAGCAGTATAGGACTTAACGTCCGAGATCATCAGTCCCCTAGAACTTAGAACTTCTTAAATTAACCTAAGGACATCACACACATCCATGCCCGACGCAGGATTCGAACCTGCGACCGTAGTGGTCTCGCGGTTCCAGACTGTAGCGCCTAGAACCGCTCCGCCACTCCGGCCGGCTTAAAAATAGGAAAATGCCTTTACTGCTGATGGCAAGTTCTTCGAGAACATGGCTCTAAAGTGAAGGCATCTAAAGATAACAATAAGGAACAGAGAAGCGAAAAATAAGTTCGTAAGAATCCCAAATTATATGAATACTGAATATATATTGTTCAGACAGAAAATTCAAAACCTCATGCTTCACCTAAAAGTGGGCTTCAAAGATCAATGTGACTTTACCTGACCGTAAACTTACAAAAGAGAACAAAAACCAACTTAAATTCTTATTAACGCCCATGATATAAGGGGCGATCAAAAAGTTTCCTTGCAAGACCATACAGTCCACAATCGGTACGCCAAACAGGCAAAATCGCCGTAAGCATTAAGGGATTAATCCCATCAGTGTACCAGGTAGAAGATACCCCGTTTCGTAAAACTCCGTGTTCTGGTGCTTGAAGGGGTCCGTAACTGCCTGCTTCACATCTTCATGACATGAATCGTGAACCCGTCAAGGGCTTTTCTAATGGAACGAAGGCGTGATAACCGCATGAGGAGGGATCAGGTACGATAGGGTGGAGTGGGGGGGGGGGGGGGGGCGCTCGAGTATCTCCCGCTTGAGTTGGCTTAACTTCCGCCTACGACGTTAGCGCGTGGTAACTTGAGGCAGCAAGCGCCTCTTCGCGCATAGTTCCTCAGCGGTGGTCTTCGTCAGACATGTTGCCTCCCAACACATGCTTCATTCTCCGATGGATGTCTATCAGTGTTCGTCCTTCGGCAGCAAAGGAAAGAATAGAAGCACGTTGGTCTTGTTTGGAAGTGTTTGGTAACAGTGTCGCCATATTTCACGTTTTCGCATTTACCGTACCCAGGTCGGATAGACACGAATGGCACACTAAGCCCTTGCGTACATGTTGGTGCTTTTATAAACGCACCGGAGCCACGCTACTTTGTTTACACGCTGCAACATCGCGCTGAGACGGAAACTTCTTGATCACCCTTTATATTATTTAATGTGTGCAAAAGCAATGTGCTTGAATGACTGAATAGAAATAGAATACTGATTGCCACGTGTTCTATCGAAACTGCGAACTCGAACAAACATCTAATATTGTCCGCTTCGGATGTGAGTGCAATGTATCTCTCATAAATAAATGCAATGTTCCACAAACTAGAATACATAAATGCAGCGCAAGGGAGCGACGATCTCGCTTTTGAACGTCCCCTTAGAAAAATTTATGAATTACTGTTCATACATGGCTCTGAGCACTATGGGACTCAACTGCTGAGGTCATTAGTCCCCTAGAACTTAAAACTAGTTAAACCTAACTCCATGCCCGAGACAGGATTCGAACCTGCGACCGTAGCGGTCTTGCAGTTCCAGACTGCAGCGCCTTTAACCGCACGGCCTGAATTACTGTGCTGATAAACATCTTACATTTTTTTCTTTTGCAAACAGCTGAGCAAAACTGAACGTACTCAAACATTCACTAAAGTGACACACAATATTTTTTAGCACAACGCAATCTGACTTTCAAAAATCCCTACAAAAGAATGGCCCTGACTAACATTAACCTATACCTTTCACAAATCACTTACCTCACCAAAAATCTTCGTTACTCGAACTACTGCAATACAGCGAGCGCCACTACTGCCAGCTAAATAAAAGATTCAAACGACTGAAGGCACTAACTACTGATAGGCATAGTTAGCAAATGAAAGATTTTGATAGAGAACAAACAATGTATTTACCTTAATAGTGTTGAAAAATCATAATACACATAGTAGTTCATGACATCCAGTCTTACAAATTTCAAAACTCCGCCATTTCTCTCCCCATATCCACCACTGCTGGCGGCTCACCTCCAACAGCGCAACGCTACGCGCTGTTAACATCCAACTGCCCAACACTACAATGACCAAAAACAATGCAAACCAGCCACAGACTGCACACAGCACAGCCAGTGATTTTCATATACAGCGCTACGTGGCGTTACCAATATAAAAACCTAAACAGCCTACTTACATAGCCCCCATGCTCCCCACAAAAAGTTTACAAATTGTTTTGGGCAGTGGCCAATACAGATTTGAAAAAATTTTTCATTATTACAATAACAAAGAAATCAAATGCACACACTTATTGATAGAATATTCGTCAAAAGCCAAAATTTTCTCACAGTCCATAAAGATAGTCCTGATCATTCATCACAGTAAAATTGCAGTGTTTTTCTCAAAGTCTGAGCAGTAAAAGAAAATGCACACGGAAGTAGTGGATTTCCATGTAGTCTTGAAGAAGTAGTGTTGTCCTTCCAACGGAAAGACAGTGCTGACTCTCGACATGCAGACAGGTAATGGGCCACAACAGAGTAAACCCACAGCAGAGTCATTCGAAGTTTTGAAGAATATTGGTAGGTAGGTCATCACAGAGCAGACCCACTGTAGTCCTGGTAGAGATTACGGTATTGGTGGGCCACCAGAGGTGCAGATCCACTGTAGTCCTGGTAGACATTGTGTGTGGTATTGGTGGGCCACCAGAGGTGCAGACCCACTGTAGTCCTTGTAGAAATAATGGTATTGGTGGGTCATCAAAGATGCAGACACACTGTAGTCCTTGTAGAGATGGCCAGCAGCCATCTGTTGTGACTGCGCAGGTGCTCAATCACCACTGAAGAGTCTTGCGGATACTATAGCAAGTCCATAACCACCATTTGTGCACTCACAAAGTTTTTGGAATTGTCCTTAGAACCAGCAATGCTGTTATCCAGTCCCTTGCTGAATTATTAACACACGTGCAAACACTAACAGTCCCTACTTCTCACATATTGTCCATATACTATGACCAACAGAAACGTGTGCAGTGAAATGTTACTTACAAGTTAATAATATGATGAACTGGTGTCAATTACAATTTTATAACATAAGAATACAATTACAAAGGTACAAAATACATCATTAAAGAACATAACAATACAGATAACATTTGTAGTACAGGCTTTGCAAAAGAATCGAAATAATATATACATCAGTGTTACAGGAATTATGACATGAGTACATACATAAAAGATCAGAATAACAACTTTGCACATGAGCATTAAAACAGAACAGAGTAAATAATGTCTAAACATCTTTACAAAGAAAATAACATAGTATTTGAAAATTTCTACAACATAAATCTTATTAGCTAAACACGTAAAGACAGGGAAAAGACAAATACACAAGCGTATCCAAGCATGCTTTCTGTATTTATATGTTCACATATTTCTTACCTCATTATTTATTTTCCATTATCGTACCTCATCATTTATTTCCAAGAAAATCCTACCTAAACCTGTTGTCCCTAAACCCTACTTTTTTGTTCATATCCTATTTCAAAATACTGTTATGGCCAAACCATTTTCTTATAGCTTCTCTACGCATTTCTTCCAATTCATCACAACTCGTTCTCACATATAGCCTACCCCATCTTAAGCTAACTTAAATCTACTGAGTTCAGATGCTAAACTAAGGGACAAGGCAATGCAGCAGCACAAAACAATTAACACAAACAGCAATGACAAAAAAATGGAAATTGGCAAAGCAAGCTACAGTAAATCTAAATTACCAAGCAAATGCAACATTACAACTAATATAAGCCAATGTGCAGCAACAAGAACAATAAATCAGTAGTAAAACTGGCTTAACAGAGTAATACAAAGTGAAATTTAGTAGCACTATGCCTGGCAAACAGCAGCAGCAAATGCAATAACTTATATCTAAACATGACAAAGCTCAAGCAGAAAAAATATTACAGTAAAAATGGCCATGTTTAATACCTATGTCACGTCTTAACAAGAGTGATGCATCACAATAACTTACTCTACCAAAAAAATTACCAAGTAGTTGAAAAGAAAATTGTGTATGCAGTTACTGTTATTAATCCCTTCTTATTGTTCATTCCATTCCAAGTGCTTCTTTTTCAAAGAATATGGATCATAAAATTATTATTTAATAGATCTGTTGGCAGAAAGTGTTCACATTAGCAAATGCATTTTATTTTATTTTATAAGGCCAATGCTGCAACACAGCTGGAAACCAGATATTAAACACAATGAGCAATCTCTCAACTAGAAAGACAATAGATGTAAAATGTTTCTCATCATTTCATTAGGCATTTTAGTAAATATCATAAATTAAGAGCTCCACAGTGTAATCGTATGTTTTCAAGTTTGAGCATGTCGTATTTGCGATGCTTTCGACAAAGAAATGTCAATAGCGAGGATAATGGCCTCTTTTTTTTACTCCACCTGTGCCTCTGAAAGGCACACACTAATGACTTTTTGCCAGGCGACTGTCGCCCAGCTGGGTGCCCACGACGCATTACGTGAAGGGCACATAACTTCCTTACCGAAATACTTACGACACCAGTTTGCACTACAGTGACAGTCTCATATAAAAAATGTCACAGGTCGAGAATTTGCGCTGCAAATGTGTAGAAACAAAATTCTATGAATATAACAATGTGCAAAAAATTTTCACCTGCATTGTGATACATTGATGCATTTACACACATTTCATAACTCTTAAAGTACGATTCTCAGTTTATTGATCATAAACATACCTCAACAGCATAATGCACATCGTCGTCGTAAAAATAACATCATAACACCTCAGTCAAATCTCAAAAACGTCGTAGCTTCTTTCAATAATTTTAAAACCTTCAATAAAGTCATCTACCTCAAACATACTTCAAAAACCATGATCCCTTACCAAATACGTCATTCGAAGCTCTCATAGAATCACAATGGTTCCAAAAAAATATGAACAGTTCACAAAGTACAGACAAAATTCAATTTCATAAGTGTGAAGTTATCCAACTGTGTAATTACGTAAACATCTGTCACTGATGTAGTAAAATAAATGTTTGTCTCTCCCAGTTAAATGATCAGATAGCTGTGTAATTTATGTGTTAGAGAAATATGGTACCGATGTGTAAAGTTGTATAAGCAAATACCATATTAGCTAGGCCTCCTTGTGCTTGCCAAACACATGGTACACAAAGTAAGCGTGTACACCCCTGAGGATTAATGTAATTATACCCTCAGGTGTTACAGATTACAGCAATGGAATGAAATGTATCACGGAAAACTTTCTTTGTAATTCAAAAATCGTGAAAAATAAATGGTTCAAGTACAAAATTAATCACTCAAATGCGTGTCCTGTAGCGCTAAATGTGCGTCTTGCTGTAAGATAATCTCTGTGGAAGTGTTGTAGTTATTGTCCTCCGAAAGCTAAGTTCTGCAGAAGCCAATGTACTTATCTCATGATAAACAAAAGTGAAATGCTTTGCGTGTAGATATCTTAGTTATTACGCTTATTGCCGTGATGAAGAAAGTACTGTGCTGTAACGTATTGTTGTGCTACGGAAAAGGCAGTCTCATTGTAGCTATACCACAAAAGTTACTACTAAAACATGTTTTACTTTCCAGAATAATTCCGAAAAACTGTGCAGATATAAAACAGAAACACTGCAAAAGCAACATTGTAAATTGTGATAAAATCGTGTAGCTGTCGCACACTGTGTCATCTGGTATCTCACTGAAAGTACTTTAAATCCAGAATGTATTTTCAAGTAAACCAAAATGTTGCATTAAAATCTCATTAGAAGTACAGTATATGTTCTAAGTATGTAAGCCTTATAGTCATTATGTAATCGTGCAACTAACAAGCAAGAATGTACACACACAATAACACTGTGACATCTGTTCACTATAACAATGCATTCGTAATTTCTGTTTAAATAAGTTCTCTTGGTTCTTTATTGGGTATTTAACTTCAAACATTGTTGCATGGTAGCAGTTTCTAAGTCTGACAACGCATACTAGAAATGTGAAGTGAAAAGTTTTATGGAAAAGACAAAGTTAAAAAGCAGATTATCTTTCAATAAACGGTTTTACATGTGAAATGTGGTGTAAACCTTTACTCTTCCTAGCATGTAGAGTTTCAACTTCAACGCAATTATCATGTGGTATACGTCGAATTCTGTAAGGTCCACTGAAAACTAGAAAGAATTTGTGACTCAAGTGTTTCTTCTTATATGACAATGAATGAGCTTTAATGAGAACTTTCTGACCAATATATAATTTCTTTGCATTTGCTTTACCGTGTAGTTTTCTCCTTT
This sequence comes from Schistocerca piceifrons, assembly GCF_021461385.2. NCBI lineage: Eukaryota > Metazoa > Arthropoda > Insecta > Orthoptera > Acrididae > Schistocerca > Schistocerca piceifrons. The sequence goes on along the minus strand of NC_060142.1, from coordinate 270,253,291 downwards.
TGTTTGCTGCAGATTTTATATTTTTAAGAGCCAAATCAATTATGTCTTTGTGTCGAAGTTTACGTGTATTCGGGAAAGGTACAAGCTCTCTGATTCTGTTCGGTGGTTCTTCATTCTTCAGTACAAGAGTAGGTGGTAAAGCAGTAGAATCATGAGGCATTTCATTCAGCACATATTGAAATAAGTGTAAATATCTGTCCCAATGCTGATGCTTTCTGTGACAATATAGTCTGCAAAGCTTATAGATTTCTTTCATAATCCATTCAGACGGGTTACAATGTGGTGAGTACAATGAAATAAAAACAGGTTTGATTTTATGATTCCGAAGCATGCGTGACCAAACAGCAGATCTGAATTGCGGTCCTTTATCTGAAATGACTTTAGCAACGTGGCCAACTTCACATAACAAATTTTTATCAAAGGCGTTGGATACAGACCATCCAGTGGCTTTACGTAACGGAGTGAAAGAAACAAATTTTGAAGTAAGTTCAACAGCCAGCGACCAGAACGTACGAAAATCCAATCGATGTTCTGACAAGGGGTCCCAAGAGATCAACAGCAGCAAATTCTTTTAATTTAGAAGGAATAGTAGGAAACAACGGAGCACGATGTGAGATAGTAGATGGTTTCTCCTTTTGACAAAGTTTACAAATAGACAAGACTCTTCGAATTCTCTTTTCCAGATTGTTAAAATAACAAGTCGTTCGAAAAATATGATAACATTTTCGTGGACCAAAATGTGCGTAGCTGAAATGAATGTACCAAATGAGCTTATTAACAAAATCATCTGGAATGTAAAGTACCCATAGCTTGTCATCAACAGTGCAGCGTTTGAAGAGTGTGTTGTTTCTAACCAGGTAATAATGTCAAATCTGAGTGTGTCTCTTTTCATGCCATTTACTTTTGATGTCTTTCCAAATCGGATCTGTATCTTGTTCGTGAGCAATGTCCTTTAAAGATGTGGTGATGAAGTTTTCAAAGGCGACTTTCTGAATCTAAAGAATACTGAAATTTTTCTCGAGGTTGCCTTCTGTGTTACTTTTCTCAAGCCCAGCTGGTGAGCGTGACAGTGCGTCCGCAACAATGCACTCCTTGCCGGGAATGTAGACTATTGTGAAGTGGAATTCTTGCAGAAACAATGCCCAACGTTTTAACCTGTCATGATTTAATTTTGAAGACATAAGAAATTGTAATGCACGATGATCACTGTATACTTTTACGTGCTTACCAGAAAGAAAGAAACGGAATTTGTTAAATGCCCAAACGATAGCTAAAGCTTCTAATTCAGTAACGGAATAATTTTTTTCAGATTTTGTTAGCACTCGGCGAGCAAAAGCAATGGTTTTCTGAACAGTAGTGTCATTTTCTATGGCTTCTTGAAATAAATGGGCACCAAGACCGACTTTAGAAGAATCCGTGCTAAGGCAGAAATCTTGTGACAGATCTGGATGAGCTAGTATTGGCGCGTTAAGTAGCGATTCTTTCAAAGAATTGAATTCCACCTGTGCTTGTTCGTCCCAGTTCCAAATAGTATTTTTTCCAGTGAGAGAACAAAGTTTTGGTGTAACTAGAATTTGCACATTCAGAAAACGACGGTAAAAATTTACAAGACCTAGAAAACTGCGGACTTGTTTTTTTGCGGATGGAATTGGAATGGCTCTGATTGCTTCTAACTTTTCAGGATCCAGCTGAATGCCTTCAGAAGAAATAATATGTCCCAAAAACTTCACCTTTGTCCTACCGAATTCAGACTTTTCCAAGTTAACTGTAATTCCAGATTCTGCAAAAATATGTAACACGCTGTTGAGGATGTGACTGTGTTGTTCCCATGAGGCTTCTGCCATCAGAATATCGTCCACATATAAGGTGATGTGACGTTTTAAGAACTCAGGTAATATGGAATTTAGCCCGCGAATGAATGCTGCTGAAGAAATGTTCAAACCAAAAGGTAGTTTCCGAAACTGATAACAAACGCCGAAACAAAGGGAAGCTGTGTATTTCCTACATTCTGGATGAAGTTCGATCTGATAAAAGCTGAGATCAATAGAAGACAACACTTTTACACCATTAAAATTTTGAAGAAGTTCTTCTAACGTTTGCGGCCTGTCTGTTTCAGGAATGATGATAGTATTGATTTGTCTCGAATCTAAGACAAGCCTGATCGATCCATTTTTCTTCTCAACAACATGTAATGGATTGTTGTATGAGCTTACTGCAGGCTCAATAATGCCCTCGTCAAGCATAAATTGTATTTCTGTTCCAACACGGTCCCTATAATGTGCCGGAATTGCGTATGGTCTAACACAAAATTTAGTATGCTCACGAACACGAAATTGGTATTGAAATCCATTGATTGTTCCTGTTTTGTGAGTAAAAAACTGTGGAATGTTCTTGTAAAACTCAAAAAGGTCTTGCCTATCACTGTCATTACAATTCTCAATTGTTTGAATTTCAATCTTCAAATTTCAAAGCTATTGACCTACCTTCTTTCTCTAAACTTATTTCAGCATCGTGAAAGTTTAAGATTACTTTGTATTCATTCAAAAAGTCTACTCCCAATATAACTTCCGTCGACAATAATGGAACAATAAGAAAGTTCATAGAGAAGCTGTGGCTTTGACAAAGAATTCTAAGTTGAATTGTTGGCGTACATCTACACTTTTTCCAAAGATTGCACCTTGTGATTTAATCTTACGTAACGGAAGCGTGGGACAATCGTTCGATTTGTTGCATTTGCTAAAGGCTGTTTCATTAATTACTGAAATGGGACTGCCAGAATCAAGTACTGCCGTAAATTTTACATCATTTACTGTAATGTGAATCACAGGATATGCAATGTTGTTATGTTTTATGTCGTGCTCCTGGAGTAAGATGTCCCTAATGCCTTCCATTAGCGTTCATGAAATCTGAAGTATTCTCTTATACCTGCGTCCACCTCCGTAGCTCACTTTCAGTGTTCAGCGTCTCTGGCTGCAATATGGAGGACAGGAACCGGTTCCTAGTCCCTACAGGAATTTTTCCTTGGTGGGAGGACGAGAGAGGGGTACACTCAGCGCCGTGTTGCCAGTTGAGGAGCTGATTATGTCAGAAGCAGTTGCTGGAGGGTCTGAAAAGCCGGCAACGGCTGGGAGAGCAGTGTGCTGTCCCCTGGTCGCTCTACACCGCATCCAGTGAGGCCAATGGTGGAGGATGACACGGTCGTCGTTTGACCCTAAGTAGCCGATCAGGGTCAGAACGAGGGGCGTTATTTGCTTTCTTTTTTATATTTTTTATATACTCTGTTTTGAAGATATTTGAAGACCTGCTTTTCTGCAATTCTTTTCAAAATATTGATCCTTCTTGTTGCCATCACTATGTCTCTGGATAACATTGCTAGACTGACAGCAAAAGATAAACACTGAATCTTAAGATTCTTGTTTTTATCGATCTATTGCATCTCGTCGTTTACTCGACTTATTTTCAGACGTTGTTTATTATTTCTGGAGGTAAGGATGATAATGCGATGCAGTTGAAAACAGCAATTCAAAAATATAAATGTGTTGTTGTTGGGAATTAAAAATTGTTATAACGACTATTGCAATCATTAGCATCTCCACATTCAATTTATTGAATGAAAAGATCGTGATGCCTTGGGTTTCTTCATGTTTTTATTGGTTAATTTTGAATTTAATGAACGAAAAAGAAGTTACACACACAAACGCGTATGACGGTAAAGTATGCAATTCAGTAGTTATTGGACTGTAATAATAGTAATATAATGTTATGCAGCAACTACCTAGACGGTATTCACATCAAGAAAGACAACTATTGTCTTTCATAAACACAATTATATATTTTATGACGTCTCTAATCCACTTGCATTTTTAACCACACTGCAGACTGCGCCCATCTCAGACGCAAGAAAACCATTAATCACATACGAAGTGGCTTTAAATGCGAACATTTGAGGCTCGGCTTTACCGTGACTGTTATTGATATTAAATGAAACAACAAGTTTACTGTTACCAGTCACTGTTTATTTATTTCCACGACGTGTTTAAAATTAAACGTGGGTACACGTTTAATTTTTTGGCAAAAGAAACCCAAAACCATGTTCTGAAATAGTGTTTTGTTTCTCCACTAGACAGTGCCACAAGTCCCCCAAAAATTCGTAACACAACACACACACACACAAATGTCATACTAACAAATGTAAATCCACCTGATGATGGAGGTTTAAGCCTTTGAAGCGCGTCGTTGAGATAAATAGACAGTGACTGGTAACAGTAAACTTGTTGTTTCATTTGATGAAGTGGGTTTTCTTATATCATCGGATAGTGAGCACTTCACTTTAACCAGTTTATGCGTGTGTTCCTCTGGAACTCAGGTGCCAGTATCTGCCACAGTTATTGGATTTTACATGGCGTAACTTTTGCCATATGAAGAAACACAGTGGAATCGTATTGGGAAAGAGTGACATCACATTATTCGTGCTGTCTCATTTGGGTTTTGTACAGTTGGACAAATTCCTGTAGGCGATTGATGAGATGGTTCCTTACAAATAAAACAACCAATACTTTCCTTATTCTTCCTCAACGGAGTTAGTGATGCATCTCTTATCCCATTGTTGTCACAGTAACATCTGTCTACAGCAGGGATGGTCAAGAAATTGGACGTGCACAGCGCTGTCTTTCACATGTGGATTCCTGTCGCATGGCTTCACACCTCTCCCACTTTTACTCCGCAGTGTCTGAGTGGATAGGGGGAAGGGAGGGGGGACGAACTGCAAACATCCTACACTTAGATATCAATCTAATCTGGCATGCCGAAGCCAGTAAAATTTATATTTGGTACAAACTCTCGGCATACAGACAGATGTAGACAGTTTTACAGATTTTCGTTGCTCAGATTGCCATGTACCATGACTCAATTAGATTCATAATGGAAAAAAGGCGTATCACACATGTATGTTGATCGAAGCATTGGATCACGTTTGTAACCGCATTTTGGAGACGTGAAAACTCTTCCTGCTGAAAAAAGTAGAACTGATGGATATTTTTATCGTATAAGGATTCGTCGTTTAAACGTGAACTACACTCCAGATAAACTAGTTCCATCTGCACATGTACAGGTGTGTTTTCAACTCAAACAGCAAACGGCCTGAAAAAAACTCAAAAACGTATGTATGTTTGGCAGTGTTTTCGAAACGTTTAGGAAACTATTCCCGTAATTCTGTCAGTGGAAAAATGAATTCTTCAAAATTCACGTTTTCTTTAACACCAGAAGTTTCCACTTCCACAACGCGAATTTATTTTCAAATGCATTGCTACCAAATCAGAAAGGAGTTGCTTCTTACCTTGGGAAGTCGAGTCCGATTAAAGTGAGAGGTCTTCAGTCCGTTCTAGATGTTATAATTTTCGTTCCTGCTTTCCTTTTTCCTTCAGGAACTCAACAAAAGCGTGTCTTAAATCGTACAATCGTGCCAGACATACTCTTTGACTTAAATAACGTTCTTTGCAGTAATTTGTAGCACGAAACTTCCTGGAAGCTTAAAACTGTTTGCCGGACCGAGACTGTAATACTGCGTGCAACTTTCGAAAATTTTATATTCATACCACCAGTTTCGTCACCTGCTGCATTGGTGCTAATTTAGCAAAAAGTTCTTACTGATGTACAAAACAATTAATCCCGTACAAATTGTGCGTCGATCGCTGTAATTTCTTGCCATTTCATCGTCAACTATATCTTTAAATAATTTGTGCAAAGTGTTTATGTGATTTCGTTCCATACTAAATTTGAGCTACCAATCGATTATGCGACTGAATAATAGATATTTAGAATTTTCATCCTTCCTTTCTGTGATTCCAATTCATTCTTAAATGATGGGCAGATAGATCGCTAGACTGACTCCCTTTGTTCAAACGACTGCTGCACCTATGAACTTCCCTTACAACACGATTCTGCGATGTTGAAGAAAGTCGCTTCGACCGTGAAATGTCGCACCAAATGCCAGAAGAGACAGTGACGCTTTGCACTGTGCTGAGTAGTTCCGAGCAAAACCGATATTTGCCGATACAAGACGAGCCTCGGATCACGTGCGTATAACAGACTATACACACGTGAAAACCTGCACGTGGTGGGACTAGCCATCAGGATTAAAATTTTTCAGTGTTTCCTTAAAAACTGCTTGATGTTCATTCCATTCACAGGACACAGCCAGGTCCCTTCTTGACAATTCTTCCGGTTTCAGTTTGTAATTCGCCTCTTATGAACTTGACGACTGGATGTTGAAATTTAACCTACCCTGCGTTCTCTTCACAAGTTTTCTTGGGAGATCATCCTGCAATCAATCGGAAGTACTGTGATAGCGAAAGTGTTCACATGTTGGCTTTCTCTTTCTATCCCTGATATCTGAAAGACATTCTGCATCCTGCAGGGTCCTGACTGGTGTCGTTTAAGGTACAGCCTTGAACGTAGTTTGTGTTTCTGTCAAAAAAGTTCTATTTCTTCCTCAGTTCCCTGAATACAAGTTTCCTAGTGGACATGCTATAGTTGATTTTAATTTGCCCGAAAGTGTCTTGTCTCTAAGTGTTTAACAAATTTAACATACCGTAGTAGTAAAATTAATTTAAGTATGTGGCGGCGACGATGACTGACACTGACAACCTTTTGGCCTCTGTTGGAAGAAACCACTATTGGGTGAGAATATTGTTTTAGTATATCAGATATTCTGTAATATCTGCTGGAGGATTTGTTGAGTCCGGATGTGGAATAGACTTCACAAATGTGGGTTGTTGAGTGCAACTTTCGCAAATTTTGAAATGAGCAGTAGGGAATTCAATTTATTTTTCTCCAGATATCCAGCCTGATCTCAAGTACGTTTATAGTTTTCAAGTTCCTTACGTATTTATTATAGGGACCTTTGAAGCTATTTTTTCTGAAGTATTCATCAGTTTCGAGTAGTATTCCCGTATTTACTTTTTTCTGCTGTGGTGAGTTTGGATATCTCTTTATGTATCTTTAGGAATTCTTAGCGAGTGATACACGTTTCTTAACAGCCCAGTCGAGTGAGTTCTTCACTGATGGGCTTTTCATCGTGCTAGTAAGTTTCAGTAATGTGAAGTTCAGCCTCAGCGTCACAACGAAAATACTGAGGCTTTGAGATTGGTCTTGACTGACTAATAGTTTATATCTTATTGATGCAACGAACACTTCTCCTTTATCCGGACTTGATATCTTTGGCATCACATAATGAGCTAGTCGATAACACTCAGTAGCTACTGCGACATGTAATTTATAATTCCTTTAATTTCTATTTTGGTATACAACTTTTAATTCCTTTACAATAGAAAATGCAGAATCCTTAAAACATGCATTGATGGTATGGAACTCGACTTGAGTGGACTGACTGCTTCAGTGTTGCGAAGATAAGTGCTACCATGATGGCGATTTGTTGAGGGTAGATTCCCTTGTTTTCGATAAACTGTATCGTCGTTTGGGAAGGATTCCGGATACGGATTCCTTCAGACACGATGTGTAACAAATCTGATTTTACTGGTATAGTTTTAGAACATTCTGTAAATCTACTGAGCATGTGACGCAAGTTTTGTATACAGAACACACCTGTAATTATTATATATTCGTTACAGGTATACTGAGACACTCTAGCGCAACATTTAGGTCACAATGACTCACAGGCTCAGAGAACTGTATGCAGCTACCAGGCTCCTCTTCCACTGATTCCATTTCCTGCTTTCTCCCGCTAGTCACCCTCTATGCTGACCTGAAGCAAGCCTTTATAGATTCCATCTCTTCACCTTTTCTTTGATATATCTAGTGGTTTTCTTCTACAAGGAATAAAATCCATGGATTTCAATGGCCATCTATATATATCCTCCCGAACAGCATGATCTTCCCGTACAAATCGTTTGGTTCTCATGAGGCCTACAGTATTTGGACTCTGCTAGATCTCACCGAGCTCACAGTTAAGCCAGGTCCTCCACTCGCAAGTGATCTGATCTTTTACTGGACCATAGATCTTACTTAAAGCTTTCAGCTCGAAAACGAGAAGACTGTTAATTTAAGTCTTTTTCCAGATACTACAAGTGTGGCAAACCATACAACGTTACAGGTGGGATCAGTGTTTTGTGCAGCTGGAGGTTCAAACTCCTTGAGTGACTGCGTGATTTAAAAAGCTAACTAGAGTGAAGTATGATCAGTTTGAGGCTTGGGCTCTTGCTTTGATTTCTGCATTATGCGATCGTCTTCTCTAAGGATCACTATCAGATATTAAAAATTATGAACCTTATAATGGGACCGAATTCCATCTGTCAGTCGCTGGAGTGAGTCCTTTCCGTAGGCATGAGTCCACTCATTACCAGATACTCCTATTCATTCACAAGACGACCGACTTCGTCCGCTGCCGCCACAATGTCGGCGGACATCCGCATCAGTTCTTTGTTGGATCTAGACAATAGGACCATGTTGTCGGCTAATATGAAATTTGTGATTTTCTCACCTTCTGCGTCGATCAATAACAAATACTTTGGAAAGCTACCGTCATTATCTTTTCGAGCGCCAGGTTGGACGATATTGGTTACACACTATCTGTTCATCTCTATCCTGTGATTAAGTTAAAGTTCTCCAGGAGTGGCTCCAAAGATTTACTATGCCTTTTGAATCAAAGAGACAAGTTCTAACAAGGCTAACGACTTTCTTTGGGATTCCAAATTCGGTTCGGCAGTTCGACTCTAGGGTGCAGATACATTGCCCAAAAACTTTCTGTGACTTGAGATAAAGGAAATAAGATCCGCCATAAACATATTGGGATCCAGGAAAGATCCGAACAGGTTAACTCGCACCTGAGATCTGTAAAATGTGTTTATGAAATGGAGGAACGAGGAAGGATTAGGGTTGCAACGTGCCAAATACCACACTGTCATCTGAAACGGCCACTCAGGGGCCGTCCAGATACGGTACTGGTGTGCAAATTCCACCCTTTGTCGCCGATGAATAACAGCATGGATGCATGAATCAGTCGCCGGCTATGGAGGCCCGTACACAGCAGAGTTTGTTGTACGGTCATTGAGGAGACAGCGTTGGTAGCCCCTTGGTTCATGTGGTTGGTCAGCTGCTCAACAGTTCCACGTCTATTTTCCGGAACACATCTCTGCAGCCGTCATTCACCCCTGTCATCTATAGCCCTCGGAGCCAGATTTTAATGGCGCCATTTTGCCACACCTGGTATACTTTAACCACGGCGGCACACGCACAGTGTGCAAACTTATACACTTCGGAAATGGTTCCACCCTTGTCCCGAAAGCCAATGATCATCCCTCTTTGGACGTTTGATAAACCAGCCCGTTTCAGAATTGCGACAAACGCACTGTTTTGCGCGTCTCCCCGTCACGCTTTACATGCCCTCTACCGCTAATGCTGCCACTTGCCTTCTAAGAGGTTACTGCACATTGGTGTCGGATGTAGGCGGTGGTCACGTTAATGTGACTGTAGAGTAATAGATGATCTACCGTTGGATTTATCCCACTCACGCTCCGCATCCTCTTGTAATTGCTGGAAATTCAGTGATCGGAGCCACCAAGCTCCGAAAAGATTTTCTTGTTTTATGGAATTCAGAAATGGCTAGTTTGCTGAAATCCTCCAAGAATCGATCGTTACGTTGTTTTGTTGGAGCTACAGCATTTTCCGCTGCTCACCCTAAATGTTAGACTACGAGTTTCCCAAGGTATAATGCTTAATTTTACCACGGCTTAGTACGACATTTCACTTACAGTGAACGGCGATAAAGCAAAAGGAGATGAGTGATCTTCTCTCCGTGTATCGAGAGATCAGAGGTCCAACAAGTCCATATAGTATGGCGGAAGGGATAATAACTTCCTACGGTTAGTGGAAAGAAGAAACGGTAGTCAGTCGTTACTTTATCGACTTCCTATCAAAGTGTCATCACCAAAATAAGGGTACGGTTCTCTTTTAAAGGAAATGGACCGGTCATGATATCAACATTTTGCACACCGAGGAGAATGAGATATTCTCGAAGAATTAAAAATTTTTAAACATCGTTCTGGGAATGATACCCTCATTCTAATTGAGCAGCTACAATTACGTAATAAAAACTTCTTAAACGGTATAAAGCCATTACCCGTGCAATTACCGAAATGTTTCATCCATCTAAGTCAACGCATATTGACTGCATTTCATATTATATCATTTTCTACAGGCTGTGCCATTCAGCCCTCTTTGTATATTCTGTAATGGTGATTTCATGCTCTAAACTGTACTTCTAAGCTCTGATGTAGACAAAATGTTATCTTATCCGCTGCTGTCAAACAAATTTTTTATTTTACGTCATGTACTGAATAATGTTCATCATAATATTCGTCTGTCTTCATTTGAATGTTAAGTAGCCAGTTTGTACATGCGGCTTCTGGATGGCACTCATGGTGTAATATTCACCTGCCCGCATTTCTTAACACGGGCGCCTCAATCTGATTCCACCTGTAGCTCGACAGATGCGAGCAGCCCGTAGTAGCTTGCTCTCCACGCATTCTACTTTAAAAATTGTGAGTAAAGCTTCATCGCTTGATATTTATTTTATACGTGACATGTAAGTACTGTTTCTTTTTGTATGTTACTCATTTTTCAGTCTTCAAACTATGCTTCTGAGCTTTTACATAAGCAAAAAGTTACCATTTATGCTGCTGTTAATTAAAACTTCGCCTCTTAGTTCATGTACTAAATATGTTCATCTTAACATTCCTCTGTCTATATTTTAAATGTTAAGTAGCCTACTTATATTTACGGCTACTCTTGGTGTAATGTTCACCTGCTCGCAGTTGCTATCGCTGGCGCCTCAGTCTGTTGCTACCTGTGGCTTTATATGTATGAGCAGCCCATAGTGGTTCGCTTTCCATGTATTCTTCTTTAAACAAATTTTTTTCTGACTAAACCATGATCGCCTGATATTTATCTTATACGTGACATGTAAGTACTGTATCTGTCTTCTACTGTTAGTTAGTACTTAGACTTCTATAAAACAAACTTTCCCACACTTTTGAACTTACGCGGTAGGCCAATTTGAATATTTAATTTCTGATGAAGGCTCTCGTAGAAGTGTCGAAACCTAGTCAAAAGACTTAAATTTTGTGACTGAGGGCTGTAATTGCATTAACTTTAATTTGTAAATGGTCGCTGACTAAGCACCCATGTTGAAACCTTTGAAATGGACTGTGTCGTTTTTAGAGAATCGGTCCTTGCAATTGAGATTTAGGCGAAGGAAGGAAAACCTGTATCTCGATGCTCTGACAGGGGTTTCTACTCCAGTTCTCAGGAATTTGAGTCCACTTGGTTAACCGATGTAAAGGTTGTTTATGAGTGTACAGGAAAAATTAATACTACCAACTAAAGAGGAGATTGACTTCTTTCGGAGAGAATCGATGATATAGCATGCACACGATTTGGTTTATCTTGAAGGAAATCCACAAAGCTGAAAGGACAGACCGTGTAAAATCGACTGAAATTCGGGACGGAAGAGCACTCAGTTGACAAGCTGTGGAAATGATATGTAATCCAGACAGCAATCCAAACAGCGAAACACGAAACATAATACTTAAGGATTCATATATTTTGCTAAGGAATGTACCATATATAATACAAACCTATTGGGGGGGGGGGGGGGGAAGGGGGGAAGCCCTTGAAATTTTCCATAAAATTTCAAGTGTAGTTTTGCTTTGTATTACATTTTCTATTTCACCCATTTCTAACATGTCTTTCTTTATTGTAGGATCCAAAGGGTATCTATTTGGTCTTGGAAACAATTCTTAAAATTAGTTTCGCGACTCTACATTTTACCTTCCTAAATAAACATTTTCTTATACACTACTGGCCATTAAAATTGCTACACTACGAACATGACGTGCTACAGACGCGAAATTTAACCGACAGGAAGAAGATTCTGTGATATGCAAATGATTAGCTTTTCAGAGCATTCACACATGGTTGGCGCCGGTGGCGACACCTACAACGTGCTGACATGAGGAAAGTTTCCAACCGATATCTCATACACGAATAGCAGTTGCCGACGTTGCCTGTTGAAACATTGTTGTGATGCCTCGTGTAAGGAGCAGAAATGCGTACCATCATGATTCCAGCTTTGATGAAGGTCGGATTGTAGCCTATCGCGATTGCGGTTAATCGTATCGCGACATTGCTGCTCGCGTTGGTCGAGATCCAATAACTGTTAGCAGAATATGGAATCGGTGGGTTCAGGAGGGTAATACGGAGCGCCGTGCTGGGTGCCAACGGCCTCGTATCACTAGCATCGAGATGACAGGCATCTTATCCACATGGCTGTAACGGATCGTGCAGCCACGTCTCGATCCCTGAGTCAACAGGTGGAGACGTTTGCAAGACATCAACTGTGGTGTCACTGCCAGACACCACACTTGCTAGGTGGTAGCCTTTAAATCGGCCGCGGTCCGTTGGTATACGTCGGACCCGCGTGTCGCCACTATCAATGATTGAAGACCGAGCGCCGCCACACGGCAGGTCTAGAGAGACTTCCTAGCACTCGCCCCAGTTGTACAGCCGACTTTTCTAGTGAGGGTTCACGGTCTACATACGCTCTCATTTGCCGAGACGACACTTTAGCATAGCCTTCAGCTACGTCATTTGCTACGACTTAGCAAGGCGCCATAATCAGTTACTAGAAGTACTATGAGAACAGATAATATTGTGAATCATGTACCGTCAAGAGCGACGTTAATCATCAATGGATTAAAGTTAAGTATCCAACTAATGACGCCCGCTTTCTGAATTCTAACTCCTTGTCGTGTTCTAGACCTCACGTCAGTATAGTTCTTCCCTCCTCACGCCAGCCTGCGTGAGCTAAAACGCGTACATTTCGGCCTCCTCTAGTAACACGGTGTTGGTTCTTCTGCCAGCACTACCACAACCATCTGCACGAACAGTTCGACGTTTGCAGCAGCATGGACTATCAGCTCGGAGTCCATGGCTGCGGCTACCCTTGACGCTGCATCACAGACAGGAGTGCCCGCGATGGTGTACTCAACGACGAACATGGGTGCACGAATGGCAAAACTTCATTTTTTCGGATGACTCCAGGTTCTGTTTACAGCATAATGATGGTCGCATCCGTGTTTGGCGACATCGCTGTGAAAACGCATTGGATGCGTGTATTCTTCGTCGCCATACTGGCATATCACCCGGCGTGATGGTATGGGGTGCCACTGGTTACACGTCTCGGTCACCTCTTATTCGCACTGACCGCAATTTGAGCAGTGGACGTTACATTTCAGATGTGTTACGACCCGTGGCTCTACCCTTCATTCGATCCCTGAGAAACCCTACATTTCAGCAGGATAATGCAGGACCGCATGTTGCAGGTCCTGTACGGTCCTTTCTGCATACAGAAAATGTTCGACTTCTGCCCTGGCCAGCACATTCTCCAGATCTCTCACCAATTGAAAACGTGTGGTCAATGGTGGCCGAGCAACTGTCTCGTCACAATACACCAGTCACTACTCTTGATGAACTGTGTTATTGAGTTGATGCTGTATGGGCAGCTGTACCTGTACACGCCGTCCAAGCTCTGTTTGACTCAATGCCCAGGCGTATCAAGGGCGTTATTACGGCCAGAGGTGGTTGTTCTGGGTACTGATTTCTCAGGATCTATGCACCCAAATTGCGTGAAAATGTAATCACATGTCAGTTTTAGTATAATATATTTGTCCAATAAATACTCGTTTATCATCTGCATTTCTTCTTGGTGTGGCAATTTTAATGGCCAGTAGTGAACTTCCGAACATTTTTATTCTGTATCGTAGTAATTTATTCTGTATCTAAACTAGCTTTTCTCTGTTGTTATTTACCGTTAATGATATTTTTATGAGCTATATTTAGTAGAACTTGGTATAAAATGTCAATCTGGAGAGCCATCACATGATGTACATATTTTTTTATTTAATTTTCTTCATCGGAAAGTTTATTAAAAGCAATCATAATAGACATCTTCAGAATCTGCGATAGAAGTAAAATTAAAGAATTACTGCATACTGCAGTAACAGATTGAAAACAAAGAACAGGAAATACAAACTCGATTTATCTCTCATAATCCCGTCAAAATAATATGAATCCAAATTGCCGTGAAAAGAAAAATTTACGAATATATTGAACCATATGAAATATTTATTTGTCTTCTGAAAAATGCTTTGCATCCTATAGATATATCTGGTTGAAGCATGAATAGTAGTTTTGACTCATATTATTTTTACATTATTAATAAAACGTGTTTATATCATATTTTCTGTGCTTTGTTTTTAGCGTCTTATTTTAGTAGGTAGTAATGTTTTTCTTTTACTTCTATTGTAGATTCTGAAGATGGCTTTTGTATTGACGAAATCAGTAACCATATTGCAGAAACTCAGCAATCAAGACAAGTAAATGAAAAGAAATCATGCGTTTTGAAAAATTATGTTAATCTATATTTTCTTGTTTTGTATCTGTGTGTTTCACTTGATGTAATTGTGGACATACATTGTAGAGCACAAAGACTTTCTGGTTTGACTAATGTGTTGTGGTGTCTGCTTGTAGCCTTTGCAAGTGATTCCTTGTATTGCAGGAATGTTTCAATGATCGTTCAGTTTCTTCACACCTTTTTTTTATTTGCCACAAACATTTGACATGTATAGGACACTTTATAATTTTTCCTATAGTTCAGTGGAAACTATGTAGGCGAGTTTTCGATATCAGCTATGAGATTAGCTTTCGCGGAAGGTACTTGAATTCCAAGTTCCACTGAGAAGACTTTCCGGAGATTTAGTACGTAAAAATCTACCACAAACTTTTCAGAAAATACAGTAAAGCCATCAGCAATGGCCGAGCAATCAGTATGTATGTTTTCATATTTTGACTTATGTTCGACCATGTCATTTTATCTGTAAACTGGAGATTTCTCTCTCTTTCTCTCTCTTTTTTCCCCTACAACGTTTTTAAGAAGAATTGAAGACAACACAGCCAGTTTCCTTAAGCTCTTCCCAACACTGAATTCTCCAGAGGATCCTCCAACAAATTTAACTGAGACTGTGTCTGTGAGAGTTTGTCTAGCTATATTAAGTTTCTCTCAGTCAGAGCCAGTATTCTAGAATGCTCACGTTATGTAACTAGTGGTACCGAAAAAACGTCTCTCGAGGGGATCTTCTTCGAACTGCACGGATTTGGCTGTCAGCTGGTTTATAGCGGCAATAGAGGAAATGTTTAGAGGGTCGTCAGATCATTGGATAAAAGGAAACGACCGCTGCAACTGTTATGAAGGCTCAAATATTTCTAGATAAGCCTTTGTGGACGAGGCTCCCCATATGCGGTATACGAGTGTCTGGCAGCGACGATGCGCGGCGGGCCAATCGTCAGACGGCGGGGAACGGCGAGCTTATGACGCGACAGCGCGATGATCCGTGGCGGCGGCGTCGGCGTCGTAAAGTGGCACTCGTAACCACCGGCCGGCGATTGGGGGCGCTGGTCACCGGAATCAATAGGACGGGGAGCGCCGCCACCCGGCTCGCAATTCCACCATTGGCATAGGCAGTCTGAGGAATCCACCAGTGGCATAAGCAGTCCACTTATTATGTTCCACTGTCACTAAGACTGCTTTGTGCGAGTTTCGTTACTTCGTCGACACACTATTTTGTTGGTAATTCTACAGTACAATTCCTTTTAGAAGTATACCCAATACTGACCCTACGACTTATCTTAGAAGAAAGATTAAGGAAAGGCAAACCTACGTTTCTAGCATTTGTAGACTTAGAGAAAGCTTTTGACAATGTTGATTGGAATGCTCTCTTTCAAATTCTGAAGGTGGCAGTGGTGAAGTACAGGGAGCGAAAGGCTATTTACAATTTGTACAGAAAGCAGATGGCAGTTATAAGAGTCGAGGGGTATGAAAGGGAAGCAGTGCTTGAGAAGGGAGTGAGATAGGGTTGTAGCCTATCCCCGATGTTATTCAATCTGTATTTGAGCAAGCAGCAAAGGAAACAAAAGAAAAGTTCGAAGTAGGCATTAAAATCCATGGAGAAGAAATAAAAACTTTGAGGTTCGCCGATGACATTGTAATTCTGTCAGAGACAGCAAAGGACTTGGAAGAGCAATTGAACGGAATCGACAGTGTCTTGAAAGGAGGATATAAGATGAACATCAACAAAAGCAAAGCGATGATAATGGAATGTAATCGAATTAAGTCGGGTGATGCTGCGGGAATTAGATTAGGAAATGAGACACTTAAGGTAGTAAAGGCGTTTTGCTATTTGGGGAGCAAAATAACTGATGATGGTCGAAGTAGAGAGGATATAAAATGTAGACTGGCAATGGCAAGGAAAGCGTTTCTGAAGAAGAAAAATTTGTTAACATCGAGTATGGATTTAAATGTCAGGAAGTCGTTTCTGAAAGTATTTATAAGGAGTGTAGCCATGTATGGAAGTGAAACGTGGACGATAAATAGCTTAGAGAAGAAGAGAATAGAAGCTTTAGAAATGTGGTGCTACAGAAGAATGCTGAAGAATAGTTGGGTAGATCACACAACTAATGAGGAGGTGCTGAATAGAATTGGGGAGAAGAGGAGCTTGTGGCACAACTTGACTAGAAGAAGGGATCGGTTGGTATGACATGTTCTGAGACATCGAGGGATCACCAATTTAGTATTGGAGGGCAACGTGGAGGGTAAAAATCGTAGAGGGAGACCAAGAGATGAATACACTAAGCAGATTCAGAAGGATGTAGGCTGCAGTAGGTACTGGGAGTTGAAGAAGCTTGCACAGGATGGAGTAGTATGGAGAGCTGCATCAAACCAGTCTCGGGACTGAAGACCACAACGACAACAACAACACCCATGTCTTAGGCGAGTCCATACAGAAACTTGTCACAGACTTTGTCTTTCGACATCGTGGAGCAATATCACGTTTGCACTTCTCTCACGCTGAGCTCATATGTCTCATATTACTTGGATGTTACGAACTCTTAGACCTGTTCTGTGTGTTATGCCAGTCACCTTCTCGCCTGCATGCCAAAGCAAAACGTCTCCTAACACGGAATATGTGTCGTTGGGCAAATAAAACGATTCTTTTTACCCGCGGTACCAACTGTTGACAAGGCAGTTTAGGGGAAAGTCGGGTACACTTCACGCAAACAGAGGTATGTCACTCGTACGCGCAGGAGGGGATATGAAAACGAGGGAAGAGGTATTGCGCTATAGCGGGCGAGAAAAGAGGTTAGAGGCGGCACAAATATACACAAGAAAATGTAATCTGGTTTATTTTACAAACTCAGCCACGTGAAACGTAAAATTTCACCGTTAAGAAGACGTTCACATTTCTCTAAAGAAACTGCAGACACAATTGTACATCACAAATAATATAGTTCATCATTTGATATAATACTCTACATCTTTCATTATATTTCCACACAAAAAACACTTTTAGAAAACGCTCCACCCTGCGTTTCCTCGTGGATGTTTCACTTCCACTGGCAGTCAGCTGAGTCACGTTCATCTTCACGTTCATCTTCACTTGCTTCCACCAATACGAATTGGTAATTCGGATCTGTACCAGTTCGTACATGTATGACCATCTCCAGCAGTTGGTATAGTACATCTTCACTTGAAATCTACTGCTCTGCAATTTTATTTGCATGCTAACACCGTTTCTTTCAGTCTTATTTTGTTATGGAAACAATTTCTTCATCTCTAAGTGTCAATAACGTGTCCATTCTGAATGTCAAGTTACGTTCAGTATCGCCGTTCTTTCCTCTTGCCAGTATCAGCGCTATAGGTTTCAATTCTGGCTGGTATAGATGAAGTCGTAACTGAGCATGACCATGTTCGGCTAAAATACTGTCTATTTTATAAGTGATGTGGACTCGGTTGTTCATTTTGCTCAGTGAATCCAAGTGGGCTCGAAGCTTGTCATTACTGAATGGAATACCATTTCTGTTAACCAGAATAACATTTCTGTCCTCGTAGAGATTGATGCTGGAGCAAGAGTCAGTTGCTTATAGCGGGTAAGGGTCGTATTTCTAACGAGGACAGTATGAGATAGTCGATTAGATATAAATCTCTCCCTGAGACATTTTACACAGTCCAAGAAGTCTATGTCGCTGTGATAATCCCCTGTTTTCTGGCCAGATTTAAACCATAATTAGGCAGTTGGTACAAAACTGTCCTCCCCGACAGCATAGAAGAAGGTAATTCTGCTTCCTTTAGAAACAGGTGTGAAAAGACTCGCAGTCGACTGCCGCTCTATCCGTACGATGCTGTGTGACAAGTGTGACTATACATCACGTCCATACAGGCAACTGCAGGACAACAACGTCAGTACTCTCGAAACTTTTCGGTTATTCGCCGTCTTCTTCCAGCTAAATACTAGAGTGCGAATAATTTTACGAAGTATGTTTACAGATACTTCCAAAGTTATTAAAATGTAAAATACTTTCAAATGTTCAAACGTGTGTGAAATCTGATGAGACTTAACTGCTAAGTTAAGTCCCTAAGCTTACACATTACTTAACCTAAATTATCCCAAGGACAAACACACACACCCATGCCCAAGGAAGGATTTGAACCTCCGCCGGGACCAGCCACACAGGCCATGACTGAAGCGCCCCAGACCGCTCGGCTAATCCCGCGCGGCAGTAATACTTTACGAATTCTCTTTAACACGGTCTCCTTCTATCTGTAATTTAGAAATTATTCACCACGCGCCAAACGACTTCCTCATTAAAATGGTCTACATTGCCCTTTCAAGATCTGGGCCCTTCTTTGTGACATATCGAAAATGTTGAGGATTCATCTACCTTGAGTCTTTCCAGTTCTCTCTTAATTCGCAGAACGGAAGTAAACTGTACACCAGTTGCTTTCGGCCACTCGTTTCAATTTGGATTTCAGATTCAAAAAAATTGTTCAAATGGCTCTGAGCCCTATGGGACTTAACATCTATGGTCATCAGTCCCCTAGAACTACTTAAACCTAACTATCCTAAGGACAGCACACAACACCCAGTCATCTCGAGGCAGAGAAAATCCCTGACCCCGCCGGGAATCGATCCCGGGAACCCGGGAGTGGGAAGCGAGAACGCTACCGCACGACCACGAGCTGCGGACATTTCAGGTTCAATGGAACGACTAGCACTGCTTCATTCTTCATAAACCGGTAGTCATTTGCAAACAATTCGCGTGTATGACTATGAAGACCGTTAAACTGCTTTGTAGCGTTAGCATTTTCGCCTTCGAATATGTTCTACTAGAATATTTACTAGTAGAGCGCACATCCTCACGCGAAGGCAACACGTCCGAAGCTGGTGATTGACTGAACGGGGTCTGCTGCTCATCTTGTTTACGGTGTTCGCATCTGCTTGCATGGACTATAACATCGGACAGCGGATTGTGTCCTACGAGAGCTGTCATTAAACTCTGCCACTAGGACATGTTGTACTACTGCAGTGTGAACTGAGGAAGAACAAGACCACCCATGCCATTCTGAACCAAAACAACCGTGCGCTTTTGATTGGCAACGAGTTATCAGTTCCTAATAAGTTTTTGGGGCACCAACACAAATTTTGAATGTTGTGTTTTGTTTGCAAGTAAGTAATAATACGCTGTGGTTGCATCCATAGATACAGCTGATATTATCCTCTAGATTGTAGGAAGAGACGATGTCCAGCCTAAGTAATAAAAACGGGAATGTCAAACAACAACAACAGTACGTTCAGGTTGTACAGGAAAAAGCAATTCTTGGTTTTACCGAGCAAAATAGACAGCGAAAAAGCTTAATTTTTTACAGATTCTCTTTTGCAGACAAAGATGGGGCAGACAGGGCAAAAAGTGAATGGAAGTAACACGGAGGAAGCCATAGAAAAAGATTAATTTCTTGAAGTGAGAATCATGGAAGGGAGTGGAAAATATTCTGTTCCATAAAGTTTGTTAAGATATACACTTACAGGTTTGCAGAAAAATAAAGAGGTGGCCTTGAAATCTGTTTTAGAATTTTTTTCCCGAGAACATTCGTTGATAAACAGGATATAGTACTGTACGATCATGTTAAATATATAGGTACGCTATGTGATCAAAAGTACCCATACACCCCCCCCCCCCCCAAAAGAAAAACAACATACGTTTCTCCTATTAGGTGCGTTGTGCTGCCACCTACTGCCAGGTACTCAATATCAGCGACCTCAGTAGTCATTAGACATCGTGTGAGAGCAGAATGGGGCGCTCCGCGGAACTCACGGACTTCGAACGTGGTCAAGTGTCACTTGTGTCATACGTCTATATGCGAGATTTCCACACTCCTAAACATCCCTCGCTCCACTGTTTCCGATTTGATAGTGAAGTGGAAAAGTGAAGGGACATGTACAGCACAAAAGCGTACAGGCCGACCTCATCTGTTGACTGACAGATGGAGAGGGTCGTAATGTGTAATAAGCAGACATCTATGCAGACCATTACACAGGAATTCCAAACTGCAATAGGATCCACAGCAAGTACTATGACAGTTAAGCGGGAGGGGAGAAAACATGGATTTCATGGTTGAGCAGCTGATCATAACTTACACCTCACGCCGGTAAAAACCAAACGACGCCTTACTTTGTGTAAGGAGCATAAACATTGAACGATTGAACAGTGGAAGAACGTTGTGTGGAGTGACGAATCTCGGTAAACAATGTGGCGATCCGATGGCAAGGAGTATGTATGGCGAATACCCGGTAAACGTCATCTACCAGCGTGGTTAGTGTCAACTGCAAAATTCGGAGCCGGTGGTGTTTTGGTGTGGTCATGTTTTTCATGGAGGGGGCTTGCACCACTTGTTGTTTTGCGTGGCACTACCACAGCACAGGCTACCCATTGTTGAAGAGCAATTGGGGGGCGGTTGCATCTTTCAACACGATCGAGCACCTGTTCATAATGCATGGCCTGTGGCGGAGTGGTTGCATGAGAATAACATCCCTGTAATGGACTGACCCACACAGAGTCCTGACCTGAATCCTATAGAACATCTTTGAGATGTTTTGGAAGGCCGACTTCGTGCCAGGCCTCAACGACTGACATCAGTGCCTCTCCTCAGAGCAGTACTCCATGAAGAATGGGCTGCCATTCAGCATGAAACCTTGTAAGATGCAATGTTTTGTGGTTTACTTATTCTACGATTTGAAGACAACTGTGTAAGTTGAAATGACATGTTTAATGTCGCAATATTAGCACAAAAATATGCAGTGTTCAACAGTTTTCAATATAACAAAAAAAACAGTTGTCAGGATAATGCATTTCGTCAACATCAAAAATTGAAATAACCCTAAACACAACAATATCAAATATCAACTCTCAGAAGGTTAAATTATCCTAAACATGACAAAATAAAAGTTTAACTAGAAGTTTCTTTACAAAATTGTTCCTACGCTTACATTATGATGTTGGCCAGTACTACGAAAATCGTCCGATTCTGATTCAAAGTTCGGTACTATTTTTAGGATGACAATCAAGTCTACAGTGGATGGTTAGTTATGTGACAAACTGACCAAAAGGTTACCCAAGGTCGCTCGAGTTTACAGTGGACGCAAGCTCGTCAACCAACAAGTTTACACCTCTGTACATGGTGTTTGCCTTAAGCTTTGATGAGCTGTCGTCTGCTAGGCCATTCTCTTTTGCTGAAATTCCTATAAAACTAATTACACCTTTGCTGAATTTTCCAGCAGAAACTTTGCCTATGTTTCTCGTTAAGTGAGAGAAGATGTACTCATCCCTTGTCTTAGAATGTGGCGATATACACGTTGATGGTTGGAGCAGCGTGCGTATTATAATGCCCTCTCAGTTGTTACAAGAACAATTAACTATTTGACTGATTCGTTTCTCCACAGTTGGGGATAAACGATGCTACAGCTAATTTCTAGATGGATATGAGCCGTTGTGAATGCAGTGTCCACACAAATTACTCCTCTGCGTCATACAGAGCGTTATGCGCTCTGTTCTGCACTTGACATGTGTTCAGAGAAGAGTCCCCCCTAAATTTCTGTCTTATGTTACTCGTTGTTCATGTCACGGCTTTTTCCCACCAATAGGAGTGTTCCTCTTATTTTGTGGAAACTGTCTCTACTAATCGCAGGGTCCCTACCATTAAATTGCGCCGAAACTTTGGCTCTTTTCTCCTTCTTAGAGCGCTTCCACCGGTTGGGAGTTTTGTGCCCATTCCAGATGCCTAAATGTGTACATTTACTCACATGTGCACCACTTGCTTGACGCATGATCAAAAACGCGTCACTGTTCTTGTTTCGTATTCATTTGGAATTCCGAAATGCAGTTTTCTGAAAGCTTTCTTTCCTGTACTACCTCAGATGGGCCGTTATACTGGCTCCTCCCATCTGAGTCACCTGGTCGGTCATTGACTTTCTGCCTGGGACACCCCTTTAAGTGGTTTCCGTAGTACCCCCTGTAGAGTGGCCTTGCCCCTACCCTTGTCCTTCTGAATTCCAAACTAAAACGCCTCTTGTTGCTTGTTTCCCCTTCCGCTCAAATATGCATAATAGGAACGATGTGTTAATTACCTCTCAATTGTGTGTCATCCCTTTTTGCATTACAGGGTACCAGCTCATTACCACTGAAGTAAGTTAGGTGTTATATTCACCTTCCTATTGCGATGTATAAAGCTCTCATGTAATGTGCGAATTTGACCTTCTTTTCTTCTGCCCCCTTGCATATCCTTCTCCTTCTGTGTTCAGTTTTGTGCTGGGTCAATCTATGGTTGAGAAAGTGATTGAAGACAGTGCAGATTTGGTTGCAACTGCTGACTATACTATCTGACATATTTAGTGACCAAATTTATATTTTAGTATTTGGTATAACTTAAATAGAATTTTGATACAGTCTTATTATTTTACATTGCACTTGATTTCATGTCTACAGATTAGATCTCTTAAGTGATTTTCTTTTTTTCTTTTAAAATTTAACATTGATTCTAAGTTTCAAATTTTTTATACAATTCTATTTAACTACACTCCTGGAAATGGAAAAAAGAACACATTGACACCGGTGTGTCAGACCAACCATACTTGCTCAGGACACTGCGAGAGGGCTGTACAAGCAATGATCACACGCACGGCACAGCGGACACACCAGGAACCGCGGTGTTGGCCGTCGAATGGCGCTAGCTGCGCAGCATTTGTGCACCGCCGCCGTCAGTGTCAGCCAGTTTGCCGTGGCATACGGAGCTCCATCGCAGTCTTTAACACTGGTAGCATGCCGCGACAGCGTGGACGTGAACCGTATGTGCAGTTGACGGACTTTGAGCGAGGGCGTATAGTGGGCATGCGGGAGGCCGGGTGGACGTACCGCCGAATTGCTCAACACGTGGGGCGTGAGGTCTCCACAGTACATCGATGTTGTCGCCAGTGGTCGGCGGAAGGTGCACGTGCCCGTCGACCTGGGACCGGACCGCAGCGACGCACGGATGCACGCCAAGACCGTAGGGTCCTACGCAGTGCCGTAGGGGACCGCACCGCCACTTCCCAGCAAATTAGGGACACTGTTGCTCCTGGGGTATCGGCGAGGACCATTCGCAACCGTCTCCATGAAGCTGGGCTACGGTCCCGCACACCGTTAGGCCGTCTTCCGCTCACGCCCCAACATCGTGCAGCCCGCCTCCAGTGGTGTCGCGACAGGCGTGAATGGAGGGACGAATGGAGACGTGTCGTCTTCAGCGATGAGAGTCGCTTCTGCCTTGGTGCCAATGATGGTCGTATGCGTGTTTGGCGCCGTGCAGGTGAGCGCCACAATCAGGACTGCATACGACCGAGGCACACAGGGCCAACACCCGGCATCATGGTGTGGGGAGCGATCTCCTACACTGGCCGTACACCACTGGTGATCGTCGAGGGGACACTGAATAGTGCACGGTACATCCAAACTGTCATCGAACCCATCGTTCTACCATTCCTAGACCGGCAAGGGAACTTGCTGTTCCAACAGGACAATGCACGTCCGCATGTATCCCGTGCCACCCAACGTGCTCTAGAAGGTGTAAGTCAACTACCCTGGCCAGCAAGATCTCCGGATCTGTCCCGCATTGAGCATGTTTGGGACTGGATGAAGCGTCGTCTCACGCGGTCTGTACGTCCAGCACGAACGCTGGTCCAACTGAGGCGCCAGGTGGAAATGGCATGGCAAGCCGTTCCACAGGACTACATCCAGCATCTCTACGATCGTCTCCATGGGAGAATAACAGCCTGCATTGCTGCGAAACGTGGATATACACTGTACTAGTGCCGACATTGTGCATGCTCTGTTGCCTGTGTCTATGTGCCTGTGGTTCTGTCAGTGTGATCATGTGATGTATCTGACCCCAGGAATGTGTCAATAAAGTTTCCCCTTCCTGGGACAATGAATTCACGGTGTTCTTATTTCAATTTCCAGGAGTGTAATTTAAGGAATTTTTTCTTTCAAAATAGTTGACTGCATTTGAATTTTAATTTTAATTCAAATAATTTCTGTATCATCCTGAAAATTTCCTTCTTTGGAGGCTGATCAGGCTCTCTTTTTTGTTTTTTTGTTTACCTAATTTATGTTAAATGATGATGGATATGTATTGAAGTTGAGGAAAGCTTCCTTTAATATTACCCTCCCCTTTTATAATAAATGTTACTGTTCTCTAGCTTACATATTCATTGTAACTGAAGACATGCTCATTTCTTACAATTAAGCTTTATGATATAAAACGCAACCATATCCATAACTTTACAGGCATAACCGTATACATTAACATTGTTATATTCCCCCAAAGTCTTAATCCTATGTGGTATGACTTTACAAAAATTTTCAAATTTGTCTTTTACAAACATATTAAATTTCTAATCCTGCTAATTACTTTACAAAATTTAAACTGACATCGTGGAATAGCTAAATCCCTTCATTCTTATCTAACCTATATTTTTAATAATCACATTACACTAGAATCTTAACCCTCCAAAAATGTTAATATTAGGTTTCTGTAACTTAAACATGTTGAAAAAATATGAAATATAAAAAAAATATTATTGAGATGTCAAGACAAAGAAAAAAACATTGTTAATAAAGATTTATTGCTAACACCTAAAGATCTTCAGATTCACTAGTTTTTAAATGCAATAAAAAAATTCCCTTTTTTTTGGATAGTAGTCTGTCACAGACAGTTCTCTCTCCTACATATTTAACATGGTTTATTAAAGATTGTCATTTTTATTCTTCGAGTGTTTCGACATGTCTCCGTCGAACATGGAATGACGGTCAGTCTTGTGCCTTGTCGTGTCTCTGCTGAGCATGAAACAACGCTTGGTGTGCGTCTCGCCACGTTTCCGTTCAGTATGGGCTGACGATCGACAAAGAGAAAGGTTGCTGAAGGTCTGAGCGTGTCGTGAGTGCGTGGTTGTCTTTGTTTCATATTGCATATGCCCATGGTGACATTGTATTGGAGATACTTTTTTGGGCAGAATAAACTTTTCTTCATCTTTCGTCGAGTCTTTATTGCGGTTCATCGTTAGTCACTTCGTCTCTAGGTTTCCATACCAGTAGTTATCACCTGTTTTTCGGTATGACATCTGAAGGTGTTACAATTTGCCATGAAGAAAATCGGATGTTTGTATCGCTGGAAGAGTTAAATTGGATTCTCGTTGGTAGTTAAATGCAATAATGGTCTTCTATGGGAAGGGATTTGATCTCTTCTGGCCATTCTCTCCCTTCTTCGAAACTTCTGCGTTGCATCTTCTGTTTTTGGTGCATCTTGCTGTCTTCCGATTTCTATCTTCGCTCTTCTCTGGTCCGGGAATTAGGACTGAAGACCTGTTTAACCTCGTTCTTGTTTAATATGTGTCTTCTTTGCAATTGTTGTGTATTCTTCATTGTAATCGGTTGTTCATCTAGATAAGTTGAACAGCCTTCCATCGTTTTCTTGTTCCATCCCATGAGTGCTCAGGGATTGTTTCACAGTTGTCGAATTTCGTATGGTCTGATAATCGTTTCCGCTATTCGTCACATTGAGTTACAGAAATGCGATTCTTCTTCTTCCTGCAGTGAATCTAAGCCTCCGCTCGTCCTCGCCATAATATGTCCGCCTCCGTTCCGTTTTGGTGGACATACATTATGTCTTCATATGCTGCTTTGAATCGTTTGCGATAAAAGTGCCACATATCGAAAACTTTCTCAAAACCATTGTTATAACGCTTGTATGTGGCTTTAAAATGAATAAAGCTCGCGTCATGGTACCAGTACGCGTTGTAGCTCTCCAAACTTTTCCACAGAGCAGTTATCCTCTAGGAACGTTGCTTCCACCATGGCCTCTTCTTGTGTCATCTCGTAGTTGACGCATCAGGCACTCTCTCACTCAGTGTCCTTTCCTCTCACGCCTAACCACTCTCCTCAGTCCTGTGGTCAATCTGGCCGCAATGACGTCGCACCTTGTCTGCCGACTACACATCCATCGGAATGTTTCTCTCTTAAATTACGCTAAAACTTTACAAACATTAAACTTCTTTTCATGGCTTTGCAAAAAGTATTATTTCTCTATCTTATCCCTGTAAGTTTTTTTCCATTATTTCCTCATTTTCTTTTCTTAATATAAAGGTCATAGTTTCCTCATCTTCATCATGATGTTTAGCAAGAGTGAAATTGATGGTGATGACGCTTAGTAAGTTAGTGACTCTCAAATTTTACTTCCTTTTTTTAGTTTTCTAACTACAAGTATATTATTTTATTTTGAAAACTTCGCACCTTGACTCAGACTCCAGCGTTCTTTTCTCTGCAATCTCTTCTTTTTGTCCTTAGCTGTAACAGAACTTAAAAATACACTTTGTCTCTGCTTCATTGATGATTTACCTTTCAAAAATTTTCTCTATTGTTCTACTGCATTGTTTTTAAAGCTTAAAATTTCTTTTTCGCACTTGTACTTATCCCTTTCTCCTTTCTTCTAGATAGTAAACTTTTATATTCCTTTCTTACCTCATCATACTCTTCCTTATTGAAATCTTTTCTGGGTTAGTTTTTCTTCCCACTGTTTACCTCCTTCCACGAAATAACATGTTTCTTGCTTAACTGAATACTTCAATTCTCTTTCCTAATTATTACCTCCTAAAGACTTCTTCTATTTATTTCCCTCATACCTCTCGTTCAATATCAGATTGTGGTACTTTCCACAAATTATGTATGCTTCACATATTTCCCCCAAATATCTCCTCAATTACTTGTTCACCGTCCTCGACGGAACAAATTAAAAATGCCTATCTCCTTCCCACCTAATTATCTACATCCTTTCTACTTCTTCACTTCCTTTCGTCTACAAAAATCAACTTCCTCCTCCTTCACACTACGTCTATAAGAGAGAATCTACTACTATTTCGTCAACCTGTCCACATAATGATCTCTATTTTTCCCCTTACTTTCAATTCTTTCCCCAGAACACATTTCGTTTGTAGTATAGTTACTTTAGTTCTTATTTTCTTGCCATTTCTTCATCACTTTCCATTTACCTTACTAACAACATTTATTTTATTTATTCAACTGAGATAAGTACAAGTCAAAAATTTAATCAGTATGCATTTTGCTATCTTTCATACGCTTTGATTTCTGGACATTTAATACAACTAAATTCTCGTGTGGAGATACTCGTTGTTCTTTTGTTATATACTCCTAAATGACTCACGTGGTGCAAATCCAATGATTCTCCTGTTTTTGGATTCATCAATTCGACTGCCTTATTAAGGACTACTTTACGTACTTCCATGGGGCCTTTGTATATAGAAAAGAATTTGTTGTCAATGCTGTAACCTTCCTATTGCTTGGTGCTAATTTTATAAAATGCCGATGTTTTATTTTAGGTACTGGAGGGACTTCACTTCTAAACTTGGTATGACCATCGGTGTTCGTACCGTTCATATCGTCAATTCTGTCTTTTACCTGAGTTTGGTGGCCTCAACTCGACTTCTTCTACCGGTTCATTTCGCGTGTTTTGCCCCGCTGAAGCTTGATTTTCCCAATCTTTCTGCGTTCTGGCCGTTTCATTGACATTTGAGTAGCCTGGATTTTGCTGCTGAAAACCTCTAAACCATCGGCCTTCCTTCGCACGGGGATTGTATCTCGGATCATAGTTACCACCGTAGTTCCTAGGACCAAATCCACCATTGTAATTCCGCGGCCCACCAAAACCATAATTGTTATTTCCAAAACCATATTTTTTATTATTATCCCATGGGCGATTTCCACTCCTTCCAAAATCATTACCTTTTCCTACGTTATTATTGCCATTGGAATTATTATTATTAAAACCTGATCGGTTGCTGTAATGCCCCATATTATTGTTTTCTCTGATTTTACGTTGTTTCTTTGCGTCCTCTTCACTGAATATGAATTCAAGTTCTCTTAACATTCCTTTAAATGCTTGTATATTATCTCCTGCCCCACCAACCAGTGAGATGCTGACAACGTAACGGTAATTTCATTGTGCACCTACGTACCAGTTCCCATCACTGTATGGATTATCTAAACACTGATTGTTTTTTGTCATTTCCTCGAGAAATCCAACAGGTTTCTTTTCTAATGAATTTTCGAACAATTCTTTCTGTAATAATTCATACTTTATTCTACTTTGTGTTTCTGTGGACCAGTATCGCTTCAAGAATGCGCTTTTAAGTTGCTCATACGACTGACAGTTTACAACTACACTTTGCATGGATTCCCCTACTGCGCTGTCCATATGCCCATAAATGAAGTCAAGTTTCTGGCTAAGTGGTCAATGCTCTGGTAAACCGATCTGAAATTGATTTATAAATGTGCGTGGATGTAAGCCTTTCCCGCTTTCTTTGTATTGCTGGAATTTTCTGTCTGTCAAAAAATTATCCTTGTCAAATTTTTCTCTTCCGCCATACGGCGTTAGTGTTTTCTCAACATTACTCGTTCCCTTCAACTGTGTCATGTTTTCGTGTGTTTGTTCTACTACATTAGGGTCTTGAGTTGACATATTTATGTCCAATCTAGCATCGTATCTACGCAGTGGTGTGCAGTTATCTACACCGTACCGTTCCTCTTGTATCGGACTGAAAGATTCGTTTACATTTCCTGTTGCTAGTTCAGTGTTCTGCCTTCCTATTAGATTCATATTGTCTTAGGGTCTATAACCTGCTGTACTGTAACTTGGAAATCGCGAAATTGGTACATGTGTCGCCGTAACTTGCTCTACTCTCGCGTCACTCGCGTACGTTCGGAGGGTCGGCTGCCGCTCTGTTACAGCTGTGTTAACTGTTCTTTTCCTATTTGCTTCAGTTTCCTTTGTGTAATTATTGACGCAACCTCTTATGGATATACGACTCGAATTTCATGACGTTTTTGTGTTTCCGCTACTGCTATGGAAGATTGCACAACTGATTTGTTTATTTCTGGATTTCTGTCCATCACTATGTCGGATGATACTAACGATGCCGTCACGTCGCTACTGTCTTCTGTTCGATTCTCGATACACTGTTTCAATTCTGTACAAAGGTCTTCATACTGTTTCTGATTTTTCGAGACTATGTTTTCAATGTGTGTCTAATCGTTTTAGTGCGGCTCACGTGACACGTTTTCTGACATTGAGCTCTTCGCGGCCGTGGTAGCCGTGCGGTTCTAGGCGCTTCAGTCCGGACCGCGAAACTGTTACGGCCGCAGGTTAGAATCCTGCCTCGGGGATGGATGTGTGTGATGTCCTTAGTTTAGTTAGGTTTAAGTAGTTCTAAGTTCTAGGGGACTGATGACCTCAGATGTTAAGTCCCATAATGCTCAGAGCCATTTGAACCATTGAGCTCTTCCACGATTTGTTGCACCTTACCAGAATTCTTACGTGCTAACTTATCCATTCTATGATTAACGTTAGACACTGCACCCTGCACCTGGTCAATGTCAGAAAGCATCTTTTTATGGTCAGCCATTAACGATTGTATAAGCTCGCGCGAGTCTCTCTCCTCTCTCTGTATTTCAGTAAACTGTTCATTAACTTCTGTTCGTAATTTTTGCTGATCTTCGCGGAGTTTTATGAACCCAGCATAAGTTTCAAATTGGAGACTACTTAAGGCAGCCTTTGTCTCTGTTTTCAACTTCACTGTTTCGGTTTTTAAAACTTCTAACCTTGCATGTGTTTCCGTTTTTAAATTCGCTAACCCCCCATTTATTGTAGCTTTTAAATTCGTTAACCCTGTATTTCTTTCAAATTTTAAATCTGCTGTTTCTGTTTTTAAGTTTGTAACCCTGCATTTGTCTGCTTTACGACCACAGTGAGTTGCTTCAATATTGCGAACACACTGTCTGAGTCTTCGCCATCGTCACCTGTCACCATTTGATGCAATTTTTTCGTTCGCGCGTATGCACAATCTACTGCTGCACAATGACAAATGTTCTTCTACTTGCACATACAACTTTTCTTCACTTTGGACCACACATTTACTGTATTATGTCCACTGTACATTTACATACATCGGGAAACCTTGTCACAAAACAACACGAAAAATTTTTTTCTCATAATTCAAAAATTTTTATTTTTCTCACTAATTTGACTAATTGCCATCCAGGAAGACCAATTGCCACCACTGGCAGGGTCGTCATTTGTAAGATGCAATATTTTTGATTTACTTATTCTAAGATTGAAGAAAACTGTGTAAGTTGAAATGACATGTTTAATGTCGCAACATTAGCACAAAGATTCACACTGTAACACAATTTTCAATATGAGAACAAAAAAATCAGTTGTCAGCATAACGCATCTCGTCAACATCAAAAAGTGAAATAATCCTAAACACGGCAATATTAAATATTAACTCTCAGAAGGTTAAATTAACCTAAACATGACAATATTAAAGTTTAACTAGAAGTTCCTTTACGAAATTGTTCCTACACTTACTTTACGATGTTGGTCAGTACTACGAAAATCGTCCGGAGCCCGGTTCAAAGTTCGGTACTATTATTAGGATGACAATCAAGTCTACGGTGGATGGTTAGTTATGGGACAAGCTGAGCAAAAGATTACCCAAAGTCGCTCGAGTTTACAGTGGACGCAAGCTGCTGAACCAACAAGTTTACACCTCTGTACACGGTATTTACCTTAAGCTATGATGAGCTGTCATCTACTAGGCCACTCTCTTTTGCTAAAATTCCTATAAAACTAATTACACCTTTGCTGAATTTTCCAGCAGAAACTTTCCCTATGTTTCTCATTATGCGAGAGAACATGTACTCATCCCTAGTCTTAGAATGGGGCTATATACATATGGATGGTTGGAGCAGCATGCATATTATAATGCCCTCTAAGTTCTCACAAGAACAATTAACTAATTGGCTGATTTGTTTCTTCACAGTTGGAGATAAGCGATGCTACAGCTAATTTCTAGATGGATATGAGCCGCTGTGAATGCAGTATCCACACAAATTACTCCTCTGCGTCATACAGAGCGTTATGCGCTCTGTTCCGCACTTGACGCATGTTCAGAGAAGAGCACCCCCTAAATTTCTATCTTATCTTACACATTCTTCACGTCACGGCTTTTTCCCACCAATATTTTGTGGAAATTCTCTCTACCAACTGCAAGGTCCATACCATTAAATTGCGTCAAAACTTTGGCTCTTTTCTCCTTCCTAGCACGCTGTCGCGAATCGGAAGTTTCGTGACCGTTGTAGATGCCTAAATGCGTACATTGACTCTCTCATGTGTGTACCACTTGCTGACACATGATCAAAAATGCGTCAATGTTCTTGTTTCGTATCCATTCGAAATTCCGAAACGCAGTTTTCTAAAAGCTTTCTTTCCTCTCCTCCTTCAGATGGGCCGTTATGCTCACTCCCCCCATATGAGTCACCTGGTCGGTCATTGACTTTCTGCCTGGGACACCCCTTTAAGTGGTTTCCATAGTAACCCCTATGGTGTGGCCTTGCCTCTGCCCTTGTCCTTCTGAATTCCAAACTAAAAAGTCTCTCACCGCTTGTTTCACCCTCCGCTCAAACATGTATTATCAGAACGGTGTGTTAATTAGTGTCAACTGAGTGTTATCCCATTTTGTATTACATACTGATAAGCAAATTTGCTCCTTACTGCCGAATTAAGTTAGGTATCATATTCACCTTCTCATTGTGATGTATAAAGCTCTCATGTAAGGTGCGAATCTGACGTTTATTTATTCTGCCACCTTAGAACCTTCCAGCAGCTGTTTGAACGTATGCCTGCGAGAGTGGAAGCTGTCATCAAGACTAAGGGTGGGCCAACACCATACTGAATTCCAGTATTGCTGATGGAGATCGCCACGAACTTGTAAGTCATTTTCAGTCAGGTGTGTGGATATTTTTGATAACATTGTCATGTTGGACTGTGCCTTTGGGTAAAGATCAGTGCTTATATCTACTATCCAAATATACAGGGCGCACAGCAACTGAAAATAAAGCATCGGTCCAGTATGACAAAAATGGAAGTTTGTAAAGACTGTTACTATGATTTTAACAAAAAATGTGAAGACTTTTATCTGGGGACATTTGAACCACGAGACTAGAGAGAACAGGTTTCAACGAAGCAGACTTTTTGACAAAGTAGGTGAACTGATGGACAAGATCATGCTTACAACAATTTACTATTCAATTAGAACTATTGTAAAATAAAAATGAATTTTTGCTCACTTAAATTATTTTTGCTCACTTAAATTTTATGTCCATCACATCCCTCTAAATATGTAACCGATCAAGCCACAAAGGGTGGAAAATGATAAAAAAGCAACAAAAATATATTTCTATGACAGCGAGTTTTACAATTCTATTATAGTATAGTATAGGGTGAAGAATATTCCAATACAATCTGCAAAGAGTATATTATTTCGAAAAATTTTAAGGGTTGAACCCCAACTGGCCTCCTCAAACGTAACTTCGTTGTTTGAGGTGACAATTAAAATTGTATGAATAGGCTGCCACGTATTGTTTTGCGTCCTTTAGAGGAAAGCTGCTATGTTACTGTGTCGAGGGGATTTCCAAGTGTACCAGGACAGCAGACATGTACCTGCAAACAAAACACAAATAATTAGATACCTTTATTTTTTCGAGGAGACATTAAAAAGCTATGAATATCCCTCATTAAGGGGAGGTTAACTACCTTTGGCCCGAAAAAAAAACATCTTCTTTGAGAATTTTTTTCTCGGGATGTGTTATAGATATCTATGTCACATTTGGTCAAAACGTTTATTCATATTTCCTCTACAAACTGGAATTTTTTCGACCTGAATGTGGAAGAGCAAAGGCGGATGTACCGTCGGAACGATACAAAATTTCGATGTAGACTTCCACGGGCGGTATGTCACAGGTCAGCTGGCTCATCTAAAATCAAAATTGAGTTGACGTTGGTGAAGTATATATGATTCTTTAGGAGTTATTTGGACCACAGGAAACAAAATGGCGGTCATTAATAAAAATATGTTTTTTCCATTGATTTTTCGACTTCGTCGGCCAAGTAAAGATATTTATAGTTGATGGATCGGAATAAAAGTGGTACAACTCGTAGACGATTTAGTTAGCTTCGTCGGAAACAAAGAATCATGCTAATCGGTTCAGTAGATATTAAGTTACTATACCGCGCGATAACAAAAGTAATTTCTAGAAAAACACGTTTGAAGTTTTGACTACATATAAATGCAATATTATGCAACTTACGTTCGATCTGCTATTCCGGGTCCATAAACTATTCCTTCCTCTTCCTCATACAGGGCGTTCTGCTCGATCTGGGCCATACTGCGCTGCTCCAGAACCGCTCGTACGGCCGTTGACAAGCGGTTTTCGGCCGCTTGTATCTAGTGGTCGTCCGAATGCTTGGCGAACCGCGTCGAATAGAATCCCAGGGTGACATCCATTGTTGTCATGGTCTTCAGAATTGCTGAATACCCTTCGTTGAAGCTGCTCACTGCCAGAAAAGTCGCAACCTCCACAGTCTTCGAACCAAAATGCAAATGCTTGGGGGCTAACTTCCAAACACACGCGTTCGAACTTTCATTTGAATTTTGTGTGTTTCCTCCCAAGCACCGGTTCAATAACTCGTCCTCCGAAAGGGAGAGCGGCTCGTCGTGTTGATATTCGTCCAGATGTCCGGTAGCCTCTACAATGCGCCACTTGCACCAACTAGTTTCCCCAGCCGGACAATTTTGGTGTTGTGGGTGGTCATCCGTCGAACACTTGTGGAAGTACGATGTCCAAATTCCCTTCTTCGTCTGTTCCACAGAACTGGAGTGCCGTCGGATTGCCAAGCCGTAGTTCCTCGTAAGCTCCTTGATCACTTTATCAATTTTAGTCATGGGCAAGCACATAGAATAATTTTTCGCGGCTACACAGACGAAATTCCCGAAAAAAACTGTGGCTTGAAAAAGACCTATTTCAGGATTTTTTTTGTTCGACCTTGAATAACAAACATTTCCGTTCCGTATTCGGAAAAACCGTTTCAGGGGTGGATCCTAAACACGTTTATGGATCCAAAAATGCAATTTTAAAAAATCGATTTTTTGAACCAAAAGATAGTAAACCTCCCCTTAACGCAAACTGGCATAAAGTAAAATTATTTTACATTACTGAGGAAACCTTTGGAACAAAGTAGCAAAAATGTACCAATTTGTTCTAAAGTGACACTGGGAGATAATCATAAAGTTATTCAGAACTTCAACATCAAGCTACACGGTAATACACCACAATCGCATGATAGAAGGGAGAACCGATAGAGGTACTCAGACTACCCTCCGCCACACACCGTCAGGTGGCTTACGGAGTATGGATGTTGATGTAGATGTAGATAGCTCAGGAGATGGTCCAGCAGCTCTTGGCAGCAATGCACTCAGTTACCTGTGTAGGGTATAGTATCTAAAAATTGTACGATAATACTCTACTGTGCATTTTATGATGCGAGGGAAGTGTTGACGCAGGTGGAAGACCAGTGTTTTGATTTGTTTGGGCTCTTGCACAAAGTTGCCGATCGTGATACGGTTGGATCATACACGAGAAAACTTACCAATAAGGCTACGTCAAATTTCCAATGATACACTTTGAAGAACACATCTGGAGAGTGTTCGCGGATTATCCCTGATGTCTTAACAATTGTCCTACCATTATGTCTCTTATTCTTGTCAGTGTTTTCCACATATGTCTTTCGTCTCCGATCCTGCGCAGGGCCTTCTCATTCTGTTCTGTTTCCGTTCACCTAATTTTCAACGTCCGTCTGTAGCACCACACCTCAAATGTGTTCAAAAGGATAGAGTAAATGCAGTTGGTGGTGGAGTATTTATTGCTGTCAGAAGTAGTTTATCTTGTAGTGAAATTGAAGTAGATAGTTCCTGCGGAACAGTATGGGTGGAGGTTATACTTGACAATCGGACTAAACTATTAATTGGATCGTTTTACCGACCCCACGGCTCAGAAGATATAGTTGCTGAACAGTTTAAGGAAATCTTGTGTCTCATTTCAAATAGGTACTCCACTTATACAATTATAGCCGGTGGTGACTTCAATCTATCCTCGATATGCTGGAAAAATTATACGTTTAAAGCCGGCGGCAGGCATAAAACGTCATCCGAAATTGTACTGAATGCTTTCTCAGGAAATTATTTTGAACAATTAGTTCATGAGCCCACTCTAAGCGTAAATGGTTGCGAAAGCATACTTGATCTCTTAGCAACAAATAAACCTGGACGAATAAGGAGAATCGTGACGAATTCAGGGATTAGCGACCATAAGGCAGTTGCTGCTAGACTCAATATCGTAATAACTACAACCATCAAAAAGAAATGCAAAGTGTATCTACCTAAAAAATCTTATAAAAATGCTCTTAACGCCTTTCTAAGAGACAGTCTTCACTCCTTCCTATCTGATCATGTAAGCATAGAAAAGTTATGGAATGAGTTCAGAGAGATGGTATCGACGGCAATTGAGAGATATATGCCACATAAATTAATAAGTGATGGTGCTAATCTCCCATGGTTCACAAAACAGGTCAGATCGCCGTTGCAGAAGCAACGAATAGAGCATGCCAAATTTAAAAGAACGCAAAATCCCAAAGATTGGTAAAACCTTGTAGAAGTTCGAAATATAGTGGTTACCTTAGTGTGAGATGCTTGTAATAATTTCCACAACGAAACTTTCTCTCGGAATCTGGCAGAAAACCCAACGAAATTCTGGTCATACATAAAGCACACCAGTGGCAAGACGCAGTCAATACCTTCACTGCACGATAACAATGGTGAAGTCACTGATAACAGTGCCACTAAAGCGAAATTATTAAACACGGTTTTCCGAAACTCCTTCACCAAAGGATACGAAGTAAATATACCTGAATTTAAATTAAGAACAACTGCCAAGACGAGAAACGTGGAAGTAAATATCCTTGGTGTAGCAAAGCAGCTTAAATCACTTAATAAAGGCAATGTCTCCGATCCATATTGTATACCAGTGAGGTTCCTTTCGGGTATGCTGATACAATAGCTCCATATTTAGCAATTATATACAACTGCTCTCAGAAAGATCCGTACCTAAAGACTGGAAAATTGCTCAAGTCACACGAATACTCAAAAAGCGAAGTAGGAGTAATCAGCTGAATTATAGGTCCAAATCGCTAACGTAGATTTGCGGTAGGGTTTGGGACATATACTGTGTTTGAACATTATGAAGAACCTCGAAAAAAACGATTTATTGACACATAGTCAGCACGAATTCAGAAGACATCGTTCTTGTGAAAGCTCTTTATACTCATGAAGTAAGGAGTGCAATCGACAGGGGATGTCAAATTGATTCTATATTTCTAGATTTCCAGAAGGCTTCCGACACCGTTCCTCACAAGCGTCTTCTAATGAAACTGCGCACCTATGAAATACCGCCTCAGGATTCATGATTTCCTGTCAGAAAGGTCACAGTTCCCCAAGGAAGTGCTATAGGCCGCCGACCGGAGTGGCCGAGCTGTTCTAGGCGCTACAGTCTGGAACCGCGCGACCGCTACGGTCGCAGGTTAGAATCCTGCCTCGGGCATGGATGTGTGTGATCTCCTTAGGTTAGTTAGGTTTAAGTAGTTCTAAGTTCTAGGGGACTGATGACCTCAGCAGTTAAGTCCCATAGTGCTCAGAGCCATTTGAACCATTTTTATATCTTTTCAGAAATAAATAAGGGACGAAATACCTATGAAATATACCACATAGATACCGAAGGATATCATTGTGAGGAAGGCAAGGAAAGTATTATGAATTTCGTAAAAGAAAGGAGGAAATAAGCCTAATGTATTTCGCAATATCCAGCGTTCCCCAAGGAAGTGTATAGGCCCTCTATTGTTCCTGATCTCTATTAACGACATAGGAGACAATCTGAGGAGCCGTCTTAGATTGGTTGCAGATGATGCTGTCATTTACCGTATTGTGAAGTCATCAGACCACCAAAACGATTTAGATATCTCTATGGTGCGAAAGGTGGGAATTGGCCCTGAATAAAGAAAATTGTGAAATTATTCACATGAGTACTAAAAGAAATCCGCTAAATTTCGATTACGCGTTAAGTCACACAAATCTGAAGTCTGTAAATTTAACTAAATACTTAGGGATTACAATTAGAAATAACCTAAATTACAATGATCACATAGAAAATGTTGTGGGTAGAGCAAGCCAAAGACTGCGATTCATTGGCAGAAAACTTAGAAAATGCGACAGGTCTGCTAAAGATACTGCTTATACTTCACTTGTCCGACCTACACTGGAGCATTGCTGTACGGTATGGGATCCACATCAGGTGGGACTGACGGATGACATCGAAAAAGCTCAGAGAAGAGCAGCTCGTTTTGTATTATCGCGTAAAAGGGTAGACAGTACTATAGATATGATACGTGAATTGGAATGGCAATCATTAAATAAAAAAAGGCGTTTTTCGTTTTGACGGGATCTTCTTATGAAATTTCAGTCACCAATTTTCTCCTACGATTGTGAAAACATTGTATGTTGGCATCCACCTACATAGGGAGAAATGATCATCGTGACAAAATAAGAGAAATCAGGGCTCGCACAGAAAAATCTAGGTGCTCGTTTTTCCCGCACGCTGTTCCAGAGTGGAACGGTAGAGAGACAGCTTGAAGATGCTTCATTGAACCCCCTGCCAGACATTTTATTGTGAATAGCAGAGTAATCACGTAGATGTAGATGTCGATGTTTCGATTCTCTTCTATTCCAGTTTTCCCACAGTCCATGTTTCACTACCATACAGTGTTGTATTGCAAGCGTACATTCTCAGAAATGTCCTCTCAAATTAATGCCTATTTCTGTTATTAGTAGACCTCTCTTGGCGAGGAATGCCCTTTTTGCCAGTGCTAATCTGCTTTTGATGTGCTCCTTGCTCCGTCCGTCATTGGTTCTTTTGCTGCCTCGGTAGTAGAATTCTTTGACTTCATCTACTACGTGACCATCAATTCTGATGTTCAGTTTCTCCTCGTTCTTATTTCTACTACTTCTCATTATTTTCCTCTTTCTTCTATTTACTCTCAGTTCATATTCTGTCTCATTACACTGTTCATTCCATCCAGCAGATCCTGTAATGCTTCTTCACTTTCACCGAAGATGTCAATGTCATCAGCGAATCTTATCAAAGAAACCCTCTCCCCGAAATTTAATCGCGGACTTGAATCTTTGTTTTATTTTCGTCATTGCCTCTCGATGTATAAATTGAACAGTAGGGCCGGAAGACTACTTCCCTGTCTCACACCCTTTTTAATCCGCGCTATTCGTTCTTGTTCTTCCAGTCTTATTGTTCCCTCTTGGCTTTAGCACATATTGTATATTACTCAGAATTTCGAACACCTTGCACCATTTTACACTGTCGAACGCTCTTCCCAGATCGTCAAATAATGTGACGTGTCTTGATCTTTCTTCAGTCTTGTATTAGTTTATTATTCGCGGATTTAAGGTACTGGTGTTAAAGGGGAAAGTACCAGCACTACAAGCAATAAAAGCTGTTGTTGAGTGTTTCTGTGGTCAGGTTTTAATACAGTTTCCAATTGAAATGAGCCTACTGATATTTGTATTACCATATCATTTGCATGTCATTGGACCTTTACGTTATACAGAATTAAGGTGTCCATTTGCGTTGATTGTACAGTGGCGGTGGATTAAGCTGACTTGAGTAATTTGTAAGATTAACTCAAGTTACAGAATGTGTACATAAACACTGATTGTGGTGGTAAAGATTTGACTGATTTTTCAAAGGAACGCTTAAATTTTACTGTGTTTCGAAATTTTACTTAATAGCTTCGATGGCTAATAAATTTTTTAAAAGACTACTCTGTGCTAATTGGACCCACTTCCCACTCTGTTCCTGACTGACTTTTGCTGACAAATCAAATGGTTCAAATGGCTCTGAGCACTATGCGACTTAACTTCTGAGGTTATCAGTCACCTAGAACTTAGAACTAATTAAACCTAACTAACCTAAGGACATCACACACATCCATGCCCGAGGCAGGATTCGAACCTGCGACCGTAGCGGTCGCTCGGCTCCAGACTGTAGCGCCTAGAACCGCACGGCCACCCCGGCCGTCGCTGCTGACAAATCCTGAGCAGCTAAGGCGACTGGGCTCTGTAACTCTCCCCACCGTTTATGTTGGACGGCCGTTTTGCTAAGTCGACAGCTTCACAGATTTTTCGTTTAGAGGTGAATGGCTGCCTGGCTACACCAGGGGCTTGTTTAAATTGTGTCGGCCTGACACATATGCCTGGAGGTTCTGCAATTACCGATTTTAAATGTTGGCCATGCCGTAAGTACTACTTGCATTCCGAAATACACTGCCGGAAAAAATAGGAACCTGGAGAGACAACGTCAGTTTTGATTTGATGACGTCATATGCCACCTAGGGAACGGTAAATGTGCTAATAAGGAAGTGTTTCCTGTTGAGGACAACCTCAACTGAAGTAATCCATATTTCTGAAATAAACCAGTGTCATTTGTATATGAAATTTTACAGAAACATGGCCAGTTTAGTAATGTCAAATCACATCTTCAGTTGTATATCTGTAACATAGAAAACGTAATATCGACATTATATTAAAACAGATAATATCTATCCTAATAATACACGCTCTCTGACGACAAATATCAAATACTCACAAGTCAGTAAAACATTTAAGCCCTGATACGGGGATGAGGAAAACGCTACCATCTCAAAACAAAATACCCGCAACAGGTAGGGCGTCATAGTTCAAATCAACTGAGAAACTAACGAGTTAGAAGAGCGTTTACCAACAAAAAAAAGCAAAATAAGAAAACAAGAAAAGTTAAAAATCCCCAGCTAGCAATATAGAAAGCCCATGGTTGAAAACGCCCACTTCACAGCAGGAAGCAGAGGACATCAACTCTCCAACCGCCTCTCCCTGCAGGGCCGCCTTGCCAGCCAATGTGCTCACGTGTGTAATGGAGAATGCTAGAGCCACCATAGACTTAGTGAGGAAAGTTAAAAAAAAAAAAAAAAAAAACTTTTTCACGCGTATCCAAATATCAGGAGAATGACTAAGGCCCCCGTTACACAGCACAACTGTATAAACTGTAAAATATTTCATCGTAAAATATCGTTAAAACCGAATAGACCAGGCACAATGATCAATAACAGTCGAACAACTACGATATTTTGTCCTTCAAAGGCAATCAAAGGTCGATAGTACACCGTAATGTCTTTGGTCCACATGATTGTTAAAATGTGTGCTAGGATTATAGCTTTAGACTCCGCGTATTTTCTGTCTCTGCCCCTTTACTTCTCTGTCTAAGAATTTTAATTCGGTAATTACATATGATAGGGGTTGCTAGAATCACATCAGTGGCTACATAAAATAGTCTTCAAAATTCCTCACATTCTGATGGTCTCGGAACCTAATACAAAAAGCCGTCCGAAGTGACCGACCGGTTCAAGGCGCTCCAGTCTGAAACCTTGCAACCGCTACGGTCCCGGGTTCGAATCCTGCCTCGGGCACGGATGTATGTGATGTCTTTAGGTTAGTTAGGTTTAAGTAGTTCTAAGTTCTAGGGGACTGATGACCTCAGGAGTTAAGTCCCATAGTGCTCAGAGCCATTTGAATCATTTGAACCTAATACAAAATCTTCTGCTATTCTGCCCCATACACCTGACAGGACAATTGTAACCGATGATGTGTACCCTACCAGCGTCGTGCTTCTACCAAGCTTCCTTCTCTCTATGGACAAGTCTCTGGACAAGATTCTGTGAGATAAAGAACGCCGGCTTTATCTTTTTTGTCCTTCACTTTTAGCCTACTTTCTGTAAAATTGTGCCAAAGTATGGTATCCTATGGTAACCAATGAACTTGTGTCCCTCTCGTCCAACTCACTTAGTTTGATTTCATTGCCATTTTTACGGCGTATACCGTGATACGCTCATCAGGCAGAATAGTATGACCACCTACCTAATAGCTGGTATGTTCACCTTTGGCACGGATAACAGCGGCTATGCGTCGTTGCATGGAAGTAACGAGTCCTTGGTACGTTCCTGGGGGGATTTGGCACCACATCTGCACACACACGTCACCCACCACCCGTAAATTCCGGGAAGGGCTCGATCAGCTCTGACTCCACATTCAATCACATCCCAGATGTGTTTGATCGGGTTCAGATATGGTGAGCTGGGGGTCCAGTACATCAACTGGAACTCGCCGCTGTGCTCCTCGAACCATCCCATCACACTCCTGGCCTTATGACATGGCGCATTATCTTGCTGAAAAATGCGACTGCCACCGGGAAACTTGTTCGTCATGAAGGGATGTACAGTCGTGCTCAAAAGTATCCTAACGACCTGAATTGCATTTCTCCGGATTCGCATGCAACCCACATAACGCAGCTGTCTAGCAGATCCTCTACTCGCTCCTTGGTACAGTCGTTTGACTAGTGAAAATGGTTCCAACAAGTCACCACGAGAAAACACTGCCCTGTATCGCAATAACTCAAGATGTAAAGTAATACTACGATACTACAAATATCAGGGAACACCTTATCACAGATAAGACTGTCCTTAAGGATTGTAAGCTCACATTTATTACAATAAATGACATACCTGAAATGTTACAACGCTAATTATTACGTCGGATAGGTAATGCACGTAGTAAGTTCGTCGTAGTCATGATTTCCTCTTCAAAGTAACATACGGTACTTATTATTAAACACAAAATGAAATTAAAAATTTAAGTTATTCACGAGCAGCTAGTTGAGAATATGTATGAAATTCAAATGACACGACGAACCGTCTCGTTCTGCATATGAATTCAAACCCAAGTCATGCAGACTAAGCAAAGATTTCGTGACTGACGAAAACTAACAGTCACCCCTCATTAGGCATACAGAGAGTGATATACCTTGATTTTAGACAGTATCAATTAGCAAATACCAACTGTAAATTACATAACGCAAACATTTTTAACGGACGCAAATTCCTAACCAGCACCTATTGTCCCTGTTAACGAACTACGAGAAATGTTAAATATTGTTTCTTAACAAGTAACTTACTTGGAATGCTGTGAGGTAAACGTTTGTGTTGGACAGGGATTCGAACCCAGAACCTAATAAGGTAGATATCGAAGTACAATCAACTGTGACATATCGCATTTTCTCGGCAGTAGCTAGATGTTTTAACTGAAATGACGAGACGAACATTAATTTTTTTCTTCCCAGGACTACACCCCAGCACCTATCGCTGTTATATTCTAGAGAATACGAACGTTAAATATGGGTTTGTTGCACCAGCAGTGACATGTGAGCATGTTTGAACTAGAAATAATATGACGAAAAGTTCAGTGCTGACTGGGAATCGAACCCCACATATATCGTTGTTGACTACACCCAAAGAGACGCCAGCTACCAAATGTTTCTCCACCAGCAGCTCGGAATAACATCGTGAACTTACAGTGATCTCGCAAATAGTTCTGTGTCTCAGTGGGAGTCAAAATCGTCAAATATCTTTAGTGTGGACAACGAATGAAGATACATTAAACATTGAAATTATTATCCACCAGCAGATAGGTGTTCTCATGGTAGATCTTGATAATACATAATGAAATCTTTAGTGCCGGGCCAGGATTCGAACCCATTCACGCGCAAAATGTGGAGATGTTGAGGAATCTGCAGTTTTGAACAAACAATAAATTGTAGCCGAGCTGTATTGTCACGAAGGGAACATATGCCGCGCTAAGGGCGCTTGTACTTACAAGCTAATAGTTGTCACCATTCGGCTCAGCGTGAAGGGGTACTTCGTACCTTGGTACACAGGGCACATGTCGTTTCTGACGCTGAGACTTTGCCAGCTGAGCTGTCCCATCTTGAAGTTACATTTCGTCAAAATGGTTATAGTGATAGACAGATTGAACGTGCGTTGCGCTATCGACCAACTGTACATCGGGTGATTGATGATAATTCTGAGTCAACACCTAAGTCTACTGCCTTTTTGCCTTACGTAGGAAACACGTCCAATAAGATCGGTCGTATTTTACGGAAATACGATGTGAAATGTGTTTTCCGACCTCCATCTAAAATTAGAGCACTTTTGAGTTCCGTTAAGGATGATCTTGGACTGCGTAAGGCGGGTGTATATCGTATTCCTTGTAGCTGCGGCATGACATATATTGGTCAAACTATCAGGACCGTGGAGGACAGATGTACTGAGCATAAACGGCACACACGATTACAGCAGCCAAATAGATCTGCTATTGCCGAACATTGCTTGGATACTGGTCACCCCATGTTATATAATAACACCGAGATATTGGCATGCACGTCCAGCTGTTGGGACAGTGTCATTAGTGAGGCAGTTGAGATTAAATTAGCGAGCAACCTCGTTAACAGGGATGGAGGTTTCTGTTTAAACTCTGTTTGGAATCCGGCTCTCTCCCTTGTCAAAAAACAGAGGAACAGAGTCAATGCTGCCTCACCTGCGAATTTATAGTCTCACTATCGATAGCTCTGAGTTTGGTCATCTTTGGTGGCACTAGTGTTCAGTGTGTGTGTGTTATCTTTCCTGCTTCTCTCCGAGAACCGAGGTATTGAATTTGCATGTACGCCGCCTGTCCGTTGCAGTTTGCCTTGAAAATGGCGGGGTGTTCTCCCGCCGAAATATCGGCGGTCGCTGAAAGTGTTACCTGGCTGAATTCCCGGAAGTTATTTGAAGGTTTGAAGAATAATAAAATGCCACTACCAGACGACAGCTAATGTAGAAAATACTTTTCCGACGTATTTTGGCACGATGCGCTCTCCCCATACATAAAACAAAAGTTTCGAGATGCGTCTGCTGCCTGGTTGTCTATTAAACCTGAAAAGAATAAAATGTCACAGAAGTTAGCCCTTTTCCCACATGCGACTATTTTGGGTTGAGAAGTGAAGAGAAGTATGTTACAAGTTCCATTAGTTTGATAACTTTAGCAGACAGCAGAACTGCGTTTTAAAAAAATATAGCAGTGAATGCATTCGAACTCGATACACGTTGTCTACATCGCGCGATAGGTAGCATTACACTACTAGCTGACACGTAGCTATAACAGCTCCAGAAGTCAAGAACAATTCCTCCAGAACTTCTGCAGTCCACCGCGCTGTG
Source organism: Schistocerca piceifrons (assembly GCF_021461385.2). Lineage (NCBI taxonomy): Eukaryota > Metazoa > Arthropoda > Insecta > Orthoptera > Acrididae > Schistocerca > Schistocerca piceifrons. Next base: position 270,208,653 of record NC_060142.1, on the reverse strand, counting down.
GGATAATGCATATGGCCACGTCAATACCTATGAGAGACAAACAGTTATACCTTTTCTTTTGCACTGTACGACGGTCTCAACAAACAGATAGCGCTCAGTAGCTCAAATGGAAAGGAACACTTCCTATTTAAATTTCTGCATCCTACACTGTGGACAGTTTTGTGTAGGTGGCAGTTACGTGATTTTATTTCAGTGATTACAAAATGAAGTTGAATGTATGCACTGGGTAGCCGAGGCATCTAGTTCATGGTGATTCGGTCAACCAAGTAAATGAATTTACTGAACATGCTGCATACTGACACAGGCAGCCTATGTGTCAGAATTCTCAGCCAGTGTGGCACAACAGCGTTATGATAGAAAAATGAGCAAGTGATGAGAGGATTTGGTGGTCTGTTGGTCTGATGATAGGTTCATATGTATATGGTCTGGGTTCGATTCCAACTTCGGTCAGTGATTTTAGATAGGGAGAGTCAGATTCCATTCTCTTCTGGCTACACCAAGTGAAGAACATATAATGGCATTGTGGTCTGAAATTCACTTTAAAAATGATATTCCTTCTCTACCAAGTAGACGTTAGGTTGAGCCACAATAAAGTCTGGAATGGCGACATATAGAAACTCCATCGCCAGTAACATTTCTTGTAGTAGTTATTTATTTCTAGTAACGAAACAAACGCTATGTGGGATCACAGGACACTTATTCCATCTTTTATCTGAGATTCTGTATGTCGATCAAATTGGTTCTGAACTGGGAATGCAACTCAGACCGCCCTTAGCGCGGAATATGTTCCCTTCGTGACAATACAGCTCGGCTACAATTTGTTGTTTGTTCAAAACTGCCGATTCCTCAACATCTCCACATTTTGCGCGTGAATGGGTTCGAATCCGGGCCCGGCACTAAAGATTTTGTTATGTATTATCAAGATCTATCCCCGTCCAACACAAACGTTTACCTCACAGCATTTCAAGTAAGTTACTTGTTAAGAAACAATATTTAACATCTCTCATAGTTCGTTAACAGGGACAATAGATGCTGGTTAGGAATTTGCGTCCGTTAAAAATGTTTGCGTTATGTAATTTAAAGTTGGTATTTGCTAATTGATACTGTCTAGAATCTAGGTATATGACTCTCTGTATGCCTAATCACGAATGACAGTTACCGTTAGTCACGAAATCTTTGCTTAGTCTGCATGTCCTGGGTTTGATTCCATACGCAGAACGAGACGGTTCGTCGTGTCATTTGAATTTCATACATATTCTCAACTAGCTGCTCGTGAATAACTTAGGTTGTAATGTCATTTTGTGTTTAATAATAAGTACGGTATGTTACTTTGAAGAGGAAATCATGACTACGACGAACTTACTACGTGCATTACCTGTCTGACGTAGTAATTAGAGTGGTAACATTTCAGATATGTCATTTATTGTAATAAATGTGAGCTTACAAGCCTTAAGGACAGTCTTATCTGTGATAAGGTGTTCCCTGATATTTGTAGTATCGTAGTATTACTTTACATCTTGAGTTATTGCGATACAGAGCAGTGTTTTCTTGTGGTGACTTGTTGGAACCATTTTCAATAGTCAAACGACTGTACCAAGGAGCGAGTAGAGGATCTGCTAGACAGCTGCGTTATGTGGGTTGCATGCGAATCCGGCGAAATGCAATTCAGGTCGTTCGGATGCTTTTGAGTATGACTGTACGTGTCTGCAACCAGTTTATGATACTCCTTGGCAATCATGGTTCTTTGCCCGAGCTCCATTGTACCCATGGACACTCACGTGATTGTAGTGGAGCTGCCGCCAACTTGTCTCCGACCCAAAGTACAAGGCGTCAAGGAGTAGTCCTCCTGGAAGACGATACATTGGCGCCCTCCCTGGGCGTGACGAGGAAGGTATTCATCATACCACGCAACGCTCTGCCACTGCGCCAGCGTCCAATGCCGATGGTGAAGTGCCCTTTTCAGTCGTAGTCACCGATATCGTGTTGTTTGCATTGGCACATGCATGGGTCCTGGGCTACGAAGGCACGTTGTCAGGAGTGTTCGGTGCACTGTGTGTTCAGGATTAAAGTCTGATGTTAGTTCCGCCATATTACGCAGCCTGTTCTGTTTCAATAGTCTGTCCAGCCTACGACGTCCGATATCCGTCTCAATCCCACGACGTCTTGACGTGGCTTCATCTTGGTTTCCGCCTTGTTGAAGAAACTCGCTACAGCATTCCTCGAACCGCTGTCGAGAAGTGCAGTTTCCGAAACGCATGTGCTGACCTCCGGGCCATCACAATCTGCCCTCGGCCAAACACAAATAGATCGCACGCTTCCTTATTCTATATACGGACACTAGAGTCGCTGGTACTACGTGCACCGTGCATGTGTCTGACTAGCAGTCATTCTTTGCCACGTGGAGCTGCTGTCACTTATATCGATAGCGGGTCGGAGGTCGTAATGTTCTGGCTACTCAGAGTAACTATTGTTATATCACTGGAATCCCCCCGTTGACATTTGCAACATGTAAAATACTGTGAAATTCTCGATCATGTGCCATCTTACACAAAGATACACTGTGAACAAGATACAACATTGATCTAAAAGCTGCCATCTTGGCGGCCGGAGTGGCCGTGCGGTTCTAGGCGCTACAGTCTGGAACCGAGTGACCGCTACGGTCGCAGGTTCGAATCCTGCCTCGGGCATGGATGTGTGTGATGTCCTTAGGTTAGTTAGGTTTAATTAGTTCTACCTTCTAGGCGACTGATGACCTCAGAAGTTAAGTCGCATAGTGCTCAGAGCCATTTGAACCATTTGAGCTGCCATCTTGTTCACAAGGAGTATAACAGTAACCACCACTGTAGCCTTTCTAAAACTATGATACTCAGTCCTTGTATGTTGTAAGGAAGTTTTTTGATCTAAATAACATAGAACCCGTAGTCTAGCGTAAGCGTCTTTGTTTAGTAATCAAAACACCGTCTGTTCAAGACTCGAAACCCGCCACCGCCCAAATTTTCATTAATAATCGGCATTGGCGGCCGAAGACTTCTAGCATAAAACTTCACCCTCATTCTGCCAAAGGCCTTGTCAGAGATGGCGGAAGAGCAGATACAGGTTGAGGGCACTCTCTCGCCCTTGGGTTGGGAAACTGCCCTTAAAGGTGGAAGAATCGGCAATGATCAACGGCATGAGGTTGCAGGAGACAATGGAAACTACTGCATTAAAGACACATAACGTGTATCTTCAGGACATGTCTGTAATTGAAAAAGTGTCATGATGATCTCTCCATTAGCAACAGAGTTTGGAATGGTCCCCCATTCGGATTCTGGCAGGGGACTACCAAGGGGGAGGTGACCATGAGAAAAAGATTGAATATCCAACAAAACTATAAAGTTCAGTCTAGATATAGTAGGGGTCAGTGACGTGAAAAGGAAAGAAGACAAGTATTTCTGTTCAGATGAGTGTAGGGAAACATCAACAGCAGCAGAAATGGTGTAACTGGAGTAGGATCCGTTATCAACAGGATGGCACGGCTGAGAGTGTGTTACAGTGAACACTTCAGCGATAGGGTTGCTCTTGTCAGGATCGATAGCAAATCAACACCGACGACGATAGTTCAGGTATACAAGCCTATGTCGGAAGCTGAATATGAAAAGATAGAAAAAGTATATGAGGATATTGAAAAGGAAATACAGTACGTAAAAGGAGATGAAAATCTGATAGTCATAGGGGACTGGAATGCAGTTGTAGGGGAAGAAGGAAAAAGGTAGAGGAGAATATGGGCTTGGGAGAAGGAATGAGAAAGGAGAAAGATTAATTGAATTCTGTAATAAATTTCAGCTAGTAATAGCGAATACTTTGTTCAAGAATCACAAGTTGAGGAGGTATACTTGGAAAAGGTCAGGTGGTATGGGAAGACTTCAGTTAGGTTACATCATGGTCAGGTAGAGGCTCCTAAACCAGATACTTGATTGTAAGGCTTACTCAGGAGTGGACGCAGACTCAGATCAAAATTTAGTAATGATGAAAAGTAGGTTGAAGTTTAAGAGATTAGTCAGGAATAATCAATATACAAAGAAGTAGGATACGGAACTACTAATGAATGACGAGGCACACTTGAAGTTCTCTAAGACTATAGATGCAGCAGTGAGGAATACCTTTGTAGGCAGTGCAGTTGAAGAGGAATGGACATCTCTAAAAAGGGCAATCACAGAAGTTGGAATAAATAACATAGGTACAAAGAAGTTAACTGCGAAGAAATTTGGATAACAGAAGAAATACTTCAGTTGATCGATGAAAGAAGGAAGTAGAAAAGTGTTCAGGGGATCTTAGAAATACAGAAATACAACACAGTGAGGAATGAAATGTATAGGAAGTGCAGGGAAGCTAAGACGAAATGGCTGCATGAAAGTGTGAAGAAATCAAAAAAGAAATGTTTGTCGGAAGGACTGACTCTGCGTTTTGGAAGGTCAAAACGGCCTTCGGTGAAATTAAAAGCACGGGTGCTAACATTAAGAGTGCTACGGGAATTCCACTGTTAAATGCAGAGGAGAGAGCAGACAGGTGGAAATAATATATTCAAAGCCTTAATGAGGGGGAAGATTTGTCTGATGTAATAGAAGAAGAAACAGGAGTCGACTTAGAAGAGATATGGGAGCCAATATTAGAATCAGAATTTAAAAGAGTTTTGGAGGACTTAAGGTCAAATAAGGCAGAAGGGATAGATAACATTGCATCAGAATTTCTAAAATAATTGGGGGAAGAAGCAACAAAACGGCTATCCACGTTGCTGTGTAGCAGGTATGAGTCTGGCGACATGCCATGTGACTTTCGGAAAAGCATCATCCACACAATTTCGAAGACTCCAAGAACTGACAGGTGAGAGAATTATCTCAAAATCAGCTTGACAGCTCATGCATCCAAGTTGCTGACAAGAATACTATACAGAAGAATGTAACGGAAAATTGAAGATGTGTTGGGTATGATCAATTTGGCTTCAGGAAAAGTAAAGACACCAGAGGCAATTTTGTCGTTGCTGTTGATAATGCAAGCAAGGCTAAAGGAAAGCCAAGACACGTTCATAGGGTTTGTCGACCTGGAAAAAGCGTCTGACAACGTAAACAGGTGCAAGATGTTCGAAATTCTGTGAAAAATAGGGATAAGCTACAGGGAAAGACGGATAATATACAATATGTACAAAAAAAGTCAGGAGTTTAGCCAGTGTCACCTATGGTGGTTTATTTATGGGAGATTTCGAGGGTAAGCCCGTGGACTCCACAAGCTTTAAGCCATTGGTCTTAAGGAGGTGTGAAGCTAACATAGTGCGGTATGGCTTCACGGAACAGACGATTAGCGTCACTTTGTAGAGTATTTTTTAATTCGATCTACCCAAGTATTCAGTTCAACAGAGAAATAAATATGATGGCTACCTCGCGTTGCTGGACGTTCTCGTTCAGCGTGGAGTTGTTGGTGCAGCATTTTGCAAAGCCAGGCAAACGAAACTGTATCACACGCCAGCGTTAGTCATCAATCCTCTTACACCACTGGTGTCCTTAAAACCTTAGTAGATACGCGCACATTACCTCTGTAAAAGAATTCCTGCAGCATCAATTCGAACACCTGAAGAAAATCTTCTAATAAATTGGATATCTATTACTAAAAACAGTTCACAAGGCATTGCATGAATACAAGGACGCAGTAAAAAAGAAGAGGGTGATACTTTCAAGACTATTTCTTTTGTACTTTAGGCGGGTGTTCTTTCCTCGCTGATAGGGCATATCATTGAAAAATACAACCTCCCACCTTCCTCCGAATACCACTGCTCCGCTCGATGAAGATACTTGTGGTTTCTAAAGATGGGTGTTCCAAGTCAGAAATTTAGTGGTTTACCTTGGGACTATTTGATATTCTGGATTACAACCCGTTACTTTGCGTCTTGTGTCCTCCCACAATACTCAGTATGTGTGTTTATACCCTCATAGAAATTGATATTGGCCATGTGAGTTAAGACTGAGACAACACAGAAAGTATACACTTCAAGGCACTAACAGACTGGAAGAATATAACAGCACTACACGGAATGCCTGAAATAACTGGAAGTGAACTTGCTGCTTTCAAAAGAACTAAAGATAGTGTTCCAACTAGTCTTCGTCTTTTCCTGGACTTATCCAGTTAACATGGTCAGCATGCTTTACATCACCTTGGTTCCGAGAGTTCCGGAACCTACACAGAAAACTGGAATAGAGATCAACATAAACATCATTTCCGCCCTTTTTATTGCTCATGAGAATCACACATTGCATGTTGTACCAACATACAGCGTGACCTTCGGAGGTGGTGGTCCAGATTGCTGTACACGCCGGTACCTCTAATACCCACTTAGCACGACATCTTGCACTGATACATGCTTGTATTCGTCGTGCATGCTATCCACAAGTTCATCAAGGCACTGTTGGTTCAGATTGTCCTACACCTCAACGGCGATTCGGCGTAGATCCCTCCGAGTGGTTAGTGGATCACGTCGTCCATAAACAGCGCTTTTCAGTCTACCCCAGGCATGTTTGATAGGGTTCATATCTGGAGAACATGCTGGCCACTCTAGTCGAGCGATGTCGTTATCCTGAAGGAAGTCATTCAGAAGATGTGCACAATGGGAGCGCTAATTGTCGTCCATGAAGACGAATGCCTCGCGATTATGCTGGCGATATGGTTGTCCTATCGGTCGGTGGATGGCATTCACATATCGTACAGCCGTTACGGCGCCTTCCGTGACCACCAGCGGCGTACGTCGGCCCCACATAATGCCACCGCAAAACAGCAGGGAACCTCCACCTTGGTTCACTCGCTAGACAGTGTGTCTAAGGCGCTCAGTCTGACCGGGTTGCCTCCAAACACGTCTCCGACAATTGTCTGGTTGAAGGCATATGCGACACTCATTGGTGAAGAGAATGTGATGCCAATCCTGAGCGATCCATTTGGCATGTTGTTGGGGCCATCTATAGCGCGCTGCATGGTGTCGTGGTTGCAAAGATGGACCTCGCCATGGACGTCGGGAGTGAAGGTGCGTATCATGCAGCCTATTGCGCACAATTTGAGTAGTAACACGATGTCCTGTGGCTGCACGAAAAGCATTATTCAACATGGTGGCGTTACTGTCAGGGTTCCTCCGAGCCACAATCCGTAGATAGCGGTCATCTACTGCAGTTGTAGCCCTTGGGTGGCCTGAGCGAGGCATGTCATCGGCAGTTCCTGTCTCTCTGTATCTCCTCCATGTCCGAACAACCTCGCTTTTGGTTCACTCCGAGACGCCTGGCTTTCCTTGTTGAGAGCCCTTCTTGGCACAAGGTAACAATGCGCAAGCAATCGAACCGGTATGGACCGTCTAGGCATGATTGAACTACAGATAACACTAGCCGTGTACCTCCTTCCTGATGGAATGACTGGAACTGATCGGCTGTCGGACCATAGGCGCTGCTCATGCTTGGTTGATTACATCTTTGGGCGGGTTTAGTGACATCTCTGCACAGCCAAAGGGACTGCGTCTGTGATACAATATCCACAGTCCACGAGTATCTTCAGGAGTTCTGGGAAACGGGATGATGCAAAACTTTTTTTGATTATATATGTATATACGTTTTCGAAATGTTTACGAATCATGTAATTGAGGCTTGACGTGAGTACGAGTCCGTTATTCCCCTAGAAGTATGATGGGAAACCGCCTAAAAACCACATCTAGTGTGGCCGGGACACTGGCCCTCTAGTTAAGTCCCAAGTGTATTCGACCCGAAGCTGGCGCGTTTCCCCGAATTCCGGAAGAAACATGCTAACGATCGCAGCTATCTGGGCGGGTAAATGTTCCGGCCAATACGGCATGTAATGGGTGTCCATCCAAAGGGACGTCATGCGCATTTTCTCTGGTGTTTTGGTACATATTAGAAATTTCATTTTTATAAAGCGTAGCTGGAGTCAGCTCAAACGAATATTGTTCACCGTGTTCTTCATGCTACGGCCAGACAACCAGAACTTGTTTGCGTATCACCTATCAAGGGGCTCACACGTATACTGAGGGAACGTTCTTCGGTTTACCCACGGTCCTACTTGGCTTCAAGAACTTTTACGATGTAAATTCCCCTCAGGGAGGTTGCACACAAAAAGGTTTTGAATTAAATCCTCTATGAAAGTTCACTGTTTATTAGCGAATAAGCCCGCGGATTATAAGTAGAATCTGACTTCGTTCAGCTAGAGAAAATTTCCTTACATCGCTAATAACTCCAAAATTAACAAAATTATTTATAAATTCCGACTAACAAAATACGTATGGTAAACATCAGCATCAGCTGTAACGCAACTTCGATTATATTTCATACATAGTACATCCAAATAGCAGCTTTCCCCTAACTAGCCTGGAATGATTCTTAAGTTCAACTATATTTCAATAGTAACATCTGGCCTACGCCATTAACATGACTTCAAAAAGAAATAAAAGGACAATCTTACAATCAATTATTTTTTCATACTGATCTCTTCAGCGATGCTCTGTTCGGAACTCCATGGTGGTCGATCCATTGTACAGCAACTATCGCTGATCGCGTCTTTGGCGTCAGTCTCTAGAGCAACTGGTCAGCCAAGGCAACTTAGTTTCTACAAAGGATATTTCTGCAACATATTTACCAACACATTAGCATTTACGAAGTTTTCCCGCAGCTACAGATCGTCCAGGTCTCAGCAGAAGTTGCAGCCATCTTTGTTATGTACCCGTGCTCTAGAGAACGCCAAGAAATCGGGAAAGACGTTATAGGCATACCTTCATAAGCACCAGCAGCAACTAAAGCAGCGACGGCCGGGGTGGCCGAGCGGTTCTAGGGGCTACAGTCTGGAACCGCGCGACCGCTACGGTCGCAGGTTCTAATCCTGCCTCGGGCATGGATGTGTGTGATGTCCTTAGGTTAGTTAGGTTTAAGTAGTTGTAAGTTCTAGGGGACTGATGACCTCAGAAATTAAGTTCCATAGTGCTTAGAGCCATTTGAACCATTTGAACTAAAGCAGCGTTACTGCATGGGTGTGGCAGCCAGCACGGACAAGGGCGTTGCTTTCGCTACTGGGGTTCTGGTTATTCTTCATGTCTTACGCTAAAAGAAATATCGCGCTAGACTGATTTGGGACAGTTGTATCGAATGGGCTCGTTGGAAGACCTCTTTTAAAAACGATTTTGTTTATAACCGGACACAGACCGGCGGCTTCCTTCGGCACTGGCCGTCGCATGAAGGACGTGCTGAGCAGTATTCGTCTGATCCGACTCTATTTTTTTTTTTTTTTTTTTTTTTTTTTGGTCATCAGTCTACTGACTGGTTTGATGAGGCCCGCCACGAATTCCTTTCCTGTGCTAACCTCTTCATCTCAGAGTAGCACTTGCAACCTACGTCCTCAATTATTTGCTTGACGTATTCCAATCTCTGTCTTCCTCTACAGTTTTTGCCCTCTACAGCTCCCTCTAGTACCATGGAAGTCATTCCCTCATGTCTTAGCAGATGTCCTATTATCCTGTCCCTTCTCCTTATCAGTGTTTTCCACATATTCCTTTCCTCTCCGATTCTGCGTAGAACCTCCTCATTCCTTACCTTATCAGTCCACCTAATTTTCAACATTCGTCTATAGCACCACATCTCAAATGCTTCGATTCTCTTCTGTTCCGGTTTTCCCACAGTCCATGTTTCACTACCATACAATGCTGTACTTCAGACGTACATCCTCAGAAATGTCTTCCTCAAATTAAGGCCGGTTTTTGATATTAGTAGACTTCTCTTGGCCAGAAATGCCTTTTTTGCCATAGCGAGTCTGCTTTTGATGTCCTCCTTGCTCCGTCCGTCATTGGTTATTTTACTGCCAAGGTTGCAGAATTCCTTAACTTCATTGACTTCGTGACCATCAATCCTGATGTTAAGTTTGCTGGCCTCAACTCGACTTCCTCTACCGGTTCATTTCGCGTGTTTTGCCCCGCTGAAGCTTGATTTTCCCAATCTTTCTGCGTTCTGGCCGTTTCATTGACATTTGAGTAGCCTGGATTTTGCTGCTGAAAACCTCTAAACCATCGGCCTTCCTTCGCACGGGGATTGATTCTCGGATCATAGTTACCACCGTAGTTCCTAGGACCAAATCCACCATTGTAATTCCGCGGCCCACCAAAACCATAATTGTTATTTCCAAAACCATATTTTTTATTATTATCCCATGGGCGATTTCCACTCCTTCCAAAATCATTACCTTTTCCTACGTTATTATTGCCATTGGAATTATTATTATTAAAACCTGATCGGTTGCTGTAATGCCCCATATTATTGTTTTCTCTGATTTTACGTTGTTTCTTTGCGTCCTCTTCACTGAATATGAATTCAAGTTCTCTTAACATTCCTTTAAATGCTTGTATATTATCTCCTGCCCCACCAACCAGTGAGATGCTGACAACGTAACGGTAATTTCATTGTGCACCTACGTACCAGTTCCCATCACTGTATGGATTATCTAAACACTGATTGTTTTTTGTCATTTCCTCGAGAAATCCAACAGGTTTCTTTTCTAATGAATTTTCGAACAATTCTTTCTGTAATAATTCATACTTTATTCTACTTTGTGTTTCTGTGGACCAGTATCGCTTCAAGAATGCGCTTTTAAGTTGCTCATACGACTGACAGTTTACAACTACACTTTGCATGGATTCCCCTACTGCGCTGTCCATATGCCCATAAATGAAGTCAAGTTTCTGGCTAAGTGGTCAATGCTCTGGTAAACCGATCTGAAATTGATTTATAAATGTGCGTGGATGTAAGCCTTTCCCGCTTTCTTTGTATTGCTGGAATTTTCTGTCTGTCAAAAAATTATCCTTGTCAAATTTTTCTCTTCCGCCATACGGCGTTAGTGTTTTCTCAACATTACTCGTTCCCTTCAACTGTGTCATGTTTTCGTGTGTTTGTTCTACTACATTAGGGTCTTGAGTTGACATATTTATGTCCAATCTAGCATCGTATCTACGCAGTGGTGTGCAGTTATCTACACCGTACCGTTCCTCTTGTATCGGACTGAAAGATTCGTTTACATTTCCTGTTGCTAGTTCAGTGTTCTGCCTTCCTATTAGATTCATATTGTCTTAGGGTCTATAACCTGCTGTACTGTAACTTGGAAATCGCGAAATTGGTACATGTGTCGCCGTAACTTGCTCTACTCTCGCGTCACTCGCGTACGTTCGGAGGGTCGGCTGCCGCTCTGTTACAGCTGTGTTAACTGTTCTTTTCCTATTTGCTTCAGTTTCCTTTGTGTAATTATTGACGCAACCTCTTATGGATATACGACTCGAATTTCATGACGTTTTTGTGTTTCCGCTACTGCTATGGAAGATTGCACAACTGATTTGTTTATTTCTGGATTTCTGTCCATCACTATGTCGGATGATACTAACGATGCCGTCACGTCGCTACTGTCTTCTGTTCGATTCTCGATACACTGTTTCAATTCTGTACAAAGGTCTTCATACTGTTTCTGATTTTTCGAGACTATGTTTTCAATGTGTGTCTAATCGTTTTAGTGCGGCTCACGTGACACGTTTTCTGACATTGAGCTCTTCGCGGCCGTGGTAGCCGTGCGGTTCTAGGCGCTTCAGTCCGGACCGCGAAACTGTTACGGCCGCAGGTTAGAATCCTGCCTCGGGGATGGATGTGTGTGATGTCCTTAGTTTAGTTAGGCTTAAGTAGTTCTAAGTTCTAGGGGACTGATGACCTCAGATGTTAAGTCCCATAATGCTCAGAGCCATTTGAACCATTGAGCTCTTCCACGATTTGTTGCACCTTACCAGAATTCTTACGTGCTAACTTATCCATTCTATGATTAACGTTAGACACTGCACCCTGCACCTGGTCAATGTCAGAAAGCATCTTTTTATGGTCAGCCATTAACGATTGTATAAGCTCGCGCGAGTCTCTCTCCTCTCTCTGTATTTCAGTAAACTGTTCATTAACTTCTGTTCGTAATTTTTGCTGATCTTCGCGGAGTTTTATGAACCCAGCATAAGTTTCAAATTGGAGACTACTTAAGGCAGCCTTTGTCTCTGTTTTCAACTTCACTGTTTCGGTTTTTAAAACTTCTAACCTTGCATGTGTTTCCGTTTTTAAATTCGCTAACCCCCCATTTATTGTAGCTTTTAAATTCGTTAACCCTGTATTTCTTTCAAATTTTAAATCTGCTGTTTCTGTTTTTAAGTTTGTAACCCTGCATTTGTCTGCTTTACGACCACAGTGAGTTGCTTCAATATTGCGAACACACTGTCTGAGTCTTCGCCATCGTCACCTGTCACCATTTGATGCAATTTTTTCGTTCGCGCGTATGCACAATCTACTGCTGCACAATGACAAATGTTCTTCTACTTGCACATACAACTTTTCTTCACTTTGGACCACACATTTACTGTATTATGTCCACTGTACATTTACATACATCGGGAAACCTTGTCACAAAACAACACGAAAAATTTTTTTCTCATAATTCAAAAATTTTTATTTTTCTCACTAATTTGACTAATTGCCATCCAGGAAGACCAATTGCCACCACTGGCAGGGTCGTCATTTGTAAGATGCAATATTTTTGATTTACTTATTCTAAGATTGAAGAAAACACTGTGTAAGTTGAAATGACATGTTTAATGTCGCAACATTAGCACAAAGATTCACACTGTAACACAATTTTCAATATGAGAACAAAAAAATCAGTTGTCAGCATAACGCATCTCGTCAACATCAAAAAGTGAAATAATCCTAAACACAGCAATATTAAATATTAACTCTCAGAAGGTTAAATTAACCTAAACATGACAATATTAAAGTTTAACTAGAAGTTCCTTTACGAAATTGTTCCTACACTTACTTTACGATGTTGGTCAGTACTACGAAAATCGTCCGGAGCCCGGTTCAAAGTTCGGTACTATTATTAGGATGACAATCAAGTCTACGGTGGATGGTTAGTTATGGGACAAGCTGAGCAAAAGATTACCCAAAGTCGCTCGAGTTTACAGTGGACGCAAGCTGCTGAACCAACAAGTTTACACCTCTGTACACGGTATTTACCTTAAGCTATGATGAGCTGTCATCTACTAGGCCACTCTCTTTTGCTAAAATTCCTATAAAACTAATTACACCTTTGCTGAATTTTCCAGCAGAAACTTTCCCTATGTTTCTCATTATGCGAGAGAACATGTACTCATCCCTAGTCTTAGAATGGGGCTATATACATATGGATGGTTGGAGCAGCATGCATATTATAATGCCCTCTAAGTTCTCACAAGAACAATTAACTAATTGGCTGATTTGTTTCTTCACAGTTGGAGATAAGCGATGCTACAGCTAATTTCTAGATGGATATGAGCCGCTGTGAATGCAGTATCCACACAAATTACTCCTCTGCGTCATACAGAGCGTTATGCGCTCTGTTCCGCACTTGACGCATGTTCAGAGAAGAGCACCCCCTAAATTTCTATCTTATCTTACACATTCTTCACGTCACGGCTTTTTCCCACCAATATTTTGTGGAAATTCTCTCTACCAACTGCAAGGTCCATACCATTAAATTGCGTCGAAACTTTGGCTCTTTTCTCCTTCCTAGCACGCTGTCGCGAATCGGAAGTTTCGTGACCGTTGTAGATGCCTAAATGCGTACATTGACTCTCTCATGTGTGTACCACTTGCTGACACATGATCAAAAATGCGTCAATGTTCTTGTTTCGTATCCATTCGAAATTCCGAAACGCAGTTTTTTAAAAGCTTTCTTTCCTCTCCTCCTTCAGATGGGCCGTTATGCTCACTCCCCCCATATGAGTCACCTGGTCGGTCATTGACTTTCTGCCTGGGACACCCCTTTAAGTGGTTTCCGTAGTAACCCCTATGGTGTGGCCTTGCCTCTGCCCTTGTCCTTCTGAATTCCAAACTAAAAAGTCTCTCACCGCTTGTTTCACCCTCCGCTCAAACATGTATTATCAGAACGGTGTGTTAATTAGTGCCAACTGAGTGTTATCCCATTTTGTATTACATACTGATAAGCAAATTTGCTCCTTACTGCCGAATTAAGTTAGGTATCATATTCACCTTCTCATTGTGATGTATAAAGCTCTCATGTAAGGTGCGAATCTGACGTTTATTTATTCTGCCACCTTAGAACCTTCCAGCAGCTGTTTGAACGTATGCCTGCGAGAGTGGAAGCTGTCATCAAGACTAAGGGTGGGCCAACACCATACTGAATTCCAGTATTGCTGATGGAGATCGCCACGAACTTGTAAGTCATTTTCAGTCAGGTGTGTGGATATTTTTGATAACATTGTCATGTTGGACTGTGCCTTTGGGTAAAGATCAGTGCTTATATCTACTATCCAAATATACAGGGCGCACAGCAACTGAAAATAAAGCATCGGTCCAGTATGACAAAAATGGAAGTTTGTAAAGACTGTTACTATGATTTTAACAAAAAATGTGAAGACTTTTATCTGGGGACATTTGAACCACGAGACTAGAGAGAACAGGTTTCAACGAAGCAGACTTTTTGACAAAGTAGGTGAACTGATGGACAAGATCATGCTTACAACAATTTACTATTCAATTAGAACTATTGTAAAATAAAAATGAATTTTTGCTCACTTAAATTATTTTTGCTCACTTAAATTTTATGTCCATCACATCCCTCTAAATATGTAACCGATCAAGCCACAAAGGGTGGAAAATGATAAAAAAGCAACAAAAATATATTTCTATGACAGCGAGTTTTACAATTCTATTATAGTATAGTATAGGGTGAAGAATATTCCAATACAATCTGCAAAGAGTATATTATTTCGAAAAATTTTAAGGGTTGAACCCCAACTGGCCTCCTCAAACGTAACTTCGTTGTTTGAGGTGACAATTAAAATTGTATGAATAGGCTGCCACGTATTGTTTTGCGTCCTTTAGAGGAAAGCTGCTATGTTACTGTGTCGAGGGGATTTCCAAGTGTACCAGGACAGCAGACATGTACCTGCAAACAAAACACAAATAATTAGATACCTTTATTTTTTCGAGGAGACATTAAAAAGCTATGAATATCCCTCATTAAGGGGAGGTTAACTACCTTTGGCCCGAAAAAAAAACATCTTCTTTGAGAATTTTTTTCTCGGGATGTGTTATAGATATCTATGTCACATTTGGTCAAAACGTTTATTCATATTTCCTCTACAAACTGGAATTTTTTCGACCTGAATGTGGAAGAGCAAAGGCGGATGTACCGTCGGAACGATACAAAATTTCGATGTAGACTTCCACGGGCGGTATGTCACAGGTCAGCCGGCTCATCTAAAATCAAAATTGAGTTGACGTTGGTGAAGTATATATGATTCTTTAGGAGTTATTTGGACCACAGGAAACAAAATGGCGGTCATTAATAAAAATATGTTTTTTCCATTGATTTTTCGACTTCGTCGGCCAAGTAAAGATATTTATAGTTGATGGATCGGAATAAAAGTGGTACAACTCGTAGACAATTTAGTTAGCTTCGTCGGAAACAAAGAATCATGCTAATCGGTTCAGTAGATATTAAGTTACTATACCGCGCGATAACAAAAGTAATTTCTAGAAAAACACGTTTGAAGTTTTGACTACATATAAATGCAATATTATGCAACTTACGTTCGATCTGCTATTCCGGGTCCATAAACTATTCCTTCCTCTTCCTCATACAGGGCGTTCTGCTCGATCTGGGCCATACTGCGCTGCTCCAGAACCGCTCGTACGGCCGTTGACAAGCGGTTTTCGGCCGCTTGTATCTAGTGGTCGTCCGAATGCTTGGCGAACCGCGTCGAATAGAATCCCAGGGTGACATCCATTGTTGTCATGGTCTTCAGAATTGCTGAATACCCTTCGTTGAAGCTGCTCACTGCCAGAAAAGTCGCAACCTCCACAGTCTTCGAACCAAAATGCAAATGCTTGGGGGCTAACTTCCAAACACACGCGTTCGAACTTTCATTTGAATTTTGTGTGTTTCCTCCCAAGCACCGGTTCAATAACTCGTCCTCCGAAAGGGAGGACGAATCACTTTTTATACTTCTTTGGAGAGCGGCTCGTCGTGTTGATATTCGTCCAGATGTCCGGTAGCCTCTACAATGCGCCACTTGCACCAACTAGTTTCCCCAGCCGGACAATTTTGGTGTTGTGGGTGGTCATCCGTCGAACACTTGTGGAAGTACGATGTCCAAATTCCCTTCTTCGTCTGTTCCACAGAACTGGAGTGCCGTCGGATTGCCAAGCCGTAGTTCCTCGTAAGCTCCTTGATCACTTTATCAATTTTAGTCATGGGCAAGCACATAGAATAATTTTTCGCGGCTACACAGACGAAATTCCCGAAAAAAACTGTGGCTTGAAAAAGACCTATTTCAGGATTTTTTTTGTTCGACCTTGAATAACAAACATTTCCGTTCCGTATTCGGAAAAACCGTTTCAGGGGTGGATCCTAAACACGTTTATGGATCCAAAAATGCAATTTTAAAAAATCGATTTTTTGAACCAAAAGATAGTAAACCTCCCCTTAACGCAAACTGGCATAAAGTAAAATTATTTTACATTACTGAGGAAACCTTTGGAACAAAGTAGCAAAAATGTACCAATTTGTTCTAAAGTGACACTGGGAGATAATCATAAAGTTATTCAGAACTTCAACATCAAGCTACACGGTAATACACCACAATCGCATGATAGAAGGGAGAACCGATAGAGGTACTCAGACTACCCTCCGCCACACACCGTCAGGTGGCTTACGGAGTATGGATGTTGATGTAGATGTAGATAGCTCAGGAGATGGTCCAGCAGCTCTTGGCAGCAATGCACTCAGTTACCTGTGTAGGGTATAGTATCTAAAAATTGTACGATAATACTCTACTGTGCATTTTATGATGCGAGGGAAGTGTTGACGCAGGTGGAAGACCAGTGTTTTGATTTGTTTGGGCTCTTGCACAAAGTTGCCGATCGTGATACGGTTGGATCATACACGAGAAAACTTACCAATAAGGCTACGTCAAATTTCCAATGATACACTTTGAAGAACACATCTGGAGAGTGTTCGCGGATTATCCCTGATGTCTTAACAATTGTCCTACCATTATGTCTCTTATTCTTGTCAGTGTTTTCCACATATGTCTTTCGTCTCCGATCCTGCGCAGGGCCTTCTCATTCTGTTCTGTTTCCGTTCACCTAATTTTCAACGTCCGTCTGTAGCACCACACCTCAAATGTGTTCAAAAGGATAGAGTAAATGCAGTTGGTGGTGGAGTATTTATTGCTGTCAGAAGTAGTTTATCTTGTAGTGAAATTGAAGTAGATAGTTCCTGCGGAACAGTATGGGTGGAGGTTATACTTGACAATCGGACTAAACTATTAATTGGATCGTTTTACCGACCCCACGGCTCAGAAGATATAGTTGCTGAACAGTTTAAGGAAATCTTGTGTCTCATTTCAAATAGGTACTCCACTTATACAATTATAGCCGGTGATGACTTCAATCTATCCTCGATACGCTGGAAAAATTATACGTTTAAAGCCGGCGGCAGGCATAAAACGTCATCCGAAATTGTACTGAATGCTTTCTCAGGAAATTATTTTGAACAATTAGTTCATGAGCCCACTCTAAGCGTAAATGGTTGCGAAAGCATACTTGATCTCTTAGCAACAAATAAACCTGGACGAATAAGGAGAATCGTGACGAATTCAGGGATTAGCGACCATAAGGCAGTTGCTGCTAGACTCAATATCGTAATAACTACAACCATCAAAAAGAAATGCAAAGTGTATCTACCTAAAAAATCTTATAAAAATGCTCTTAACGCCTTTCTAAGAGACAGTCTTCACTCCTTCCTATCTGATCATGTAAGCATAGAAAAGTTATGGAATGAGTTCAGAGAGATGGTATCGACGGCAATTGAGAGATATATGCCACATAAATTAATAAGTGATGGTGCTAATCTCCCATGGTTCACAAAACAGGTCAGATCGCCGTTGCAGAAGCAACGAATAGAGCATGCCAAATTTAAAAGAACGCAAAATCCCAAAGATTGGTAAAACCTTGTAGAAGTTCGAAATATAGTGGTTACCTTAGTGTGAGATGCTTGTAATAATTTCCACAACGAAACTTTCTCTCGGAATCTGGCAGAAAACCCAACGAAATTCTGGTCATACATAAAGCACACCAGTGGCAAGACGCAGTCAATACCTTCACTGCACGATAACAATGGTGAAGTCACTGATAACAGTGCCACTAAAGCGAAATTATTAAACACGGTTTTCCGAAACTCCTTCACCAAAGGATACGAAGTAAATATACCTGAATTTAAATTAAGAACAACTGCCAAGACGAGAAACGTGGAAGTAAATATCCTTGGTGTAGCAAAGCAGCTTAAATCACTTAATAAAGGCAATGTCTCCGATCCATATTGTATACCAGTGAGGTTCCTTTCGGGTATGCTGATACAATAGCTCCATATTTAGCAATTATATACAACTGCTCTCAGAAAGATCCGTACCTAAAGACTGGAAAATTGCTCAAGTCACACGAATACTCAAAAAGCGAAGTAGGAGTAATCAGCTGAATTATAGGTCCAAATCGCTAACGTAGATTTGCGGTAGGGTTTGGGACATATACTGTGTTTGAACATTATGAAGAACCTCGAAAAAAACGATTTATTGACACATAGTCAGCACGAATTCAGAAGACATCGTTCTTGTGAAAGCTCTTTATACTCATGAAGTAAGGAGTGCAATCGACAGGGGATGTCAAATTGATTCTATATTTCTAGATTTCCAGAAGGCTTCCGACACCGTTCCTCACAAGCGTCTTCTAATGAAACTGCGCACCTATGAAATATCGCCTCAGGATTCATGATTTCCTGTCAGAAAGGTCACAGTTCCCCAAGGAAGTGCTATAGGCCGCCGACCGGAGTGGCCGAGCTGTTCTAGGCGCTACAGTCTGGAACCGCGCGACCGCTACGGTCGCAGGTTAGAATCCTGCCTCGGGCATGGATGTGTGTGATCTCCTTAGGTTAGTTAGGTTTAAGTAGTTCTAAGTTCTAGGGGACTGATGACCTCAGCAGTTAAGTCCCATAGTGCTCAGAGCCATTTGAACCATTTTTATATCTTTTCAGAAATAAATAAGGGACGAAATACCTATGAAATATACCACATAGATACCGAAGGATATCATTGTGAGGAAGGCAAGGAAAGTATTATGAATTTCGTAAAAGAAAGGAGGAAATAAGCCTAATGTATTTCGCAATATCCAGCGTTCCCCAAGGAAGTGTATAGGCCCTCTATTGTTCCTGATCTCTATTAACGACATAGGAGACAATCTGAGGAGCCGTCTTAGATTGGTTGCAGATGATGCTGTCATTTACCGTATTGTGAAGTCATCAGACCACCAAAACGATTTAGATATCTCTATGGTGCGAAAGGTGGGAATTGGCCCTGAATAAAGAAAATTGTGAAATTATTCACATGAGTACTAAAAGAAATCCGCTAAATTTCGATTACGCGTTAAGTCACACAAATCTGAAGTCTGTAAATTTAACTAAATACTTAGGGATTACAATTAGAAATAACCTAAATTACAATGATCACATAGAAAATGTTGTGGGTAGAGCAAGCCAAAGACTGCGATTCATTGGCAGAAAACTTAGAAAATGCGACAGGTCTGCTAAAGATACTGCTTATACTTCACTTGTCCGACCTACACTGGAGCATTGCTGTACGGTATGGGATCCACATCAGGTGGGACTGACGGATGACATCGAAAAAGCTCAGAGAAGAGCAGCTCGTTTTGTATTATCGCGTAAAAGGGTAGACAGTACTATAGATATGATACGTGAATTGGAATGGCAATCATTAAATAAAAAAAGGCGTTTTTCGTTTTGACGGGATCTTCTTATGAAATTTCAGTCACCAATTTTCTCCTACGATTGTGAAAACATTGTATGTTGGCATCCACCTACATAGGGAGAAATGATCATCGTGACAAAATAAGAGAAATCAGGGATCGCACAGAAAAATCTAGGTGCTCGTTTTTCCCGCACGCTGTTCCAGAGTGGAACGGTAGAGAGACAGCTTGAAGATGCTTCATTGAACCCCCTGCCAGACATTTTATTGTGAATAGCAGAGTAATCACGTAGATGTAGATGTCGATGTTTCGATTCTCTTCTATTCCAGTTTTCCCACAGTCCATGTTTCACTACCATACAGTGTTGTATTGCAAGCGTACATTCTCAGAAATGTCCTCTCAAATTAATGCCTATTTCTGTTATTAGTAGACCTCTCTTGGCGAGGAATGCCCTTTTTGCCAGTGCTAATCTGCTTTTGATGTGCTCCTTGCTCCGTCCGTCATTGGTTCTTTTGCTGCCTCGGTAGTAGAATTCTTTGACTTCATCTACTACGTGACCATCAATTCTGATGTTCAGTTTCTCCTCGTTCTTATTTCTACTACTTCTCATTATTTTCCTCTTTCTTCTATTTACTCTCAGTTCATATTCTGTCTCATTACACTGTTCATTCCATCCAGCAGATCCTGTAATGCTTCTTCACTTTCACCGAAGATGTCAATGTCATCAGCGAATCTTATCAAAGAAATCCTCTCCCCGAAATTTAATCGCGGACTTGAATCTTTGTTTTATTTTCGTCATTGCCTCTCGATGTATAAATTGAACAGTAGGGCCGGAAGACTACTTCCCTGTCTCACACCCTTTTTAATCCGCGCTATTCGTTCTTGTTCTTCCAGTCTTATTGTTCCCTCTTGGCTTTAGCACATATTGTATATTACTCATCTTTTCCTTATAGCTCACTACTACTTTACTCAGAATTTCGAACACCTTGCACCATTTTACACTGTCGAACGCTCTTCCCAGATCGTCAAATAATGTGACGTGTCTTGATCTTTCTTCAGTCTTGTATTAGTTTATTATTCGCGGATTTAAGGTACTGGTGTTAAAGGGGAAAGTACCAGCACTACAAGCAATAAAAGCTGTTGTTGAGTGTTTCTGTGGTCAGGTTTTAATACAGTTTCCAATTGAAATGAGCCTACTGATATTTGTATTACCATATCATTTGAATGTCATTGGACCTTTACGTTATACAGAATTAAGGTGTCCATTTGCGTTGATTGTACAGTGGCGGTGGATTAAGCTGACTTGAGTAATTTGTAAGATTAACTCAAGTTACAGAATGTGTACATAAACACTGATTGTGGTGGTAAAGATTTGACTGATTTTTCAAAGGAACGCTTAAATTTTACTGTGTTTCGAAATTTTACTTAATAGCTTCGATGGCTAATAAATTTTTTAAAAGACTACTCTGTGCTAATTGGACCCACTTCCCACTCTGTTCCTGACTGACTTTTGCTGACAAATCAAATGGTTCAAATGGCTCTGAGCACTATGCGACTTAACTTCTGAGGTTATCAGTCACCTAGAACTTAGAACTAATTAAACCTAACTAACCTAAGGACATCACACACATCCATGCCCGAGGCAGGATTCGAACCTGCGACCGTAGCGGTCGCTCGGCTCCAGACTGTAGCGCCTAGAACCGCACGGCCACCCCGGCCGTCGCTGCTGACAAATCCTGAGCAGCTAAGGCGACTGGGCTCTGTAACTCTCCCCACCGTTTATGTTGGACGGCCGTTTTGCTAAGTCGACAGCTTCACAGATTTTTCGTTTAGAGGTGAATGGCTGCCTGGCTACACCAGGGGCTTGTTTAAATTGTGTCGGCCTGACACATATGCCTGGAGGTTCTGCAATTACCGATTTTAAATGTTGGCCATGCCGTAAGTACTACTTGCATTCCGAAATACACTGCCGGAAAAAATAGGAACCTGGAGAGACAACGTCAGTTTTGATTTGATGACGTCATATGCCACCTAGGGAACGGTAAATGTGCTAATAAGGAAGTGTTTCCTGTTGAGGACAACCTCAACTGAAGTAATCCATATTTCTGAAATAAACCAGTGTCATTTGTATATGAAATTTTACAGAAACATGGCCAGTTTAGTAATGTCAAATCACATCTTCAGTTGTATATCTGTAACATAGAAAACGTAATATCGACATTATATTAAAACAGATAATATCTATCCTAATAATACACGCTCTCTGACGACAAATATCAAATACTCACAAGTCAGTAAAACATTTAAGCCCTGATACGGGGATGAGGAAAACGCTACCATCTCAAAACAAAATACCCGCAACAGGTAGGGCGTCATAGTTCAAATCAACTGAGAAACTAACGAGTTAGAAGAGCGTTTACCAACAAAAAAAAGCAAAATAAGAAAACAAGAAAAGTTAAAAATCCCCAGCTAGCAATATAGAAAGCCCATGGTTGAAAACGCCCACTTCACAGCAGGAAGCAGAGGACATCAACTCTCCAACCGCCTCTCCCTGCAGGGCCGCCTTGCCAGCCAATGTGCTCACGTGTGTAATGGAGAATGCTAGAGCCACCATAGACTTAGTGAGGAAAGTTAAAAAAAAAAAAAAAACTTTTTCACGCGTATCCAAATATCAGGAGAATGACTAAGGCCCCCGTTACACAGCACAACTGTATAAACTGTAAAATATTTCATCGTAAAATATCGTTAAAACCGAATAGACCAGGCACAATGATCAATAACAGTCGAACAACTACGATATTTTGTCCTTCAAAGGCAATCAAAGGTCGATAGTACACCGTAATGTCTTTGGTCCACATGATTGTTAAAATGTGTGCTAGGATTATAGCTTTAGACTCCGCGTATTTTCTGTCTCTGCCCCTTTACTTCTCTGTCTAAGAATTTTAATTCGGTAATTACATATGATAGGGGTTGCTAGAATCACATCAGTGGCTACATAAAATAGTCTTCAAAATTCCTCACATTCTGATGGTCTCGGAACCTAATACAAAAAGCCGTCCGAAGTGACCGACCGGTTCAAGGCGCTCCAGTCTGAAACCTTGCAACCGCTACGGTCCCGGGTTCGAATCCTGCCTCGGGCACGGATGTATGTGATGTCTTTAGGTTAGTTAGGTTTAAGTAGTTCTAAGTTCTAGGGGACTGATGACCTCAGGAGTTAAGTCCCATAGTGCTCAGAGCCATTTGAATCATTTGAACCTAATACAAAATCTTCTGCTATTCTGCCCCATACACCTGACAGGACAATTGTAACCGATGATGTGTACCCTACCAGCGTCGTGCTTCTACCAAGCTTCCTTCTCTCTATGGACAAGTCTCTGGACAAGATTCTGTGAGATAAAGAACGCCGGCTTTATCTTTTTTGTCCTTCACTTTTAGCCTACTTTCTGTAAAATTGTGCCAAAGTATGGTATCCTATGGTAACCAATGAACTTGTGTCCCTCTCGTCCAACTCACTTAGTTTGATTTCATTGCCATTTTTACGGCGTATACCGTGATACGCTCATCAGGCAGAATAGTATGACCACCTACCTAATAGCTGGTATGTCCACCTTTGGCACGGATAACAGCGGCTATGCGTCGTTGCATGGAAGTAACGAGTCCTTGGTACGTTCCTGGGGGGATTTGGCACCACATCTGCACACACACGTCACCCACCACCCGTAAATTCCGGGAAGGGCTCGATCAGCTCTGACTCCACATTCAATCACATCCCAGATGTGTTTGATCGGGTTCAGATATGGTGAGCTGGGGGTCCAGTACATCAACTGGAACTCGCCGCTGTGCTCCTCGAACCATCCCATCACACTCCTGGCCTTATGACATGGCGCATTATCTTGCTGAAAAATGCGACTGCCACCGGGAAACTTGTTCGTCATGAAGGGATGTACAGTCGTGCTCAAAAGTATCCTAACGACCTGAATTGCATTTCTCCGGATTCGCATGCAACCCACATAACGCAGCTGTCTAGCAGATCCTCTACTCGCTCCTTGGTACAGTCGTTTGACTAGTGAAAATGGTTCCAACAAGTCACCACGAGAAAACACTGCCCTGTATCGCAATAACTCAAGATGTAAAGTAATACTACGATACTACAAATATCAGGGAACACCTTATCACAGATAAGACTGTCCTTAAGGATTGTAAGCTCACATTTATTACAATAAATGACATACCTGAAATGTTACAACGCTAATTATTACGTCGGATAGGTAATGCACGTAGTAAGTTCGTCGTAGTCATGATTTCCTCTTCAAAGTAACATACGGTACTTATTATTAAACACAAAATGAAATTAAAAATTTAAGTTATTCACGAGCAGCTAGTTGAGAATATGTATGAAATTCAAATGACACGACGAACCGTCTCGTTCTGCATATGAATTCAAACCCAAGTCATGCAGACTAAGCAAAGATTTCGTGACTGACGAAAACTAACAGTCACCCCTCATTAGGCATACAGAGAGTGATATACCTTGATTTTAGACAGTATCAATTAGCAAATACCAACTGTAAATTACATAACGCAAACATTTTTAACGGACGCAAATTCCTAACCAGCACCTATTGTCCCTGTTAACGAACTACGAGAAATGTTAAATATTGTTTCTTAACAAGTAACTTACTTGGAATGCTGTGAGGTAAACGTTTGTGTTGGACAGGGATTCGAACCCAGAACCTAATAAGGTAGATATCGAAGTACAATCAACTGTGACATATCGCATTTTCTCGGCAGTAGCTAGATGTTTTAACTGAAATGACGAGACGAACATTAATTTTTTTCTTCCCAGGACTACACCCCAGCACCTATCGCTGTTATATTCTAGAGAATACGAACGTTAAATATGGGTTTGTTGCACCAGCAGTGACATGTGAGCATGTTTGAACTAGAAATAATATGACGAAAAGTTCAGTGCTGACTGGGAATCGAACCCCACATATATCGTTGTTGACTACACCCAAAGAGACGCCAGCTACCAAATGTTTCTCCACCAGCAGCTCGGAATAACATCGTGAACTTACAGTGATCTCGCAAATAGTTCTGTGTCTCAGTGGGAGTCAAAATCGTCAAATATCTTTAGTGTGGACAACGAATGAAGATACATTAAACATTGAAATTATTATCCACCAGCAGACAGGTGTTCTCATGGTAGATCTTGATAATACATAATGAAATCTTTAGTGCCGGGCCAGGATTCGAACCCATTCACGCGCAAAATGTGGAGATGTTGAGGAATCTGCAGTTTTGAACAAACAATAAATTGTAGCCGAGCTGTATTGTCACGAAGGGAACATATGCCGCGCTAAGGGCGCTTGTACTTACAAGCTAATAGTTGTCACCATTCGGCTCAGCGTGAAGGGGTACTTCGTACCTTGGTACACAGGGCACATGTCGTTTCTGACGCTGAGACTTTGCCAGCTGAGCTGTCCCATCTTGAAGTTACATTTCGTCAAAATGGTTATAGTGATAGACAGATTGAACGTGCGTTGCGCTATCGACCAACTGTACATCGGGTGATTGATGATAATTCTGAGTCAACACCTAAGTCTACTGCCTTTTTGCCTTACGTAGGAAACACGTCCAATAAGATCGGTCGTATTTTACGGAAATACAATGTGAAATGTGTTTTCCGACCTCCATCTAAAATTAGAGCACTTTTGAGTTCCGTTAAGGATGATCTTGGACTGCGTAAGGCGGGTGTATATCGTATTCCTTGTAGCTGCGGCATGACATATATTGGTCAAACTATCAGGACCGTGGAGGACAGATGTACTGAGCATAAACGGCACACACGATTACAGCAGCCAAATAGATCTGCTATTGCCGAACATTGCTTGGATACTGGTCACCCCATGTTATATAATAACACCGAGATATTGGCATGCACGTCCAGCTGTTGGGACAGTGTCATTAGTGAGGCAGTTGAGATTAAATTAGCGAGCAACCTCGTTAACAGGGATGGAGGCTTCTGTTTAAACTCTGTTTGGAATCCGGCTCTCTCCCTTGTCAAAAAACAGAGGAACAGAGTCAATGCTGCCTCACCTGCGAATTTATAGTCTCACTATCGATAGCTCTGAGTTTGGTCATCTTTGGTGGCACTAGTGTTCAGTGTGTGTGTGTTATCTTTCCTGCTTCTCTCCGAGAACCGAGGTATTGAATTTGCATGTACGCCGCCTGTCCGTTGCAGTTTGCCTTGAAAATGGCGGGGTGTTCTCCCGCCGAAATATCGGCGGTCGCTGAAAGTGTTACCTGGCTGAATTCCCGGAAGTTATTTGAAGGTTTGAAGAATAATAAAATGCCACTACCAGACGACAGCTAATGTAGAAAATACTTTTCCGACGTATTTTGGCACGATGCGCTCTCCCCATACATAAAACAAAAGTTTCGAGATGCGTCTGCTGCCTGGTTGTCTATTAAACCTGAAAAGAATAAAATGTCACAGAAGTTAGCCCTTTTCCCACATGCGACTATTTTGGGTTGAGAAGTGAAGAGAAGTATGTTACAAGTTCCATTAGTTTGATAACTTTAGCAGACAGCAGAACTGCGTTTTAAAAAAATATAGCAGTGAATGCATTCGAACTCGATACACGTTGTCTACCTCGCGCGATAGGTAGCATTACACTACTAGCTGACACGTAGCTATAACAGCTCCAGATGTCAAGAACAATTCCTCCAGAACTTCTGCAGTCCACCGCGCTGTGGGATAATGCATATGGCCACGTCAATACCTATGAGAGACAAACAGTTATACCTTTTCTTTTGCACTGTACGACGGTCTCAACAAACAGATAGCGCTCAGTAGCTCAAGTGGAAAGGAACACTACCTATTTAAATTTCTGCATCCTACACTGTGGACAGTTCTGTGTAGGTGGCAGTTACGTGATTTTATTTCAGTGATTACAAAATGAAGTTGAATGTATGCACTGGGTAGCCGAGGCATCTAGTTCATGGTGATTCGGTCAACCAAGTAAATGAATTTACTGAACATGCAGCAAACTGACACAGGCAGCCTATGTGTCAGAATTCTCAGCCAGTGTGGCACAACAGCGTTATGATAGAAAAATGAGCAAGTGATGAGAGGATTTGGTGGTCTGTTGGTCTGATGATAGGTTCATATGTATATGGTCTGGGTTCGATTCCAACTTCGGTCAGTGATTTTAGATAGGGAGAGTCAGATTCCATTCTCTTCTGGCTACACCAAGTGAAGAACATATAATGGCATTGTGGTCTGAAATTCACTTTAAAAATGATATTCCTTCTCTACCAAGTAGACGTTAGGTTGAGCCACAATAAAGTCTGGAGTGGCGACATATAGAAACTCCATCGCCAGTAACATTTCTTGTAGTAGTTATTTATTTCTAGTAACGAAACAAACGCTATATAGGATCACAGGACACTTATTCCATCTTTTATCTGAGCTTCTGTATGTCGATAAAATTGGTTCTGAACTGCGAATGCAACTCAGACCGCCCTTAGCGCGGAATATGTTCCCTTCGTGACAATACAGCTCGGCTACAATTTGTTGTTTGTTCAAAACTGCCGATTCCTCAACATCTCCACATTTTGCGCTTGAATGGGTTCGAATCCGGGCCCGGCACTAAAGATTTTGTTATGTATTATCAAGATCTACCATGAGAACAACTATCTGCTGGTGGATAATAATTTCAATGTTTAATGTATTTTCATTCGTTGTCCACACTAAAGATATTTGACGATTTTGACTCCCACTGAGACACAGAACTATTTGCGAGATCACTGTAAGTTCACGATGTTATTCCGAGCTGCTGGTGGAGAAACATTTGGTAGCTGGCGTCTCTTTGTGTGTAGTCAACAACGATATATGTGGGGTTCGATTCCCAGTCAGCACTGAACTTTTCGTCATATTATTTCTAGTTCAAACATGCTCACATGTCACTGCTGGTGCAACAAACCCATATTTAACGTTCGTATTCTCTAGAATATAACAGCGATAGGTGCTGGGTTGTAGTCCTGGGAAGGAAAAAATTAATGTTCGTCTCGTCATTTCAGTTAAAACATCTAGCTACTGCCGTGAAAATGCGATATGTTACAGTTGATTGTACTTCGATATCTACCTTATTAGGTTCTGGGTTCGAATCCCTGTCCAACACAAACGTTTACCTCACAGCATTTCAAGTAAGTTACTTGTTAAGAAACAATATTTAACATCTCTCATAGTTCGTTAACAGGGACAATAGATGCTGGTTAGGAATTTGCGTCCGTTAAAAATGTTTGCGTTATGTAATTTAAAGTTGGTATTTACTAATTGATACTGTCTAGAATCTAGGTATATGACTCTCTGTATGCCTAATCACGAATGACAGTTACCGTTAGTCACGAAATCTTTGCTTAGTCTGCATGTCCTGGGTTTGATTCCATACGCAGAACGAGACGGTTCGTCGTGTCATTTGAATTTCATACATATTCTCAACTAGCTGCTCGTGAATAACTTAGGTTGTAATGTCATTTTGTGTTTAATAATAAGTACGGTATGTTACTTTGAAGAGGAAATCATGACTACGACGAACTTACTACGTGCATTACCTGTCTGACGTAGTAATTAGAGTGGTAACATTTCAGATATGTCATTTATTGTAATAAATGTGAGCTTACAATCCTTAAGGACAGTCTTATCTGTGATAAGGTGTTCCCTGATATTTGTAGTATCGTAGTATTACTTTACATCTTGAGTTATTGCGATGCAGGGCAGTGTTTTCTTGTGGTGACTTGTTGGAACCATTTTCAATAGTCAAACGACTGTACCAAGGAGCGAGTAGAGGATCTGCTAGACAGCTGCGTTATGTGGGTTGCATGCGAATCCGGCGAAATGCAATTCAGGTCGTTCGGATGCTTTTGAGTATGACTGTACGTGTCTGCAACCAGTGTATGGTACTCCTTGGCAATCATGGTGCTTTGCCCGAGCTCCATTGTACCCATGGACACTCACGTGATTGTAGTGGAGCTGCCGCCAACTTGTCTCCGACCCAAAGTACAAGGCGTCAAGGAGTAGTCCTCCTGGAAGACGATACATTGGCGCCCTCCCTGGGCGTGACGAGGAAGGTATTCATCATACCACGCAACGCTCTGCCACTGCGCCAGCGTCCAATGCCGATGGTGAAGTGCCCTTTTCAGTCGTA
Source organism: Schistocerca piceifrons (assembly GCF_021461385.2). NCBI lineage: Eukaryota > Metazoa > Arthropoda > Insecta > Orthoptera > Acrididae > Schistocerca > Schistocerca piceifrons. Next base: position 270,179,546 of record NC_060142.1, on the reverse strand, counting down.
GTCACCGATATCGTGTTGTTTGCATTGGCACATGCATGGGTCCTGGGCTACGAAGGCACGTTGTCAGGAGTGTTCGGTGCACTGTGTGTTCAGGATTAAAGTCTGATGTTAGTTCCGCCATATTACGCAGCCTGTTCTGTTTCAATAGTCTGTCCAGCCTACGACGTCCGATATCCGTCTCAATCCCACGACGTCTTGACGTGGCTTCATCTTGGTCTCCGCCTTGTTGAAGAAACTCGCTACAGCATTCCTCGAACCGCTGTCGAGAAGTGCAGTTTCCGAAACGCATGTGCTGACCTCCGGGCCATCACAATCTGCCCTCGGCCAAACACAAATAGATCGCACGCTTCCTTATTCTATATACGGACACTAGAGTCGCTGGTACTACGTGCACCGTGCATGTGTCTGACTAGCAGTCATTCTTTGCCACGTGGAGCTGCTGTCACTTATATCGATAGCGGGTCGGAGGTCGTAATGTTCTGGCTACTCAGAGTAACTATTGTTATATCACTGGAATCCCCCCGTTGACATTTGCAACATGTAAAATACTGTGAAATTCTCGATCATGTGCCATCTTACACAAAGATACACTGTGAACAAGATACAACATTGATCTAAAAGCTGCCATCTTGGCGGCCGGAGTGGCCGTGCGGTTCTAGGCGCTACAGTCTGGAACCGAGTGACCGCTACGGTCGCAGGTTCGAATCCTGCCTCGGGCATGGATGTGTGTGATGTCCTTAGGTTAGTTAGGTTTAATTAGTTCTACCTTCTAGGCGACTGATGACCTCAGAAGTTAAGTCGCATAGTGCTCAGAGCCATTTGAACCATTTGAGCTGCCATCTTGTTCACAAGGAGTATAACAGTAACCACCACTGTAGCCTTTCTAAAACTATGATACTCAGTCCTTGTATGTTGTAAGGAAGTTTTTTGATCTAAATAACATAGAACCCGTAGTCTAGCGTAAGCGTCTTTGTTTAGTAATCAAAACACCGACTGTTCAAGACTCGAAACCCGCCACCGCCCAAATTTTCATTAATAATCGGCATTGGCGGCCGAAGACTTCTAGCATAAAACTTCACCCTCATTCTGCCAAAGGCCTTGTCAGAGATGGCGGAAGAGCAGATACAGGTTGAGGGCACTCTCTCGCCCTTGGGTTCGGAAACTGCCCTTAAAGGTGGAAGAATCGGCAATGATCAACGGCATGAGGTTGCAGGAGACAATGGAAACTACTGCATTAAAGACACATAACGTGTATCTTCAGGACATGTCTGTAATTGAAAAAGTGTCATGATGATCTCTCCATTGGCAACAGATTTTGGAATGGTCCCCCATTCGGATTCTGGCAGGGGACTACCAAGGGGGAGGTGACCATGAGAAAAAGATTGAATATTCAACAAGACTATAAAGTTCAGTCTAGATATAGTAGGGGTCAGTGACGTGAAAAGGAAAGAAGACAAGTATTTCTGTTCAGATGAGTGTAGGGAAACATCAACAGCAGCAGAAATGGTGTAACTGGAGTAGGATCCGTTATCAACAGGATGGCACGGCTGAGAGTGTGTTACAGTGAACACTTCAGCGATAGGGTTGCTCTTGTCAGGATCGATAGCAAATCAACACCGACGACGATAGTTCAGGTATACAAGCCTATGTCGGAAGCTGAATATGAAAAGATAGAAAAAGTATATGAGGATATTGAAAAGGAAATACAGTACGTAAAAGGAGATGAAAATCTGATAGTCATAGGGGACTGGAATGCAGTTGTAGGGGAAGAAGGAAAAAGGTAGAGGAGAATATGGGCTTGGGAGAAGGAATGAGAAAGGAGAAAGATTAATTGAATTCTGTAATAAATTTCAGCTAGTAATAGCGAATACTTTGTTCAAGAATCACAAGTTGAGGAGGTATACTTGGAAAAGGTCAGGTGGTATGGGAAGACTTCAGTTAGGTTACATCATGGTCAGGTAGAGGCTCCTAAACCAGATACTTGATTGTAAGGCTTACTCAGGAGTGGACGCAGACTCAGATCAAAATTTAGTAATGATGAAAAGTAGGTTGAAGTTTAAGAGATTAGTCAGGAATAATCAATATACAAAGAAGTAGGATACGGAACTACTAATGAATGACGAGGCACGCTTGAAGTTCTCTAAGGCTATAGATGCAGGAGTGAGGAATACCTTTGTAGGCAGTACAGTTGAAGAGGAATGGACATCTCTAAAAAGGGCAATCACAGAAGTTGGAATAAATAACATAGGTACAAAGAAGTTAACTGCGAAGAAATTTGGATAACAGAAGAAATACTTCAGTTGATCGATGAAAGAAGGAAGTAGAAAAGTGTTCAGGGGATCTTAGAAATACAGAAATACAACACAGTGAGGAATGAAATGTATAGGAAGTGCAGGGAAGCTAAGACGAAATGGCTGCATGAAAGTGTGAAGAAATCAAAAAAGAAATGTTTGTCGGAAGGACTGACTCTGCGTTTTGGAAGGTCAAAACGGCCTTCGGTGAAATTAAAAGCACGGGTGCTAACATTAAGAGTGCTACGGGAATTCCACTGTTAAATGCAGAGGAGAGAGCAGACAGGTGGAAATAATATATTCAAAGCCTTAATGAGGGGGAAGATTTGTCTGATGTAATAGAAGAAGAAACAGGAGTCGACTTAGAAGAGATATGGGAGCCAATATTAGAATCAGAATTTAAAAGAGTTTTGGAGGACTTAAGGTCAAATAAGGCAGAAGGGATAGATAACATTGCATCAGAATTTCTAAAATAATTGGGGGAAGAAGCAACAAAACGGCTATCCACGTTGCTGTGTAGCAGGTATGAGTCTGGCGACATGCCATGTGACTTTCGGAAAAGCATCATCCACACAATTTCGAAGACTCCAAGAACTGACAGGTGAGAGAATTATCTCAAAATCAGCTTGACAGCTCATGCATCCAAGTTGCTGACAAGAATACTATACAGAAGAATGTAACGGAAAATTGAAGATGTGTTGGGTATGATCAATTTGGCTTCAGGAAAAGTAAAGACACCAGAGGCAATTTTGTCGTTGCTGTTGATAATGCAAGCAAGGCTAAAGGAAAGCCAAGACACGTTCATAGGGTTTGTCGACCTGGAAAAAGCGTCTGACAACGTAAACAGGTGCAAGATGTTCGAAATTCTGTGAAAAATAGGGATAAGCTACAGGGAGAGACGGATAACATACAATATGTACAAAAAAAGTCAGGAGTTTAGCCAGTGTCACCTATGGTGATTTATTTATGGGAGATTTCGAGGGTAAGCCCGTGGACTCCACAAGCTTTAAGCCATTGGTCTTAAGGAGGTGTGAAGCTAACATAGTGCGGTATGGCTTCACGGAACAGACGATTAGCGTCACTTTGTAGAGTATTTTTTAATTCGATCTACCCAAGTATTCAGTTCAACAGAGAAATAAATATGATGGCTACCTCGCGTTGCTGGACGTTCTCGTTCAGCGTGCAGTTGTTGGTGCAGCATTTTGCAAAGCCAGGCAAACGAAACTGTATCACACGCCAGCGTTAGTCATCAATCCTCTTACACCACTGGTGTCCTTAAAACCTTAGTAGATACGCGCACATTACCTCTGTAAAAGAATTCCTGCAGCATCAATTCGAACACCTGAAGAAAATCTTCTAATAAAATGGATATCTATTACTAAAAACAGTTCACAAGGCATTGCATGAATACAAGGACGCAGTAAAAAAGAAGAGGGTGATACTTTCAAGACTATTTCTTTTGTACTTTAGGCGGGTGTTCTTTCCTCGCTGATAGGGCATATCATTGAAAAATACAACCTCCCACCTTCCTCCGAATACCACTGCTCCGCTCGATGAAGATACTTGTGGTTTCTAAAGATGGGTGTTCCAAGTCAGAAATTTAGTGGTTTACCTTGGGACTATTTGATATTCTGGATTACAACCCGTTACTTTGCGTCTTGTGTCCTCCCACAATACTCAGTATGTGTGTTTATACCCTCATAGAAATTGATATTGGCCATGTGAGTTAAGACTGAGACAACACAGAAAGTATACACTTCAAGGCACTAACAGACTGGAAGAATATAACAGCACTACACGGAATGCCTGAAATAACTGGAAGTGAACTTGCTGCTTTCAAAAGAACTAAAGATAGTGTTCCAACTAGTCTTCGTCTTTTCCTGGACTTATCCAGTTAACATGGTCAGCATGCTTTACATCACCTTGGTTCCGAGAGTTCGGGAACCTACACAGAAAACTGGAATAGAGATCAACATAAACATCATTTCCGCCCTTTTTATTGCTCATGAGAATCACACATTGCATGTTGTACCAACATACAGCGTGACCTTCAGAGGTGATGGTCCAGATTGCTGTACACGCCGGTACCTCTAATACCCACTTAGCACGACATCTTGCACTGACACATGCTTGTATTCGTCGTGCATGCTATCCACAAGTTCATCAAGGCACTGTTGGTTCAGATTGTCCTACACCTCAACGGCGATTCGGCGTAGATCCCTCCGAGTGGTTAGTGGATCACGTCGTCCATAAACAGCGCTTTTCAGTCTACCCCAGGCATGTTTGATAGGGTTCATATCTGGAGAACATGCTGGCCACTCTAGTCGAGCGATGTCGTTATCCTGAAGGAAGTCATTCAGAAGATGTGCACAATGGGAGCGCGAATTGTCGTCCATGAAGACGAATGCCTCGCGATTATGCTGGCGATATGGTTGTCCTATCGGTCGGTGGATGGCATTCACATATCGTACAGCCGTTACGGCGCCTTCCGTGACCACCAGCGGCGTACGTCGGCCCCACATAATGCCACCGCAAAACAGCAGGGAACCTCCACCTTGGTTCACTCGCTAGACAGTGTGTCTAAGGCGCTCAGTCTGACCGGGTTGCCTCCAAACACGTCTCCGACGATTGTCTGGTTGAAGGCATATGCGACATTCATTGGTGAAGAGAATGTGATGCCAATCCTGAGCGATCCATTTGGCATGTTGTTGGGGCCATCTATAGCGCGCTGCATGGTGTCGTGGTTGCAAAGATGGACCTCGCCATGGACGTCGGGAGTGAAGGTGCGTATCATGCAGCCTATTGCGCACAATTTGAGTAGTAACACGATGTCCTGTGGCTGCACGAAAAGCATTATTCAACATGGTGGCGTTACTATCAGGGTTCCTCCGAGCCACAATCCGTAGATAGCGGTCATCTACTGCAGTTGTAGCCCTTGGGTGGTCTGAGCGAGGCATGTCATCGGCAGTTCCTGTCTCTCTGTATCTCCTCCATGTCCGAACAACCTCGCTTTTGGTTCACTCCGAGACGCCTGGCTTTCCTTGTTGAGAGCCCTTCTTGGCACAAGGTAACAATGCGGAAGCAATCGAACCGGTATGGACCGTCTAGGCATGATTGAACTACAGATAACACTAGCCGTGTACCTCCTTCCTGATGGAATGACTGGAACTGATCGGCTGTCGGACCATAGGCGCTGCTCATGCTTGGTTGATTACATCTTTGGGCGGGTTTAGTGACATCTCTGAACAGCCAAAGGGACTGCGTCTGTGATACAATATCCACAGTCCACGAGTATCTTCAGGAGTTCTGGGAACCGGGATGATGCAAAACTTTTTTTGATTATATATGTATATACGTTTTCGAAATGTTTACGAATCATGTAGTTGAGGCTTGACGTGAGTACGAGTCCGTTATTCCCCTAGAAGTATGATGGGAAACCGCCTAAAAACCACATCTAGTGTGGCCGGGACACTGGCCCTCTAGTTAAGTTCCAAGTGGATTCGAGCCGAAGCTGGCGCGTTTCCCCGAATTCCGGAAGAAACATGCTAACGATCGCGGCTATCTGGACGGGTAAATGTTCCGGCCAATACGGCATGTAATGGGTGTCCATCCAAAGGGACGTCATGCGCATTTTCTCTGGTGTTTTGGTACATATTAGCAATTTCATTTTTATAAAGCGTAGCTGGAGTCAGCTCAAACGAATATTGTTCACCGTGTTCTTCATGCTACGGCCAGACAACCAGAACTTGTTTGCGTATCACCTATCAAGGGGCTCTCACGTATACTGAGGGAACGTTCTTCGGTTTACCCACGGTCCTACTTGGCTTCAAGAACTTTTACGATGTAAATTCCCCTCAGGGAGGTTGCACACAAAAAGGTTTTGAATTAAATCCTCTATGAAAGTTCACTGTTTATTAGCGAATAAGCCCGCGGATTATAAGTAGAATCTGACTTCGTTCAGCTAGAGAAAATTTCCTTACATCGCTAATAACTCCAAAATTAACAAAATTATTTATAAATTCCGACTAACAAAATACGTATGGTAAACATCAGCATCAGCTGTAACGCAACTTCGATTATATTTCATACATAGTACATCCAAATAGCAACTTTCCCCTAACTAGCCTGGAATGATTCTTAAGTTCAACTATATTTCAATAGTAACATCTGGCCTACGCCATTAACATGACTTCAAAAAGAAATAAAAGGACAATCTTACAATCAATTATTTTTTCATACTGATCTCTTCAGCGATGCTCTGTTCGGAACTCCATGGTGGTCGATCCATTGTACAGCAACTATCGCTGATCGCGTCTTTGGCGTCAGTCTCTAGAGCAACTGGTCAGCCAAGGCAACTTAGTTTCTACAAAGGATATTTCTGCAACAGATTTACCAACACATTAGCATTTACGAAGTTTTCCCGCAGCTACAGATCGTCCAGGTCTCAGCAGAAGTTGCAGCCATCTTTGTTATGTACCCGTGCTCTAGAGAACGCCAAGAAATCGGGAAAGACGTTATAGGCATACCTTCATAAGCACCAGCAGCAACTAAAGCAGCGACGGCCGGGGTGGCCGAGCGGTTCTAGGGGCTACAGTCTGGAACCGCGCGACCGCTACGGTCGCAGGTTCGAATCCTGCCTCGGGCATGGATGTGTGTGATGTCCTTAGGTTAGTTAGGTTTAAGTAGTTGTAAGTTCCAGGGGACTGATGACCTCAGAAGTTAAGTTCCATAGTGCTTAGAGCCATTTGAACCATTTGAACTAAAGCAGCGTTACTGCATGGGTGTGGCAGCCAGCACGGACAAGGGCGTTGCTTTCGCTACTGGGGTTCTGGTTATTCTTCATGTCTTACGCTAAAAGAAATATCGCGCTAGACTGATTTGGGACAGTTGTATCGAATGGGCTCGTTGGAAGACCTCTTTTAAAAACGATTTTGTTTATAACCGGACACAGACCGGCGGCTTCCTTCGGCACTGGCCGTCGCATGAAGGACGTGCTGAGCAGTATTCGTCTGATCCGACTCTATTTTTTTTTTTTTTTTTTTTTTTTTTGGTCATCAGTCTACTGACTGGTTTGATGAGGCCCGCCACGAATTCCTTTCCTGTGCTAACCTCTTCATCTCAGAGTAGCACTTGCAACCTACGTCCTCAATTATTTGCTTGACGTATTCCAATCTCTGTCTTCCTCTACAGTTTTTGCCCTCTACAGCTCCCTCTAGTACCATGGAAGTCATTCCCTCATGTCTTAGCAGATGTCCTATTATCCTGTCCCTTCTCCTTATCAGTGTTTTCCACATATTCCTTTCCTCTCCGATTCTGCGTAGAACCTCCTCATTCCTTACCTTATCAGTCCACCTAATTTTCAACATTCGTCTATAGCACCACATCTCAAATGCTTCGATTCTCTTCTGTTCCGGTTTTCCCACAGTCCATGTTTCACTACCATACAATGCTGTACTTCAGACGTACATCCTCAGAAATGTCTTCCTCAAATTAAGGCCGGTATTTGATATTAGTAGACTTCTCTTGGCCAGAAATGCCTTTTTTGCCATAGCGAGTCTGCTTTTGATGTCCTCCTTGCTCCGTCCGTCATTGGTTATTTTACTGCCAAGGTTGCAGAATTCCTTAACTTCATTGACTTCGTGACCATCAATCCTGATGTTAAGTTTCTCGCTGTTCTCTTTTCTACTACTTCTCATTACCTTCGTCTTTCTCTGATTTACTCTCAAACCATACTGTGTACTCGTTAGACTGTTCATTCCGTTCAGCATATCATTTAATTCTTCTTCGCTTTCACTCAGGATAGCAATGTCATCAGCGAATCGTATCATTGATATCCTTTCACCTTGTATTTTAATTCCACTCCTGAACCTTTCTTTTATTTCCATCATTGCTTCCTCGATGTACAGATTGAAGAGTAGGGGCGAAAGGCTACAGCCTTGTCTTACACCCTTCTTAATACGAGCACTTCGTTCTTGATCGTCCACTCTTATTATTCCCTCTTGGTTGTTGTACATATTGTATATGACCCGTCTCTCCATATAGCTTACCCCTACTTTTTTCAGAATCTCGAACAGCTTGCTCCATTTTACATTGTCGAACGCTTTTTCCAGGTCGAGAAATCCTATGAAAGTGTCTTGATTTTTCTTTAGCGCTGCTTCCATTATTAGCCGTAACGTCAGAATTGCCTCTCTCGTCCCTTTACTTTTCCTAAAGCCAAACTGATCGTCACCTAGCGCATTCTCAAATTTCTTTTCCATTCTTCTGTATATTATTCTTGTAAGCAGCTTCGATGCATGAGCTGATTGTGCGATAATTCTCGCACTTGTCAGCTCTTGCCGTCTTCGGAACTGTGTGGATGATGCTTTTCCGTAAGTCAGATGGTATATCGCCAGACTCATATATTCTACACACCAACGTGAATAGTCGTTTTGTTGCCACTTCCCCCAATGATTTTAGAAATTCTGATGGAATGTTATCAATCCCTTCTGCCTTATTTGACCGTAAGTCCTCCAAAGCTCTTTTAAATTCAGATTCTAATACTGGATCCCCTATCTCTTCTAAATCGACCCCTGTTTCTTCTTCTATCACATCAGACAAATCTTCACCCTCATAGAGGCTTTCAATCTATTCTTTCCACTTATCTGCTCTCTCCTCTGCATTTAACAGTGGAAATCCCGTTGCACTCTTAATGTTACCACCGTTGCTTTTAATGTCACCAAAGGTTGTTTTGACTTTCCTGTATGCTGAGTCTGTCCTTCCGACAATCATATCTTTTTCGATGTCTTCACATTTTTCCTGCAGCCATTTCGTCTTAGTTTCCCTGCACTTCCTATTTATTTCATTCCTCAGCGACTTGTATTTCTGTATTCCTGATTTTCCCGGAACATGTTTGTACTTCCTCCTTTCATCAGTCAACTGAAATATTTCTTCTGTTACCCATGGTTTCTTCGAAAGCTACCTTCTTTGTACCTATGTTTTCCTTCCCAACTTCTGTAATGGCCCTTTTTAGAGATGTACATTCCTCTTCAACTGTAGTGCCTATTGCGTTATTCCTTGTTGCTGTATCTATAGCGTTAGAGAGCTTCAAACGTATCTCGTCATTCCTTAGTACTTCCGTATCCCACTTCTTTGCGTATTGATTCTTCCTGACTAATGTCTTGAACTTCAGCCTACTCTTCATCACTACTATATTGTGATCTGAGTCTACATCTGCTCCTGAGTACGCCTTACAATCCAGTATCTGATTTTGGAATCTCTGTCTGACCATGATGTAATCTAATTGAAATCTTCCCGTATCTCCCGGCCTTTTCCAAGTATACCTCCTCCTCTTGTGATTCTTGAACAGGGTATTCGCTATTACTAGCTGAAACTTGTTACTGAACTCAATTAGTCTTTCTCCTCTTTCATTCCTTGTCCCAAGCCTATACTCTCCTGTAACCTTTTCTGCTACTCCTTCCCCTACAACTGCATTCCAGTCGCCCATGACTATTAGATTTTCGTCCCCCGTTACATACTGCATTACCCTTTCAATATCCTCATAAACTTTCTCTCACTGTTCATTTTCAGCTTGCGACGTCGGCATGTATACCTGAACTATCGTTGTCGGTGTTGGTCTGCTGTCGATTCTGATTAGAACAACCCAGTCACTGAACTGTTCACAGTAACACACCCTCTGCCCTACCTTCCTATTCATAACGAATCCTACACCTGTTATACCATTTTCTGCTGCTGTTGATATTACCCGATACTCATCTGCCCAGAAATCCTTGTCTTCCTTCCACTTCACTTCACTGACCCCTACTATATCTAGATTGAGCCTTTGCATTTCCCTTTTCAGATTTTCTAGTTTTCCTACCACGTTCAAGCTTCTGACATTCCGCGCCCCTACTCGTAGAACGTTATCCTTTCGTTGATTATTCAATCTTTTTCTCATGGTTACCTCCCCTTTGGCAGTCCCCTCCCGGAGATCGGAATGGGGGACTATTCCGGAATCTTTTGCCAATGGAGAGAACACCATGACACTTCTTCAATTACAGGCCACATGTCCTGTGGATACACGTTACGTGTCTTTAATGCAGTGGTTTCCATTGCCTTCTGCATCCTCATGTCGTTGATCATTGCTGATTATTCCGCGTTTAGTGGCAATTTTCCACCCCTAGGACAAGAGAGTGCCCTGAACCTCTATTCGCTCCTCCGCCCTCTTTGACAAGGCCGTTGGCAGAATGAGGCTGACTTCTTATGCCGGAAGTCTTCGGGCGCCAATGCTGATTATTTATCGAAATTTAGGCAGTGGCGGGGATCGAACGCGGGACCGAAGACGTTTTGATTATGAATCAAAGACGCTACCCTTTTTTTTTAATCTCATTTTGTTCGCTTTTGTTCCTTGCATCTGCTCGGGGCGGGACGTCCTAAAACATCCGTTGAAGTTCGTTGTTGATCGATTAGCTCAGTTTTTTTATTACAGAGCGCTGCTAACCCTCTGACCGAACACGCTGAGATACCGTGCCAGCGCCCCTAGACCACGGGCTAATTACATTGCTCTAAAACGAAACTGCAAGTATCCAGCGAAACTCGAGAAGAAATGCGCATGGCGGCTCTTAGGAGGGACTCTCGGTATAATATCTTTTCAGAAATAAATAAGTAAAGAAATACCTATGAAATATACCACATAGATACCGCAGGATATCATTGTGACGAAGGCAAGGGAAGTATTATGCATTTCGTAAAAGAAATGAGGAAATAAGCCGAATGTATTTCGCAATCACTGAAGATACATGACCACAAAGGTATTCATTAGAACGATAAAGTGAACGGAACGCAGAGGTCATAAATCAGCATCGACGAGTGTCAGTACACGGAATGAGATGTTGTCTGCGAGTAATGGAGTGTCACGACCGCAAATTCCACTGCGACGTAATCGGCGGTAACGAGCCTGATTTTCCGCTGACCGCCCCCGGTGCCAGTCGGCAGTCGGCAATCGCCAGTCTTCAGTTGCGCCCATGCCTAATGCACGCCAGTAATCACACGCCGGCCGCAAGCCGTTTATCACCCCGTGTGACCAGTCCATACCGCTTACCGCGTCTCGTCTCTGAGTTTTGGCTGTGGCCAGTAGCTTGTTCACCCACTTACCGTCTCACCCTAGAGTTACATTTGCAGCTCACCTCTTCAATTGCTATCCTCGGGTTAAGATTTCAGTTGCATCTTTTGTTAAGTGCATAACACTTGTTCTGGATGGTATGCAGGCCTTAAATTCCAGTATGTTAGAATTCTTGCTGCGGTTTATGATGTGCTGAATCAGTTCTTCGGCTGATAACTTCTTTTCCAACTTCTTCAAATTTTTCCTGCAGCCATTTCGCCTTGACTTCCCTACCATTCGCAATTGTTTCATTTGTACGTAACTTATAGTACCCTATTCCTGACTTTCCCAGCACGCGTTTGTACCTGCTTCGTTCGTCGATCAGCTGAAGTTTTTCTTCAGCTATCCAAGGTGTCTTCGCAGTTATGATCCTCGTATCAGTACCTATTTTTGTCTTTCCAGCTTCCGTGATGACCATTTTCAGAGACGTCCGTTCTTCTTCCAATGAACTGCTAACTGTGGTATTCACTACCGCATCATCTAAAAGCCTTAGGGAACATCAAACGCATCTCACCATTCCTCTGTACTCCAGCATACCATTTCTTTCCACGTGATTCTTCCGAACCAATCTCTTAATCTTCAGTCTACTCTTCATCATTACTAAATTGTGATTCGAGTCTGTATCTGTTACTTGATATGTCTCACAATCCGAAATCTGATTTCAAAATGTCTTTCTGACTATGATGTAATTAAACTGGAATCTTCCTGTGCCTCTGTACCTTTTCCAAGAATACCTACACCTCTTGTGATTTATGAGCAGTGTATTCGCTATGGTTTATTGAAATTACTGTTAGTTGGCGTTTGTCACTTGCTACTACAGTGGTACCACGTCGCCTACGACTTCTGCTCGGTTACAGGCAATACACAAACGTGTTGGGTCACTTCTCAAGTGCTGTTACTTAGACGGAGCTCTAAAAATGAGCAGTGTTGACAGCGGCCGCCGTAGGTATGACGGGAACCCTAAATGCTCCGTCCAAGCCTGATTTCTAGTGACCAATGACTAAGCTGCAGCAAGCGATCTTTTAGTAGGGCAGAATAACTCGTGATGTGCAAGTTGTTCGAGAAAATGGCGATCAACAACCTGCGCTTGCTTTGTTCAATTCGACTGAAACTAACCTCTACGAGCGAATTCAAGAAAGAAAAATTTCATTGCAGAAACAGACATAATGTCTGATGGGATTCCGCAATCACTGGTTACACAATGTTACTTATAACCCGCCTTGATTGCAAAAATGTTTACTCACATGACGAGTTTCGGTTCCTCTAGACCCATATTCGGATCTGCAATTTCGATTACAGGAGTAACCCGTCCACACACAGCAACCTTCACATGCTGCGTCACATTTTCTTTTTTTTATGTGTGTGGACGGGTTATTGTGAATGTTCGAATGTGTGTGAAATCTTATGGGACTTAACTGCTAAGGTCATCAGTCCCTAAGCTTACAGCCGGCCAGTGTGGCCGAACGGTTCTAGGCGCTTCAGTCTGGAACCGCGCGACCGCTCCGGTCGCAGGTTCGAATCCTGCCTTGGGCATGGATGCGTGTGATGTCCTTAGGTTAGTTAGGTTTAAGTAGTTCTAAGTTCTAGGGGACTGATGACCTGAGATGTTAAGTCCCATAGTGCTCAGAGCCATTTTTGAACCTAAGCTTACACACTACTTAACCTAAATTATCCTAAGGTCAAATACACACACACACCCATGCCCGAGGGAGGACTCGAACCTCCGCCGGGACCACCCGCACAGTCTATGACAGCAGCGCCCCAGAACGCTCGGCTAATCCCGCGCGACGGGTTACTTCTGTAACCGAAATTCCAGATCTGAAGACGGTTCTAGAGGAACCGAAACCCGTCATGTGAAAAAACATTTTTGTAATCAAGACGGATTATAAGTAACACTGTAGAAAAATTTCAGTTTCAGCGCTAAAAGCAAACTGTAATTTGTCGCTTTCATTAGTTACTTGAACTTATCCTTGCATTAGCTACTCGAGCTGATACGTTACCAACCGATGAGCACTCCTGGTTTGCACTCGGTTACAGGTTATACGCAACAGAAGCAAGAATGCAGAAACAAAGCGTAGTGTTTAAAATTGTGGAAACTCTTTTGTGTTCATGTCTCCAACGGTTGCTTGCTGGAGGCAGCTGCGTTGTCCGAAATATGGTAGCCAGAAATCATTTCAGCGTCAGTGAAACTTTCTGTACTGGATGAGCAGCTGGAATCAATATTTTTCGTAACACTGTCTTCGAGGAGATCTTAATCATTCTAAACATCGTCAGTTACGTGCTTCTTACACATCACAATAGCTGTCCACTCGAATTCCATGACATGTTCCAGGCTCTGAGCAGTTACTTTCTCAACGGTAAACTCGGGAGCGGCACAACGTTTCACTTGCGCCCATTTAGGTTCAGTTGAGTTAAAGTGGCAGTGATATGGTGGTAGTTTTAAGATTCTATGTATGTAATTATAAGCTAATTCGTCGATGACGTACATCGGAAATTGCTGCTTATAAAGTGAAACGGGTTCTATAATTATCCGCAGTAGCTCCGTGTTGTCTTCCTTCCGAGAGGACAGCGTTGGAGGCTTATTCTTTTAAACTGAATGGCATGATGGCATGGAATATGATCAAGAACAAATACTGTTGGAGTTGCTAAGCTAAGCTAAGTATTTTCGAATCAGTTTAAAAATGTTTCGTGATTCATTTCTTCAAGGTATTCTCAGTTGTCTTCCAAGTGAAAGACAGTTGTCAGCAGTGAATAAAGCCATGGTAGTTGTTAGCATGCAAAAGAATAATTCCATCACTTTTACCAGTTGAGATTGCCATACCTTCTGCTGTGGCACAACTCCAAGCTTTCGAAAAGTCCGACCAGAATCCACCAAATTAAAGTCTTTTACTTCACGCCAAAATCGACTTTGCTAAGCGGCCATGTATGCTTATGCCATCAATACGGGGTGTTTATAAATGAATATCGGGGTTTTAACGCTTTGTAATATTTATTACATTAAACTTACAGTTATAAATGATATGTCAAATGAAAGAGCAACTCAAAGAATTTTACCAAGAACCTTATAAATGTTCAACGTGAGCACCATTTGTCACACAGCACACATCAAGTCTATAGCCGAATTCTTCCCAAACGCAAGGGGCCCAATGACAGGGCTTGCTTTGCATGGCCTCCACGTTCACCCGACCTAACGCTATGAGATTTTTTCCTTTCTGACTTCATCAAGGATCGTGTGTACGTGCCTCCGCTACCAGCAGACCTCTCTGAATTAAGAAACCGGATTGAAACAGCTGTTGCTGCAATCACTGAAGACACACTTATCAACGTTTGGGAAGAACTCGGCTATAGACTTGATGTGTGCCGTGTGACAAATGGTGCTCACAATGAACATTTATAAGGTTCTTGGAAATACTGTTTGAGTTGCTCTTTCATTTGATGTCATTTATAACTGTAATTTTAATATAATAAATATTATAAAGAATCAAAACACCGATACTCATTTATAAACACCCTGCATTTTACAACCAGGAAGATTTTTGTTTTTAAGACCGAGACTGCAAAAACATTCGCAACGATGATTTGCTATCTTCAAGAAGTTCGGCCTCACGCAGTATCGTACGAAGCTTATCTATTGTATGCCTCTTGCCCGGCATATGAAGACATGATGCTCCTGCTTCACTTCCTTCGTTCCGGTATTTTTCTTTACCAAGACAAAGTATGGCCATTTCATGAATCTTAACCACGGTTCCAGTTTGCACGACTTCTTTGGAAACTGGTATAAGAGGTTCCCCATTTTCCGCCTCCATCTCAAAGTCTTCTGGAACAATGCTCACAATTGTCGCGATTGTCGCTGAAACACATTACCTTGTCCAGCTTTCTTTCTTGATGTGTTGGATCCCCGTCCTGGGACTGTACCTTTTCCTTCGCATTTTATCAGGGATGATAATCACACCAAAAACCACACACACACACACACACACACACACACACACACACACACACACACACAACGGTTGTAATGCATAGTTCATACACTGCATTAATCAAGCAATGGAAGTTAACTGATCGTTTGGAGTGGCGGTTTGGCAAGGACGGACTGTTCGGGAGCGACACTGAGCACTCTCGTTGAATAAAAAAAGGGCTCCAACGCTTGAGGGGCCAGTCAACAAGTAATGTTAATCAGACTATAACTGGAATTTGTTTAAGAGCCCCATTAGTCTTTCTACTACCAAGCACATATTCTCCCACAATTCTGTCTTCAACTCCGTCACCTATCACCGTGTTCCGCTCCCCCATAATTATTAGACTGTCATTTCCCCTTAGGTAGCGACTTACCTGCTAAATATCCTCATGTACCTTCTTTGTCTCTTCATCCTCTGCTTGTTGCGTCTGTTGGATAGCTGAACCAGGTGTTGGTTTGCTGTCTAATCTGATGACAACAACCGTATCACCGGATTGTTCACAGCAACTTACTCTTACGTCATCTCTGTCTTCTGTCCATAACGAATCTTTCTCCAGTTATAATATTTTCCCTTGGCCTTAATGTGACCCCATATTCCTCTCGCCAGGAGTGATTGGTTATTCAGCCTTATACTCAAGGTCACTTCCTGCTTGACAGTCCCCTACCGATGATCTGAAAGGGGGACTAATCCGGAATCTTTTGCCAACGGAGACATCATAATTACATTATTTTAGTTAAATTCCCCACGCTGTTCTATGATAAACATAATGTCTCTTTAATACACAGATTTCCAGAGTCTTCTACATCCTCTTATCTTTGGTCACTGATGACTCTTCCACCTTTCAAGAACTGTTTCCAATAACAAGAATTTACTGTGACTGTCCTATCCTTCGCCCTCTTTGACAACATCGATGGTATAACGAGGATGGCTCCTTATAGCGGGAGACTTAGACCGCAGTTACAGATGATTTTTATTCGAAATTTAAGTTGTGACTGGATTAGAATGTGAGGTCCTGGATCCTGCGTGGTTTTGATTATTAGTCAAAGATGCTACCCCTATTTCACAGATGTAAGATTGCCTGAGATGAATGGAATACTCTGTGACTTGCCAATAAATGAAAATCAGAGAAACAAATTTGAATTCTGGGCAGTAACTTCAGCAGTTTTGTAACAGAAACTGTAATAAAGTAATTCGACGAAGGAAAAAAAAAACTAAACTAAAATGAGCACTACGGCATGTTTAAAACTTGTACGATCGTTCTGATACAAAAGAGTTAAATGAGCGAAATGTAAGAGGACATGCTGAAAAACATGCCTACCAACTTTTTATGTCCAAACTCTTAAGGCATTTTAAATAAAACGAGTTACACACAGCCATTGTATATATAATTCGAAGCCCTGCAGGAGCAGAGGGTTGCAAATATGTAGACATGGAAGATGTAGAATGTTAATGACGTTTGTTTTATTTAAAAGGGTTTAAGAAGTTTTACATAAAAAGTTCGGAGGTAATATCTTTCAACAGTAATATCTTTCAGCACGTTCTCGTACCACAATAGGACGTGATTCTAGTGCCCTTACCCATCGGTTTTATTCATCTCACAATACCTCCAAATACCTCGCACAAGATTTTCGTATTCTATCGCTCGCTACTTGAAAACTATGAGTCCTACAGAAAAAAACCAGCAGGAGCTGTTTGTAGAAAATTTGATGTAGTTAAATTTTGTACTGTGATACATTTTTGAAAGGGGCCGTAGTTTTCGAATTATTGGAGGGAAACGTACAAAATTGACCTTCAAACGTGTTCTTCTTGAGCATCACGAAAACCGTGGCCTGCGGCGAAAATGTATCCCGGTGCAAAATTTAACTACATGGAATTTCCTACATAATGGCCCTGCTAATTTTTTCTGTAGGATTAATAGTTTGCCCGTAGCGAGCGAGAGAATATGAAAATCTCATGTGTGGTTTTGGAAGGCGTTACTGGCTGCACAGTACCTATGACTAGGGGCAGTTGATTCGCCCTGGACATAATGTAATGCTAATTGTTCTAAGTTTAAAGTATTCACGCAGTGGAAGTGGTATCACTTAGATTTTGTACCGACTGGGTGTAGAATACACGAGGGTAATTCTATAATTAAAGAGACAAAAAAAAACTGTTAGTAGGACAAGTTTGGTACTTTTATAGCTTTAAGTTGACATCGCTGGGATGAACCTGTTCAGCTGATGTATTAATATTGTTTTGTTTATAACCTCATCAATATATATATCAAGATGGCGAGTCCGCTTGAAGCGTCCGCATTAGTTGAACAACGTTCTGTTATTCGTTTTTTACTTGTTGAAGGCGAGAAACCAGTGGATATAGACTGCAGAATGTCTAGAGTTTATGGTGAAGGTTGTATGAGTCATGCCAATTTTTACAAGTGGGTAGAGAAGTTCAGAAATGATCAGGACACAGGGACTGACGAACACTGTTCTGGCCGACCAGTTGCAGTTTCAACTCCCTCACTTGACAGTCGAATTGATGACATTATTCGTGCCGACCGCCATGTGACTGTGGATATGATAGTTGATAAGGTTCACGTTAGTACTGGTACAGTTCATAACATTATTTGTAACAAGATGAAGTACCGCAAAACATGTGCAAGATGGGTCCCAAAGGAGTTGACGCGGCTTCACAAGGAAACAAGGTGTATACAGAGCTAAAGCAACGTTATGAAAGAGGAGGTAAACACTCCCTCAACGAAATTCTAGCTTGTGATGAATCTTGGGCTCACTATTATGAATGAGAATCAAAAAGACGAAGTATGGAGTGGAAGCACACCAACCCACCTGTCAAGAAAAAATTTAAAACCCAAGCATCAGCAGGAAAAGTCATGTTGACGGTGTTTTGTGATGCTGAAGGTCCAGTCTTTTGTTTTTTTCTCTAAGAGCAGCGTACAATGAACAGCCAGTACTACTCGGATTTGCATTTAAACAAGGTGAAGCCAGCCTTGAGAGAGAAACGTCGTGGATCTCAGAGGAGAGGTGTGATTCTCCAGCAAGACAACGCACGTCCTCATACTGCTCAACTAACCCGTGAAACCATCGATAAAACGGGGTGGGAAGTACTGCCTCATCCCCCTTACAGTCCTGATTTAGTACCTAGTGATTTCCATTTGTTTGGTGCAGTGAAGGAGGCATTACGTGGGAAGAGGTTCCAGGACAACGAGGACGTGAAAAAGTTTGTGGTAAATTGGGTCAAACATCAAAATAAAGAGCTCTTTCCAGCCAGAATAAAAAGGCTGGTAACCGGTTGAAGGCAACGGTCTTGCCGCAGTGGATACCCCGGTTCCCGTGAGATCACCGAAGTTAAGCGTAGTTGGGCGTGGTCGGCACTTGTATGGGTGACCATCCAACTGCCATGCGCTGTTGCCATTTTTCGGGATACACTCAGCCTAGTGATGCCAATTGAGGAGCTACTCGACCGAATAGTAGCGGCTTCGGTCAAGAATACCATCACAACGAGCGGGAAAGCGGTGTGCTGACCCCACGCCCCTCCTATCCACATCCTCCTCTGAGGATGACACGGCGGTCGGATGGTCCCTGTACGGCACTCGTGGCCTGAACACGGAGTGGTAGCCAGTTGAAACAAATGCAAAAATGTTCTAGGGGATTATGTTGAAAAGTAGAGAAAGTATTGTATTTTTTTTTTTAATTTCTCTAGACCAATTTGTCTCTTTAATTATTGAATGACCCTCGGATAATATTCCTCTTAGCGGAAATCATTAATGTATATACATGTTTCCATTATGTATTAAAATACAAATTATAGGGAAGCGTGTCTGCTAGCTGAATGAATCTACGGAATAATACATCTGGAATCCACTGGTATGTATTCTAGTCTTCTCGTCTGGCGTATCTATATGGTGGTGTAAAGCGTTTGTGCTCCTAAACGAACCTTTACAAGTTAGTTATTATAAAATAAAATATCTGGAATAAATGTGTAGTTTAATTAAGTAGATAAAAGATGTTGCAGCAGGCATTCTAGGATGTTGCTTGACACTGGAAATGTAACATGAAAACCAATGACCTGAAAGTGACTGGCAATCTGTAGTACTGGAAAAAAAAACGGAACAATTCGATGGGCTGGCTGTATACTGAAGTTCTTGTCGCCTGTATTCACGGCGAGTGTGCCTGCTCGCTTTAAACGCAATCATCTGGGCAGATGCGTTTAATTTATGAAGGCCGGCCGGGTATTTCGTGACGGCTCAACTTTGGCGAAGTTTCAGCATCCGCGTGACGCCTGGGGCGGTAATTGGGGCAGGCAGTGGCTGGGCGGGGCCGTGGCAGGCGTAAACAAGGCCGACAAGCCGGCAATAAAACAAGCAGGCGGCCGGGGCAGCGGCAGGGACGAGATGCGACGTGACGCGCTCGTGTTTTACGGCTCGCGCCGCCGTCGAAGCCAAATTAGTGTCCTAACAGGCGGCGGCCTGAGACAGCTCAGCACTGCACAGCACGTCCACAGCGGACCTGGCCGCGTCTGCGCTGGCCTACATAGTCGCCGCCAGGTCGCCTCGCGTCGCTCACTCGCTTACAGCTGCCCGGATAAAGTCGTCCACTTGCCAACTTGGTCAGGTAGAACTACACAGAGCAGCCCAAACACGCACACACGCACACACACACACACACACACACACATATATATATATATATATATATATATATATATATATATATATATATATATATATAGGGTGATCAAAAAGTCAGTATAAATTTGAAAACTGAATAAATCACGTAATAATGTAGATAGAGAGGTACAAATTGACACACATGCTTAGAACCAAAAAATTACAAACGTTGAAAAAATGTCCGACAGATGGCGCTTCATCTGATCAGAATAGCAATAATTAGCATAACAAAGTAAGACAAAGCAAAGATGATGTTCTTTACAGGAAATGCTTAGTATGTCCACCATCATTCCTCAACAATAGCTGAAGTCGAGGAATAATGGTGCGAACAGCACTGTAAAGCATTTCGGGAGTTATGGTGAGGCATTGGCGTGGATGTTGTCTTTCAGCATCCCTAGAGATGTCGGTCGATCACGATACATTTCCGACTTCAGGTAACCCCGAAGTCAATAATCGCACGGACTGACGTCTGGGGACCTGGGAGGCCAAGCATGACGAAAGTGGGGGCTGAGAACACGATCATCAGTAAACGACGCGCGCAAGAGATCTTTCACGCGTCTAGCAATACGAGTCAAATGAAAAAACTACAGAGAACGAAACTTGCGCTAGCTTGAAGGGGGAAACCAGATGGCGCTATGGTTGGCCCGCTACATGGCGCTGCCGTAGGCCAAACGGATATCAACTGCGTTTTTTGTTTTGTGTTTTTTAATAGAAACCCCATTTTTTATTACATATTTGTGTAGTACGTAAAGAAATATGAATGTTTTAGTTGAATCACTTGTTTAGCTTTGCGATACATGGCACTGTAATAATCACAAACGTGTAAGTACGTGGTAGCACGTAACATCCCGCCAGTGCGAATGGTATTTGCTTCGTGATACATTACCCGTGTTAAAATGGATCGGTTACCATTTGCGGAAAAGGTCGATAGCGTGTTGATGTACGGCTATTGTGATCAAAATGCCCAACGGGTGTGTGCTATGTACGCTGCTCGGTATGCTGGACGACATGGTCAAAGTGTCCGGACCGTTCGCCGGATAGTAACGTGGAAGTGTTCAGCCACATGTAAAACGTCAACTACGACCTGAAATAAATGATGATGCCCAAGTGTGTGTTTTAGCTGCTGTAGCTGCTAATCCGCACATCAGTAGCAGACAAAATGCGCGAGAATCGGGAGTCTCAAAAACGTCGGTGTTGAGAATGCTACATCAACATCGATTGCACCCGTACCATATTTCTATGCACCAGGAATTGCATGGCGACGACTTTGAACGTCGTGTGCAGTTCTACCACTGGGCACAAGAGAAATTACGGGACGATGACAGATTTTTTGCACGCGTTCTGTTTAGCGACGAAGCCTCATTCAAAAAGAGCGGTAACGTAAACCGGCATAATATGCACTATTGGGCAGCGGAAAATCCACGATGGCTGTGACAAGTGGAACATCAGCGACCTTGGCGGGTTAATGTATGGTGCGGCATTATGGGAAGAAGGAAAATTGGCCCCCATTTTAATGGTGCAATGTATGCTTATTTCCTACGTAATGTTCTACCTATGTTACTACAAGATATTTCAATGCATGACACAATGGCGATGTACTTCCAACATGATGGATGTCCGGCACATAGCTCGCATGCGGTTGAAGCGGTATTGAAAAGCATATTTCATGACAGGTGGATTGGTCGTCGAAGAACCATACCATCCCCCGTACGTTCACCGGATCTGACGTCCCCAGGCCGGCCGGTGTGGCCGTGCGGTTCTAGGCGCTTCAGTCTGGAACTGCGTGACCGTTGGGTCGCCGGTTCGAATCCTACCTCGGGCATGGATGTGATGTCCTTAGGTTAGTTAGGTTTAAGTAGTTCTAAGTTCTAGGGTACTGATGGCCACAGATGTTAAGTCCCATAGTGCTCAGAGCCATTTGAACCATTTTGGCGTCCCCGGATTTCTTTCTGTGGGGAAAGTTGAAGGATATTTGCTATCGTGATCCACCGACAACGCCTGACAACATGCGTCAGCGCATTGTCAATGCATGTGCAAACATTACGGAAGGCGAACTACTCGCTGTTGAGAGGAATGTCGTTACACGTATTGCCAAATGCATTGAGGTTGACGGACATCATTTTGAGCATTTATTGTATCAATGTGGTATTTACAGGAAGTCACGCTGTAACAGCATGCGTTCTCAGAAATGATAAGTTCACAAAGGTATATGTATAACATTTGAACAACCGAAATAAAATATTCAAACATACCTACGTTTTGTATTTTAATTTAAAGAACCTATCTGTTACCAACTGTTCGTCTAAAATTGTGAGCCATATGTTTATGACTATTACAGCGCCATGTATCACAAAGCGAGAAAAGTGGTCCAACTAAAACATTCATATTTCTTTACGTACTACACGAATATGTAATAAAAAATGTGGGTTCCTATTTAAAAATACGCAGTTGATATCGGTTTGATCTATGGCAGCGCCATCTAGTGAGCCAACCATAGCGCCATCTGGTTTCCGCCTTCAAGCTAGACAAGTTTCGTTCGTTGTAGTTTTTTTCGTTTGACCCTTGTTTCGTGAGACATTTGGCCCGGTTACGATCAATGGACCACCTTGTATATACAGGGTGTTTCACTAAATGTGTTTGCCTCTGAAAGTTACGAAGTAATAGGCGACGGAAATATTTGTTGCGGTAGATCACCATAAGAAACCTTACACTGTCTGCGGAGCTATTAACATAGTTTATTATGTTATTATCCAATGAGTTACAGCAAAAAGATACAATTTTTAAATCTAACAACAGTTGTTTCTATCATGCACTGGAACCAGTAACAACAGATGTGTATACATCAATTTAAATTACATTCCTATCACTTTTAGTTTGAGAGCTACAACCCTTCCAAGTTTCAGGGGCAGATACCACACATGCTGCGCATAACGCAATGCGCCTTCTAAATGTGGTGTGGCCGAGTTATAACGTCGCTGGTGTCACGGAGCAAGAAGCTTCCTCGATTCGCTGTTAGACTGCGACTGTCGCCGCATACTGCCATATACCCGACAGTTCGAGCCACACAAACAAACGGGGCTCAATATACCACAGTTGCTGACATCGGATGATGGTGGCATACACGAACAACGAGTACGTTGACATGTTGCTGATGATCGCCGAGTGCCGACACGACGCCACTGAAGCAACCATGGCGTACGCCGTGAGATATCCTAGGCGAAGAGCTCCGCGAGCCGTTACGTTCTTACGTGCCGAACAACGACTTTGGGAAACAGGCAGCTTGGTAACAGACAAAGACTGCGAGAAGTGAGGAGACGGAGGTATTTGTTTTAGCTGCGGTACACCACGATCCTCATGTCAGTTTACGAGCAGTTGCTGCAGTCGCTGGTGTTAGTCTCACATCTGTGTGGGCTATAGTACATGACCACAGGTTTCACTCGTACCGCCTGTCACGAGCAGAATGGGAACGATTTCCGTGCGAGAGTTACATTCTGTGAATGGGCCATGCGTAATTTCACGCTGGAGTTTTTACAAAATTTTATGTTCTCTGATGAGTCCACGTTCACGAATTAAGGTGCAATGAATCGCCGTGACATGCACTACTGGGCTGCAGACAATCCTTGGTGTGTACGACTGTCAACGTAGGTGGTCTATTAATGTATGGTGTGGAATCCTTTGGGATGAAATCATCGGTCCACACTACTTCCCAGGTACACTGACAGGTGAGTTATATCGCGTGTTTATAGTCGACAGTTTGGGTGGTGTCCTTGAACATGTGTTCTACACGCGAGAGTCCATATGTGGATGCATCACGATGGTCACCCAGCCCATTCTGCTCGTGCTGTTGTGGAAGAACTATACAACAGGTTTGCAGGAAGGTGGTTGGGGCACCATGGTCCTCATTCATTGTCTGTAGGGTCGCCCGAGTTAACACCATTAGATTTTTTTTGTGGGGATATTTAAAGGATCTGTCTATGTCACTGAGCCCACATCCCCAGATGATCTCAAATGGCGCATTGAGGACGCATGTTGCTCCGTGACACCGGCGATGTTACATCTCGTCGGCAGATCCTTTAGAAGGCGCATTGCATTTTGCATTCAGGAAAATGGACACACATTTGAACATCTCATTTAAATCAACTTACCACCGCCAGAACATCCATCACCCAACACACAGCCATGTATTATGTACAGCGTGTGGTACTTGACCCTGAAACTTTGAAGGGTTGTAGCTCCCAAACTAAAAGTGATAGGAATGTAATTTAAATTGACGTATACACGGCTGGTGTTACTGATTCTAGTGGATGATAGAAACAACTATCGTTCCATTTAAAAATTGCATCTTTTTGTTGCAACTCTTTGGATAATAACACGCTAAAGTATGTTCATATCTCTGCAGACAGTGTAACGTTTCTTATGGTGACCTACCGCAATAAATACACTCCTGGAAATTGAAATAAGAACACCGTGAATTCATTGTCCCAGGAAAGGGAAACTTTATTGACACATTCCTGGGGTCAGATACATCACATGATCACACTGACAGAACTACAGGCACATAGACACAGGCAACAGAGCATGCACAATGTCGGCACTAGTACAGTGTATATCCACCTTTCGCAGCAATTCAGGCTGCTATTCTCCCATGGAGACGATCGTAGAGATGCTGGATGTAGTCCTGTGGAACGGCTTGCCATGCCATTTCCACCTGGCGCCTCAGTTGGACCAGCGTTCGTGCTGGACGTGCAGACCGCGTGAGACGACGCTTCATCCAGTCCCAAACATGCTCAATGGGGGACAGATCCGGAGATCTTGCTGGCCAGGGTAGTTGACTTACACCTTCTAGAGCACATTGGGTGGCACGGGATACATGCGGACGTGCATTGTCCTGTTGGAACAGGAAGTTCCCTTGCCGGTCTAGGAATGGTACAACGATGGGTTCGATGACGGTTTGGATGTACCGTGCACTATTCAGTGTCCCCTCGACGATCTCCAGTGGTGTACGGCCAGTGTAGGAGATCGCTCCCCACACCATGATGCCGGGTGTTGGCCCTGTGTGCCTCGGTCATATGCAGTCCTGATTGTGGCGCTCACCTGCACGGCGCCAAACACGCATACGACCATCATTGGCACCAAGGCAGAAGTGACTCTCATCGCTGAAGACGACAAGTCTCCATTCGTCCCTCCATTGACGCCTGTCGTGACACCACTGGAGGCGGGCTGCACGATGTTGGGGCGTGAGCGGAAGACGGCCTAACGGTGTGCGGGACCGTAGCCCAGCTTCATGGAGACGGTTGCGAATGGTCGTCGCCGATACCCCAGGAGCAACAGTGTCCCTGATTTGCTGGGAAGTGGCGGTGCGGTCCCCTACGGCACTGCGTAGGATCCTACGGTCTTGGCGTGCATCCGTGCGTCGCTGCGGTCCGGTCCCAGGTCGACGGGCACGTGTACCTTCCGCCGACCACTGGCGACAACATCGATGTACTGTGGAGACCTCACGCCCCACGTGTTGAGCAATTCGGCGGTACGTCCACCCGGCCTCCCGCATGCCCACTGTACGCCCTCGCTCAAAGTCCGTCAACTGCACATACGGTTCACGTCGACGCTGTCGCGGCATGCTACCAGTGTTAAAGACTGCGATGGAGCTCCGTATGCCACGGCAAACTGGCTGACACTGACGGCGGTGGTGCACAAATGCTGCGCAGCTAGCGCCATTCGACGGCCAACACCGCGGTTCCTGGTGTGTCCGCTGTGCCGTGCATGTGATCATTGCTTGTACAGCCCTCTCGCAGTGTCCGGAGCAAGTATGGTGGGTCTGACACACCGGTGTCAATGTGTTCTTTTTTCCATTTCCAGGAGTGTATTTCAGTCGCCCATACTTCGTACCTTGCAGAGGCAAACACATTTAGCGAAGAACCATATACATGGTGGGAGTTAAATGGCTCTGAGCACTATGGGACTTAACATCTGTGGTCATCAGTCCCCTAGAACTTAGAACTACTTAAACCTAACTAACCTAAGGACATCACACACCTCCATGCCCGAGGCAGGATTCGAACCTGCGACCGTAGCAGCCGCGCGGTTCCGGACTGCGCGCCTAGAACCGCTAGACCACCGCGGCCGGCTGCTGGGAGTGGAAATGTACGCAAGAATGGATAACGCTAAAATAAAATGTTGCCCTGTCAATCTGCGGTGGTAGTGTTGACGATAAATCACACCTATTTTTAATTCTAAACATAAACCGCAACTAACACTTAAGGGGTTCAATGATATCAGACAATTACACAGAAATAAAATAAAGCAAAGGGTGAATTCAGGCTCAACTTACTGAAAGTAAAAGCTCTACTGAAGCAATAAATGTATGATCAACGAGCATTTACAGATTACCCTCCTAGCTGTGCTTGGCAGTGAACTGTGTCAAAATCGGTAGAAAACGGGTTCTCTTATAAATTGGCCGACCGACTGACACCAACACAAAACGACCGACTGACACCAACAGAAAACGAAAAATAAGAAGAATCACTACACCCCAAAGTATCATGAAACCTCAGTGGAAACAGCAATTGTATGTAATCCAGCATTTTAACGCTTCTCCTAAGAAGCGGGAACCATCTCACCGTACTACTGTTGCTGTGGCTGCAGTCTCCTGTGGGTGACGGCGTGGCCGTGGAATTCGGGTGCGGTTCCATGGAACTTACACCCCTACAATACTTGGACAACAGACTGCTGTCTGTAAACTTCTCAAATTGCGACAGTCTTCGTATCAGCAAAGAGCTGACTAGGTTCAAGTCCTCTGAGGACGAAAGCACAAGATGGAACACCTCAACAGAGAGTCGAGCAGGCTCGCTCTTCGCCTCTGTTTTCCCCACTAAAACTCTACTTAGCGAATCACATTCCTAGAAACGCTCAAAATACTCAGTTTCCCTGTGAAGACCAATATACGGCCAGGGAATCGAACTATTTTCCACAATTCTTCCCTTTCTACCAAATTTCACGAGTAAACTGCGCCCAAACCACCTGGGAAGATCTACAGCTGCGGGCAGCAACAATTTTTCGGGAATTTTTAATTCGTAAGGGACTCCTGACCAGCCCCACTTCAATTACTCGAGGGTGTAAAATTAGTGGAACGTAGGCGAGAGCACGCCCAGCAAGCCACTGCTCTGTTTTGTAAACACATGAGGCTACACACCTGGAGACGCGCTGCCAGGCTGCTGGCCGAGTGCTGTCTCCGGTGCCTCACATAAAATGCATTGACACAAAATCAGATAGTTACAAAATCGTGTAATTCTCCCCGTCTTGCATAGCCAGCGTGCCAATGCATTTCCACAGACATTTCATACACCGTAAGCAAGAGTATTAATCCAACAAACAACAACTAATTATCTACAAAGCGATTGCGCCGCTGTTAGTCGTTTTTATTGACCTAAAGTGCTCGCAAAGAGATTACGGTCATGTTAAAAGGACTTATGTAAGAGGCAAGACCGTTGCCACCTTACAGTATTCACTGTTGACCATTAAAATTGCTACACCAAGAAGAAATGCAGATGATAAACGGGTGTTCATTGGACAAATATATTAGAACTGACATATGATTACATTTTAACGCAATTTGGGTGCCTAGATCCTGAGAAATCAGTACCATGAACAACCACCTCTGCCAGTAATAACGCCCTTGATACGCCTCGGCATTGAGTCAAACAGAGCTTGGATGGGGTGTACAGGTACAGTTGCCCATACAGCTTCAACACGATACCACAGTTCATCAACAGTAGTGACTGCCGTATTGTAACGAGCCAGTTGCTCGGCCACCATTGACCAGACGTTTTCAGTTGGTGATAGATCTGGAGAATATGCTGGCCAGGGTAGCAGTCGAACACTTTCTGTATCCAGAAAGGCCCGTACAGGACCTGTAACATGCGGTCGTGCATTATCCTGCTGAAATGTATGGTTTCGCAGGCATCGAATGAAGGATAGAGCCACGGGTCGTAACACATCTGAAATGTAACGTCCACTGATCAAAGTGCCGTCAACGCGAACAAGAGGTGACCGATACGTGTAACCAATGGCACCCCATACTATCACGCCAGGTGATACGCCAGTATGGCGATGACAAATACACGCTTCCAATGTGCGTTCACCGCGATGTCGCCAAACACGAATGCGACCATCACGATGCTGTAAACAGAACCTGGATTCATCCGAAAAAATGACGATTTGCCATTCGTGCACACAGGTTCGTCGTTGAGTACACCAACGTATGCGCTCCTGTCTGTGATGCAGCGTCAAGGGTAGCCGCAGCCATGGTCTCTGAGCTGATAGTCCATGCTGCATCAAACGTCGTTGAATTGTTCGTGCAGATGGTTGTTGTCTTGCAAACGTCCCCATCTGTTGACTCAGGGATCGAGACGTGGCTGCACGATCCGTTACAGCAATGCGGATAAGATGCCTGTCATCTCGACTGCTAGTGATACGAGGCCGTTGGGATCCAGCACGGCGTTCCGTACTACCCTCCTGAAACCACCGATTCCATATTCTGCTAACAGTCATTGGATCTAAACCAACGCGAGCAGCAATGTCGGGATACGATAAACCACAATCGCGATAGGCTACAATCCGACCTTTATCAAAGTCGGAAACGTGATGGTACGCATTTCTCCTTACACGAGGCATCACAACAACGTTTCACCAGGCAACGCAGATCAACTGCTGTTTGTGTATGAGAAATCGGTTGGAATCTTTCCTCACGTCAGCACGTTGTAGGTGTCGCCACCGGCGCCAACCTTGTGTGAATGCTCTGAAAAGCCAATCGTTTGCATATCACAGCATCTTCTTCCTGTCGGTTAAATTTCGCGTCTGTACCACATCATCTTCGTGGTGTAGCAATTTTAATGGCCAGTAGTGTATATTTTAATACATGCTGAGGAGACAAAATTCATGGAGTATGTCCTAACGTCATGTCACGCCTTCTTTTGCCCAACATAGTGCAGCAACTCGACGTGGCTCGGACTCAACAAGTCGTTGGAAGTCCCCTGCAGAAATACTAAGCCTTGTTGAATCTGTAGCAGTCCACAACAGACAGAGGCACACCAAAGACGGAAAACACTCACACAGATCCATACGAACTGCTGATTCTCCTACCCCATGTCTGAGTGCCCAGGGAAGACCTTTCAGCCGTGAAAATATTCATGAGGGCTGTGTAAGGGGGGCATGGAAGAACGTTCTTTGATTTCCACTAAACAGGCAGCAAATGCAATGTCCAGATCAAACACCCGTAATATGAATGTTCTCCAATTAAATACGATGGAAAATGTGCAGGTAAATCCAAAACTGATCAAAGTTACAGAGGACCTACAATTGACATAATATGCCTACAAGAACCACTTACAAAAGAAGGCAGGCTTACTAGTTTTCCGTCTACTGCAGCGACAATACCATGACATGTAGAATGTAAGGCAGAAATAGTAACCATTAACAAAAATATAAATACAGTAAAAATCACAGAACTTAGCAACACGCACCTGGTTTGCATTGTTGTTGTATTTTAGTTTGCTGTGGTAACTTCATTACTATTGAAAATGGATATCAGTCGCTTACCGCAACTTGTTTTATAATCAGGCAGTTTGTTTGTTCTTCTCTTTCTTGCTTAATGGCTGTTTTCATAACCTATTAATCATGCACAAATATGTTGGCTACAGTGAAAAGTCGACCTAATTGTTTATCATAAGTAAAAATTTCGAGGTGCAAAAAACATGCAGGTTGATTATAATTGCGCTTCTCTGATCACAAATAAAAACTGAACTTTTGTAGAAAATTGAACTTTTGTACCAAAATAAATTTGTTCTGCTACTAAGAAAAAAGAAAAAAAAAAAGATTTTGAACACAAACTGGATGTGGCATTACTGGCGAAATTAACTATTCTATATCATTAAAAATACATATTGCTAGTATATTGATGTTACTGCTAAAACTTATAAGCTTAAGTCTGATTGTTGTATTATACTTCGCAAACACACTGTATCTTGAAATTAAATATTTCAACATAAATTGTGTGTATTACTAACTCAAATACACATGACACTATTGAAATAAATTATAGGCTAGGCAGTGACCGTAAATTGATCTTTGACCAGGCGTTAATAGTAAACATTAAATTAATCAAAATACATGATAATTTGTTCAGTGACATTGCAAAACACAGATGGGCACAACTGCTGACCTTACTTAATTTGCAGTTGTTTATGAAAATGATCAAAGTAACGAGAACTGTTCCAATCTCTTGGAATGTAGGGATGGATAGGATAGGATTGTCTTTAAGTTGATAAATGATGCAAGCATGGTGGGCGAGTATGTGCTTTGAACGACGGTCGCGTGAAACTGGCCTTCTTGCTTATTCACAGGACAATCCGAACGAATCGTTGCAACTTCCTTTACACGTAGTAAAAGGTAAGATATTGCCTGTAACAAGGAGAAAGATTCCGATACAATCTGATCACAAAGTTATTGGCGAACACCTTCATCATGTCGCGACGTATATGTGTTTACATGCAGTAATAAGAAACGTTATGAAATGAGACCACTTAAAATCAGCATTAAGGAAGGTGAAGACTTAGATTTGTTGTAAGGATTCTGGAAAATTGTGGTGCATCTTTAAAGGCAATCCTAACAACACGCTAAAACGCCCTGCTCTAGAGTACTCTGCCAGAGTCTGGAGTCCTTATTAAGCTGGCGTGACAACAGAAACACAAAGAACTCAAAGACACGCTGTTAGGATTGTGAAAGGTTGGCTTAGTCTATGCGGAAGCGTAGCAGATGTTTTCGTTGAATGTGAATTGTAATTGTAATCTCTCCATCGTTTATGACTGCGGCATCCAGGAGGTACACGGCCGAAATGTGTTCTAGTATTTCAGAGGTTATTGATTTCCGCAGGCTGCACTGCACTGATGTAGATTATTCACACAACGTACACGATCGATTTCGGAATACACATTCAACCATAACACGTAAATGCCGAAATAGTCACATTAATATCGATTCAGCTCTTAACCACTGGTATTATGTCATACCACTTTAGTACGTAGGTAAAATCACGTAAAATTATATGAGAACTGTTTCGTCCCAAAATGAACGTGCGTCACACCAACCAACAGTAATGTTCACTGACAGGCGAACGTGACCCAACTGTCGCGTCAGATACTCCAGGTGGACCACGTCGTCGAACCTCTGTGTTGGTTGATGCGCACCACGGTCAATTTGAGAAAAAAGAAACAGTTCTCATATAACTTTATATCATTTTACTTATGAAACCAAGTGGTGTGGCCGGATATCAGTGGCTAACAGCTGTCTATCCGAGGACGTATTTTACTGAATCTATATAAATGTGACTGATTTCCTAGACACCTCTGATGATAGAATGTGTATTTCATAATTTATTTTATTCGTTTAGTTTTTATTTACATTTCAAGTTCCGTAGGACCAAATTGAGGAGCAAATCTCCAAGATCCTGGAAGGTGTCAGTACATGAAATTACAACATAAAAGTAATAGCAGACAAAAATAAACTATCTATGAACCCGAAAAAAATCAAGCCATAAGTTTAAGTAAACGCAATCAACAATATAACATAAGAATCAGCTTAATTTTCCAAGGAACTCGTCAACAGAGCAGAAGGAGTGACCCATGTGGAAACTCTTCAGTTTCGATTTCAAAGCACGTGGATGACTGCTAAGATTTTTTGCATTCTTGTGGTAACTTATTGAAAATTGAAGCAGCAGTATACTATACTCCTTTCTACACCAGATTTAAGGAAGTCCGTTCCAAATGCAGGTTGGATTTCTGCTGAGTATTAACCGAGTGGAAGCTGCTTATTCTTGGGAACGAGCTGATATTGTTAACAAGAAACGTCAGTAAAGAATATATATTTTGAGAGGACAATGTCAAAATCCCAGACTTGTGAACAGGGGTCGACAAGAGGTTCTCGAACTTACACCACTTTTTGCCCGAACCGCCCGTTTCAGAGCCAAAAATATGCTTTTAGAATGAGGAGAGTTACCCCAAAATATAGTGCTATACGACATAAGCGAATGAAAATAACCGAAGTAGACTAATTTTCGTGTCAAACGATCACGTACTTCAGATACTGTTCGAATAGAAAAAATGGCAGCATTAAGTCTTTGAACAAGATCCTGAACATGGGCTTTCCACGACAGTTTACTGTCTATCTGAACATCTAGAAATCTAAACTGTTCAGTTTCACTAATCATATGTCCATTCTATGAAATTAAAACGTCGGGTTTTGTTGAAATGTATGTCAGAAAATGCAAAATCTGAGTCCTATTATGAAGTTATGTCATGAACTGCACTGCTTGAAACCGAGCCAGTGTTGCACACAACTTCCTTTACTACCAAGCATCAGCAAACAGAAATTAATTTAGAGTTACCTGTAACACTAGAGGACATATCATTTATATAAATGAGGAACTGGAGTGGCCCCAACACTGATCACTGGGGCACCCCCCCCCCCCGCCCCATTTGACTATACCCCACTGTTTTGCTGTCTGTTGTTAAACTAAGAGGTGAACCAATTGTAAGCTACTCCTCATATTCCGCGATGGTCCCACTTCTGGAGCAATATTTTGTGATCAACACAATCAAACGCCTTAGTTAAATAAAAAAATATGCCTAGCGTTCTAAATCTTTTGTTTAACCCATCCAGTGTCTCGAAGAGAAAAGAGAATATAGCATTTTCAGTTGCTAAACTACTTATAAAGCCGAACTTAACAGTTTATTCCAAATTATGTGATATAAAATGACCAGTTATCCTTACATACACAGCCTTTTCAATAACTTTAGCAAACACTGATGGCATAGAAATTGGTCTAAAATTGTCTACGTTATCCATTTCTCCCTTTTTATAAAGCGGCTTTACTGCTGAGTACTTTAATAGTTCAGGAAAATGACTATTCCTAAAGGAAAAATTACAAATATGGCTAAATACGTGGGTGACATGTGCAGCACAGTACTTTAATATTCTGCTAGGCACTGCATCATATCCATGACAGTCATTAGTCTTCAGTGATTTAATTACTGACTCAATGTCCCCTTTGTCTATATCACAGAGGAGTATTTCAGATATCAATTTTGGAAAAGCATTTGCTAAGAGAGCTATATGATTCCCTGTAGAAATTAAGTATACATTTAATGCACCGGCGTTGCTCAGAAAATTATTGCTAAATACTGTACATATATCTCATTTATCAGTGAGAGAAATATTTTTACTGTGAACTGGCTTTGTATCGTCGACCTTGTGCTGCTGACCAGACACTTCCTTCACAACTGATCATATGGTTTTAATTTTATCTTGTGAATTAGCTATTCCATTTGCTTACCACATACTCTTTGCCTTCCTAATAACATTTTAAACACATTATAATACTGTTTGTAATGGGCTACTGTAGCTTGATTGTGACTACTTCTAACGTTTTGATATAATTCCCGCTTTGTTCTACATGATATCCTTATCTCACTAGTCAGCCACTCAGTTTGCCTGTTACTGCTGATACCCCGTTTAGAACGTTCTAATGGAAAGTAGCTGTCAAAGAGCATGAGAAATGTGTTAAGGAAAGCATATTTGTCATCTATGGTATCAGCACTATAAAAATCCTCCCACTTGTGTTCCTTGCCTATTGCCGTTGGATTAGCTTTTCTACATAGTTTGTAATTATATGTGACTTTTGTTTTAGTGTTAAAATTAGTACATCATGGTCTGAAAGGCCGTTCACCCTTTTACTAACTGAATGTCCATCTAGTAATGAAGAATGAATAAAAATAGTGTCTACAGCTGTACTACTGTTCACTGCGCACTAGTTGGGAAAAACACAGTCTGCATCAGACCATATGAATTCCGGAGATCTATCAATATCCTTTTTCTTGCGCAATCATGTAAAAAATTAATATTGAAGTCACCACATATAACTCTCTAACTGGAATCCTAGAATCTATAGAAGTGGAAAGCAGGAATGGCAACTCAAAGAAGTTGTTCCAATATACAAAGAAATGTAAGAGAGGTTATCAAAGTGAAAACCTATTCATAAAAGATAAAAATCAAAATATGCTAACGCAGCTGGAAGGTGTCCTAGAAAGTTGGAAAGAGTATTTCTCAGAAATGTTAAATTGCACTGATCCGCACATAACCTTCAATTACGCAATGTCTGATAGTGACAGCATTAATAATGACGAATGTAGAATCACATAACAGGAAGTAATCCACTCCATTCAGAAGCTCAAAAACAACAAGGCAGCAGGAGAGGACCAGATATCAGCAGAGATGTTAAAAGAGCGCGGAAACAAACTACACAAAGAAATTTATAACCTTATCACAATGATCTGGAAAACGGATGGAATGCGGAAATTACAGAGGAATCGGTTTGCTGAACATAACATACAAAATCCTGTCAGTGACCATTCTGGAAAAACTTAAACCTTACGCAGAAAACATTATTCAAGATTACCAGGCTGGATTTCGAACAAACCGTTCCACAACTGATAATTTGTTTACTATACGACAAATCTTTGAGAAATACTGGGAATTTAACAAAAACATCCACTGTCTCTTCATTGACTTTCAGCGAGCCTACGACAGCATCCACAGAAGTAGCCCCTACAACACATTACGAGAATTTAGTATACCCAGTAAAATCATTACGATGATACAACTGTGCATGGATGGTTCCCAGGCGGCAGTGAAGTTCAGAGGATCCACATCCCCTACCTTTCCAATTAAAACAGGCTTACGACAGGGAGACGCTCTTTCATGTGTCCTCTTCTGCCTTGCATTAGAGAAAGTGGTTCGGGAGAGTAATTTTCATCTATACAATGGTCTCCGATTCGAACACAGTGAAGTAAAACTCCTGGTATGCCGATGATATAGTGTTGCTGAGTGAAACTGAAGAAGAACTGAAAGACATGTACAGATCTCTCATGCACAATGCCAGAAAAATCGGGCTTTTGATTGATAACGTTTCAACAGTAAAAATATCATAACAATGGATATAAATGAAAAAATAGCCTCAGGGTCAAGATGTCTGTACTCATTAAGCAAACCACTCAAAAGTAAAGCTTTGTCATTCACCACAAAGATGAAGATATACAGCACTATTATCTGCCCCATAGTACTATACGGCTTAGAAAGCTGGACGCTTACGAAGAATGAAAGAGAAAAACTGAATGTTTTCGAAAGAAAAGTAATGAGAAAAATCTGGGGACCTGTGTTGGAAAATGGTGCATGGAGAATTCGAAAGAACAAAGAAATTTATCAGTTAATGAAGTAATCCATTATCATTCAGAAATTAAAAAGTAGGAGACTGCAGTGGGTTGGACATGTGGCCAGAATGGAAAAAAAAACAGGATCACCAAGAAAGCATTTGAAGGAACTCTCCAGGCAACAAGACCACTGGACCGACCTCGTACAAGGTGGAAAGATGACATAGAGAAGGACATCGCAGCATTAGGAATTTCCGCAGGGTGGAGAGAGGCAGCGAGAGATAGAAGGCGGTGGAAGCAGATCGTTGGTGCAGCGCGTGGCCTACAGGGCCTGTGATCGCTGAGAAGATAGACAGACGTATAACTAATTTCTGGTACTTCCTATAAAGTGAATCAAGAACCCTCTCTAGCTTGAGCAGAAATGAAGTCAGAGTTAGAGGGCCTATAAACAACAACAATTAGAAGTTTAATTTCACTGTATTCAACTGTCTCTGTACAACATTCAAATATCTGTCAAGTGCAGTGACATGGTGTGTCTATCGACCCAAACGGTATTCTGTTGTTTACATAAATGGCCACTCCCCCTCTCTGCAAGAAACTCCCTGGAAAACAACCAGCTAATCTGTATCCTGGTAAAAGAATTCTCTGAATTGTCAAATTATTTAAGTGGTGCTCCAATATACCAATAATTTCGGAGTCAACATGTATAAGCACTTCACTAACTTTATCTCAAATACCTCTTATATTTTGATGAAATATGCTAAACCCTACTCTACTTGGAAACATGACGTCCTCTGAAGGTGATTCCTTAGTTAGAGGGACTTCCTTTAAGCAGGTATACCTATCAGCTGTCTTCAATCTAAAAAATGTGCAGCTCTAGCACCAACAACTACAGGAATTTTTCCATGAGTGATCCCACCACCACCGACTACACTATCACCTTTAAGCTTTGCCAGCCTCCCCTTTCCATTCCTATTGAGGTGCAGCACACGCCTAGTGTAACTCGATCTACTGACAGACTCAACTGACATCACTGAAATGTGGTCCATGCCCTATGCCATCAGCGCCCTCCCCAGCCCCATTTTAACAGGACTAACAGCCACATTAAGATGAGGCCGATTATGACGCTGAAACAACTGCACGAAATACACATTAGTTCCACCAGTTTGAGTAGCTACCTTTACCAGGTCACCACCTACATCATATTCCTCGTCCCTGCTTCAACCACTATCACTACCTGATCCCCTTTCGTAAAATTCCTCCACAGCTCCCCTATGTTGTCGGTCACCTGAGCCAATCCTGCAATATGCTTCACAATGCTGGTGACCTGGTACTCACTCCCCAACACTTCTTGCAACTACTGGCCCACACCTCTAGCATGTGAACTACCTAGCAGCAGGACCTTCTTCTTTCTGTTAGACTTTGTAACTGACCCAGGCCTCCTAACTGCTGAGGACTGCTTGTATCACTTATATCGATTAGAAGTAGGTTTATATTATGTAACTGTGTATCAGTAACTGTGAAGTGTGTATTCTTAGTTAGTTAAGGTCAGTGATTTGTGACAGAAAATTTAGAATTTTGTAAAGTATATATGAAAAAAGCAAAATGATTTGTTAAAATTATAAATTTTATAATATGTGTATTTGAGGAAGACAATGTTTATTGGAAGCTGGATCATACTTAAGACACTTGTATTGTAAAATATAATAGATGTAGTGAACTCCCACGCAAAGGAAGTGGCATGGAGCGATGTA
This sequence comes from Schistocerca piceifrons, assembly GCF_021461385.2. NCBI lineage: Eukaryota > Metazoa > Arthropoda > Insecta > Orthoptera > Acrididae > Schistocerca > Schistocerca piceifrons. Next base: position 270,142,480 of record NC_060142.1, on the reverse strand, counting down.
AAAATTGGTTTTGGCGGTCAAACTGGACGGCTCCTTGGTGTGAACAGTACGCAGTAAGTGGCCACCCTTAGCACGGTACACTTCGACGGTGCCAAGAGAGGCAATTGGAAGCTGCTTTGCAAGGAATTTTTGCCTCGCACGTGGGTCTGGCTATTGTTTGGTATTCTCGGAAAAATGGAATGTCTCTAATATGTCGAAAATCCGAGCCAAGAAGAACTTTTGTTGAGCATTCGAACATCAAGAGCCGTGAGTACAGTTAGCCGCCATGTCGCCTGCCACCAAAACTTCGCCACTGCTTCACTGCCTTCATGCATCCAGGTATGTATATGGCCATGGACGAGTTATTTTGTGTGAGTGTTTTAACATTAATCCAAATGCTATAAATCTGTGTTCGGAACCATATCTTCTATCCTGATCACGAACATATGCAGGGTCGTCTCCTAAGTGTTCCTAAAACCGAGTATTCTGTTTGAAATGAACGATTATTGCTTTCAAGTGATTCAAAGTGGTTTTTTTGTTTGTCAAATGTGAAAGGAGAAGCAAAAACTAAAGCTAAAACCACAAAAGTGAAGTCAGATTGGATTTTGCTAAAGTACGCTCAGTTTATCGCAAAGTATAGTTTTGCAAGAATACAGTGCCAGCTTATGTAAATCTTATTGTCTAAAATACATGCTTCACAGGTGGTAAAAAGGAGACAAATAAGCTACGCTTGTTTTGAAATTAGTGGTGTCTTGCTTACTATCATGAATGATTCCTTTTTTTAAGTTAATTGAGCTCAGTGTTGAATTTTTGGCCTTACAAAGTAGAATATAAACTATTCCAACAAGTGAAGTTAAGGAGTAGCTTTGTTTGAATTAGTCTTTTCCACTGAAATAGTCATAGAGTTTGACTAGTGACATTATACTAGTTTATGGGCCCCCATCATATCTTCACAAATATTAGAAAGATAATTGAACTAATATATATATAGATGAGTATAAACAGTGTAATGATGATAATATTTATTTTTATTTGAGTTTTACATGTCAGTTAAGACAGAAGGCCCCCTTGTCCAAATTCATTTCTGCACATCATGCAGTAACATTTCAGTGTTACTTTAAGTAATGATCTTGGTATAGCTGTGATTAGTATAAACTTGGTGCAAATTCGCTTTCTATGATTACTGGTGTGTGGATTATTGTTAACTGCTGCTACGCACAGCTCAGAGTCACCTGTGCCAGTTTGTATCCTGTGTGCTATTCAGTAGGAAATATTAATGAAAGTAACTTCAATAACCAATATTCAATTTTCTTAAACATATATTTCCAAATTAATGTGCCCAATTGGGTTGGCGACCGTTCATTTTTTTTATTCACATATGAATCTTACTCTTTCTTTAACTCCAAAGGTTAAAGTCTGTTTAGTTTTTCTGTTAATTTCACCATATTTAAAATTATCGTCCGATACCTCTATCCATTAGACCCACGCACTGTAAAAATTTCAGAGTCCTCTTAGAGGTTGAAGTTAGCTTGTTTCACGGCAAGTTAGTGTTAAACGTGACGTAGAGCAAGTTAGTGTTATATGCTGCATGTTTCCTACACTTACTGCTACAAGTGTTTCCTCTCCACTCAGCTCTGACAGCTGGTCAAATATATTGCATATACGCAAAGTACAACTGTCTGAATACCTTCTACTCCTAGATTCCTTCTTGCCAACTGCCAGTTCCCCTTCCCCAGCACTCTCCAGCGTCCTCCACCTATCTAGTTCCTCCTTTGCGTATTGTAACTCTACTACGATTCTGCATTCCCAGGAGGGAATCTCTCTAGAATCTTTGAACAAATCCCACACCGTAACCCACTAATCAAAAACCTACGACAGAGCCTACACTTCTCACTCAAGGTAAAATTTTACAGTTACTGAAAGAAACTAAACGTCTATGTTACCTAAGTTCAGTTACACCAGTAGAATTATTTACGGAACTAACATCAGCGGTCTCGAAATTCTCTCTCCACTAATAAAGCAACAACTTTTATTAATACAACTAAACCACAACTAATACCAACACCAACAAATCTTCACAACATTTATTAGCTAAAATCAAAGATTCAAGTGGCCACTGAAACACTCAACGATGTTAAAACAGTGAATGAAAATTTTGATGAAATATTTCAATAGAAACAACGAGAAACGTCAGCTGAAAACTACCGGACGAAATTTACTAAACGACTTTAACGCACAGAAAACTCTAAAAACCACAGCGAGCCAAAAGTTTATTAAATCGTTATTTCGCCACAAACAGCACTGTTGAAAACTATTAAATTTAATGACTGTATAACAGTGCACAAACAACTTTGCAGTACTTAGCTTTATATCCGCTACAGCTGCAACCGGACGCAGCGAAATGTAAACACATTTCATCATGTATCGCGTGTGAGTAATAAACTTCAGTAAAGTGAAGATATCTGTAACGTTTCATATAATTAAACTGGAAACATAGAAAGGCGTAGTTATCGCGAAACACTGTTGAGCAAATTGAACTAACCTGTATTCGAAAAAGACTGAGCCCATTGTGCTACCACAATCATGCATCTCGCCTAGGTATTGTGTAAATAACGTAAGAAAGATTATGACACGTACGGACGCAAATAGGCAGTCTTCTTTCCTTCGCTCAGTACATGAATGGAACGAGCGAGAAAATCGACAATACTGGTAAGATGTCCCTTCCGCCACGTAATGCAAAGTGGTTTTCGGAGTACGAATGTAAATGTAGAAACAAAAATTTTCTTTAAGTAACGTGTAAAACCTCTCTTGATATTTCAATAGCCTTCACTCGCGTGCATGAAATGACGGAAGTTTAACAATCTATGTGAACTTTTTATAGCTTCTAAAGCTGGTGGTGGAGAAGAGCTGAGGATTAGTTAAAAGAAGAGTAGATAGAATGTACAGGTTCACTTGCTCTTCATGGCGCTGGGAAACGAGCAAGTCGAGTTTCTTAAGACGATGAAATTAATTCCATCTGTTTGCATCATGCAGATAGGATGGTAATCTCAGAAACGTATCCTACGGCAAGTAAGACTTTTCTTTAATGCATTTCATAAAGTTTCGAATCGCAGTATATGCAGCAGTGCTGTGAGACCTATTTCGTTCAACTTCTTGTCTTTATACCGTGAGGTGACTGCACACATTTTTTTGATGTGTTATTGCTAACAGAGACAAAGCTGTTCGATAACTAGTTCCAACATTATCGTTGCAAAGCACACCTTCGGATTATTATGATATTGCAGTGCATGTGCTATTACGAATTACGGAGCGAAAGTTCCTTCGGACATGCATTACATGCACGCATATCCGAAGGAATTTTGCAACGTAATTCGGAATAACACAGACATTGCAATATTGTATTTATACGCCGACACCGGGCAAGCATCTTCCAAGTAAAATGTTTCCCCAGTATGAGATATATATAATGGATGCACGAGTACGGCTTGTAAACAAATGACAGACATATGGACGTTTGGTTCTGGCCGTGTATCGTACTTGGATAGCCTAATGATAAGGCGACCGCTTGCGAGAAGTTGGAAATCCGGGTTCGAGTCCCGGCCCAGTACAAATTTTCACAGTCGTCAGTCGGCTGATGGTTGTCCATATTTGTAGCCGCGAATACATTTCTTGTTTTCAGAATATGTCCAGATTGGTTAGATAAGAAAGCAATTGGCTCATCTCCGCTCTTTCTCCATTCGGGGAGTCATTTGCCATTTTGCTCTACAAAAAAGGAAAGAGCTACCATCGACACCTGCCAGATATTGGTCTGTCGTGGACATGATATATGAATTCCAGGAAATCAACGTGATCACACTCTCGAAATTCTTGGAATTAAGTTAGTTTCCTGCACTCTATCATCTAAAAATTCTAAATCCTTAAATCGTCTCATTGAATATTGGATACATTACCCCAGGTGGCTATTTACACGGAACCTCCATTATACCTTCTAGTGTGTTGAGATATAAGACTGAGACCTAAGATTCTCTTGTAATACCTAGCAACTTTAAATAAGGAAAGATCTAAATAGATGAAAACGGCAAGAAGTAAAATTACTAGTAGGGAAGACCGAAATCCAGACATCATCAGTACATAAAATAAGGTGCTTAGGTAAAATACAATAGCAGTGATTTTATAAAAGTAAAACCGGATGTAAAAATAATTGCATACATTGCAGTTCTTGGAAAGTGTAACTCCATATTGTGTAACGACTTTACCAGTACACTATCGAATTATTGTCTGTTAATAACATCGGATGTCCTTTACTATTAAATAATCCGTTGGATTACTACTGAGACAGTAATGTTACCTGAAAATGGTATCTTGTAATTTCATCAACGTATAAATAATATTTTAAAACTTGAAACATTTCTAACAAAAAGAAAGTACATTACTGCAAATTAATGACTTGTTTTAGTAATATCTGTGTGGGTGCATTCTGCGTGGCTGCGCACACATAGTAAAGGTGCTCTTGAGCATGGCGACAGAGACCGTTTGCTTTAGCGACAGTATTGAGACATGTTCGTAGTGAGGTCGACGTAACTGCGGAGGATGCTGTTACCTACTCGTAAATGACATTGTGCTGCATTCGAAGTCTGCAGTCGCTGAAGCCTGGCTGTCATTCACAGCTTCTACGTCACGTCGTACGCAGCTGTAGCGCTGGCAATTGCGTATCGGCGAACGCAGTTGCTTTCGGCGTCGTTACTTGTTCAGTGTCCCTGCCTCGGCATCTACTATCATCAGCTTTCCTCTTTTTGTTGACAAAAATCTTAAGAATAGTTCCTGCTACTCTGATAGGTGCCGCTAAATGACCTATATGAAGCTGTCGAGCAGTTTTCTAAGGTGAACTTGATGAAGGACCAAATAATGACGTACAGGCGTATGTTCCACAATAATGTGGATGTTTGTGTAGCGCCGGCCGAAGTGGCCGAGCGGTTCTAGGCGCTACAGTCTGGAACCGCGCGACCGCTACGGTCGCAGGTTCGAATCCTGCCTCGGGCATGGATGTGTGTGATGTCCTTAGGTTAGTTAGGTTTAATTAGTTCTAAGTTCTAGGGGACTGATGACCTTAGACGTTAAGTCCCATAGTGCTCAGAGCCATTTGAACCATTTTTGTTTGTGTAGCGGAGGAAATTTTGAAAGTTTCAGACGCCATAGGTTATCGACATCGCATTTTTTTTCTCTAAATGATTTACCATCCCTGGTGTCAATATCTCTGACACATGGCCGCAGGCAATTTATTTTATGAATAGACTGCCTACTTTTTCATAGTCCGTGCTTCCACAAAAATCATTTACTATTTTTATTTCTGTTCATGTTTCTCTGCTCGTCTTCAGAATACAAATCGTATCATTTTAAAACCGGACTAACTCTGCCTCTTGATTCCAGCAGAATGGCAGATCATTAACGTAAATCAAAAATACTGATGGCGAATGATCGAAGCCTGTGGCGCTCCCATTATAATTTCTTCCTTTGGAGTTTCATATTCTTCGAACAGACTAGGGTAACTTTCTGCGTTGTGTCTCTTAAATAAGAATTAAATCATGCATGTGTTGAACTATATATTCCATAAAGGCCTAATCTCTGTAGTAGACTATTATAATTGACACAATAAAATACCTTGGATATGTCTCAGGAGATCCCACTGGTGATCTTTTATCACTTAAACATTTTGTTATGTTCTCAGTAAGTGTATAAATAGCTCTCTGAGAGTAACCCTTTGGAAATCCATACTGTGTTTGACTAATTATCCCATTACTGCTCGAGTGGGAAACAACCCTGGAGCGCACTACTTTCTCAAAGATCTTAGAAAATGATCTAAGGAATAATAGTGGGCAGTAGTTATTGGCATCTGTGGAATCACAGTCTTACTGAGGGCACATTTCGATCTGTCTGAGGAAACACTCTAAGACGATGCAACATGTGTCTGAGAACAGCACAGATTACAGACCCAAAACTTTTAATGTCTTCTAGAAGATATTATCCACCCCAAATGAACTTTCCGTTTTTGGAGGTAGGATGATTCTTATAAATACAAAAGTCAGATAAAATTTATTTTCAGTATATATTCTGTGTATTGATACTTTGAGCTACTGTTTGGTTTCCTCCTCTGAACTATTTGCACAAATATTCTCATCTATTTCTAAAATGTAATTATGTCCTTCACATGACCTCTCCTTAAGAGTGCTCCAGTTCTCTTTGACAGACATTATGCTCATACTTCAACGGAAACCTACTGCACTCCTCTACCTTCTTTTCATTCGTTGCACAATCTAAAAGTATTAGGTCTGCAGATGTTTGTAGCTAATTATAGCTACTTAAAGCTACCAGCATGACCAACACACCGAAAACTGAAGTAACATTGAGTTAGAGATGCAATAGTATAATGAATTATGGTCAGATTCCATCACGCAGAAGTACTGGCGTTCTGTGTTCCCAAATAACGTCCAGTATTTGTTGAACTAATTTATTTAAAAAATTTTTGAATTTAATCGTGACCTATGACAAGATCTATGAACATAACATCCATACCATACAATGATAATCAAGAGACGATACGTATTGGTCCGCATATCATTGATTAAATCTTACGTAAATGGAACGGCAAGAGGAGAGAAAACTAATATTCATCAAATGCATTCTATTTAGGAAACCATTCAGTGCCGACCCTATGCCTACATGAACATTTTACTTCAGAGGACTATTTCTGTGGTGTCACCGCCAGACACCACACTTGCTAGGTTGTAGCCTTTAAATCGGCCGCGGTCCGGTAGTATACGTCGGACCCGCGTGTCGCCACTATCAGTGATTGCAGACCGAGCTCCGCCACACGGCAGGTCTAGAGAGACTTCCTAGCACTCGCCCCAGTTGTACAGCCGACTTTACTAGCGATGGTTCACTGACAAATTACGCTCTCATTTGCCGAGACGATAGTTAGCATAGCCTTCAGCTACGTCATTTGCTACGACCTAGCAAGGCGCCATTATCAACTGCTATTTATCTTGTGATGCACGTACCGTCAGACCGATGTTCACCAATTATGGATTAAAGTTAAGTATTCCAGAAGCTACGTACTATTTTTGCTACTATAAAGACCTTGTCATTTTCCAGACCTCACGCCATCCTGTGTGAGCTTAAACGCGTGCCTTTCGGCTACCTCGTAGTGGCTTGGCTGTCTCGCCAAGTCACAACAATTTCTATCATGTTTCATAGTATTAAACTTTCTCCATGGACAGAGTGTGTTTGTGGCGAATCGTCAGCCGTTTAGCGACTCATTTATTCAGTCTCTTTGTGGCGTAACAGCCTAACTGCATACTCTGCGAAAGTGTAGTTACCTTTTGTCGGCGGGATGTAAGAGCCTCAGTTTTCTTGTTTTACCGTGCTCAAACTCGCGCAATTTCAAGACACTATGTCACTTTCAAATTGTGTAACTTGATAGGATTTAGTTATTTCTATTAAAACATGCCCACACATATGTCATCGAAATTACTTCATTCCTGAGATACCATGTATTGTATCGCATGATTAGCACCTGAAATCCAACTACCACTCGCACAAAGGTGTATCGCGACTGGCCGCCTTCCTCGCCCGCTTGCTGCATGGGCTCTAGCGATTACAGGAAAAAAGAAACCTGGAGTACGCATAAGCGTGTGGTTGTTTCTCCGAATCTCCAGGAGTATCCACATTTCTTGGTGGAGAGAGACTCGCAACAGGTGGTCCTGCTCATAGTGCCACTACATCACTTCCGGGAGCCACGTGCCTCCATGCGCTGGTCCCATGACCCATCTGGGACCCGCCAATACAGGTCGCCGCTCGGCCGATTTACGGTCAGTCCTCATCAAGTGTCACTACATGGCCAAGTGCCGACCGTCCGCGGTCCGTCAGAGTAGAGCTCTCTTCGACGAATGTGGGTGTTCTTATGGGGAGTCGCTCTATGATCAAATGACGATTGTCCGTGGACGCTCACGATAAGAGGTTCAAATTGTTCAAATGGCTCTGAGCACTATGGGACTTAACATCAATGGTCATCAGTCCCCTAGAACTTAGAACTACTTAAACCTAACTAACCTAAGGACAGCACACACATCCATGCCCGAGGCAGGATTCGAACCTGCGACCGTAGCGGTCGCGCCGTTCCAGAGTGAAGCGCCTAGAACCGCTCGGCCACCCTGGCCGGCAGATTATGATTTCCCTTTACGAGGCAGAGAAAATCCCTGACCTCGCCGGGAATCGAACCCGGGCGCGGGAAGCGAGAACGCTACCGCACGACCACGAGCTGCGGACCGCGATAAGAGAGAAATCCGGATTAGAGTTCCGGTCCGGCACAGTTTTTCATATGTCGTTTAGGTAGTACATCTGTTACAGTTAAGCTGAATTTCAAGAACAAATTTCTTTTGTTCTGGCTATTTTGGTTTATATCGAGTAGCGTTTTGTTCCCACTTCGCACAATTTGTTTACACAATGAATACTATTGCGCTAAGGTAGAAGCAGTAATTCAGCTACAGGATTAGTAAGTAGCCAGACAGCTCAACTGCGTTTTCTCAGGGTACAGAAGAGATCAAATAGATAAATATAAAATTCAATAAAAAATCATCTTTGGTCGTATCTATTCATAGTAATAGAAGAGTTGTGACTTTATCTTTGTAACCATAAACGGAAAAGCAGCGATCTTCGAACAATATTTAATAAAAATTAAAAAGCAGCCTAGATCGCATAAAAACATTTATTTAAAAATGGTGACCGGTTTCTGTCTATTTTAAACCTTCACCAGGCAATACTCTGCAATAAGAGTAAATGTAGGGTCTTAGAGGGATGTTTAAACAAAATTTACAACTTAAATCTAAAAGAACAAGTGTAATTAATTGATCATATATACCCAAAGAGAGGAAGCAGATACGGTGACACGGAGAGGGAACCCCATATACGAGACATGGATGTCAACTGCCGGATAGCATGGGAAAGCTACAGATTAAGTAAATGAGGCTTCGTCCCTCTCTCCCGCTGCCCCTTCGGCCAAACGTCGTCAATAGTAACCAGTCAAATACAATGTGAAGAGAAGCGTGACAAAACTACAGTACATACGTAAATGTAATACAGAATGTAAGTTGAAAACGGTATAATTTTGGTATAATGAAAACAAAATAGTTAATCAAAAATTTTATGATTAAGATTACAAATTGAGATCAACAGCAATAGATTAGACGAACAATATTTGTCCTCTATAGGGACTCGATATTATTATGTAAGATAAGCAAAGATCATCGAGGAGATGCCGTCAGTAACGAAAATGATGGCGTGTAGAGTATCGATACGTTCCGTCTGCAGAGACCAAAGAAGTGAAAGCGACAAAGCGCTGTATTTCACCGACACGGAACGGAAAATATGGAGAAGTCTTCGTGTACCAGTTTGATGCCGTCGTCTGTAAAAGATGTCAGCAATTCGCGATGAATCGCTAGAAAATGCTGAAATGGCTGTGTGAACTGCAGCGTGACTGCATCGCCACGAAAAATCATGGGACCATGAGGAGCCAATGATCGCCGGACACGATGGAAACGCAGAGGTAGAAGCTCATCATATTGGAAAAATCCAAATAAAAAAACAAGTGTAGTAAAGACGTATAAATGAAAAAATAACACAGTGTGGAATAAGTACTAAAAATTAGCTCAAAATGACATTCACTAAAAGTGGCGTGGTCTTGAAGCAGAAAAACTCTACAGCACAAGGCATCAAGCAAAAATGATTCAAATGGCTCTGAGCACTATGGGACTTAACTTCTGAGGTCATCAGTTCCCTAGAATTTACAACTACTTAAACCTAACTAACCTAAGGACATCACACACAACCATGTCCAAGGCAGGATTCGAACCTGCGACCGTAGCGGTTGCACGCTTCCGGACTGTGGCGCCTAGAACTGCTCGGCCACTCCGGCCGTCCAAGGCATAAAGCATAATAGCTTAGACTATATATGACGGTAGTATCTGTTCCCGAAAGAACAGTTACCGTGGATGACCATGCAGCTTTGCTAGAAATGAAATGATAATTAAATGGACACCCTAGCTGCAAACAGGCGTTGATGTACTTCATTGGGGACATGTTGAAATCGTGTGCCCCGACCGGGACTCGAACCCGGGATCTCCTGCTTACATGGCAGACGTTCTATCCATCTGAGCCACCGCGGGCACGGAGGATAGTGCGTCTGCAGGGACTTATCCCTCGCACGGTCCCCGTGAGATCCACATTCCCAACATGTCCACACCACTACAGTCGTAGTGCGCCTAATAGATGTTTACCCGCGGTGGCTCAGATGGATAGAGCGTCTGACATGTAAGCAGGAGATCCCGGGGTCGAGCCCCGGTCGGGGCACATATTTTCAACATGTCCCCAATGAAGTACATCAACGCCTGTTTGCAGCTAGGGTGTTCATTTAATTATCATTTCAATAATAGCTTAGATTAATAAATTTTAAAAATGACTACGAAAGATAGTCCACCATCTACTATTGTGTTTCGTGCTGTACACATTTATCCGCCCACGAGCTGGGAATATTTGAGGTCGGAATTCTCCACTACCAATCAAGGATGGATGGGAGAGGCGTTGGCCAGCCGCAACGTAGTATTCGCGATTCTAACACGCGAATTTCTCTCCGACTACTGGGAGTCGAAGTCACGCTGATGAAAAAGTTGCTATGCATCGACAGCAGTCATGGTTGTCTGCTCTAAGGAGGGCTCGAGCTCATGGGAACACAGCGATTAATGTCGTCCGGCCCGCTAACTTTCTCACAGCAATGCCAGTAATTTCAGTAAATAGCAGTCGGCGCTGCGAGCTGCACAAGCTGATTGTGCAGAGCTGTTTTCGCTTAAAGTGAAGTGGCAAACGTCATGGGATACCGATATGCACATATACAGATGGTGGTAGTATACCTAGGTATAAAAGGGCAGTGCATTGGCGGAATTGTCTTTTGTACTCCGGTGAAAAAGTTTTCGACGTGATTATGACCGCATGACGGGAACTGGCAGACTTTGGACACGGAATGTTTGTTGGGGCGAGACACGCGGGACATTTCATTTCGGACATTGTTAGGGAATTCAGTACCAAATTTCTGGCATTACGTCTCACCATTGACGAAACAGTGGCCGACGGCCTCCACTTAACGACCGCGGGTAGTGGTGTTTGCGTAGAGTTGTATGTGCTGACAGACAAGCAACACTACGTGAACTACACACAGAAATCAATGTGAGACGTATGATGAACGTATCCTTTAGGATACGTGTGGTAGCAGATTAATGGGGTATGGTAGCAGACGACCGACACGAGTGCCTTTGCTAACAGCACAATATCGCATGCAGCGCCTCTCCTGGTCTTGCGACGATATCGGTTGGACCCTAGACGACCGGAAAACCGTGGCGTGATCAGACGAGTCCCGATTTCAATTGGTTAGAGCTGATGGTAGGGTTCTAGTGCGGCGCAGACCCCACGAAGCCATGAACCCAAACTGTCAGGAAAATACTGTGCAAGCTGGTGGTGGCTCCATAATGGTGTGGGTTGTGTCTGCTTGGAATGGACTGGGTCCTCTGGTTCAATTGATTGACTGGAAATGGTTATGTTCGGCTACTCGGAGACCATTTTCAGCCATTCATGAACATTATATTCCCAAACAACAACGGGATTTATATGGATGGCAATGCGCTGTGTCATCAGCCCACAATTGTTCGGGATCTATTTCAAGAAAATTCTAGACAAAACGGGCGAATGATCTGGCCACTCAGATCGCACGACATGATTGCCATCGAACAGTTGTGGGATATAATCGGAGGTCAGTTTGTGCACAGAATCCTACACCGCCAACTCTTTCGCAATTAAGGACGGCTGTAGAGGCGGCATAGGGGTATTTCTGCAAGGGACTTCCAACCACTTGTTGGGTCCACGTAACGTTGATTTGCTACACTACGCCGGAAAAAAGGAGATCCGACACAATATTAAGGAAGCTTCACATGACCTTTCTTACCTCAGTGTATATCTATGTGGGGCCTCCAGCAGTCTCACGATCTGCGCCAGGTGGTGAAAGCTCTGAGCGTGGAAATGCAACTCTGTGTGAGCCGTCTTGTAGCATACGCCTTGGCCCAAAGTTCAATCCACATTCTTCTTTACTTGAACATCCAGAAAGAGTAGCTCACCAGGCACTTCGATATCCATCGTCGGCCTGATATTCGAGTGAATTGAGTTGAGATGTGTAAGGAATCGGGTTGAGCTCTCATCTTCCATATCGCTTTAATATGTAAACACCGTCGACACGGCGAAAGGAGCGGATGGATTTCAGGGAGGCAGATTCCTATGTGCTCCAACCTTAAGTTAGCCACCACTGCTGAGAGTGGGCTGCCCATTGCGATTTCCTCCATGTGTCCTTACTATGCAATCTAAATAGAAAATGTGTTGACGCCAGGACTGACTTCAAAGTTTGACGGTTTTCAGATCAATCAATTAGCCAGTAATAAGTTTGAAAGAATCCTGGAGGGGGACTCTAGTAACGAGGGAGCTGACGAGGATGCCACTCTCCATAAGCTTAAAGGTGTTCAGTCCGCTTCCCCAGGCCGCAAAGCAGTGCCAATAGACCCCACGATCAGGAATAGTTGTGTATCCACCTACCTGCTCGCCAATCGAGGATATGCAATATATTTATGTGAGCAAATGCTAAAAACGCGTACACAACTCGCTATATTATGTTCCTCTCATCCACTAGGACATGAGAAAGCTTCAAGAACGAACTTGCACTTTCTAAGGCCGGGACATATCGAATTCTCTGCCAAGATGACAAACTGTACGTTGGACAAACCATCCACAGTGTTGGAAACCCACCGGCCGCGGTGGTCTCGCGGTTCTAGGCGCGAAGTCCGGAACCGCGCGACTGCTACGGTCGTAGGTTCGAATCCTGCCTCGGGCGTGGCTGTGTGTGATGTCCTTAGGTTAGTTAGGTTTAAGTAGTTCTAGGGGACTGATGATCACAGCTGTTAAGTCCCATAGTGCTCAGAGCCATTTTTTTTTGTTGGAAACCGATGGCGAGAGCATCAATGGCATACTCATTTTGGTACTGAGTAATGGAAGAATCCATTTAGATTCGAACCAATGACCCATATATCATCTGTAACTCTAGTTGCTTCTCAGTACACTTGGAAGACCACTCATATTTAATTACTAAAGTATATTAACAGCTGAGATATTATGAAAGAGTAATTCAGACAGCCTTTACGGGGTTGAATAATACAACAGTTATTCTGTTGTATTATAGAACAACATTCTGTTATATTATAGAACAAACGGCATACAAAATATTGCTACCGTAAGTGATCAGTTACCCACTGATCTAAATTTGTAAAGTCTTTTGAGGTTGACTTTGGTGATACAGCTCCTCCTTCCCGATGAGACATTAATTTGCTCATATTTTGAAGTAATTTCCACAGAATTCTTTTGGTTCAAATTTAGCAATTGACATTTCTTTCTACCTAAAAACTCACCTTTGGTGACTGTCAAATGGTTCAAATGGCTCTGAGCACTATGGGACTTAACATCTGTGGTCATCAGTCCCCTAGAACTTAGAACTACTTAAACCTAACTAACCTAAGGACATCACACAACACCCAGCCATCACGAGGCAGAGAAAATCCCTGACCCCGCCGGGAATCGAACCCGGGAACCCGTGCGTGGGAAGCGAAAACGCTACCGCACGACCACGAGATGCGGGCTTGGTGACTGTCTAGCTCTACTTTTTCTGTTGTGGAAAAGGTCTGTAGTATTATTCTTTAATCTGGGACCAGCCCAGATAGATGCATGTGTTAAGAAGCCACTTCTGGGATTCGGGGAGGTGCGCTGGCACCGGATCGAATGCCATTGACGACAAGGGTCGGTCTACCGGCAAGCCTGGGTGTGGTTTAGGCGGTTTCCCACACTCGAGTAGGTGAATACCAGGCATGAACCCAAGTCTTGCCTCATTTACACGATTTACAAACATTTATAGCATGTTCACATGAAAACACTACATGCACACAATTCCGGCAGACATATTCCTTTCCCGGGGTGGGGGGTAATATGGTGGCGACAGGAAGGGCATCTGACCAGCACTCAGATTAACCACGCCAAATCGAATGGAAAAAAACGCCGACCGCGCATAGATACTGGGAAAGGTACATGAAAAAAAGAAGATTATTGTTAATTTCCCGTATGAATACACACAAAATGTGTGTGAAATCTTCTGGGACTTAACTACTAAGGTCATCAGTTCCTAAGCTTACACACTACTTAACCTAAATTATCCTAAGGACAAACACACACACTCATGCCCGAGGGAGGACTCGAATCTCCACCGGGACCAGCCGCACAGTCCACGGCTGCAGCGCCTTAGACCGCTCGGCTAATCCCGCGCGGCGTGAGATTTGTGAAAGTCTCTCAGAAATTATGGAAGAATTAGGAAATATAGCCACTGTACTCTTCATCCAAGATGTGTAAGAATAACTCCTTTCACAAGCTTGTATTTTTAATATATCGTTCTCTTGGTGTAATTAACGTTTGAGAATTAATTGAACAAACATTAAAAGCTTGTTCCTCACTCTAAAAAACGGAAAAAAGTTAGTCAGCCATACTTTCTGAAATACTTCCTCTTTGAGTTGCGTTCTAAACAATATTTCATTTCATATTACTATTTATGTCACTCAAAGTTTCATAAAGATTTGCTCCAACAACTACTATGACATCATCTTTTAGCCAAAGCGTTGCAGATGCACCGACTAAGACGCTGTAATTTTCAGACGACACAAAATGGGGTAGAATGCTATATGAGGTTATAAATACGAGATATATTAGATCACAGCAGTGCTTCTGCGAATCGTAGTATGGGTGTAGCGCTATGTCACTCGGCACCATGACAAAACTGCGTTCCGTGACAGGCAGCAGGAGCTGCCAGTGCTAATGCAGCAACAGCAGCAGCGGCAGGCAAACTTGGCTAATGGTGCTTTCTGACGTGAGAGTGCATCTCCCTGGTGGCACCGAAGTTCGGGAGGTGATGTGTGCATGAATTAGCCGGGAACGCTCGTTTTAGAAGACCGCGTTACACATCTCTCAAGTGCAGTGTTGATCGGAGTATCAGAACGTTCGGTTGCTAAACAGCCATCGTCGCATCACTCATGCTAGAGACTCTGTGCGTACATACACCGGAGATTAAAACACCGCCGACTGATACTGTATCTAGAAACATTCTCGCTAATGAGACAACTTTGCAATGCCACCGAAGTTACAAGTGGTGCTCTGATCCATGCTTATTAATAAATGTACTTGAGTACAAAGCTGCCACATTGAGGTTACGAACTGTAGTACTACCAGACAAGAAATAGTGAAGTATACAGAAGCGAGGTAGGAAACGAAATGAAACTTCACTGGTTGAGAGGGTAACTGACGTTATTCGAGTGCTCACAATCGTGTCGAATAGAGAAGGAACTTGGTAGTATGAGCCAACATATCAGTACGACGTTGCACCCCTCTGGATGGATGCGTGCACTGAAGCCGTTGACTTTGATATCGTGGACACTGAGCGCTGGGATGGAGTACGTCCAATCTGGTCCAACACATAGTCTATCTAGGACAGACCTGGCGATATCACTGGGCACAAGAGTATTTCAGTATCACGCAGATGGTTTATAGAGACACGCGTCGTGCGTAGACGAGCACTGTCATGAAAAATGGTACCACAATACTGTAGGATTAGAAGCTAAGACATGAGGGCGCCGAAAATCCATGACATACAGTTTTGCCGTCAGAGGTCCATCAGTCATTACCACCCGTGACCTGAAGTCATACCTGATGGTTCCCCACACCATGACAATATTGTGCTTGTCGAAAACATTGGAACAATGGGAGTTCTCTCCCACTCGCCGCCAACTCGGTGACGACGGTCATCTGGGATAGTACAAAGCCGCGATTCATCAATGAAAGTAACGAGACGCCTTTCATCATCACTCCATGCTACCTGGACACAGTACCACTTCAAACGTAACCTTTTGTGCTGTGGAGTTGAGAGCAGCCTATTCATGGGACGGTAATTCCTCACGAAATAGCAGTGGCTGTGTTATTAAGAAGTGTGATGCAATGTTCCTCCTGACATGCATGCATGTTCGAAGGAATATTCCGTCACACTTCTTAATAACACAGCCACTGCTATTTCGTAACGAATTACAGCCCTAAGCATAGGCAGCCGTCAGCACCACAACGCAATAGGCTGCATTTACAGTGGTGCTGTGAGCACCAGGGTCTCGTCGCTCTACAAGTATCTCTTCCCCCCCCCCCCCCCCCCCCCGCCCCCGGGGATATACGTAACGTACGACTACAGATTGTGACACATGGATGACGACATATGGAAGATTGGCTCTGGTCGTTATTCGTGCACGGATAGCAGTACCGGGTAAGGCACCGTTCGCGTAAAGCAGGAAATCCGGATTCGAGACCAGGTCGGTTATAAATTTTCATTGTCGTCATTCCAATATACAGCCGATTCTCAATTGGGAATCCATCTCCGGTAATTCCTTAGTTTGGCTTCTGCTACCCTCAGACCGATGATGCAGGACGACACAGTGTCGTAGGGAATCCACTACTTGCTCTTGGACTGCAGGCGCAGATGTGGTGGGAACGCGATGTACTGGGTGCAGAATACGGTGATCCTCCCTTCTGCTAGTCAGACGTGGTCGACAGGACCTTTGACGAACAGTTCCCTTGCAGTCCAACATCACGCCACTGTCACAACCGAATGCCCGACAAATATGTACACTACTGGCCATTAAAATTGCTACGCCACGAATATGACGTGCTACAGACGCGAAATTTAAACTACAGGAAGAAGATGGTGTGATGTGCATATGATTAGCTTTGCCGGCCGAAGTGGTCGAGCGGTTCTCGGCGCTACAATCTGGAACCGCGCGACCGCTACGGTCGCAGGTTCGAATACTGCCTCGGGCATGGATGTGTGTGATGTCCTTAGTTAGATTTAAGTAGTTCTGAGTTCTGGGGGACTGATGACATCAGCAGTTAAATACCATAGTGCTCAGAGTCATTTGAACCATTTTTAGATTAGCTTTTCAGAGCATTCACACAAGGTTGGCGCCGGAGGCAACACCTACAACGTACTGACATGAGGAAAGTTTCCAATGGATTTCTCATACACAAACAGCAGTTGACCGGCGTTGCCTGGTGAAACGTTGTTGTGATGCCTCGTGTAAGGAGGAGAAATGCGTACCATCACGTTTCCGACTTTAATGAAGGTCAGATTGTAGCCTATCGCGATTGCGGTTTATCGTATCGTGGCATTGCTGCTCACGTTGGTCGAGATCCAATGACTGTTAGCAGAATATGGAATCGGTGGGTTCAGGGAGGTAATACGGAACGCCGTGCTGGATCCCAATGGCCTCGTATCACTAGCAGTCGAGATGACAGGCATCTTATCCGCATTGCTGTAACGGATCGTGCAGCCACGTCTCGATCCCTGAGTCAGCAGATGAGGACGTTTTCAAGACAACAACCATCTGCACGGACAGTTCGACAACGTTTGCAACAGCATGGACTATCAGCTCGGAGACCGTGGCTGCGGTTATCCTTGACGCTGCATCACAGACAGGAGTGCCTGCGATGGTGTACTCAACGACGAACCTGGGTGCAGGAATCGCAAAACGTTAGTTTTTCTGATGAATCCAGGTTCTGTTTACAGCATCATGATGGTCGCATCCGTGTTTGGCGACATCGCGGTGAACGCACATTGGAAGCGTGTATTCGTCATCGTTATACTGGCGTATCACCCAGCGTGATGGTATGGGGTGCCATTGGTTACACGTATCGGTCACCGGTCACCTCTTGTTCGCATTGACGGCACTTTGAACAGTGGACGTTACATTTCAGATGTGTTACGACCCGTGGCTCTACCCTTCATTCGATCCCTGCGAAACCCTACATTTCAGCACGATAATGCACGACCGCATGTTGCAGGTCTGTACGGACCTTTCTGGATACAGATAATGTTCGACTGCTGCCCTGGCAGCACATTCTCCAGATCTCTCACCAACTGAAAACGTCTGGTCAATGGTGGCCGAGCAACTGGCTCGTCACAATACGCCAGTCACTACTCTTGATGAACTGTGGTATCGTGTTGAAGCTGTATGGTCAGCTGTACCTGTACACGCCATCCAAGCTCTGTTTGACTCAATGCCCAGGCGTATCAAGGCCGTTAATACGGCCTGAAGTGGTTGTTCTGGGTACTGATTTCTCAGGATCTATGCACCAAAATTGCGTGAAAATGTAATCACATGTCAGTTCTAGTATAATATATTTGTCCAATGAATACCCGTTTATCACCTGCATTTCTTCTTGGTGTAGAAATTTTAAAGGCCGATATACACTCCTGGAAGTGGAAAAAAGAACACATTGACACCGGTGTGTCAGACCCACCATACTTGCTCCGGACACTGCGAGAGGGCTGTACAAGCAATGATCACACGCACGGAACATCGGACACACCAGGAACCGTGGTATTGGCCGTCGAATGGCGCTAGCTGCGCAGCATTTGTGCACCGCCGCCGTCAGTGTCAGCCAGTTTGCCGTGTCATACGGAGCTCCATCGCAGTGTTTAACACTGGTAGCATGCCGCGACAGCGTGGACGTGAACCTTATGTGCAGTTGACGGACTTTGAGCGAGGGCGTATAGTGGGCATGCGGGAGGCCGGGTGGACGTACCGCCGAATTGCTCAACACGTGGGGCGTGAGGTCTCCACAGTACATCGATGTTGTCGCCAGTGGTCAGCGGAAGGTGCACGTGCCCGTCGACCTGGGACCGGACCGCAGCGACGCACGGATGCACGCCAAGACCGTAGGATCCTACGCAGTGCCGTAGGGGACCGCACCGCCACTTCCCAGCAAATTAGGGACACTGTTGCTCCTGGGGTATCGGCGAGGACCATTCGCAACCGTCTCCATGAAGCTGGGCTACGGTCCCGCACACCGTTAGGCAGTCTTCCGCTCACGCCCCAACATCGTGCAGCCCGCCTCCAGTGGTGTCGCGACATTCGTGAATGGAGGGACGAATGGAGACGTGTCGTCTTCAGCGATGAGAGTCGCTTCTGCCTTGGTGCCAATGATGGTCGTATGCGTGTTTGGCGCCGTGCAGGTGAGCGCCACAATCAGGACTGCATACGACCGAGGCACACAGGGCCAACACCCGGCATCATGGTGTGGGGAGCGATCTCCTACACTGGCCGTACACCACTGGTGATCGTCGAGGGGACACTGAATAGTGCGCGGTACATCCAAACCGTCATCGAACCCATCGTTCTACCATTCCTAGACCGGCAAGGGAACTTGCTGTTCCAACAGGACAATGCACGTCCGCATGTATCCCGTGCCACCCAACGTGCTCTAGAAGGTGTAAGTCAACTACCCTGGCCAGCAAGATCTCCGGATCTGTCCCCCATTGAGCATGTTTGGGACTCGATGAAGTGTCGTCTCACGCGGTCTGCACGTCCAGCACGAACGCTGGTCCAACTGAGGCGCCAGGTGGAAATGGCATGGCAAGCCGTTCCACAGGACTACATCCAGCATCTCTACGATCGTCTCCATGGGAGAATAGCAGCCTGCATTGCTGCGAAAGGTGGATATACACTGTACTAGTGCCGACATTGTGCATGCTCTGTTGCCTGTGTCTATGTGCCTGTGGTTCTGTCAGTGTGATCATGTGATGTATCTGACCCCAGGAATGTGTCAATAAAGTTTCCCCTTCCTGGGACAATGAATTCACGGTGTTCTTATTTCAATTTCCAGGAGTGTATATAGGAGTTCTTTTCAAATACTATGAGACGCTGATAATGCTGTCACAGACGTGTACGCCGCATCTCCACGGCCTTCGGTGTGATCACTCAACTTCTGACGCTGTTCATGCCCCTTATATACCCAATCAGACCTGTTAACAATAGTAAACACGAACAACACCAACTTTCTCTGGTGAACGTTCGACCTGTCAGAGAAAATTGCAACTGTGATCATTTGCAATAGCTGCAGATGGTGTGTACGTGTACAAAGTTTCATTGCCATGCAACGGTGTCTTCTCCTTGCTTCAATTTTTTTGTCAGGCAATATATTTCAAGCAATCTGGTTGTGTGTCATTCAAATATTGAATTATTGCCCACTACGTTCCATGCAGTGCGAATCACGTAGGATCGCGACTCGTGTAGAGCGAGTTATAAGCAGGAAAATTGTCAATGAGATGCAGATTAGCAACATTCATGGTGCAGAAACCCAATATGCCGGTGACAGAGGAAAGCACGGAACATCGAATGGAGCAAAAGTTTTCAAATTATGTCGCAAGTGACAGCCACAGAAGGACAGCCAAACAATAGCGAGCGCCTGAAAGTTTTCCCGGTAAGGGGACGTGTTTCGTTATGTCTAGCAGTTCGATTCTGACAAAACGAGCTGCTTCTGTGGTGTGCTACGGTTGTTGGAATTACGAATTTCCTCTAAGAAAAAGAGTGTTTAAAATTTAATGTTTGTTTTCTTTGTTACCATTGCCTTAGCTCTGACGTACTGTACTCTTTAGAAGAAAAGGTCATTCCTGCTCTCCTCGCATTAGCAAAAATTAAAACATGTGGACTTCAGATTTCAATACTAGTAATATTGCACCTTATAGTTCCCCATGTCGACCACCTGACGGCAGCGCTGTTTCTGCGATTCGGGTTACTGTTTTAACAAATTAATGACATTACAGCACTTTTATGTAGTTCAGTTAATGATCAAGGTCAGTGCGAATAGCGTTGAAAATACGCATTTACGAGCAGTTGATCGGAATTCGGCGTTTGTTTAGCTTTGTCTGTCGTGCTGAAATTATTATCTTCACCTTATTTAATTAGTAACTGTTGTCTTTAGCACAACAGGTATTAGCTGGGAAAGTTATTCTTCATTTGGTTAAGAAGATTTTGCAACAGATGTCTTTGCAGACAAAATTTCTGTGTTTTAGGTTCGGGTCATATTGTTGTGCAAACAATTGTTTATTATTATTATTATTTTCGATTATTCTCTTTTGCCGGCCGCTGTGGCCGAGCGGTTCTAGGCGATTCACCCTGGAACCACGCGACCGCTACGGTCGCAGGTTCGAATCCTGCCTCGGGCATGGATGTGTGTGATGTCCTTAGGTTAGTTAGGTTAAGTAGTTCTAAGTCTAGGGGACTGATGACCTCAGATGTTAAGTCCCATATTGGTCAGAGCCATTTGAACCATTTTTAAGGGAGCGATTGAACTTGAGTAGTCATGATTTCCTCTTCTTTCTTCGTTCTTCCCAAATTCTTTCATACGTTCACTATGTTCTATCTTGCGTTCTTCCGACCATCTTTCTCCCGTTCTGTTGTTCTGTTCTCCGTGTGTTCTTGTTTAAGTATGTGTTTATTTATGAAGTTTCTAAACTGTTCTCAATTGCTTATGCTGTCTTGTATGATCCCCAGTTCTTTAATGTCTTCTTCTGCTTCAGTAATCCATTTTGTCTTGCTTTTCCTCTTGTTTACTGTCTCAAAGATTTGCCTTGTGAATCTGCTTTTATTCATCCTGGTGATATGTCTATAGAATTTCATCCTTCTCCTTCTAATGGTGTCTGTTATTGTTTCGATGTCTTTTTAAATCTCTCTAGTTGGGTTCTTCATCTAGATTCCTTTCCGAAACACTGGTCCATATACTTCCCTCAGAATTTTTCTTTCCTGGTTTTCGCCGGGCAGGGTGACCCAGCTGTTCTAGGCGCTACAGTCTGGAACCGCGCGACCGCTACGGTCGCAGGTTCGAATCCTGCCTCGGGCATGGATATGTGTGATGTCCTTAGATTAGTTAGGTTTAAGTAGTTCTAAGTTCTAGGGGACTGATGACCTCAGAAGTTGAGTCCCATAGTGCTCAGAGCCATTTGAACCATTTTTTTCCTGCTTTTCAATGTCTCTGATCTTCGTATGACCATGAATCACTGTAGTTTCTGCAGCATAAAGTGCTTCTGGTACGACTACTGTATTGTAATGCCTTAGTTTCGCATTGAAAGAAATAGATTTCTTATTATAGTGATTCCAAGTGAGCTTATATGCTTTTTGTAATCTGGAGATTCTATCTTTATTGGCTACTGAGGTCAGTCCTAATGGTTGGATTATCTCTCCCAGATATCTGAAGTGGGCAGCTTATGCCACTTTCCCGTATTGAGTAGTAATTAGGAGATTATCTATAGGTTTGTTTTCCATATATCGTGTTTTCTCGTAGGAGATTTGTAGCCCAGTTTTCTGTGAGATTTCGTGTAGTTTTTCCAACGCAAGTTTGGCTTCCTCTCTATTGTTAGTTAGAATGGCAAGATCGTCCGCGAAAGTCAGACACTTCACCCTGATTCTCTGCTCTTTTTTAATCCCAAGCTGAATTCCTTTTATTTCCTTTTCCCAAGTCCTCAATTTTTTCCAGAACTGTGTTGAATAGAAGGGGGGACATTCCATCTCCTTGGCGAACACCAGTATGTATAGAAAACGTTTGTGATGTTTCTCCCACGAATTTAACTTTGGAGGTTGTATCTGTTAATGCCTGTTGAATAATTGATGGTTCAAATGGCTCTGAGCACTATGGGACTTAACATCTGAGGTCATCAGTCCCCTAGAACTTAGAACTACTTAAACCTAACTAACATAAGGACATAACACACATCCATGCCCGAGGCAGGATTCGAACCTGCGGCCGTAGCAGTCGCGCGGTTCCGGACTGAAGCGCCTAGAACCGCTCGGCCACCGAGGCTGGCTGAATAATTGACCTTGTTTTCCTGTCAATCCTGAACTCCTCTAAAATGTTTATATACAAACACAAATAATTTTCAACACGTTCGTGGCATCGTCAGCGGGTACGGCACTGTTTATTCGGTTCTGTAAAAAGTAAAAACGTTTTGAGTTCCAGTTACTGCTGTAGTACCACAGGTGTTGTTGAGGACAGCGGAGGCTGTCTTTATAAGATGGGAGAGGGTACCATTTAACCGAACTATAGCTGACCTGCGAAAGCGAACTTACTGGACACAGCACTGTTTCCGGTTACCTCTGTCGGCAGCACAGAAGACGACAAGTAAATCCTAGGCTGGTTGGAGGAAACGGAGGAAGCAGTCATTTGACGGGAGCAGAGCTGGCCGTTTTGATGAAATGTAATAAAACAATTTTGCTGCGACCGCTGAAATGGTCGAAGACTAAAGATCATGTTAATATATGTTTTATCGGACCATAATGTTATTACTTGCTACAAACTACGGTCCAAGAACGTGAAAATAAGGCAGAATACATGGATTTTAATTGAATGTGATGACAAAATGTAGTCATTTCCACAGGAGAGACATTGGAAGTAGAACTGGCCCATGAGAGTACACTTAGCACTTTCTCCAGGTACATCCGACACATTCACTGAAGGAGGATTGGCACCCATCAAACTGAAGTAGTAATTTTAAAACATTAGCTTCGTGGACCTGCACTACTATTATACACAAATGACCACTAACCATTTAAGGCTACTGCACAGACGGGCATTCTGCACCCGTTCCGTTTGTTAGGTTTATGTCGCCACGCGCCTAAAAAGTTTCAGAACCGGTCTGAAACGCGACAAGGTGACCAAGAAATCTAAAGCAAATGATTGGGCTAATGAATGGAGCTCTCTCGCGTTATAGGTTTCGTTTCCGCCACTTGCGAAAATCGTTTTATGAAACGTCTCTTACATTATTCAAAAAAATGGCTCTGAGCACTATGGGACTCAACTGCTGTGGTCATAAGTCCCCTAGAACTTAGAACTACTTAAACCTAACTAACCTAAGGACATCACACACATCCATGCCCGAGGCAGGATTCGAACCTGCGACCGTAGCGGTCGTGCGGTTCCAGACTGGAGCGCCTTTAACCGCTCGGCCACTCCGGCCGGCTTTACATTATTCACTGGGTTCGTAGAATTCTGTTGATATTTCCTTTCCATAATTCCCATATGATACAGGAACGCTGTCTGGCACGAGTATTGATATCGGACGAGACCCCCTGGGAAATTAACGAGTTGCCAGAACCGTGCCGCCAACTGAACCCATTCTACTTTTACTGACACACTGAAGGAGTAGAGTGTTAAATTACATCTGTGAATGAAATTGAGAAGTACAGAAAAATGTAAATTTCTAGTTATTAATGTTTCAATCTACCTACGGCACTGTGAAGAAACGAATAACATAACATTATTTGCAGTGAAGTGGAGAAAACTCTTAAAACTGGAATAACACAATACGCGAAGCGAAGGCGGTTATCACAGTAGACAAAGCGATAGAAACAGTTAGCGATCAAGCGTAAACTGAGGTAGTGAGGGAAAGGAAATTATCTGCGGCGTAGTTTGAGGGATCCTGCATCGTTTGCCTCATGTGATGCTGAGAAACAACGGACAAAATTTAGTCAGGATTACGAGACGAGGACTTTTAAAGCTACGTTACTCTTTGCTCCGCTTTCATGTTAGGTAGTGAGTTGTGTTTACATACAGATGTAAGAAGGCTAACAGAATGTCATTTCTGTTCCCTTCACTGCAGATTAAAATGTGTTGCTGGTGACGGCCAGGCTACAAAGAAGGAGAAGTAGGAACTGGCGTCACTCATTGATTTTCACTTTCTTAATGAATCGCATCCCCCTCATTAACCATGGACCCCGTTGGTGGGGAGGCTTGCATGCCTCAGCGATACACATAGACTTACCGTAGGTGCCACCACAACGGAGGGGTATCTGTTGAGAGGCCAGAAGAACATGTGGTTCCTGAAGAGGGACAGCAGCCTTTTCAGTAGTTGCAGGGCAACAGCCTGGATGATTGACTGATCTGGCCTTGTAACACGAACCAAAACGGCCTTGCTGTGCTGGTACTGCGAACGGCTGAAAGCAAGGGGAAACTACAACCGTAATTTTTCCCGAGGGCATGCAGCTTTACTGTGTGGTTAAATGATGATGGTGTCCTCTTGGGTAAAATATTCCGGAGGTAAAATAGTCCTCCATTCGGATCTCCGGGCGGGGACTACTCAGGGGGACGTTGTTATCAGGAGAAAGAAAACTGGCGTACTACGGGTCGGAGCGTGGAATGTCAGATCCCTTAATCGAGTAGGTAGGTTGGAAAATTTAAAAAGGGAAACGGATAGGTTAAAGTTAGATATAGTGGGAATTAGTGAAGTTCGGTGACAGAAGGAACAAGACTTCTGGTCAGGTGAATACAGGGTTATAAACACAAAATCAAATAGGGGTAATTCAGGAGTTGGTTTAATAATGATTAAAAAAAAAAGGAATGCGGGTAAGTTACTACAAACAGCATAGTGAACGCATTATTGTGGCCAAGATAGATGCGAAGCCCATGCCTACCAGTGGTACAAGTTTATATGCCAACTAGCTCCGCAGATTACGAAGAGATTGATGGAATGTTTGATGAGATAAAAGAAATTATATTCAGATAGTGAAGGGAGACGAAAATTTAATAGTCATGGGTGACTGGAATTCGATAGTATGAAAAGGAAGAGAAGGAAACGTAGTAGGTGAATGTGGAATGGGGGTATGAAATGAAAGAGGAAGCCGACTTGTAGAATTTTGCACAGAGCATAACTTAATCATAGAATCATGAAAGAAGGTTGTATACATGGAAGTTGCCTGGAGATACTGGAAATGTCAGATAGATTATATAATGGTAAGACAGAGATTTAGGAAACAGGTTTGAAATTGTAACACATTTCTAGGGGCAGATGTGGACTCTGACCTGTAGATTAAAACTGCAGAAACTGCAAAAAGGTAGGAATTTAAGGAAATGGGACCTGGATAAATTGAAATAACCAGAGGTTGTAGAGAGTGTCAGGGAAAGAATTAGGGAACGATTGACAGGAATGGGGGAAAGAAATACAGTAGACGAAGATTGGGTAGCTTTGAGGGATGAAATAGTGAAGGCAGCAGAGGATCAAATAGGTAAAAAGACGAGAGCCAGTAGAAATCCTTGGGTAACAGAAGAAATATTGAATTTAATTGATGAAAGGAGAAAATACAAAAATGCAGTAAATGAAGCAGGCAAAAAGGAATACAAACGTCTCAAAATGAGATCGACAGGAAGTGCAAAATGGCTAAGCAGGGATGGCTAGTGGACAAATGTAAGGATGTAGAAACGTATATCACTAGTGATAAGATAGATACTGTTGTGTTGGCAGAAGAGCCAACATCGTGTTACTATTGGAGGCCGAAATGCACGTGTTTTAGTTCACGCAGGCTGGCGTGAGGAGGGAAGAACTATATTCACGTGAGGTCTGGAACATGACAAAGAATTAGAATTCAGAAAGCGGCCGTAATTAGTTTCATATTTAACTTTAATCCATTAATGATGAACGTCGCTCTTGAACTACATGATTCACAATATCAATATCAATAGTAACTGAACATGGCGCCTTGCTAGGTCATAGCAAATGACGTAGCTGAAGGCTATGCTAAACTGTCGTCTCGGCAAATGAGAGCGTATGTAGACAGTGAACCATCGCTAGCAAAGTCGGCTGTACAGCTGGGCGAGTGCTAGGGAGTCTCTCTAGACTAGACCTGCCGTGTGGCGGCGCTCGGTCTGCAATCACTGATAGTGGCGACACACGGGTCCGACGTATACTACCGGACCGCGGCCGATTTAAAGGCTACCACCTAGCAAGTGTGGTGTCTGGTGGTGACACCACAGATACTGTCAACAGGAAAATTAAAGACACCTTTCGAGAAAAGAGAACCACTTGCATGAATATCGAGAGCTCGGACGGAAACCCAGTTCTAAGCAAAGTGGGGAAAGCAGAAAGGTGGAAGGAGTATATGGAGGGTCTATACAAGGGCGATGTTCTTGAGGTCAATATTATGGAAATGGAAGAGGAGGTAGATGAAGATGAAATGGGAGATGTGATACTGCATGAAGGGTTTGGCAGAGCACTGAAAGACCTAAGTCGAAACAAGGCCCCGGGAGTAGACAACATTTCATTAAAACTAATGACACCCTTCGGAGAGTCAGTCTTGACAAAACTCTACCATCTGGTGAGCAAGATGTTTGAGACAGGCGAAATACCCTCAGACTTCAAGAAGAATATAATTCTAATCCCAAAGAAAGCAGGTGTTGACAGATGTGAAAATTACCGAACTACCAGTTTAATAAGTCACAGCTGCAAAATACTAACGCGAATTCCTTACAGACAAATGGAAAAACTGGTAGAAGCCGACCTCGGGGAAGTTCAGTTTGGGTTCCGTAGAAATGTTGGAACATGGGAGGAAATACTGACCCTACGACTTGTCTTAGAAAATAGGTTAAGGAAAGGCAAACCTACATTTATAGCATTTGTAGACTTAGAGAAAGCTTTTGACAATGTTTGCTGGAACACTCTCTTTGAAATTCTGAAAGTGGCAGGGGTAAAATACAGGCAGCGAAAGGCTATTCGGAGTAGGAATCAAAATCCATGGAGAAGAAATAAACATTTTGAGGTTCGCCGATGACATTCTAATTCCGTCGGAGACAGCAAAGGATCTGGAAGAACAGCTGAACGGAATGAACAGTGTCCTGAAAGGAGGATATAAGATGAACATCAACAAAAGCAGAACGAGGATAATGGAATGTAGTCGAATTAAATCGGATGATGCTGAGGGAATTAGATTAGGAAATGAGACGCTTAAAGTAGTAAATGAGTTTTGCTATTTGGGGAGCAAAACAACTTATGATGGTCGAAGTAGAAAAGATATAAAATGTAGACTGGCAATGGCATGGAAAATGTTTCTGAAGAAGAGAAATTTGTTACCATCGAGTATAAATTTAAGCGTCAGGAAGTCGTTTGTGAAAGTATTTGTATGGAGTGTAGCCGTGTATGGAAGTGAAACGTGGACGGTAAATAGTTTGGACAAGAAGAGAATAGAAGCTTTCGCAATGTGGTACTACTGAAAAATGCTGAAGATTAAATGGGTAGATCACATAACTAATGAGGAGGTATTGATTAGAATTGGGGAGAAGAGAAATTCGACAAGAAGAAATTTGACTACAAGAAGGGATCGCTTGGTAGGACATATTCTGAGGCATCAAGGGATCACCAATTTAGTATTGGAGGGCAGCGTGGAGGGTAAAAATCGTAGAGGGAGACCAAGAGATGAATACGCTCGACAGATTCAGATGGATGTAGGTTGCAGTAGGTACTGGGGGATGAAAAAGCTTGCACAGGATAGAGTAGCATGGAGAGCTGCATCAAACCAGTCTCTGGAATGAAGACCACAACGACAACATTGAATCACATAGGGTTTTGGAGTCCTACTCCATTCGTAGATAAGTTTTATAGTTATCGCGACATTTGTTTAATCTTAAACCACAATAATTCATCTCTTTTCTATATAACGCAAAAATTTCCCTGCAAGTAGTTTCGCTTCAGTTAAGCGGTGCAATAGGGCGGTGAGATCTATTTAAAATGCAAGCAGTACTTTAAAATGTTACCACTGAAATATATCTGTCGTCAGCATAAGCTATGAGCAAAAAAAAAAAAAAGTAATTTACTGAATGCAAACATATGTGGGACTTAATTTACGGAGGGCAACAAACTGAAGAATAAACCTTATGAGACTAAAAATATTGTTTCACGGCGCAATAAAAACAGAATAATAAGCACGATGGCGGCGGTCTGTTTATAACTGCACTTCTTTGAACATCTGTGAAATAAAAATCTACTTTTTGGTAAAATTCACTGAAGTCTCCGATCGATGTACCACCGCCACGCACCTTAAGATTCATCTGCATGCTGCCTACAAGTTTCTCTAAACGTTGTTGCTCTAACCCGTCCTTCCCTTTAGCGATGGTCAGCCTGAGGCCATCCATGTGTGAGGTGTTGCCATACGGCTTTGCACATCTTGTGTCATCGGGCTCCAAGCGTGCTCAGTCTTCATGATACCATCTACCTCAGCTCACTCTAGTCGGATGATTCCTGCCTCCATGAGGAACTGTCCACGAAGTGCGTGTGAAGCATCAAATACGACAGACAAGTGGTGGACTGACACGTCCCATATATCATGGATTTTGATTCCTTTTATCGAAATGTGTATGCTGCTTCTACTGATCAGTGAATATCTCGTGCTGATAATATGGATGACACGCTCTGTCTCTCTAGTTAGCTGCGTATCCTATACTTGTTGTCCTGTATGAATTTGAGTAGGGTCTTGGCTGGCACCTCACAGAAGGACGGGTCTTGGAAGCCCGTAAGGAAAACAGAATTACGGCTGGCTTCTGTGACCGAGCGGTTCTAGGCGCTTCAGTCCGGAACCGCGCGACCGCTGCGGTCGCAGGTTCGAATCTTGCCTCGGGTATGGCTGTGTGTGATGTCCTTAGGTTAGTTAGATTTAAGTAGTTCTTAGTTCCATAGTGCTCAGAGCAATTTGAAAGATTTTTGGGAACTACGTCACAGGGAGCAGGGGCAAAGACACGTTAGGCTGTTTTGAGACGGTATTGTCTGGCTCGGCGCTGGCATAGCGCGAGCTGTCAACGTCGCACCAACTGTGCCCACGAGCTGTGTGGTCCCGGAGTATATCTAAGAAAGGGCAATATACTGAACCATGTCGCACATCTGGCCAGTGCCGTTTAAATTTTTTTTCAAATCAGTTTCTCTTATCGAAGAATGCGTAGATGGCACGTTCTTTTTCACTGGTAACATTTTTACCTATAAAAATCAAGGGATCCGGGATAGTCGGGCATATTCGCCCCTGCTTTCTTATACGAATATTGGTTACTGCTTATTGTTAAAACTTTTTCTTCTCCTCTTATGGGACTTTGTGGAAGAGGGAGTCTGAGGTCGCTCCGTGTGGAGTAAGGGCTTGTCTCTCTCGCAAGATGGGTATAAAGACCATTGTATGTCATAGAAAAACGTCTGTAAGCGGTAGTTCAATATGTCATTTTCCATAAATTTCGGATGCTGAGAAACAACCCGTTGTAAAAAGTTGTCAGACGACTCGGTGATTGCAGCTCTGCTTTCTCATTACTGACTGCATTAGAATAAAGCCCACTGAATAACTGAGGCTTTTTTTAACTATTTTATTATCCAATGTTTAATGACGTTTTCTGATTAGTGGAGTATTCTCTTGCACGGTGTAGTGAAGAGCAGGAGGATAACACAGAAGTGGACGTTCTAGATACAGCTGTGAAAGTAGACACGCATGTCTTGAAGACGTGGAGAAGCGGACGTTATGACTTCGGAGGCATGGCGGAGGTCGCACATGAATGTTCCTGATGGTCAGCCGATCATACAGCTGCTGACGACTAACGGCTTATGGGAGGCTAAGCTGCAGGCACCACTCAGTGCTCGAACTCAACAACTATGGTGAGATTATCTCATAGTGCAGGGCAACCAGGAAGGGAAGTAGTTAGGCGTTTTTCGGTCCGTTGTTTGGGTTTCATGGTTTAACACCTGGCCAGGGATTCGAGAGCTTACCCATGAAAGTGCGGACTTGGTGACTTGCCTGCCGTTTTCATATGCCTTTCTGGCACGAGCGGACTAATCACTGGACACTCATCCACAGTTATGTGTTTTCAAGGACTACCTCATCAAATCATGTAGCCTCCAGTTCCACTTGTTCTTTGTGGACTTAACCAAATCAGCCTATCTCCGATTTAAGCGCGTTTCTCAGTTCGTAATAGATAGTTCTTCTGAGCTCTTAGTTTTTACTCGTAATTTATCCCTCATGTCACTGTATAAGTATTGCTTTCTTGTTTATATATGTATATATGAGCAATGGGTGTAACAAATTGGGGTTAAATTGGGCCAAGACTTTTAATTCAGAAGTTAGGTGTAACCCCCATCCAATGTTTAAACCTTTAATGGTTTTATCATAACTAATTTACGATTGCCATTCTATTCATATCGTGCAGTCTGTACTGTCTCAAAATTATTTACGTACATGAGTTTGTGGGGATCTATCCATATATCGAGCCACTGCAGATGATTATAGCAGCGAAAGGGTTGCTATCTCGGTTTGTGTTTTACAAATTCTGGTTTATTATGATTTTGAAAGAAATCTTTACCGTAAGGGCGCACGGTAGTTTGAACGGTTTCTGTCACAACTCCTATATTTCTTTACACAGCGATGAGGGACGCCCGACATCTGTAGTTGATACCCATCCAAAATATGACTGACCCATCTCCCTTCCGCACGTGTAAAACCCAACTGTCCGAGTATCTCGTCGCTTCCGCACACGTACATTGTATTACAACAGCAATTCAACCTTTTAATCCTACGCAAAATCCATTGCTTAATACAACGCTTAATATGTTGACGAATATAACCCGGCATCAGTGGTACAGGTCCCATTACAAATATTCCTTCTACCTATCTTTTCTTCTTCTACTACGGTGGATGGTTGAAAGAAGGTTTGGACCGCACTGGCGATTTAGGTACTTAAGCTAAGATCCCCACTCCCTGTGACATACGTGGTTCAACCACCTCGCAGTACGGTGATGGTTGAAGAGTAACATCGATTACGACTATAGACGAATGGTGGCTATGTGGCTATCTCTTCTCATCCCTCTCGACAATCCCGTCCCGAGTCGAAAGTTACCCGACGTACTCACCATTCGACACTAGCCATCAGCATTTGTGGTTTTTAGAATGCCATCTACTACGAATGGACGGCGCAATTACGACATTACAGTAATAACATGGGAGATGTGGGGTTTGTGAGTAGGCGAACGAATGATCGATGTGAAACGTTCCTTTCGTCCGTACCTCGGAGACGCCGTAGCGTCGCGCGAAAATACACTTGCGGCCGCTGCCAGCTTTCTTCGCAATGTGCGGCGAGCGGACCAACTACCCGAAGTATTGCACCGCGGATTTAATCAGACTCGTTAATTGACAGACCCAGATTATTTATATACTTTGCTACACTACCAATCATTCTAAATCAAGGTTGTAGCCTCGCTTTGAACCACGAGACGGGTTAAACTACTGACAATTCTCATGTCAATAAATTAATGCTTTCTAGATTGCTGTATCCGAGTACTTGTGTCAATTATGTCTAGAGCTAACAGTTTATACACTGCCTCTAATGGGCTACTAGCCGCTCTCGCCGTTACATCAGCGCAGCAACAAACAGGAATAGAGCTCAAAGTCAGAGGGGATAGAGTCACACTATCACTCTCAGATTTGCACAGAAACAAGCGAAACTTACTGCCTTGAATTTATCCTAGCCAAGTCCGCCTCTTTTAAGTAACACCGCCTCCAGCGATCTCATGGCTCCACTCTCTGCTTTGCAGCCCGTTTGATCGAAAGAATCCACGCTCACTAATCCGCAACAACCTGCGAGAATAACGAAGAATGCGAAACCCAGCACGTGAACCAATTTTCGAATGCTTTGTACGTTTTATGTAGCAGAGAAGTAACTCTTTAAACACATAGGATCACCAACTCTGGAAGTCCGAAATGAACGTCACTTTAAAACACAGACTCCGCGCCGCGCGGTTTAAAGCTAGTGTGTAAGCCTAGGGATCGATGACCTCAGCAGTTTGGTCCCATAGGAACTTACCGTAAATTTCCAAAATTTACAGACTCCGACCTAGGCGGCCCACGACTTGCTGCTACAGCCCCACGTGACGGGCCGGCTGACTCTCAAATTTCGTGAGCTTCAAACTGCCCCAGCAAATTACGAGTATGTAACTCTTGCTGTTACCTGCGGCTCTTTTGATATGTTAGGAGTTTTGTTTTGATCAGTGATGGTGAGTAAGTAAGCTACTATATGTGCAGTAACATCAGATAACCTCAAGTATGTGTCTCTTTGGGTAAGCATACCTCGTGATGTGCACGCTGCTCACCCCCACCCCCAAACTAGTCCTTATACACAATGCACGATGCGTCAGCTTATGCAGCATTGCTATCGAGCAGTGCATACAGAAGGGCATGGCAGGAGGGCGCATCTTTGTATCGTGCTATTGGAGAAGCTATACATTATACAACGTATGCACTATGAAACATATAGTGACAAAATGTGGATTAAACGCACTGAAAATGAGTAAGTATTGTATTCATTACTTTGAATTATATCACGAAGCACATAGCAACAAAGCGTTTTCGCAAATATGGTAAAGAACAAAAGACAAAGAGTAAATGGCTCTTTCAAAGACTAGATACTTTTCTCTAGTTCACGTAATATTCTAGTAAGTATCTGAAGATGGTAATTTTGCTTACCGAAGCCAGTTATCGAGAATAAAGTTTATACCAGCGATCTTGTCAAAGAACTTGATCTTCACTAATGTACGAGTACTATCACAGATCACTCCTTGCTTCTCAAGATGAGTAAATTAGAAAACAAGTATCTTGTACTACAAACTTTCAAAAATTGCCTATGTTGTTCCACAGGGTTCAAGCTACTTCAATAAAAGATTTCGTCGAAATAAGTTCAAGAGACTAGTTGTGAGCCGGCCGAAGTGGCCGTGCGGTTAAAGGCGCTACAGTCTGGAACCGCAAGACCGCTACGGTCGCAAGTTCGAATCCTGCCTCGGGCATGGATGTTTGTGATGTCCTTAGGTTAGTTAGGTTTAACTAGTTCTAAGTTCTAGGGGACTAATGACCTCAGCAGTTGAGTCCCATAGTGCTCAGAGCCATTTGAACCATTTGAACTAGTTGTGAAAACGTAACAGACAAAATTATTTTCGCGTTTATAATTTTAGTATGGATAATACGACTTTTTTTTTTTTTTTTTTTTTTTTTTTTTTTTTACTGTGATCCGATTCTGATGAAATAAAGTCCACACGATGCCCAAGCTATGCCAAGTTACCTGTGAAAACCCCATGAAGGAGATTAGCGTGTTCAAACAGACAGATGGAACGTTTTTACATGAAACTTTAAAACGTGATCTTTTCCTTCCTAATTTGATTTTGATGAATCAAATCCTATATGTTTCCCAAAGTTTTGCTCAAGTTATCTACAAAAACCATATGAGCTCGACAGTAAATTGAGCAAGCAGTAAAGCAAACCAAACAAACTTTATGGAAAAAGTATTATAGATCAGAAAAATGAAACAGAAGCATTGAAATCCCTAAATGCCATTTTGCTACTGTCAAAGGCGGCAAATGACTTGGAAGACCAATTGAATTGAATCGATAGTGTCTTGAAAAGAGGTTATAAGATGAACATCAGCACAAGTAAAAATAAACATGCTGGAGTGTTGTCTAAGTACATTATATGAAGTGAAGAGAATTAGTTTAGGAACTGAGACACAAAAATAAGTTAACGAGTTATGTTATTTCGGAAAAAATAACTGACAGTTGCACACGTAAAGAGTTCAAAAAATGCAGTTTTAGAACAGTATGAGGAAGTAAAACGTGGGCGATGCCCTGTTTAAAAGTGTGAATCAGGAAAGCAAGTATTTTGAAATACAGCACAACAGAAGATTTGAGCGGTAGATTAAACACAGATTAAACAGCTTTTTAAAAATATACTGAATCGAGTTGGGGAGAAAGTAGTAGCAAAGGCACAAGTTAACTAAACGAAGACACATTCTGATGCACCAAGGAATAGTAAAGCTAGGAATAAAGGGAAATATTGTGAAAGGCAGGGAGGGAGGGATTCAAATTGTAGAGGGAGACGAAGGTTTAGTGTAGAGTCAACCGGTTCACATGTATGCTGCGTGCATTGGTTATGCAGAAATGAAAAGACTTGCACGTGACTGATTTGTGCAAAGAGTTTCATCAAATCAGCCTGCAGACTGATGATACCAAAAACAACAAAAAAATTTTAGAATCAGTTGTTTTATATTTATTTTTTGCTCTCTACACAGTATTTGATGTTTTGTTGCAAATTTCTGTAAGGCGAAAAAACAGACTCTTATCGGCTGTTAACTAATTAATTTTCACTCTCAACCATCACTTATTTGCTAATCTACCTTATCTGGTGATTACCCTCATGCGACTCCCTCCCCCAGTGGCTACAAGAGACGTGCCCTACATCATGTTGAGGCTCTCTGTTAAAATTTCCAGAGCGTTTAGTCCAAGAACAATCAACCGATGTATTGCTCTCCTGCCTTCGTACACATATACAGTCCTAGAGGAATCAAGACATATTTCGCCCTCATACATATATGTAAAACGAATACGTTGGAGCTACGTAAAGATAGTGGAATACATACGTGTGTTCTGCGCTGCTACTGTGTTGTATTATGTCATATGTTTCATGCTACAGATGTGATATTGTGGCTATCCTGAATCGCATCATACATACAAACATATTCTAAAGGCCAATCTCTTGTGAATGCAGCCACTCTCTTCTGTCACTGGCTCTTCGTTTCACTTCCATGTGAAAGTCACATACTCGATGTCTTCGAAATACTTCATCCTAGGCCGCCCTCCCACTCTCCTTTCTTTCCCAGCACTGTCTCTTCAACAATATTGACGATGAAGCAATTGTGTCTGATGACAAGTCCGACAAATTTTCTTTTTATTTTTTCCATTTCCTGTAGTAATATTCTCTTTTCGTCTACTTAACTTAAGACATCCAGGTAGATTTTCCTATCGATCCAACGCGTTCTTGTCATTTTCCGCCCTATTCACATTTCAGCAGTTTCAAGTCGATTCTTTCCAATTTACTCAAGAGTACTACTGGCACTTCCATAGAGGAGTGTACACCACACAGATTATTTTGCAAAGGATTATCTGGCTTCTGTACTCATATGTATGTTCGTTAAAATGTTTTTGCTGGTCATAAATGCCTTCACTTGCATTAAGCATCTTTTGCCCTCTGTGATTATGCTGCCGAATTGTTTCAACTGAGCAATTCTGATGTCATCAGTTTTTGTGTTTGTTAGAATTACTTTCATATTTTTCCGTTCTACCATTACTTTTGTTTTCCCTTTGTACAGTTTTCTATAGTTTAAGAGTACCTGACAATACTTGCAGCATTCTATTAGTTTTCTGAGTCTGAAACTATCAAGAAGTCATCAGCAAACTTGATACAATGTTTCGTTTCACTATTGCTTTTATTCCCTCTGTCTTTTCTTTCTTGATCTCAATAACTTCCTCAGTGAACACATTAAATAAATGTCGAGACATGGACATCCTTGAATAACTCCTTTCATAATCGTTGTCTCTTTCTCTATCTTATTGATGTTGATTTTCGTGCAGCGTTTCTAATAGGGTTGACTAAACATTTTTGTGTTCTTTCACTCACTTCCTATCTTTCTCCAAATCACATTATCATAACTGTTTCGTAAGCCAATGAAGGTAAAATAAATTTCTTCTGTACTCAGCCATCCTTCCTTCACTTCAATAACATGCGAAAGGCCGAAACGCTTCTCTTGTTCCTCTGACTTCCCTTAATCAAAATTGTTCTTCTCGAATATACGGTACTTATCTACTTTTCCTTTTATCTTGCTCTCAAGTACATTAATTGGTATTTTGGAGGCATGTGCTAACACTGACTGTATTATATAATTCACGCAGTCGACTTTCTTTCCTGTTTCCGATATGGCAATGGTTCCGTACTGTGTGAAATTTTCTGGTATGATTCCTCTTTCGTCGCTTATTTCTCTGGACGGTCTTTCACACTGTTAGCAAAATTTTTCAGCAATTATGGAGGAATGTCATTGACACTGTTTGCTTTCCTTCTTGGGCGATAAATGAATCGCTTTGAAGGTCAAGACAAATATTTTACAATCTAGTGTTCAAAGTCCAGATCGGATAACATGGAATATAGTCTGCAAATCTGTGTCACCCTCCTCTCAATTACTACCTTCCTTTCTCATCCTACGACAATTGTAACTTTTTGCTGTATAAGTCGTAAATAGCGGTTCACTAATTCTATTTTCTTCGAGACACACACATACACACAAAACAGCAAGTAACCTATTATAATCTGCGAACTCCGGCCCCTCACTAATGCGGAATCTTGACAGCTAGTTTCACAGGTTTCTCTTACTGCTGGTTCTCTTCCAAAGGTATCTATATCTACAGCTAAATAAATATTCCAGAAGCCACCGTGCAGTGCGTGGCGGAGGGTACATTGCGCCACTGTTAGTCGTTTGCTTTCCTGTTCAACTCGCAGATAGAGGTAGGGAAAAACGACTGTCTGTATGTCTCCTGATGAGCTCCAATTTCTCGCATATTACCTTGGTGGGCCTTACACGAAATGTATGTTGGCAGCAGCAGGATCGTTCGGCAGTGAGCATCAAATGTCGGCTCTCTAAATTTTGTCAATAGTGTTCTTCGGAAAGAACCTTGCCTTCCCTGCAGGGATTCTGATTCGTGTTCGTGAAGCATCTCCGTAACACTTGGTGGAACCCACCGGTGACAAATATAGCACCTCGACTCTGAATTGCTTCGATGTCTTCGTTTATGCATGCGCAACCAGAAATTTCTTACCAACTGTGGTACCTTACCCTACATCATGTGTGGAAAGGACAAGCCGAAATTCAGTCGAGCGATGCTTTCTAAAACCTTGTTGATTCGTGGACATAAGCTTTTCTGTCTCTAGGAAATTTATTATATTCTAAATGAGAAATTTTCTAGAATACCGCAGCAAACCCATGTTTGGATATTGGTCTGTAATTTTGTGAGTCTGTTCTTTTGTCCTTCTTATATACACGAGTAACCCGCACTTCTTTCCGGTCGCATGTAGTCCAGTTCCGTATTTGTCGGGCTTCTTGCTGCTGCATGAGAATCACTGGGAGAATATACTCGATGGCACTCTCCCACAATAATGTGAACACGTTCCCTGTTGTCCAATACCTTGCAGCCGCCTGTTCGGCCCACGGTGGCGCATATGAGACACGGGAGTTGGCGTCATCCCTCCCCCTCCTCTTCCCCCACCCCCGGCTACAGGGCGCTGTGGCGGCGACAAATGAGCTGGCAGCGCGGCGCGAGGCCCAGGCTAGGCCGCCACCCCCGCACTGCTGTCAATAGGCCGCCCGCCGGCTACCGCCAGCCTCGCGTGATCGCATCGTTGCTGCGTCGCCAAAGTGCTTCCCTCGGCTCCCCTCACCAGCGTCCGCGCCTGTTTTGCCGCTGGTTTACAAACGGCGCCTCTCTGCTGTTAATATAAGTCCCACGTGGCCGCCGGCACAAAAACACGCCCTCATTACGCCCGCACACCGGCCCGAACCCCCTCTCGCAACGTTTTCACAGCTTTGTTTACCGGCCTCGGGGACTCACCTATCGACGCTTATTTTCGATTGCATCTACATAGCAGTTGCAGTTGTTCTAGGTCTGATACTGGACCACGAGCGTTCATCTCTGCCGTATTAAGTTTTCATTACTACCATCTACGTCGTAAGTCCATATGTAGCATTAATGCTGCATTAAACATTTATCTTTCTGTTATTCGAGCAATATATTAGATTCGCTGCGCCCAATTGTACTTCACACCGTATGCTTTCAATCCACAATTTATTTTACGCGGTCTATTCATATTAATGTCACCGTCAGCTATATTCGACGTCATCGTGCAATAACCACTTGAGCCATGTGTACTTCCATATTTCCACGGATCGTTTCCTGAGAGTCGTGTGGAGCCAATATTTTGGGAAATCGATAGTGTTTGGGCGCGATCGGGCTCTATCATCTCGTTGCTGTCTTTTATTGCTTCGCTTCTATTTCGTTTTACCGCGGTTGTTCAGGGTTGGTCTTTTATGAAGCTCTTTCGTTTGAACCCGCCCGCAGTGTACCCACTATCGGTTGCGAGTTCTGTCTTTGGTGTACTTAGATACCGTAGGTTGGTAACACGACCGACTCACGTGTTTACTGCAGCAGACTCTTTGGCCTGTACTATTTATAGGCGAGTGCGGTCACGCTGGAGGAACATCTCCGGCGGTACTCCGAAGGATAACGCCCTTCGATTGTGCCATTCCAGCGCTAATCGAAGCGTCGGGGTTTCAGGTGCCAGCCAGCCAGCCAGCCAGCCAGCCAGCCGAGCAGCAGCGGTCCAGCCGAGCAGCAGCAGCAGCAGCGGTCCCAGCCAGCAGCAGCGGTCCTGGCCAGCAGCAGCAGTCCAGCCAGCAGCAGCGGTCCAGCCAGCCAGCCCTCCAGCAGCGGCAGCAGCGGCCCCGGCCCCGTCTGCGGCAGCAGCAGCAGCAGCTGCGGCGTTCCTGCCAGCCGTCGCCAGCGCCAGCGCCAGCGCCAGCAGCGTGGGACTCTGGTCTTCGTCCGTCTTTGTCCGTCCCCAGTTTTTTCCTCTCCTTTTCGTCCTGTGCTATTTTCGTTCATCCCTGTCATGTCAGCCCTAACCACCACTGCCACTACCACCACCACTGCCATTGTGTACACTTCGCCCTCCGCCGCCACCACCACCATTACATGGTGTGCCCAGTCCCCCCCCTCTTTCCATCCCTCCTCTTCTAACTCTCCCTTCACCCTCGCTCTTTGTCGCCCCCTCCCCAGCTTCTTCCTCCCGCTCCTCCGCTCCTCCTGCTCCTCTCCCTCTGATCCTTCCCCCCCCCCCACTCCCCAGCTGGTCACTGCAGCTCCAGCTAGGGTGGTGGCCCATCGGGCCACTGCCCATGCCCAGCTCTCCCCGTCGCATTCGCCATCACTGCCACCACCACCACCATCTCTGTCGCCGTCGCCATCGCCGTCGCCTTCACCGTCACCATCTCTGGCGCCAACTATTGCGCCCACGCTGGGACCTGTCACTTCCTGCCACCTCCCTATAGCTCCCGTCCCTCATGTCACCACCCACCCTTCTGCCGCCGTTAAACACCCTAGTGGCACCACCACCTCCTTCGCTCCCAAAAAGGTCCTGCCCTGTCCTCCTTCCCCCTCCCCAGGATGCCATGAATGTCTCCCCGCCTGGCCCTGCTCCCTCCACCTCCTCCTCCTCCTCCACCCCCCCTCTTTATACAAATACCTCCTTTCCCATCCCAATCCTTCTCTTCTCGAAGCCCGGAACCTCTCCCTCGTCCTCCACCAACACTTCCCTGTTGCCACCATCTCCCTCCTCACTCCCAGATGGGATTCAGTTCTCATCTCCTCCCCCAGCCCCACCCTTCATACTAACATCCTCTCCAGCTTCCCCATCACTCATTTTGGCCCCAGCGCCTCCTTCACCCCTGCTCCTTCTCCATCTCCTACCCACCAACCCCAACCCCTATGTCGCCCGCTGACCCTCACTGCCATGATCACTCGGCTTAGTCCGATGATCACAGAGGAGGAGGTGTTGGCAGAGCTCAAGGCGCATCTCTCGCTGGAGGTGCGGGCGATCCGCCGCATTTTTAACTCGGCTGGCCCCACCCGCCTTATGTGGGTTTTCTGTGAGGACGCCACCTCCATTGACCGTCTCCTGAAGGAGGGTGCCCTCCTCTTCAACCAGCGCTATAAGGTCGACCCCTCCCATTCCCCTCCTCAATCCCTGCACTGCCAGAGGTGTCTGCGCTATAACACGCATCCAACAGCTGAGTGCCGCGAGGCCCCCACCTGCCCGCATTGTAGGCAAGCGCACTTCCTCCGGCAGTGCCCTAACCTTCAGTCCCCTCCCTCCTGTAATACCAGCAATCTCCCCCATCCCACCTACTCACAAAACTGTAAAGCCTGACCCCCTCTGACCACTCCTGAACTCACCATCCCTGTCCATCCTCTGGACGCCCTCACCCCTCCTGGCAATTCCCTTCGCCCTCCCTCCCACTGCTGAGGACATCATCATGTTCCTCACCATTGTCCTGCAAAACGTCCACCCTTTCCAGCGCCCTCACACCCTCCAAAAGGTCTCCCTCACCGCCCGTTCCGTCTTCCACCTCAAAATGTATGCCACCTACTCCACAACCAGGACCATTTCACCTTCTCCCGTCTCGACACCCTCGTCTAAATCCCTGTCATGGGGCGACAGCATCATATCGTGTTCAACAACATCCGTTCCCTTCCCGCCAACAAGAACCTCTTCATGCACACCCTTGCAACCCACCGCGTGCCTTCCTCCTCAATGAAACCTTCCTCCAACCCCACCACACTGTCCACACTACGCCCTACCTTCTCAACCACTCCAATAATGCCTCCCAATTGCGCATGGCAGAGTTGCCATTGGCCACCACCGCCAGATCCCGGTTTGGCTTCAACCTCTCCTTCCCGACCCCACCGAACACCTGATCCTTAGTCTCTTCTTCCCCGGCCTTACTGTCACCTGCGCCACCATCTATGTACGCCCTAACACCCCTATTCCTTTCGAATTCCTCTCCCACATTGATCGTACCTTCTCCTCCTACGTGATCGCCGCCGACCTGAACATCCATTGTTGCTCCACCACCCAGTTACAGCGGTGGCATCGGTTCCTCTCCACCCTCCAAGGCGATCTTGTCCCCATTCGCCAGCACACCCGCCCCAAATCCAACTCCACTTCGATGTCATCCTCTTCTCCCCCAACCTCCTTGATTGCATAGCGGTGGATGTCCTGGACCCCATTGGTAGCGACCATCTCCCTGTCCTCCTCACCGTTTCAGACGGTCGTCCCCCCTGCCCCAACCCTCGTAATGACCCTCCCCAGAAGTACGTCCATCATTATTCCCATGCCAACTGGAATGCCTACCGGGATACCCTCTCCACCCAGGTCAAAGGCCACCCCTTCACCTACCAGCACCCTGACGATGTTACCCATGCCGCCTCCTTTCTCCAGCAGACCTTGTCGGAGGCCATGGAGGCCCACGTCCCTACCGTCGCCATCCACCCCTACTGTCCTACCTTACCCCCACAGGCCGTCCTCCTCCTCCATGAATCCCGCCGTCTCTACCGTGCCTTCCCCCACACGCGTGACCCGGACACACTACGACACCACCGGCAACTCCAGCAACACATCCGAAACTTGCTCGCGGCTAAGAAATGCCGGGACTAGCGACAGACATGCACCCGTTTAAATGCTGCCCTACCTATACACTCGTCCAAGTTCTGGTCAGCCTTCTGTCGCCTTACCAGAATTAAACCCTCGCCCTACTATCCTCTTCTCCATGATGATCACCCCTTCCCTGACACCCTTAGTAAGGCCAATCACTTTGCCTCCTACCTTTCTGATGTCTTTTCCATCCCCGATGATCCCCAGTTCGATTACTCCCTCTTCCCGGATGTCCGCGATCAAACTGATACCTCTCTCCCTCCCCTCGCACCTGGTTTCCAGTACTTGGACAACATTGCACACACAGAAGTCAATGCCCCCATCACTACACAGGATCATTTGTACACTCTGCACAAAACGCAACACCGCTCCTGGTCACGATTGTGTCACCTACTGCCACCTCCGTGAAGCTCCTGTCTCTTTCCTCTCCACCCTGGCCAGTCTCTACAATGTAGTCCTATCCACTGGCTACTACCCCGACCTGTGGAAAACCTCCCATATCCTGATGTTCCTTAAACCCGGTAAACAGCCGTCCGCCGTCTCCTCCTACCATCCCATCAGGCTTACCTCAGTCTTCAGCAAGGTCCTTGAATCCATCCTCACCCGATGCATCCACCAGCATCTCTGCCAGCACTGCCTCCTTCCCATTACCCAGTGTGGCTTTCGACTGTCCTGCTCTTCCGATGACCTTCTCCTCCATCTCACTCATTTCCTTTCCGAACAGCTAAATTCCCGTCGCAATCTTCCTCTCCCTAGACCTCGAACGTGCCTATGACCGTGTATGGCATTCCGGTCTCCTCTTCAAGCTCCAAACCTTCGCCCTTCCCATTAACTATGTCCGTTGATTGGTTCATTTCTCTCCCACCGTCCTTCCTACGTCACCATCCATAACATGGATTCCTACACCTTTTTTCCCTCCGCCTGTGTGCCCCAAGGCTCCATCCTCTCCCCCCTTCTGTACCTTTTGTATACGGCGGACATGCCGCCTCCGTCATCCCCCGTCCACCTTCTCCAGTTTGCCGATGATACTGCCTTCCTTGCCCTCGCCCCCACCCTGCAGCATTCCCAACACCTTCTCCAATCCCATCTTGACCAGTTCACTGCTTGGTGCAACCAGTGGTTGCTCAAGGTCAATCCCTCCAAGACCCATGCGATCATTGTAGGCAAAACCACCCCTTCCTTCCAACTTCTTGATTTCTATCTCACCATCTATGGCTGTCCTATCGCCCTCACCCCCATCCTTAAGTACCTTGGTGTCACCCTTGACCGTGGCCTCTCCAGGACCCCCCATCTCCGGACAATCCAAGCCAACGCACGCTCCTGACTCCGTCTCCTCAAGCTTCTTTTCTGGTCGTACGTGGGGTCTGAACCCCTCCACCATCCTCCACACCTATAAATCCCTCATCCACCCTATCCTCTGTTACACCCATCCTGCCTGGATCTCCGCCCCCCCCCCCCCCTACCTTTTACAAATCCCTTCAGATCCTTGAACGCCATGCTCTCCGCCTCACCTATCGCATCCGTCTCCCCTCCCCCACGCAGATCCTGTACGACCTCATTCTGTTCCCCCACCTCCTCCGTTTCCTTGAACAGAAATGGATCCTGTACACCTCCCGAAAACTCGATCCTCCTCACCTGCTTGTCTCCCCCATCCTCTCCCACCCCCGCTCGCTACCGCGCCTTTATTCCCATGTCCCACCCGGTCTCCATCTCTCCACCCTCCTCATGCTCTCCCAAGGTGGCTTCCGCCAGCTCCCCCTCCCCGATGATGCCCTCCTCCCCTCCATCCACCCCTCCTACCAACTTTGATCCTCCCTCCGTCTTCCTGTGTTTGCTCCTTTGGGCACCCTCCCTCCCTTCTCTCCCCCCTTCCCTCCCTCCTCCATACCTCCCCACTCCTCCCCCAGGTTTCCCCCCCTGTCCCTCTACTCCTTCTCCCATCTCCTCAGCCATTGGCATCTTTGTTCTCCCCTCTCCCCCCCCTCACCCTTCTTCACCTCTTGGCAGGTCCCCGGACTCGCACACGCTACGTGGACATTCGCACGCCGGAGATCATCGCCATTAGTGTCTCGTGTGTGTCGTCGTGTTTTGTGTTCAGTGTTCACCGTCACACTCCATCGTTCACCAGTGCCATCGACATCTTCAGCGTTTGTGCGTCGTGTCAACAGTTGGTAATGTGGATTGTCATCGAGTGTGAATGGCTTTATGTTTTTTATTTTCATGTGTCTACTGGTTTTTCCCCGCCGTTTTTGTTCCAACTCATGTGTCTTCTCTGTTTTATCATTGTACTGTCTTTGGCTGAAGAGCGGCGTATTGTGCTGCTGCCAGCCTACCTGTTTTTCTATGGGTATTCAAATCACAATAAAGAAAAAAAAACGCTGGAGGAAGTTGTCGCGCAGTGGCCTTCGTGTCTGCTCTGGTGACGTCGACATCCTTCCGCGTACGGGTGTTATGGAACCCGCACTTCTACCCGTGGAGGAACGTCGGCCTGGTTGAGGCCCCTCTGTCCGCTCTTCACTGGTTGTCCGCGGGAGGCGGATGGCAGTATAATCATCACCTGCGTCGACGAAGGCAAACAAACAGTAACAATCATGGGGCGGTGGAGCAGCCGTTCGGCGAGGGTTTGAGTCCGGGAGCAGTTCGGCTGGGTCGGTGTCTGCCGGGACGACTGGGGACGGCTCAGAATTGTGCACAGCAGTCCCGGACAAACGACGAAGTGCGCCGAGGGAAAGGAGGAAAGAAGTTAAGTGTGAATGTTTCAAGTTGATCGTCCTTTGGGATTGAGTTCATCCAGTCGTCTTTCACGCCTTGTGGCCACCGCCGTGGCAATCCTCTGTTCTGTTCACTGGTGCAATTCTGACAGTGCAGATTCCTCCACGCATC
Organism: Schistocerca piceifrons; assembly: GCF_021461385.2. Classification (NCBI taxonomy): domain Eukaryota; kingdom Metazoa; phylum Arthropoda; class Insecta; order Orthoptera; family Acrididae; genus Schistocerca; species Schistocerca piceifrons. The sequence continues at coordinate 270,097,715 of NC_060142.1, read as the reverse complement.
GTTGCTAACCGGTGTAGTGGTGTATTTTGGTAGTTATTTGTGTACGTTTGCACTTCTATGTTTTGGTAGTTCATCCTCCCACCCTGTGGTTGCACCACTCACCCAGGCCAGGTGGCAGTATCAACAGTGAAGGGTATATAAAGTATATGTGGGAGTGGTGGGACGCGGAAAACAGTGTAGTCGTTGTCTTAGCGGGGAAGCGGAACGATTTATCTGACGTCCAAAAGGGCATGATTGGTTGAAATGGTTCAAATGGCTCTGAGCACTATGGGACTTAACATCTGAGGTCATCAGTCCCCTAGAACTTAGAACTACTTAAACCTAACCAACCTAAGGACATCACACACATCAATGCCCAAGGCAGGATTCGAACCTGTGACCGTAGCGGTCGCGCGGTTCCAAACTGAAGCGGCTAGAACCGCTCGGCTACTCCGGCCGGCAAAGGGCATGATCATCGCCTTTTCGACCAAGGGCGGAAGCATTTCCGAATCAGATAAATTTGTGAACTACCCTCATGCCGTTGTGGTTGAAGTAGACCGTGCATTGCAAAATGCTGCTATCGAAAACCAGTGCTGAGGCAACCCTGGTGCACCATGGGCTATAGATGACAGTAATGAACGACGGGTGCGGAAATGTGTACGGGCGGATAGACGTACAACTACTGACCAACTGACCGCCCAGATGAACCGAAGGACTACGGACACGTCTCCTCAACGACCGTCCAGTGCACGTTGCTGTTTATGGGCCTCTGCAGCAGGCGCCTGGTTCACGCACCAGTCATAATGGCTGTTCATCGGTGAGGAAAGGCTGCAATTTGCACGCCAGTACCGCAACTGTACTCCACTGAGTGGCAACAGGTGGCCTTTTCAGATGACATATGGCCATTGGCGTCCGCAGCGTCAAACGTCTGAATGCAAACACACTGCAACAATAGACGGAAGAGTCGAGGCCGGGGAATGGAGTGTTATGATCTGGGGAATGTTTTTGTGGCTTTCTCTAGGTGATGTCATCATTCTAGAAGGAAACTGTGGATCAACACAAGTATGCATCTGTCCTTGGAGGCCGTGTTCATCCGTACATGGGAATTTGTTTCTCCTCAGCATGACGGCAACTACCAGTGGGAGAATGTACCGTGTCACATAGCTCACAGTATATGTAAGTGGTTCGAAGAGCACTAGGATGAATTTACCACACTCCTTTGCCCGCCAAACTCCCTGGATTGAAATCCAGTCGAGAATCTGTCGGACAACTTCGATGTGGCTGTTCGTGCCGTTGATCCTCAACTGAGAAACCTAATGCAGCTGGCCACGGGCCTGGAGTCGGTATGGCTCCACATCCTTGTCGGTACCCTCCAGAACCACACCGACAATCTGCCTGCATGTCTCATAGTAGTTCGCACTGAAAAAAGTGCTTATTCAGGCTTTTGACAGGTGGTCACATTAATGTTACTCGAAAGTGTAGTTCCTGCATGACCCCAACAGATGGCAGCATCTGCTTAAAGAAACCCGTTTATCGCAGGGTCAGCATCTCTTCCAGAAATGAAGATAATTTCTGTTTGATTTGAGTGATTTACGATTAGAATGCGTTTAGAAGACGCTAATATATCCTACGTTATGGAATAAGTGACTGTTTATTTCATCACGACAATACAGTGATGCACAGGATGAACATGGCTTGCTAGATCTGAATGATCTGAGAAGGGTGAGATACCCTCCATTTCAAGTGCTGGTGTCGTTGAAATCTTTAGTGGAACCACAGATAACATGAAACTTCCTAGCAGATTAAAACTGTGTGCCGGACCGAGACTAGAACTCGGGAGCTTTGCCTTTTGAGGGCAAGTGCTCTACCAATTGAGTTATACAAGCACGACTTACGACCGTCCTCACAGCTATGCTTCCGTCTGTAGTTTGCATGCTTGTTATTTATCCCATCTTATAACTGAACAATTAAATTGTACGAGATTACACGTGGTTGGTACATCAAAGAGGGAAACAGAATTATTAATCTAGTATCCTCAAGGACGATACTGGAATAATACATCATAGGTATGGGAAAAGAATTTAACTGCATCACCTCTAATAACGAAGAAGATTAGCACATATCGGCAGGACTACCTCAGTTGCAAAGGTCATCTTAACATTGAAAAATAGGTTAATCATGTATGCACAAACGAGCTGATACTATCCAGTCAGAGTAAGCATACAGGAGCAATCAGTTAAGCAGTGGTCAATTCACAAACGCATGGTAAAGAATTTAGTAAACATAGCTGAAGTTACTCTGGAGGACGTCGTTATCAGGAGAAAGAAAACTGGCGTTCTACGGATCGGAGCATGGAATATCAGATCCCTTAATCGGGCAGGTAGGTTAGAAAATTTAAAAAGGGAAATGCATAGGTTAAAGTTAGATACAGTGGGAATTAGTGAAGTTCGGTGGCAGGAGGAACAAGACTTTTGGTCAGGTGAATACAGGTTTATAAATACAAAATCAAATAGGGGTAATGCAGGAGTAGGTTTAATAATGAATTAAAAAATCGGAGTGCGGGTAAGCTACTACCAACAGCATAGTGAACGCATTATTGTGGCCGAGATAGACACGAAGCCCACGCCTACTACAGTAGTACAAGTTTATATGCCAACTAGCTCTGCAGATGATGAAGAAATTGATGAAATGTATGACGAGATAAAAGAAATTATTCAGGTAGTGAAGGGAGATGAAAATTTAATAGTTATAGGTGACTGGAATTCGTCAGTAGGAAAAGGGAGAGAAGGAAACATAGTAGGTGAATATGGATTATATGGATTGGGGGGAAGAAATGAAAGAGGAAGCCGCCTTGTAGAATTTTGCACAGAGCTTAACTTAATCATAGCTAACACTTGGTTCAAGAATCATAAAAGAAGGTTGTATACATGGGAGAATCCCGGAGATACTAGAAGGTATCAGATAGATTACATAATGGTAAGACAGAGATTTAGGAACCAGGTTTTAAATTGTAAGACATTTTCAGGGGCAGATGTGGACTCTGACCACAATCTGTTGGTTATGAACTTTAGATTAAAACTGAAGAAACTGCAAAAAGGTGGGAATTTAAGGAGATGGGACCTGGATAAACTGACTAAACCAGAGGTTGTACAGAGTTTCAAGGAGAGCATAAGAGAACAATTGACAGGAATGGGGGAAAGAAATACAGTAGAAGAAGAATGGGTACCTCTGAAGGATGAAGTAGTGAAGGCAGCAGAGGGTCAAGTAAATAAAAAGACGAGGGCTAGTAGAAATCCTTGGGTAACAGAAGAAATACTAAATTTAATTGATGAAAGGAGAAAATATAAAAACGCAGTAAATGAAGCAGGCAAAAAGGAATACAAACGTCTCAAAAATGAGATCAACAGGAAGTGCAAAATGGCTATGCAGGGTTGGCTAGAGGACAAATGTAAGGATGTAGAGGCTTATCTCACCAGGGGTAAGATAGATACTGTCTACAGGAAAATTAAAGAGACCTCTGGAGAAAAGAGAACCACTTGTATGAATGTCAAGAGCTCAGTTGGAAACCCAGTTCTAAGCAAAGAAGGGAAAGCAGAAAGGTGGAAGGACTGTAAAGACGGTCTATACAAGGGCGATGTACTTGAGGACAATATTATGGAAATGGAAGAGGATGTAGATGAAGATGAAATGGGAGATACGATACTGCATGAAGAGTTTGACAGAGCACTGAAAGACCTGAGTCGAAACAAGGGCCCGGGAGTAGACAACATTCCATTAGAACTACTGACGGCCTTGGGAGAGCCAGTCCTGACAAAACTCTACCATCTGGTGAGCAAGATGTATGAGACAGGCGAAATACCCTCAGACTTCAAGAAGAATATAATAATTCCATTCCCAAAGAAAGCAGGTGTTGATAGATGTTAAAATTACAGAACTATCAGTTTAATAAGTCACAGCTGCAAAATACTAACGCGAATTCTTTACAGACGAATGGAAAAACTGGTAGAAGCCGACCTCGGGGAAGATCAGTTTGGATTCCGTAGAAATGTTGGAACACGTGAGGCAATACTGACCTTACGACTTATCTTAGAAGAAAGATTAAGAAAAGGCAAACCTACGTTTCTAGCATTTGTAGACTTAGAGAAAGCTTTTGACAATGTTAACTGGAATACTCTCTTTCAAATTCTGAAGGTGGCAGGGGTAAAATACAGGAAGCGAAAGGGTTGTAGCGTTTCCCCGATGTTATTCAATCTGTATACTGAGCAAGCAGTAAAGGAAACAAAAGAAAAATTCGGAGTAGGTATTAAAGTCCATGGAGAAGAAATAAAAACTTTGAGGTTCGCCGATGACATTGTAATTCTGTCAAAGACAGCAAAGGACTTGGAAGAGCAGTTGAACGAAATGGACAGTGTCTTGAAAGGAGGGTATAAGATGAACATCAACAAAAGCAAATCGAGGATAATGGAATGTAGTCGAATTAAGTCGGGTGATGCTGAAAGAATTAGATTAGGAAATGAGACACTTAAAGTAGTAAAGGAGTTTTGCTATTTGGGGAGAAAAATAACTGATGATGGTCGAAGTAGAGAGGATATAAAATGTAGACTGGCAATGGCAAGGAAAGTGTGTCTGAAGAAGAGAAATTTGTTAACATCTTGTATAGATTTAAGTGGCAGGAAGTCGTTTCTGAGAGTATTTGTATGGAGTGTAGCCATGTATGGAAGTGAGACATGGACAATAAATAGTTTGGACAAGAAGAGAATAGAAGCTTTCGAAATGTGGTGCTACAGAAGAATGCTGAAGATTAGATGGGTAGATCACATAACTAATGAGAAAGTATTGAACAGAATTGGGGAGAAGGGACCGGTAGGTAGCACATGTTCTGAGGCATCAAGGGATCACAAATTTTGCATTGCAGGGCAGCGTGGCGGGCAAAAATCGTAGAGGGAGACCAAGAGATGAATACACTAAAGCAGATTCAGAAGGATGTAGGTTGCAGTAAGTACTGGGAGATGAAGAAGCTTGCACAGGATAGAGTAGCATGGAGAACTGCATTAAATCAGTCTCAGGACTGAAGACAACAACAACAACAACAGCTGAAGTTAAGCTGATGTAAGCGTGAGTCTCTTTATGGTTGCCTCCGCAATCTAATGGAACCTATAATCTCAGTTCGCTAGATAGGGCTATCCCCATGAAGAAGGGAATATATTTCTCAAATCTGAATCTGGCTGCTTCCGAATCGCATACCAGTAACTTCACAGGTACGCCCTTCCACGACCATCACTGGAATGCTTCACGTCTACATGCCTCAGCTACTGACGACAGAATAATTCTTCATGCACTGTGCTTCTCAGCGTCACCCGCTTTGCGTATAGAAACGCATAGGCTAGCTTTTAGCAAACCACGTTTTAGCAACAATCTGCTGCCAATCAGGAGAGCAGCTGTTTGCAGGGCATATCCCATTGTGGAATTATAGGGACTAGTCGGAGGGAAAGAGACGCTAACTTCCGGCCATCTCCACCTAGTGAACTCTAGAGGAAAATTTCCACTTATGACTATGGCGAACAGGAGACAATTTGCAAGGGAGACAGAGGATGGTAACCAGCTTGCTGGTTCCAGCTTGGCTGGCGTCCGAACCTTCAAAAACTGATTATCCTTTTCCCACCGCGGCCGAGGACGGCAATTCCCTGACCGTTATTCTGGGTTGGCCACACTCCCTATCGACGCTGCATGTGACCCCTCTCACAGAGAGAAGGATTTATCAGTGTGAGCGCAGAGTGTATTTTTAAAGAATGGGATGAAAGGGACAGCGAGCTGTAATAAGTTATGCGAGTGAGCTGAATGTTGTCGGTGACTGCGGAGGAAAGGCCGACATGGGAAGACGTTGAGTTTACTTGGCTTAGTAAGCGGAAGGGACGGTGGTCTGTCGCATGGAGGACTGACATTGAGTACGCCTGGCACGAACGGACTGTGGAAGTGTGTGACCTGGTGAATAATTCTTATGCCCCTTAAAGTAATTTAAATAAATTTTAATTTCTGTAGATCTGTTAGGTTCCACAATAAGTAATGCTAGGTTTGCTTACTTTAGCACTATTGATGTTTGCGTACTTCTGGATTCCTGTACAGAATTATATCGTGGTTCAGCTTCATTACCCTACGAAGTATTTGGATTGTGTGTGATTTTTAAGAGAAAGTGTTATATGGAGCACCGGTTGTAAACTTGTTCAAATTGTGATATTACTAAGAAATGTGCGATGTGTCAATATATTGGTGACTCAATCAGGCATTACCACACCTTCTTGTCCTGTGGTTCCAGTTAAAGCTACACCACTGTATCTCAGACATTCCGAACGTCTACGGAAGAGACATATTTTCCCAACTCCGCACTTCCTGGCGTTACCAGAGTGCTGTGCCAGTGTCGGGGTCGTTATTAAGCAAGCAAATGAGGCGCACTTGAAGTTCGCATCTGGCCTTGGCGACTCTATGAGTTTGGCATCTACACACCTGACCTCACTGGAGCGAAATGCGTAGTTGTCGGCGAGTGGCACACCTTAGTGTAGCCCACAGGCGATTGGGCCTCCCTGCCTACACAAAACACATCCACGAAGGCGGAAGGTAGTCTTACTTGAAATATGCAATCTCCCTTCACTAGGATCCTCCACACCCATGATTGGAATCCAAAAGGCTAAAATTAAGTGCGACGTCCTTGTTCTCTTACATCGAGTGATCCGAAATGCTCATTCTCTGCCTGTACTAGAAGATGTATGTACTTTGCAATTACACTACTGGCCATTAAAATTGTTACACCACGAAGATGACAAGCTACAGAAATTTAACCAGCAGGAAGAAGATGCTGTGATATCCAAATGATTAGCTTTTCAGAGCATTCACACAAGGTTGGCGCCGGTGGCGACTCCTACAACGTGCTGACAAGAGGAACGTTTCCAACCGATTTCTCATACACAAACAGCAGTTGAGCGGCGTTGCCTGGTGAAATTTCTTAGGATGCCTCGTGCAAGGAGAAGAAATGCGTACCATCACGTTTCCGACTTTGATAAAGGTCGGATTGTAGCCTATCGCAATTGCAGTTTATCGTATCGTGACATTGCTGCTCGCGTTGGTCGAGATCCAATGACTGTTAGCAGAATATGGAATCAGTGGGTTCAGGAGGGTAATACGGAACGCCGTGCTGGATCTCAACGGCCTCGTATCACTAGCAGTCGAGTTGACAGGCATCTTATTCGCATGGCTGTAACGGATCGTGCAGTCACGTCTCGATCCCTGAGTCAACATATGGGAACGTTTGCAAGACAACAACTATCTGCACGAACAATTCGACGTCGTTTGCAGCAGCATGGATATCAGCTCGAAGACCATGGCTGCGGTTACCCTTGGCGCTGCATCACAGACAGGACCGCCTGCGATGGTGTACTCAACGACGAACCTGGGTGCACGAATAGCAAAACGTCATTTTTTCGGATGAATCCAGGTTCTGTTTACAGCATCACGATGGTCGCATCCGTGTTTGGCGATATCGCGGTGAACGCACATTGGAAGCGTGTATTCGTCACCTGGCGTGGTGGTACGGGGTGCCATTGGTTACACGTCTCGGTCACCTCTTGTTCGCATTGACGGCACTTTGAACAGTGGACGTTACATTTCAGATGTGTTACGACCCGTGGCTCTACCCTTCATTCGATCCCTGCAAAACACTTCGTTTCAGCAGGATAATGCACGACCGCATGTTGCAGGTCCTGTACGGGCCTTTCTGGATACAGATAACGTTCGACTGCTGCCCTGGCAGCACATTCTCCAGATCTCTCACCAACTGAAAACGTGTGGTCAATGGTGGCCGAGCAACTGGCTCGTCACAATACGCCAGTCACTACTCTTGATGAACTGTGGTATCGTGTTGAAGCTACATGGGCAGCTGTACCTGTACACGCCATCCAAGCTCTGTTTGACTCAATGCCCAGGCGTATCAAGGCCTGGGTACTGATTTCTCAGGATCTATGCACCCAAACTGTGTGAAAATGTAATCACATGTCAGTTTCTTCTTGGTGTAGCAATTTTAATGGCCAGTAGTGTATTTATTGATTTTTTGCAGTTGTTTTTGCCATAGATTAATGCTTCTCTGGCTCACATTCTATTTGGAGTGGGGGCGGGGGACGTTAAACCAAGTAATAAGCAGAGACAGACAATTATTTTAACGAAATGATCCAGCGAACAAACGCTTCATTAGTATGGACCAAAACACAAAACAAATGTCTAGGAAACATCGTCTCCAAATGCATGTATTAAGAGCTATGAGCACTTGTTCATCTTCGCTGCTGTGAGACACGTCTCCTCTAGTAAACAAGTACTCATACCTCTTAAGGTGTGGCTTTTGAGGCCATTATTGCTAGACATACTTGTTTTTTGCATACAACCTCCTTCCATTACATGTGTTATGTTCCGAGGAGCCAAATGTTACGTCCTCGCTGCTAGTAACAACTGGTTGGAAGGTGGCCAAAGAACCCGTCAACGTACGAAATTGGAGAGGCAAGCAAAAGATTAATTGACGCAAGAGCGTTTTAAATAAATATGTTGTACTCACCTTGTGCGAAAGAACTGCTACACTGCTGACAACTTATGACGGTGGTGGTCAGCTACGAGGGCTGCCCAGAAAGTAATGCACCGCATTTTTTTCTCTGCCGAAAACAATGCTACGAAAGCGAAACGTCACGTATGTATCGTTTGAAGTCTCCTGAGTGAGCGCGCCAAGATTCCGTCACCTCCGACAGGTAGCGCAGGTGATGTAGGTTACAAGTAACGTGCCGTCACTGAATTTCTCACTGAAAAGAAAGAAACTGTTGGGAATATTCACAAACGCTTGTACAAAGTCTATGGTGCATCTGCTGCCGACAGAAGTACAGTTATTCGCTGGGCACGGAGGGTGAGGTCATCAGAAGGCGGTTCGGCGGAGATCCACGATTTCCAGCGGTTGGGGAGACCATCCACGGCTGTCACACCTGACATAGCCCCCTCGGACTCCCATCTGTTTGGGCCATTAAAGGATGCCATTCGTGGAAGACATTTTGAGGACGATGTGGAGGTGATTCACTCAGTGAAGTACTGAATCCGGCACCAGGACAAGGATTGGTACCGTCAGGGCATACATACACCCTTTCGCGTTGGAGGAAGGCCGTAAAATGGGATATGGATGACGTGGAAAAGTAGGGTGTGAAGATAAAACACCATTCTTTTGTGTGTGTAATTCTCACTATGTTCAATAAGGAACTGTTGAAGAAAAAAATGAGGTGTATCACTTTCTGGACAACCCTCGTATTACCAGAAATCTGATACGGGCTCGTACACTGAATGTTTGCTGGCAAAGCTAACTATCGACAACTTGGTGCAACGTTAGGCACCATCTAGCAATTAGAAGTAATCCTGAACTGCAAGACTGGTGCTCAGGTGCCCGCCACTTATAGCACCGTCCTGGCTGTCTTCATTTGTCGGCAGCCTGGAGGTTCTTCATTGGTGGCAATGTTTAAAGCACTGTAAGCGGCGCTCCCAAGAATTTTGGAGGTGTCCTCTCCGGCACTATCGATAAGCTACGATACTAGAGTATGGAAAGCAAAGAACATTAGATATGTTTCACAGTATGGAAGCTGAACAAGTGTTAGTAACTTTTAAGGTATGCATTTTAGAGCCTATGTTTAGTAGACTTTCTTTCTTGTTTAGACCCGTACTACCACCTCCTAAAGCTTTTCGGTGTAGTTCTCGTTCACCCTGCGCATTTTCTTGAACAACATTCGCCAGTTTAACTTTTCAGTCGCACAGCCTTCAAAATTTTTACGAGTTTCATACTGAGTTTTCCGAGTATCACACATATTTAAGTAATTTTCTAACATAAATAGCATTCACTTCTTGAGGGTGTTCTATAGTTATGGTGAATCATACTAATTGTGTAGGTTTAGGATTTTCTTCTTATTTTTCCCCAGAATAATGCAGTGATCTCCAAGATAAACTTTTCATTCATAAAACATAAGCTCACTAAGCTCTCAACTCACGAGGTTAAGCCGGCCTAAGTGGCCGACCGGTTCTAGGCGCTACAGTCTGTAACCGCGGGACCGCTATGGTCGCAGGTTCTAATCCTGCCTCGGACATGGATGTGTGTGATGTCCTTAGGTTAGTTAGGTTTAAGTAGTTCTAAGTTCTAGGGGACTGATGACCTCAGAAGTTAAGTCCCATAGCGCTCAGAGCCATTTGAACCATTTTGACGAGGTTAAACAGCGATAATGTTGCTGTGGCTGTGTGCACTAGAAGACGCTAAAAGCAGGTGTGTAGTTGACACACCACATTCACATTGGAACAGTGTAGCCACTGTAGGACTTTATCACAAGTTTGAATTGATTGTAATTCTGTACATAGGGCATTTACTCGTAATATAAGGTGTCACATTTCTTTACAGGAGATAATATTGGTAAAAAAGGGAAAAAAATATTTGCTTCAGCATACTGCCCGGAAATAATTTAAGATGTGGGACACGCTATCCTATGATCCCATCTCTCAGCTGACACTGCAGGAGACGCTCAGTGTGGTCCCTTTAATTTTTACACGCCCATCATGCCTAAGTCTCAATTCCGAATTCGTGCAAACACACCTGACTGCTTTCGGATTTTGACACAGGTACTGGACACACACTCCTGTGACATGTGCACGTTGTCAATGGTCGTGGACTACAGGTATGCCATAAAACGTCGTCCATAGATAGAAATCTAAGGCATACACATCATGTCCCCGTATATAGCATGATAATAGACATTCGCCGCTTATTTAACACCTGTATTGGATAGAAAACGAAATAGCGCCTCGTCTTGCATAAGTCACAGCTGTCGTTTTTCTGCAGGGTAATGTATTCCAGTGGCACTGGCCGGCCTGATTGGCCGAGCGGTTCTAGGCGCTACAGTCTGGAACGACGTGACCACTACGGTCGCAGGTTCGAATCCTGCCTCGGGCATGGATGTGTGTGATGTCCTTAGGTTAGTTAGGTTTAAATAGTTCTAAGTTCTAAGGGACTGATGACCTCGGAAGTTAAGTCCCATAGTGCTCAGAGCCCAGCCAGTGGCACTGGTAATTTGTCACGCAGAAATTGGTGATGAACAGCACATGTTAATAGCCTGATGTTTGTCACCATAGGTCTGTTATACAAAATGCATACTCACATACTGTTGGCGTAAAGTCTAGAGACGGACCACCGCGTTAGGAACTTGTTGTATTTGTGAAGCTCTATCTTTTAAATAAACCGTCAAATTTTTCTGAAATTTTAATTATTTGTTTGTCTGTACATGTATGTCACATCTACAGATTTCCGTACCATTCGACTAATTCCTTCGTCGTGGTCTTTTTTATTTTTTTATTTTTAGTTCTTTAATTTTTAGACTGTGTGAAACCAGCATCAACCGTGAATTAAATGCAAGCTGAGAACTGTAGATCTTCAGCGCTCTGTCTTACAATCCTTTGCCAGACTTGTGATCTGGCATGGTGGGTTTTGGTTTGCGAATTTGCATGCACTATGCGTGGGTGAAGTATCTCACCGAGAAAAGCTGACCACTCAGTAGTGTTGTCTATTACTTCAGTTAGTCCTGCCCACGAAACATGTGTGCTGTTTGCGTGCTGTGCGAGGTCTACCGCCATCCATTGTGCTTCTTGCAAATGGCACCGAGTCTGCAAGTCGTGGTAAACAACTGATGAATATTTTTCAGAGGCGACATAATGTCGCTTTGGGTATATGATTCGTGTCTTTCACTTACCTGGTGCATAGCCGAAATGCAGTCTTAATCACACTACTATTCTACTTGACATCGAAAAAACAATGTTGAAAATAAAAGAACAGTCCAGATATGGAGTTAAAATTCGGATTGAAATAACGTGCATGATAAAATTCGCTAATGCATTTCAATAGTCAATGAAAGTAGACTAAAACAATGAAAGATGAATATGATGATGATTAACAGAAATGAGATTGCAATAAAATTAAATCTAAATTGTGGGTCACCTAGAAGTTGAAGTAAATGTTTTCTGATATCTTGAAAATGAACTAACACATGTTGGACGGAGCAAGGAGGACATCCTTCTGACTGTTTTGATGTGGCCGCCACGGCTTCCTCTTCTGTGCCTACATCGTCAATTATTTGTCGGATGTATTCCTATCTCTTCCTTTATAGTTTCTACCCTCTATTACTATGGATGTTATTCCCTGATGTCTTAATACATCCCCTATCACTCTACCCCTTCTCCTTGAAAAATGTTTTTCATATATTCCACTGCTCGCCGATTCTCCGGAAAATTCTACTGATCAGTCAACCTAACTTTCAACAATATTCGTGGCAACACTTCTCAAATGCTTCTAATCTCTTCTGTTTCGGATTTCCCCCAGTCCATGTCTCACTACATACAATGCTGCGTTCCAAACCTACATACTCAGAAATTTCTTCCTAAAATTAAGGCCTATGTTTGATACTACACTACTGGCATTAAAATCGCAACAGCACGAAGATGACGTGCTACAAACGTGAAATTTAACCGTCAGGAAGAAGATGCTGTGATATGCAAATGATTAGCTTTTCAGAGCATTCACACAAGGTTGGAGCCGGTGGCGACACCTACAACGTGCTGACAAGAGGAACGTTTCCAACCGATTTCTCATACACAAACAGCAGTTGAGCGGCGTTGCCTGGTGAAATTTCTTAGGATGCCTCGTGCAAGGAGGAGAAATGCGTACCATCACGTTTCCGACTTTGATAAAGGTCGGATTGTAGCCTATCGCAATTGCAGTTTATCGTATCGTGACATTGCTGCTCCCGTTGGTCGAGATCCAATGACTGTTAGCAGAATATGGAATCAGTGGGTTCAGGAGGGTAATACGGAACGCCATGCTGGATCTCAACGGCCTCGTATCACTAGCAGTCGAGTTGACAGGCATCTTATTCGCATGGCTGTAACGGATCGTGCAGTCACGTCTCGATCCCTGAGTCAACATTTGGGAACGTTTGCAAGACAACAACCATCTGCACGAAAAGTTCGACGTCGTTTGCAGCAGCATGGATATCAGCTCGAAGACCATGGCTGCGGTTACCCTTGACGCTGCATCACAAACAGGACCGCCTGCGATGGTGTACTCAACGACGAATCGGGGTGCACGAATGGCAAACCGTCACTTTTTGGGATGAATCCAGGTTCTCTTTACAGCATAATGATGGTCGCATCCGTTTTTGGCGACATCGTGGTGAACGCACATTGGGGGCGTGTATTCGTCATCGCCATACTCGCGTATCACCCGGCATGATGGTATGCGGTGTCATTGGTTACACGTATCGGTCATCGCTCACCTCTTGTTCGCATTGACGGCACTTTGAACAGTGGACGTTACATTTCAGATGTGTTACGACCCGTGGCTCTACCCTTCATTCGATCCCTGCGAAACCCTACATTTCAGCACGATAATGCACGACCGCATGTTGCAGGTCCTGTACGTGCCTTTCTAGATACAGAAAATGTTCGACTGCTGCCCTGGCAGCACATTCTCCAGATCTCTCACCAACTGAAAACGTCTGGTCAATGATGGCCGAGCAACTGGCTCGTCACAATACGGCAGTCACTAATCTTGATGAACTGTGGTATCGTGTTGAAGCTGCATGGGCAGCTGTACCTGTACACGCCATCCAAGCTCTGTTTGACTCAATGCCCAGGCGGATCAAAGCCGTTGTTATGGTCAGAGATGGGTGTTCTGGGTACTGATTTCTCAGGATCTATGCACCCAAATTGCGTGAAAACGTAATCACATGTCAGTTCTAGTACAATATATTTGTCCAATGAATACCCGTTTATCATCTGCATTTCTTCTTGGTGTAGCAATTTTAATGGCCAGTAGTGTAGTAGATTTCTCAAGGCTAGAGTGCCCTTTTTGCCATTGCTACACTCCTTTTTATGTCTTGTTTGCTCCGTCCGTCATGGTTAATTTTCTGCCTAGGAAAGAGAATTCCTGAACTTCGTCTATTTCGTGATCCTCAAATCTAGTAAGTTTCTCGCTATTGTCATTAGGGCTACTTCGCAATACTTTACGTTTCCTTCAAACTCAGTATATATTCTGTACTCATTAGTCTGTTCATTCCATTCAACGCATCTTGCAATTCTTCTTCAATTGTGCTGAGGGTAGCAATGTCATCAGCGGATTGATATCCTTTCGTATTCCACTCTTGAACCTTTCTTTCACCTCTGACTTTGCTTCTTCGATGTATTTCTTGTACAGTAGGGGTGAAAGCTCGAAAGATTGCATCCATGTTTTACACTCTTTTTCGTCCGAGCACTTCGTTCTTTGTCTTCCAGTCTTATTCTCCAATCTTGCTTCTTGCACATTCACGGTATTACCCTTTTCTATAGCCTTACCCTATTTTTCTCAGAATTTCGAACATCTTCCACCATTTTACACCGTCGAACGCCATTTCCAGATCGTCAAACCCTATGGAGGTACCTTGATTTTACAGTTTTGCTTCCATTATCAACCGCAGCGTCAGAAATGCCTCTCTGGTACCTTTATCTTTCCTAGAGCTAAACTGATCGTCATCTGACAGATACTAAATTTTCTTTTCCATTCTTGTGGAATTTATTCTCGCCAGCAACTTAAATTAATTAGGTGTTAAGTTGACACTGCAATAATTCTCGCAGTAGTCGGCCCTTGTAATCTTAGGAATGGTGTGGATGATGTTTTATCGAAAATCTGACGGTATATACGTTCTACGCAACAAGGTTAGTAGTCGTTTTGTTGCTGCTTCCCCTAATGATTTTAAAAACTCAGATTGAATGTTATCTTCCCCTTCTGCGGTATGGATTTAAATCTGCCAAAGCTCTTTTAAATTCTGATTCTAAAACTGAATATGACATTTGTTCGGTATAGACTCCTGGTTCGTCTTCTATCACGTCATCAGACAAATCCTTTCCCACACTGAGGCCTTCAATAACTCGTTCCACTTATCCGCTCTCTCCTCTGCATTTAACAGTGGAATTGCCATTGCGCTCTTAATGTTACGCCCCTTGCTTTCACTGTCACCGAAGGTTGGTTTGACTTCTCCATACGCTGAGTCAGTGGTTGCGACAGTGATATCTGTTCTCTTCATATTTTTCGTGCCGCCATTTTGCCTTAGCTTACCTGCACTTTTTATTTACTTTATTCCTAAGTGACTTGTAGGCCTACTTACATATTTTTAATTTTTTGCTGAAAATTGTTGTACTTTCTTTTTTTTCGTGGATCAGCTGGAGTATTTGTTCTGTTACCCATGGTTTCTTCGTAGTTATCTTCCTTGTACCTATATTTTTCCTTCCAATTTCTGTGATTACGTGTTTGCCGATTCCATTCCACTTAAACTGAACTACCTACTGAGCTATTAATTAGCGTAGTTTCTATTGCCATAGAGAAGTCCAAGCGTTTCTCTTCATTCCCTAGTCTTCTCTTGTCTCACTTCTTTGCGCATTGATTATTCCTTTCTAGTCTCTTAAACCTCACCCCACTCCTCATAATTACTAAATTTCGATCTGAATCTATATCTGCTCCCGGATACGCCCTGTAATTCAACATCTAATTTCGGAATCTCTATCAGACCTTGGTGTAATCTAACAAACATTTTCCAGTACATCCTGCCTTTTCCACGTATACCTTCTCTTCTTGAACAGAGTATTCGCTGTTACTATATAACAACTATTGCAGAACTCAGTTAGTGTTTGTCCTCTATCATTCCTACTACGAAGCCCGTGTCCTCCAGTAACTCTTTCTGCTAGTCCTTCCCCAAGAATCGCTCTCCAGTCCTCCAAGACTATTAGATTTTCATCTATCTTTACCTGCTGAATTAGCCGTCAATATCCTGATATACTTTCTCTATCTCTTCATCTTCTGCTTCTGACGTTGGCCAACAAACAGAGCAACTTGACGAAGGGAAGACTGGTCCTTCTCCCCTTCTGCCACTGCCACGCCGCTCTCTTGAACCATGAAACAGGAAACAGAACAAACAGTTCTTACAGTATCGTATTACAAAACACAGTACATATGATATCTTCATTAGAAATTTTATGACTACCTACAATAAATTTATTGCGCGACGGAGACTGTTCGATAGTACATGGCACTAATCACTGTACCATTGAAAGTGGTTAGAAGGTGCAGATGCTTTTGCCAAAACTTCTGAATGAGATGACAATCGTCAAATAAGGTGTTGCTGAGCCTTTTTTGGGAAATCTCCTGTCGATGTTACGGGAGAGTGTAAAGCGAAACATTGCTTGAAGCTTTTCAAGAAGACGTTTTTTGCTCCACGAGAACGGCTCAACTCACTTTGCATAGGACACTGTCACACATGCTTTTCATTGCGCTATCGAATTTTGCCTCAACTCCGGTATTCTCCTGACACGGCAAGCAGTGACTTCGTTTTCTTTCCTCAGATGAAGAAACCATCGCGTGGCAGACATTTTCAGAATAACGACGTGGCATTTTTAAGGTGAAACGTTTCCTGAACAGCCAAGCTGTATGCTTCTACAACCGAGGTCTCCGCCAAACTACGTGCCGTTGGGAAAACTATGACACATTCAAAGGCGAATATGTAGAGAATGACTAAACAGTCACTAACGTACTTCTAAACAGACAGCAACATGTATTCTTTGTGAATGAGAATGACTTTTGGAGGAAAGAATTTTTGTTTTAAAATGTTTAGATCTTCTTGCTGCTTGCTTAGTGAAGAAAAAAGACTAATTGTGAAGTTATTAGCTGTTTCTTCCACCAAAGTTCGATCCATCATCGCCACGTGTGTCAGCACGAATAAAAAGTTAAATAAAGCAAGATAAATAATGTTCATAGGGCTTTCCAATTTGTGGTTGATTTTCAGAATATTGGCTTCGTCACTGTTCGGAGAAGAGCATCCGTCGCATTTAACCCTAAATGATAGCACTCACAAGGCTATTAAAATTTCAGGCAGGAATTTACGGTGAAATAATATTTACTGCTCATTTTTCACAGTCCGAATTTATTCCAGAAAAAAACTGTTCACAACAGTTTATTAATAAAATAATATTAATCTGTGTTAGGAGCGTAGCGGATCGACCAGAATCATGTGTTTACTTAACCTTTAGAAAAGCCACGAAAATTATTCAAAGTACTTCAACGCACTTCGAAGCTGAAGTTCTGAAATCGTGAAGTAACGATATTCTTAAGTGCAGACCACCATGAAAGTTAAATGAAAATAGTTCATAGATATTTAGACAAAGTCGCGTAACCCAAAATAATTCCGAGTCCAAAAGCTGAACAATATTTCAAACTCCTTGTGATCGACACTTGCGAAAAATTTGCAAGTCTAAGCTGTTCATTCATACTTTTGGAGGAAAGAATTTTTGTTTTAAAATGTTTAGATCTTCTAAGTACGCACAAGGTAAAATTATTTCAGTTCCTTGCGGCCGTCACACGCGAAAATTTTACCAAATACTTAGAATATATTTCGGTTACACACACGAGGTGACTTCCAGTCGCGCCCATGTCCTATCTGTACTCGAACATCTTAGTCCCGAAATCTCTGACTTGCAGTCTCCATAAGGCAAGTCCGACCTAGCATGACTCATTACTGTCAAACCACAATCTCCTGGCCCTCCCAACACACTCCGACAGAGCGCGCGCACGCGGCCGCATTTGCTATTAAAATTTATCTTATGCATTTTCGGGATTTACCGTCTCAATCTGGTCGCAGTTCAGTTCAGAGCAGCTCTGCTCTCGATATAGGTCTTTATTGCCACTGCTGTTGCTCTCCCATTTCGGACAAACAACTTCTTCAGATCAGAGGGATGCAGTTGTTCTCCTCCTCCCCCCCCCCCCCTCCCCACCCTTCCATGGCAGTAGAAGTCGTTACATTGCATCCGATGACACGTGATCTCCCTAATGTATCGTACCTGTCTTCCTCTGATACCAAGCCTTTGCAGGGGTTTACTGAGCACACTCTTAAATCTGTGGTGGGTGGGCTTTTACGCCAAACACTTCATACAACATTCCAATATAACTTACACTTGTTAGAATTATATGACACTTTTATTGTATATCGGTCTTAGGTAGCATATGTCCGTTGCCAATACTATGTCCCCGCTGAGCTGTTTACCTTCCCTTTGCCCTCAAGTGTCTCCCCGGCGATTGTGTTTTCATGCGACAAGAGCATCACATGTCACGAGACCGTAATGTATTCTACTCACCCACGTTATGGGAAACAAGTAAAGTAACAGTAGACAAGTACAGTCGTGAGTAAGGAATTACAGATGCACTGTTAATGCTTTCGAGTCAGTTCTGCATATACTATCAGCTCCGATCAAGCGCTGACTCATGATAGGGCCGCCGAAACGTCCTCACTTCCAGGTGCAATAATATTGTGTTCGACTAATACAAATAGTATGCTTATGCACCGTTTGTTCCGGGCTCTAATAGGGGGCAACAGATACGCTTCCAAGCAGCATGTGCAGCAGGAAACCGTCTGCACATTACGTGGATGCATTACGCCTGCTGGGTGCGTAAGGGCAGACACAGCCTCCAGCAGGCCAGTTGCGGTTCAAGTTCCACTCAGTTCCAGTACGGTGCAATTTAGTTGTTCTCGCAGTTCCGGGCCAGGAGCCGGCTACCCTCCTATAGTTCAATTCTTTTATCTTAGCGGTTCGCGCATGCCCGCCCAGACGCGGGAGATAGCTGCGTTGCCAGTTGCAAACGATGCACGCACCAAGAGAAGAATGATACCAACACCTTTCCTTGCTATCGCCTGAATTAGGAGGCTTATTGCTTGTTTGGTTTAATTAATTAATAGAATATGAAGCAGTTGGTATAAAGAATGCTTTTTCCAAACTTTCTATAAAAGAAAGTCTGCTATCAAGACATTGCTTTTGTTCAATTACTTTATTTATGACTTAACGTTTCTAAAACTGAAGACACTCGTCTGTGCTCTGCACTGCAGTCGAGCTCTGGCAACGTCGTTCTCTGTTCATTGGCTGACTGTGTTTTCTGACGTCAGATGCGCAGAACGAATCTAAACTCGGCCGCCATCGTAAATGACGCGCACTTTAGCCCATCTGATGGAACTCACCGAGGCAAGCCAGGACACTCCCCCATGTGTTGCAGCATCGTTGTGCTACTACGCTTCTCTAAGCTGCGCAGTTCGTCACGGACCCGTCCTACAGCTGTACGGGATGATGCTTGCTGCAGATTCGGTATCACGCTAGTAAACTTTGTGATTGCAATTTCAAGGAATTACGAAATATTTTTTAGTTGTTGTACGGGGGAGGGGGGGGTTGGTCTCTCACTCCCCCCCCCCCCCCCCCAAACAATCAATCTACCTTTTCCGGTCGTCTGCACCTGCCCCTTCACTCTATGCGATGGTAGATAGTGGTTTAGCCGACAAAAGCAGCGCTGACGAAAATTGACTATATACCTACCAGACACAGGCTACATAGCTCCAGTCCGCGGGCAGTACCGGTAGCTTTAAAGTTAAACCATCCAGTGTTCGAGATTCTTGCATGAGCCGTTTGAAAAAATGTCAAAAATTTCCTTTAAGTTGATTTATTGTCTTTAAAACAAGGAAAATGGCTATCAAATGCGTCTTTAATAAACCGACATCAATTGTGCACGGTTACTGACTCTCTCTATTACAAGTTCACATCCCAAAGCAGCCAGAAGATATTTAGTGCGACCCGTTATTTTAAACGGTCTAAACAAACACTGACCCACGACTACTTGCGAGTTAACACATTCAGTCGTTCAGTAGGCTTCTTGTACATAAGTGCTCGCCATAATGTCTCGTAATCAGCACGAAACACGCAACGCGGAGTTTATGTACGACATGAAATGTTCACACGTGAATATCTCCTAGAGTAAATCATTCATAAAGCTCGAACTTTCACAAAATACTCAGCATTGCAGTCGCGTTTCGTCAGCGACACGAGAACCGATCAAAAACACGAATTTCTTCACTTTGGTAGAAATCAATCACCACGCTTTAACTTAGGTGTTTACCAGAACGACTATATCGACTCATTGATCTGAGGCACAAAGCCCTACTCAAACGCGCAGGAAATGCTGAATTCCTATTGGCTGGTATATTAAACAGCCAATCAGATCATCTCGAGCAGTTCTATACTCGCGATATTTCTAATGTCAGCCAATCAGTTTATCAAAAGTAATTTAGACTAGAAATCTAGTAATTCCGAAACAAAATAAAATTTAATTGAACCAAAATACGATTCCTTTCCGCAAAATAAACTACTAATAATTTTAATTCTCCACTCCCCGTTCTGGTTGCCTTTTACAAAATCCAGCTCACTCAGACATATGTCACATATTGCCCTATTGCACATGAACTTTCTCATGCATACATTTACATAGTTTTAATAAAATATCGTAGCCTCACTTTATGTAAGACCTCCATTAACTCTCTCTGTCTGTCCAAAATATTCATACAATCAAGACACGATGAACTATTAATTTTCAAGAACGCTTAATAACGTCAGAAATCTGTGGTAATAAAACTAAAGAAAATTTCAGAAAATTAGGTTATATTAACTTATCCTCTTGGTTGTAGTTTCAACTGATACTAATAATGAATACAGTACTGTACCTAAGTCAGTTGCAGCATAGTTATAATGTGTTGTAGGTAAAAATTTATATCTCCGAAAACATTGAAGTTACTGACCGGAAATATTAAGAGCATGGTTGTGTTATTTATATGATTCGGTATACTAAGGATGAAAAAGGTCGATTAATGTTTAATATTACCTCTTCAGATTCATACAGAGTATATGTAAAGTGTTGCACGCAGCTTTAGTGAAGAACACTGCTCTCTCGGCCCAGTTGCCAGCAGTAGCAGTGGCTGTTTGAGAACCAAAATCTGCTCTCCTCCCTGCTCCACGTCAAGCTACGCTTTCAACGCAAGATGACAACTCGTTACAATTTCCTGTGTTACAGTTGTTTTCGAAAGAAAATCATTGTGAATCTGTGCAGTTAATAAAGTGTTACATATTGAAGTTTGAAAACTACCGTTTAACACAGCAAGCAACCATTTACAAAGCGGGGGTAGTAAACTTTTCTGGTTGCATGGGCATTGGAGGGGATTGTAGGGGGTTAGAGTTTAGCATAGGATATGAGTGGACGGGGGTTCGGCGTGGGGTTTATGAAAATGCGGGCTTACTTTGACAAATGACATTCATTGAACAAGCTTCTACAATAAACAACATAGTAGGAGCACCAGGGAGGTGCCAACACCTCAGGACAGACGCCAAGTGGGCGCGGACCACGAACGGAACGCCAAACGTGGGTCCGGCCCCAGACAGCTGCCACGATTACAGATGGTGGACGAGCAGGGCGCGGACGTCCGTGGGAGCACCAGGGAAGGGCCAAAACCCCAGGAGCAGCACCAGGCGGACGCGGACCGCGAACGGAACGCCCGACACAGGACGGGCCTCAGACAGCTGCCACAGATGGCGACCAAGTCGGGCCCGGACGTCCGAGGAAGCACTGGGGAAGAGACAACACATTACAAGCAGCGCCAGGCGGGCGCGGACGGCAGAGAGAGCACCCAGCGCCCTCTGGGCATAAATACTTGACAAGATCCTCCAATACGGCAGTCTCAGGTAGCACCTGAAGAAGGCAACGAGTTACGTGGCCAAAATATTGTGCCAGAGCGATACAAACATCCGGCAGTAGACCCGATTATTCCGCATGTCAGCAACATAGTAATTTAACAAAAGTGCATATATATAGCTCAAGTATAGTTCCTGAAGCACTGAGCGTTAGAACAACTCAGTAAAGGAACTAAAATTCCTTCAGCAAAATAATAAAACAATTTCAAATTAACACCGCCCTAGTAACATTAAAATTGTGTGCAACAGCAAGAACACAAAAATTTTACAATACTCTAGCTGTTGTCTCGCAGATACCATAAAGACAAAATGAAAAATAACTTTCAATAGTAACTAATTCAATAGAAAGAACAAAATCATAGTACCATGCTTCGAACCTTAGAATTGGGCATTCATACGTTTAAGTAAAACTAAATACTACGTCTACTAATCATTTCCTCAACTACCTACTCAATAATAACAACACTATTCCCTACGAACGAGAATACTACGTACGCAAAATGAGCAATTACAATTATCTGTAAAAATGTAAATACAATATTGATTACGAGCCGAGTGTAATGATTACAAGCAAGATTTACAAAGCTCTCGTTTCGAGACAGCGGGAAAACAGATTAAAGTACAACGCACATCGCTGTGTACGTGGTCCCTCTGTGTGGAATACGACTGGAAAAATCGTTACATTCAGTGCACACTGCTTGCACCCTTCACCGTAGACTGTACCTAGTCCTGAGTGAAGACTCGTGAGACCACTCCAAATCATCAGAGTTCACTGTCTTCTAATACTGCAGCCTCTGCCTTTGGATCTTCTGGAATTGCTGTCATCCTGCCCAGGAAAGGCGCCAACCGCACTTCTGGCACGTTGAGTCATGTTCCACGTCGATCGTTAGTGGAACCATAGTCCCGGCTCCTCGGCAGTAGACTTCCTACGCGTTTGCTGCTCACCCGCCGACCCTGTCCGTCCCCACAGCTCCCACTGCTGACATTGCATCATCATCATCTGCTACAAATCTTCAAACGATTCGGACCAGCGCCCTAATTCAGGGCCGGTGCCCCACACCAATTCGTCAGCTGCTCACATCGCGGCTACTGCTGGAGGTTTTCTTGATGTCGCCGTATCTGCTGTTCCTCTGTCTCGACGTCACAGTGAAGCCTAGTAACGGGCACCTTGTCTGCCACCACCCAGCACACGCGCACTGACTGTGGTATCGTGTTGAAGCTGCATGGGCAGCTGTACCTGTACACGCGATTCAAGCTCTGTTTGACTCAATGCCCAGGCGCATCAAGGCCGTTGTTACGGCCAGAGGTGGTTGTTCTGGGTAATGATTTCTCAGGACCTATGCACCCAAATTGCGTGAAATTGTAATCACAAGTCAGTTCTAGTATAATATATTTGTCCAATGAATACCCGTGTATCATCTGCATTTCTTCTTGGTGTAGCAATTTTAATGGCCATTGGTGTATATACTCATGCTCATAAATTAAGGGTAACTGCAGAATCTGATGCCACACAACGTGGCACTACACAACACTGGCGCTAGTCTCATAGGCACATAGGGAAAACACATGACACAGATCTGTAAGTCCACGCTATTGGTGAAAACCGTCCCGAAACACATGTGCTACAAAATGCCGCTGTTTCCTGCGCATGTACCCGGACATCAATAAAGGATATGATTACCATGCAGTCGTACACAGGTCACACAACGGGTTGGCATGCTCTGGATCAGGTAGTCGAGCAGATGCTGGGGTATAACCTCCCATTCTTGCTCCAGTGGCTGTCGGAGCTCCTGATGTGTCGTAGGGGTTTGAAGAAGTGCAGCGATATGTCGACCGATAGCATCCCAGACGTGCGCTTTGGGGTTTAGGTCTGGAGAACAGGGAGGTCACTCCATTCGCCTGATATCTTCAAGGTACTCCTCCACGATGTCAGCTCAGTGGGGCCGTGCGTTATCATCCACCAGGAAGAAGGTGGGACCCACTGCACCCCTGAAACGGCGGAAATACTGGTGCAAAATGACGTCCCGATACACCTGACCTGTTACAGTTCCTCTGTCAAAGACATGTAGGGGTGTACGTGCACCAATCATAATCCCAGCCCAAACCATCAAACCACGATCTCCATAAGTCCCTTTCAAGGACATTAAGGGGTTGGTATCTGGATCCTGGTTCACGCCAGATGAAAATCCGGCAAGAATCACTGTTCAAACTATACCTGGACTCGTCTGTGGGACCACTGTTCCAATGACCATGTACTGTCTTCTTGACACCAAGCTATACGGGCTCTCCTGTAACCAGGGGTCAGTGGAATGCACCTTGCGGGAATCTGGGAGAATAAACAATGTATGTTCAATCGACTGTAGACTGTGTGTCTGGAGATAACTGTTCCAGTGGCTGTGGTAAGGTCCTCAGCGAGGCTACCTGTAGTACTCTGTGGCAGTCTGCGGGCATTCATGGTGAGATATCGGTCTTCTTGTGGTGTTGCACATTATAGACGTCCCGTACTGTAGCACCTGGACACGTTTCCTGTGTGCTGGAATCGTTGCCATAATCTTGACATCACAGTTCGTGGCACATGGAGGGCACGTGCTACGACCTGCTGTGTTTGACCAGCCTCCCGTCCCCCTAGTATTCTGCCCCTCATATCGTCATCAATATGTGTTCTTTCCCCCCATGAACCATGGACCTTGCCGTTGGTGGGGAGGCTTGCGTGCCTCAGCGGTACAGATGGCCGTACCGTAGGTGCAACCACAACGGAGGGGTATCTGTTTAGAGGCCAGACAAACATGTGGTTCCTGAAGAGGGGCAGCAGCCTTTTCAGTAGTTGCAGGGGCAACAGTCTGGATGATTGACTGATCTGGCTTTGTAACATTAACCAAAATGGCCTTGCTGTGCTGATACTGCGAACGGCTGAAAGCAATGGAAAACTACAGCCGTAATTTTTCCCGAGGATATGCAGCTTTACTGCATGATTAAATGATGATGGCGTCCTCTTGGGTAAAATATTCCGGAGGTAAAATAGTCCCCCATTCGGATATCCGGGCGGGGACTACTCAAGAGAACGTCACTATCAGGAGAAAGAAAACTGGCATTCTACGGTTCGGAGCGTGGAATGTCAGATTCCTTAATCGGGCAGGTAGGTTAGAAAATTTAAAAAGGGAAATGGATAGGTTAAAGTTAGATATAGTGGGAATTAGTGAAGTTCGGTGGCAGGAGGAACAAGACTTTTGGTCAGGTGATTACAGGGTTATAAATACAAAATCAAATAGGGGTAATGCAGGAGTAGGTTTAATAATGAATAAAAAAATCGGAGTGCGGGTTAGCTACTACAAACAGCATAGTGAACGCATTATTGTGGCCAAGATAGACACAAAGCCCATGCCTACTACAGTAGTACAGGATTATATGCCAAGTAGCTCTGCAGATGATGAAGAAATAGATGAAATGTATGACGAGATAAAAGAAATTATTCAGGTAGTGAAGGGAGATGAAAATTTAATAGTCATGGGTGACTGGAATTCGTCAGTAGGAAAAGGGAGAGAAGGAAACATAGTAGGTGAATATGGATTGGGGGGAAGGAATGAGAGAGGAAGCCGCCTTGTAGAATTTTGCACAGAGCATAACTTAATCATAGCTAACACTTGGTTCAAGAATCATAAAAGAAGGTGGGGCAGATGTGGTTTCTGACCACAATCTATTGGTTATGAACTGCAGATTGAAACTGAAGAAACTGCAAAAAGGTGGGAATTTAAGGAGATGGGACCTGGATAAACTGAAAGAACCAGAGGTTGTAGAGAGTTTCAGGGAGAGCATAAGGGAACAATTGACAGGAATGGGGGAAAGAAATACAGTAGAAGAAGAATGGGTAGCTCTGAGGGATGAAGTAGTGAAGGCAGCAGACGATCAAGTAGGTAAAAAGACGAGGGCTAATAGAAATCCTTGGGTAACAGAAGAAATATTGAATTTAATTGATGGAAGGAGAAAATATAAAAATGCAGTAAATGAAGCAGGCAAAAAGGAATACAAACGTCTCAAAAATATCGTCAGGAAGTGCAAAATGGCTAAGCAGGGATGGCTAGAGGACAAATGTAAGGATGTAGAGGCTTGTCTCACTAGGGGTAAGATAGATACTGCCTACAGGAAAATTAAAGAGACCTTTGGAGAGAAGAGAACCACTTATATGAATATCAAGAGCTCAGATGGCAACCCAGTTCTAAGCAAAGAAGGGAAGGCAGAAAGGTGGAAGGAGTATATAGAGGGTTTATACAAGGGAGATGTACTTGAGGACAATATTATGGAAATGGAAGAGGATGTAGATGAAGACGAAATGGGAAATAAGATGATGCGTGAAGAGTTTGACAGAGCACTGAAAGACCTGAGTCGAAACAAGGCCCCGGGAGTTGACAACATTCCATTAGAACTACTGATGGCCTCGGGAGAGCCAGTCATGACAAAACTCTACCATCTGGTGAGCACGATGTATGAGACAGGCGAAATACCTTCAGACTTCAAGAAGAATATAATAATTCCAATCCCAAAGAAAGCAGGTGTTGACAGATGTGAAAATTACCGAACTATCAGTTTAATAAGTCACAGCTGCAAAATACTAACGCGAATTCTTTACAGACGAATGGAAAAACTGGTAGAAGCCAACCTCGGCGAAGATCAGTTTGGATTCCGTAGAAATGTTGGAACACGTGAGGCAATACTGACCTTACGACTTATCTTAGATGAAAGATTAAGAAAAGGCAAACCCACGTATGTAGACTTAGAGGAAGCTTTTGACAATGTTAACTGGAATACTCTCTTTCAAATTCTGAAGGTGGCTGGGGTAAAATACAGGAAGCGAAAGGGTTGTAGCGTTTCCCAGATGTTATTCAATCTGTATACTAAGCAAGCAGTAAAGGAAACAAAAGAAAAATTCGGAGTAGGTATTAAAATTCATGGAGAAGAAGTAAAAACTTTGAGGTTCGCCGATGACATTGTAATTCTGTCAGAGACAGCAAAGGACTTGGAAGAGCAGTTGAACGGAATGGGCAGTGTCTTGAAAGGAGGATATAAGATGAACATCAACAAAAGCAAAACGAGGATAATGGAATGTAGTCAAATTAAGTCGGGTGATGCTGAGGGAATTAGATTAGGAAATGAGACACTTAAAGTAGTAAAGGGGTTTTGCTATTTATGGAGTAAAATAACCGATGATGGTCGAAGTAGAGAGGATATAAAATGTAGACTGGCAATGGCAAGGAAAGCGTTTCTGAAGAAGAGAAATTTGTTAACATCGAGTATAGATTTAAGTGTCAGGAAGTCGTTTCTGAACGTATTTGAATGGAGTGTAGCCATGTATGGAAGTGAAACATGGACGATAACTAGTTTGGACAAGAAGAGAATAGAAGCTTTCGAAATGTGGTGCTACAGAAGAATGTTGAAGATTAGATAGGTAGATCACATAACTAATGAGGAGGTATTGAATAGGATTGGGGAGAAGAGAAGTTTGTGGCACGACTTGACTAGAAGAAGGGATCGGTTGGAAGGACATGTTTTGAGGCATCGAGGGATCACAAACTTAGCATTGGAGGGCACCGTGGAGGGTAAAAATCGTAGAGGGAGACCAAGAGATGAATACACTAAGCAGATTCAGAAGGATGTAGGTTGCAGTAGGTACTGGGAGATGAAGAAGCTTGCACAGGATAGAGTAGCATGGAGAGCTGCATCAAACCAGTTCAGCACTGAAGACCACAACAGCCACATGTGTTCTTTGAGCTATTTTCAACAAACAGTCACCATTAGCACGTCTGAAAACGTCTGCACACTTATTCGTTGACATGCGCCAACACGCCTCTGCGTATGTGGACTGCTGCCAGCGCCACCGTGCGATGGCCCCAGGTCAAATGCACCGCATGGTCATATCAAAGGTGATTTAAACCCGCAAACCGCCCACCAGAGCGTTGTTTCACCATGTATCAGCATTATTCCTAATATATGAGCATGAGTGTATATAATGCCTCCGCACGATCCCCAATTTCTCGTACCTCGCCTTTGTGGTCCTTTTGCAAAATGTGCGTTGTTAGCAGTATCATCGTTCTGTACTCAGCTGCAAAAAACGAGTCTCAAAATTTTCTCACTAGTGTTTTGTGAAAAGAACGTCTTTCATGGATTCTCATTTGGGTTCATGAAGCGCCTTTAAAATACTCACAAGTTGTTAGAACCTATCGATAAAAAATCTGGCAGGATGGCTCTGAACTGCTGCGATGTGTTCCTTTAATTCGACCTGGTGGGGTTCCATAACACTCGAGTGATACTCTAGAATGGTTCGCGCTAGTGTTCTATAAGCGGTCTCCCTTATGGATGAGCTAGACGTTCGTAAAATTCTCTCGAGAAACCAAGTCTACCATTCGCCCTCCTTACTACCATCCTTACGTTATCGTTCCAATTCATATCGCTTTGCAAAATTATCCCTAGGTAGTTAATCAAGTGACTGGGTCAATCAGCAGACGACAAAAGCTGTATCAGAACATTGTGGGATTGTCTGTCCTATTCATCCGCGTTAATTTATACTTGTCTACATTTAGAGCAAGCTACCTTTCATCACACAAATTACAAATTTTACGTAGGTCATCTTGTATCCCATTACAGCCATTCAACGCCGAGAACTTTCCGTATACCACAGTATCACTAGCAAACTGCCGCATATTGTTGCTCACAGTGTCTGTCAGATCATTTATGTGCAAAGGGAATAAGAATGACCTTGACACACTCATACCGATATGTTTGTCTCTAACGAACACTCGCCGTTGAGGACACGTCCTGGATACTTTTAACTGAGACGTCTTGAGTCACTAACATGTCTGGGAATCTAATCCGTATTCTCGAACCTTCGTCAACACGATGTTAGAATGCCTGTGTTGTTCACAAACATGATGCGATTTTCCTTCGGACACAGGTGCATGCAATGTATTAGCAGTTGCGAATACGGACAACCGTCAACTGTATAATGCAATGAAGACAATGAAGATACGTGCCGGACTGGGAATCGAACCACAATTTCCCGCTTATCGTGAGCGGTCGCCTTACTATTAGTCTATCCAAGCAGGACTCGCGACCAGACCCAAAACTCCATACTTCATCAACCATATGTCTACAACATGCATGCATGTCCGAAGGAACAGTGCATCGTATTTACGAACAGAACAGGCACCGGAATATCGTATTTATCCACCGACACCGACCAAGCGACTTTCAATTAAAATGTTTCCACTGTATGGGACTATACATAATGGATATAAGGAGGAAGCTGTAGACACATGGTTGGCGACAAATGCAATTTTAGGTATGGATAGCCCAATGGTAATGCGGTCGCTCGCGACAAGCGGGAAATCCAGGTTTGACCCCAATATGGCACAGATTTTCACTGTCGTCATTCCAATATGCAACTGGTGGTTTTCCGAATCCGTAACTGCGAATACACTTCGTTCCTTCGTTAACAGTCTGCACAGGTGCACCGTGTCAGATGTTTTCAGGAAATACAGAAATATGGAATCTACGGTGTGTTATTCTTAACATGGTGAGCATCACTTCCTTCCATTGCTGCTGCAGGACGAGATTCGCCACGTGATCTACGAGGGTTGTCTAGAAAGTCAAGCTTCGATCGTTCGCGAAATGGAAACCACTGGGAAAATCCGGTAAGGCTTTGCACAGATGTGTTGTGCAGTGTCTAGTATGTCCGTCGTTCGTGTCGCGTCGCTCTTTTCAGTTTTGAGTGAACAGTGAGCATTCGTAGGGAATAGCGTCTGCCGCCATGTACGAGGGCCTGGCTAGAGATTTCGCCTGTGTCATGCAACCCACATGACATAGCTGTAGAGCAGTTCCTTCCTCATGCCAATTCTCAGCCACACACTGCAGGGGAAATGAAGACGCTCCTGCACCGTTTCCGATGAGAAGTGTTTGATCGTCCACAATACAGTCCGTAATTGGCTCCCCCTGAGTCTCATCTCTGCTCCTAATAATCGCTAGCTATGAAGACAAAATTTTTCCACAGACAACGGGCTGCAGAACAGTGCAGATAACCGACCGAAAGCACAGGCGGCTGCTTTCTATGACGAGGATATTGGAAAGTTGATACAACACTATGACAAAACTCAAAATTGGAGCGGCGACTATGTAGAGAAGTAGGTGGAAGGAGTACCTGTTGTTGTTGTTGTGGTCTTCAGTCTGGTTTGATGCAGCTCTCCATGCTACTCTATCCTGTGCAAGCTTCTCCGTCTCACAGTACATACTACAGCCTACATCCTTCTGAATCAGCTTAGTGTATTCATCTCTTGGTCTCCTTCTACGATTTTTACCTTCTACACTGCCCTCCAATGCTAAATTTGTGATCCCTTGATGCCTCAGAACATGTCCTACCAACCGGTCCCTTCTTCTTGTCAAGTTGTGCCACAAACTCCTCTTCTCCCCAATTCTATTCAATACCTACTCTTTAGTTTTGTGATCTACCCATCTAATCTTCAGCATTCTTCTGTAACACCACATTTCGAAAACTTCTATTCTCTTCTTGTCCAAACTATTTATCGCCCATGTTTCACTTCCATACAAGGCTACACTCCATACAAATACTTTCAGAAACGAATTCCTGACACTTAAATCTATACTCGATGATAACAAATTTCTCTTCTTCAGAAAAGCTTTCCTTGCCATTGCCAGTCTACATTTTATATCCTCTCCACTTCGACCATCATCAGTTATTTTGCTCCCTAAATAGCAAAACTCATTTATTACTTTAAGTGTCTCATTTCCTAATCTAATTCCCTCAGCATCACCCGACTTAATCCGACTACATTCCATTATCCTCGTTTTGCTTTTGTTGATGTTCATTTAATATCCTCCCTTCAAGACACTGTCCATTCCGTTCAACTGCTCTTCCAAGTCCTTTGCTGTCTTTGACAGAATTGCAATGTCATCGGCGAACCTTAAAGTTTTTATTTCTTCTCCATGGATTTTAATATCTACTCCGAATTTTTCTTTTGTTTCCTTTACTGCTTGCTCAGTATACAGATTGAATAACATCGGGAAAAGTCTACAACCCTGTCTCACGCCCTTCCCAACCACTGCTTCCCTTTCATGCCCCTCGACTCTTATAACTGCCATCTGGTTTCTGTACAAATTGTAAATAGCATTTCGCTCCCTGTGTTTTACCCCTGCCAACTTCAGAATTTGAAATAGATTATTCCAGTCAACATTGTCAAAAGCTTTCTCTAAGTCTACAAATGCTAGAAACGTAGGTTTGCCTTTCCTTAATCTTTCTTCTAAGATAAATCGTAGGGTCAGTATTGCCTCACGTGTTCCAACATTTCTACGGAATCCAAACTGATCTTCGCCGAGGTCGGCTTCTACCAGTTTTTCCATACGTTTGTAAAGAATTCGCGTTAGTATTTTGCAGCTGTGACTTATTAAACTGATAGTTCGGTAATTTTCACATCTGTCAATACCTGATTTCTTTGGGATTGGAATTATTATATTCTTCTTGAAGTCTGAGGGTATTTCGCCTGTCTCACACATTTTGCTCACCAGATTGTAGAGTTTTGTCAGGACTGGCTCTCCCAAGGCTGTCAGTAGTTCTAATGGAATGTTGTCAACTCCCGGGGCCTTGTTTCGAATTAGGTCATTCAGTGTGTAACTAATTGCTGCAAATAAAACGTTTCTGTGTTTAACTGTGGTTTCCATTTCGCGACCGATCGGAACTTAGTTTCTGGACAACCCTCGTATTTGATTGATCGCAGCATGTTGTATACGACCTCATTTACCCATCGACGCTTGACCCATCTCTCTGACGATGAGATGATAACGTGTCGGCGGGCAATACACGGAATGACAACGCCACCTCTACACAATTCGTGGGTTGCTTTGCCGGCATCATCATTTGCCCAAATGCTAAAGTTTTCCTGGTACCCTGCAGAATACCGCTCCTTTTTCGCAGTTCTGGATATGCCGCAAGGCATCTTGGACGGTCTGAATCACTTTTTCTACTACATATATTCGTTGTGCAGATTGAAGACCATTGAAACAGATTCAGTAAGTCTGCAAGTACGTCAGCAAAGCGAGAAAATAGTGAATTTACAAACAGCGAGTGATTTATGTTTCGTATTTATACTGAAACAAACATAAACGTAGTGTAGCGTAACAAAGCCCATGTTTAACTGCATTTATCACCGTTGTTACTGGTCTGAATAACGTAACGACTGTTGTTACTGTATAAAAATGACAGAAATGTGATACTGCGGAACACTGCATAATCAAATGCAATGAAAAGGGCTTGAATGAAATGCGAAACAGGTAAAAAAGGTATAAATAGTAATCATAAGGCTTTTTTCTGAATCTAAATATCGACAAAACATTTTTAAATAATTATGAATGGGACAAATATAAATTGTGCGGATTCGTCTCGCACCAGTAAAACAGTTATTTCTCTTTGGGTACGCAGTTCACGACTGACTGTCAAGTTATTATGCCCTTAGAACTGAGTGTTACTTAGAAGGCACTAACCAGTCATACTTTGGCACATGGTAGGGTAGGTTTTGGAATGATATAACACAATGTAATTTACATAAAGCAAAATAAATTATCTCATGCCGAC
This sequence comes from Schistocerca piceifrons, assembly GCF_021461385.2. Lineage (NCBI taxonomy): Eukaryota > Metazoa > Arthropoda > Insecta > Orthoptera > Acrididae > Schistocerca > Schistocerca piceifrons. Next base: position 270,065,428 of record NC_060142.1, on the reverse strand, counting down.
CGGAGTGGCCGAGCGGTTCTAGGCGCTACAGTTTGGAACCGCGCGACCGCTACGGTCGCAGGTTCGAATCCTGCCTCGGGCATGGATGTGTGTGATGTCCTTAGGTTAGGTAGGTTTAAGTAGTTCTAAGTTCTAGGGGACTGATGACCTCAGAAGTTAAGTCCCATAGTGCTCAGAGCCATTTTTTGAAATTATCTCATTAATATTTTTCACATAGTATTGACTGAGTAGTTGAAATATACTGAGAAGTTGAAATAGGTAGATTACTGCCTGTGTCAGTTGTACAATGTTAATAGCTAATAGCAAGGAACGATGCCCTTGTAAGAAAGCAAAATCACCAACAGTAGTTCAGTATGGAATTGAAGCGTATCAGTTGAGTATAGTAATGCCAGCAAACATAAACATTGATGTACAGGTGCTGTAAGTTTTCTGTTATACTGATACACTCGGATAATATCCATAGAAAAATGTCCAGCCTAAAAAATTCGTCGTATGGCCGGTTTTTCGTCGTACAGCCAAAACAGAAACTCTCGAATTTCATACAGGAGTTTTTAACAAGTGCCTGTTGCTGACAGTTTGAGGCTTCACAGTAGTGCTGATGCCTGAAACTATCTAAAAAAAAAAGATTATACTTTGAACTAGTATGTTATTTGCGCGAAAAACAGCGCCGAATTTCGGCTAATCAGTTCATCAGAAAATGAGGGTTTGGTGCAAATATGGATTGTTATTTACACAACTACTGTCACAATATTTCTGCACATACTCTGGAAGTGATTAACTCAAACAGAAAGTCATGATTAGGCAGCCGACATGCTTGCATTTTCGTTGGTCCGCCAAAGTACGCGGCATGCGGCAGAAATAACAGCCTGTTGATTAAACATTAACTTAATTTGCTGGAAAATTGCTGTGTTGCTAATTAATAAACAAATTAAGTTCCCACACAGGGCAAGCAAACAGCGCCTGATTATCAGCGAAACTCAAAACACAGAGACAAATTACATATTTTTTCTTATCGACCTACTACTCATTCAGAGACATCGAATATATATTCATATTTGACAGTTGATGTATCTGTATTTTCTTACACAAGCGAATTAAAATCGTGGAAATGAAATATGTGAATATATATCGACAGGTTCGATTTGCCGTCAGGATAATTACGACTAAATAACAAATTAATAACAAAATGGTGTGGAAGCATCTAAAACGTGAAACGTATGTGGCTCATCTTGGTCAAAACTGCTGGCAGCTTGTACTTAGCTGGATCCTACGTCTATTCCGCATGTTTTGTATCCCGTCGAGCTTCGATACTATTCTGCTTTGGTAACTAGCAAACAATTCATACTTCAGCAGTAACAGGCGTGCGATTGGTTTGACGTATTCAAAATGATGGAGCTCATTAGGTCTTTCTCAAAGAGGAGAATCTAGAAGATACGAACCGTAAATGAGTAGAAATATTTGTTATGTATTGTTGGAAATGTAGGTTCAAATAAGAAGAATCTAACAATATGAATAAGTAGTTTTTTCGCTGCACAGAAGAGTTTTTTCAGTCGCTGTAAAGTGAAAATGAACGTTTCCGTCCTCTTGGACAGCAGCCTTCATATTGATAGTGAATCTTTTACTCCGCACCGAAGTGTGCCCCAATTTTAAAACTTCTACATTTACATCTACATTTATATTCCTCAAGCCTCTTTGTGGTGCATGGTGGGGGGTACATTGTACCACTACTCGTCATTTCCTTTTGTATTCGACTGGCAAATGGAACGACGGAAAGATAACTGTCTGTATGCCTTCGTCTGAGCCCTAATTTCTCTTATCCTGTCTTCGAAGTCCTTATGCGCAATGTACATAGGCAGCTGTGGAATCGTTCTGCTGTCAGGTGCAAAATTTGCTCTAAAGTGTTTCGCGAAAAAGAACGTTGTCCACAGGTAACAAATCTAACAGGACGTCTCTGAATTGCTTCATGTCTTCCTTTGATCTGAAGCAGTGGAGATTACAAAAACTCGAGCAGTAACGTCCTGTAAACCATTTGCTTCATAAATGAGCTTTTGTAAAATTCTCCCAACAAGTCGACTATTCGCTTTCCGCACTGCTGTCCTTTCGTGGTCGTTAAATTTCACACCGCTTTACATCACGCCTAGATATTTAACCGACAAAACTGTGTCAAGCAGAACTCCACTAATACTGTATCTGAACATTACAGTGTTATTTATCCCACTTAAACTTTTCTAAATTTAGGGAAAGCTACCACTCTTCATACCGAATAGATATTCTGTTTAAGTCGTTCTGTATCCTTCTGCACTCACTCAACGACGATACATTCTTTATACTAAAGAGACTGCTGCTCACCCTATCCTTCAGATAGCAGCTTGCTGCGGCCCTTCGTGGATGATGCTGTAGTATACAGAGAAGTTGCAGCATTAGAAAATTGTAGCGAAATGCAGGAAGATCTGCAGCGGACAGGCACCTGGTGCAGGGAGTGGCAACTGACCCTTAATATAGATAAATGTAATGTATTGCGAATACATAGAAAGAAGGCTCCTTTACTGTATGATTATATGATAGCGGAACAAACACTGATAGCAGTTACTTCTGTAAAATATCTGGGAGTATGCGTACGGAACGATTTGAAGTGGAATGATCATATAAAATTAATTGTTGGTAAATCGGGTACCAGGTTGAGATTCATTGGGAGAGTCCTTAGAAAATGTAGTCCATCAACAAAGGAGGTGGCTTACAAAACACTCGTTCGACCTATACTTAAGTATTGCTCATCAGTGTGGGATCCGTACCAGATCGGGTTGACGGATGAGATAGAGAAGATCCAAAGAAAAGCGGCGCGTTTCGTCACTGGGTTATTTGGTAACCGTGATAGCGTTACGGAAATGTTTAACAAACTCAAGTGGCAGACTCTGCAAGAGAGGCGCTCTGTATCGCGGTGTAGCTTGCTCACCAGGTTTCGAGAGGGTGCGTTTCTGGATGAGGTATCGAATATATTGCTTCCTCCTACTTATACCTCGCGAGGAAATCACGAATGTAAAATTAGAGAGATTCGAGCGCGCACGGAGGCTTTCAGACAGTCGTTCTTCTCGCGAACCATACGCGACTGGAACAGAAAAGGGAGGTAATGACAGTGGCACGTAAAGTGCCCTCCGCCACACTCCGTTGGATGGCTTGCGGAGTATAAATGTAGATGTAGATGTAGATGTAGATTTATGTATACCGAGAATAGGAGTGGTCCTATGGTCGTATCACACTTCCCTGTATGCTCCTGACGATACCCTTGTCAGTGACGGACACTTGCCGTTTAGATCAACATATTGGGATCTACTGTTTAAGGTCGGTATGCTCGGTCCTCCGTGAACAGTCGGCAGTGGGGTACGATGTCAAACGCTTTCCAGAACGCTGGGAACATAGAGTCTCCGTGTTGCCCTTCATCCATGGCTTGCAGGAATCTTGTGAGAAAAGAGCAAGCTGAGATTTGCACGAACGAGCTTTCTAAATCCGTGTGACTTGTGGATAGAAGTATGACATACTGTTTTCTGTAAGTATGCAGTACTTGCAAGCGCCTATGAATATCTGCGAAACTGGTTTTCCGCCAAAAGAAACTCAATGACAGTTCTCTGCATGGAACGCAGCTCCGTTGAGACGCCATTTTGAAGGCTGTTTGTAGTGCTGCCACCTATCGAAACTTCTTGAAACTATAGAGACTGAAGCGGGAATATTTCACGATTATGCATTTTCTTAATCGAAACTGGTTGAGAAAAGAAAATGTTACATTACTTGTGATTGGAAGGGAGCGCTGGTGGTTCCGGTTTCCGGGATGGGTCGTCGGGCGGATGGGCAAAACTATAGGCCTATATCTCTGACATCGATCTGTTGTGGAATTTTAGAACATGTTTTTTGCTAGCGTGTCATGTCGTTTCTGGGGGCTCGGGGTCTGCTCTGTGGGAGTCAGCGTGGATTTCGGGGGCGGCGATCCTGAGAGGCCCAACTCGCTTTGTTTGTTCATGAGACCCGGGAAGTATTGGATGCGGGCTCCCGGCTAGGTGCTATTTTCCTTGGCTTCCGGGGGGCGTTCGGTGCAGTTCCGCGCTGTCGCCTGATAAACAAAGTGGGAGCCTGCGGAGTGTCGGACCAGCTGTGTGGCTGGATTGAGGAGTTTTTGGCAGGCAGAGCGCGGCATGTTGTTCTCGGTGGGGGGACGTCTGCGGACGTTGGAGTGGCCTCTGTCGTGCCACAGGGGAGTGTTGTGGGACCGTTGCTTTTCACAATGTATATGGGTGGCCTAGTGGACGGTGTCGGGGGTTCCGAGCGGCTTTTCGCGGATGATGCTGCGGTGTGCAGAGAAGTTGCTGCGTTGGAGGATGGTAGCGGGGTGCAGGATGATCTGCGGCGGATGGGCGCTTGGTGCGGGGAGTGCCAGCTCGGCCTTGGCATGGACAAGTGTGGTGTGTTGCGAGTGCATGGGCGGCGGGGTCCTTTGTTGTGTGATTGTATGATACCGGAGCGGGCACTGGTGGCGGTTGCTTCTGTGAGGTGTGTGGGGGTGTGCGTGCGGAGCGATTGGAAGTGGAATGATCATATGGAATTGTTTGTGGGGCGGGTGTCAGGTTGGGATTCGTTCGGAGAGTTCTTGGAGGATGTGGTCCATCAACGAGGGAGGTGGCTTGCAAAACTGTGGTTGGACCTACACTTGTGTATTGGTCGTCGGTGTGGGGTCCGTGCCGGGTCGGGTTGGGGGGGGGGGAGATGGGGGGGATCCGGGGAGGAGCGGCGCGTTTCGTCACAGGGTTGTTTGGCGGGCGTGATAGCGTTGCGGCGGTGTTTGGCGGGCTCAGGTGGCGGACTCTGCGGGGGAGGCGCTCTGCATTGCGGTGTGGCTTGCTGTCCGGGTTTCGGGAGGGTGCGTTTCTGGATGGGGTGTCGAGTGTATTGCTTCCCCCTGCTTATACCTCCCGGGGAGGTCACGAGTGTGGAATTGGGGAGATTCGGGCGCGCACGGAGGCTCTCCGGGGGTCGTTCTTCCCGCGAGCCGTGCGCGGCTGGAGCGGGAAGGGGAGGTGGTGACGGTGGCGCGTTGGGTGCCCTCCGCCACACACCGTTGGGTGGCTTGCGGAGTATAAATGTATATGTATATGTACGAAACAAACATAAACGATCGCTTAAATACATATAAAAATATTTACAAGTCAATGATTGCTTGAATATATCTAAAAATATTCTTCTTAACATGTCACAATAGTTTGTACTCTCACTGAAATATTATAGTTGACTTCATGATATTCAGTGCCTAAGTGTCTTAGCTGTATATCGATACGTAGGTTGGTAATGGATTCTATTACAGCTGTAGATGGAAGCTGTTTCCCGTAACCTATATTGTGAATATTTCTTATACGTATATATTTAAGCTATCTTTCACTTAAAGTATTATTATACAAGTAGCTTTTCTGCCTCAGTGAAATTTATTACATTTCAACTCACAATAAGGTAAAGAATTCGTCAGCAAACCGATGTTACGGATATTGGTCAGCGACTGTGCAGGTTCTTTCCTCTTCCCTTCTTGTACACAGGAGTCACCGAAGCCATTTTCACTTGCTTACGATTTTGCATTGAGCAAGAGATTCGGGATAAATGGAAAATAAGTAAAGAACCAATGCTCTCTATAAAACGGTACCAGGATTCCATCCGGACGTGGCGACTTATTAGCTTCCTGCTATTTCAGATGCTTCTCTACGTCAGGAATGCCTATTACTGTGTCCTATATATAGGAGCCTGTGCGACGGCCAAACGACTGTAGGTCTGTACGATCCTCGTATGTGAATGATTTCTTAAACGTGAAACTTAAAACATCAGGTTTCCCTTTTATAGTCTTCTATTTACACACAAAACTGGTGGCGAGACACTGGGTAGCAGCCTTTGATCTTCTTTGTGGTTTTAAATTGGACCCATTTTTCTCGGTTCCTCGGCGAGATATTGTGATAAGGTATGACAGTAGACGTTGTCGTACTGTTCGCGAAACGATCTTTTTATAAACGCCCGAATTTCTGCCAATATATAAGTGCCGGCATTTCCACGTTCTTTTTTGAACAGAGAGTGGAACAGCCTCTGCTTCCTCAGCATTTTCCGAAGTTTATTAAAACACGATGGATCTTTTCTGTCCTTAATACATATACTTGGCACATATGTTTCCAGAAACACACTTACACTCAGTTTAAATTTTGTCTGTATTTCCTCCACGTCTATTGTTGTTGCGGTTTCAGTCCAGAGACTGATTTGATGCAGCTCTCCATGCTACTCTATCCTGTGCAAGCTGCTTCATCTCCCAGTACCTTCTGAATCTGCTTGGTCTCCGTCTACGAGTTTTACCCTCCACGATGCCTTCCAATACTACATTGGTGATCCCTTGATGCCTCAGAATATGTCCTACTAAGCGGACCCTTCTTCTAGTCAAGCGGTGCCACAAAATTGTCTTCTCCGCAATTCTATTGAATACCTCCTCATTAGTTATGTGATCTACCCATCTAATCTTCAGCATTCTTCTGTAGCACCACATTTAGAAAGCTTCTATTATCTTCTTGTCCAAACTATTTATCTTCCACGTTTCACTTCCATACATGGCCACACTCCATACAAATATTTTCAGAAACGTCTATCATACTGAAATTATATGACGCTCATTTGCTGACGTTTGTTGTCTAGTCTGATGTTAACCATCATCGCTATGATGTCATCAAATTCGCTACATATGTTTCTACACTGACGCTGTCAATGAGATCGGCCTGCTATAGTGCGTAAAATACAATGAAGGGAAAAAATCGCAGGATCAGAAACTAATTAATGTAGAATAATGAAATTTCGGGAATACATTTGTTCAGGTAACATATTTAAGCGATAAACGTTACAAGGTCACAGGTTAATGTAAGCACGAGATTAGCCATTGCAAATGTGTGATGCTGGTACATTAATAACTGAAGTAACCACCAGAATGTTGAATACAAACATGTAAAAGACGGAAGTCAGTTTATGGGATGGAAAACACCCCCTGGAATGCTGCTCATGAATGGCAGCACAGTAAGTCAAATCAACCAACTGACCTACAAGTCTGCAGTCAGGGTGAGTGGGATAACCACGAGGGAGCCTCTACATTTACAACATCTACATCCATACTCGGCAAGCCACCTGACAGTGTGTGGTGGCGGGTACTTTGAGTACCTCTATCGGTTCTCCCTGCTTCCAGCTTCTGCTGTCATACGAGATCCCACCCCTGACCATAAGTCGAGCTATAGATACAGTGTGTCTAGCACATAGACAGGATGGTTGCAAGCCCTCAGCTGGCCTCCTTCTAATTATCACACTGCCACCACTGGCACGGAGGCAGAACCAACTTTCATCAGAAGCCACAACAGACCTCCACCATACTCTGCAACCAACTCTCGCTTAACAGCAATCAAGTAGTAAATGGCCGTGGTTTAGGGTCAGTGGAATGTACGCTACAGAGCGTCCGCCTCGGAGATGTCCTTCAAGTAACCGATTTGTAACAGTTAGTTACGTCACTTTAGTGCCAACTGTTGTTCAGATTGCTGCTGCAGATGCAGTACGATGCACCAAAGTTATACGCCGATCATAGTGCCACGTACCCGTCTGGAGTCCGGTTTCCTTACGACCTTTCACTCTGGTGAACACCGCTGCCAGCAATCATGTATAGTGGCTACATTCCTACCAAGTATTTCTGCAAGAACGTACAGGGAACATCCAGCTTTTCGTAGCTCTATTGCACGACCTCGATTAAACTTAACGAGGTGTAAATAATGGCGTCTTTGTCACGTTAAAGCCATTCTTGACTAACATCAACTCTCACGTCTAATATGAAAGACAGCTAACGCTAGCGACTGTTACAAAGCGTATTTAAGACAAACCTGATTTGCAGCCTCGTAGTGGCGCTACCAGCTGCCCTCTAATGCGACAGGCGCGTAATTTGAATAGGCATTATCTTTCGGTTGTAGAAACTCGACTACCAACTTTCGTTTATGTCGCTCAACTGCTTCCTGGTGCTGAGATTTTTTTTCCATCTGTATATTTCCATTGCGTGCTGGTTGTCAAACTAGCTGCTCGAGAAGTTTTCAAAAAACGTGCGGAAATACTTTAGAACAGTGTCTGCAATGAACCCATAGACATCCCAGTCTACACTCGGTAGCTTTCACTGCCTCCATCTACATTGCAAGATCAGGCTACTTTCGCGCTACTGGGCGTAGACTTTTCTTGGATGATTCTACAACCGTTACGATGGAAGCCGGCCGGTGTGGCCGAGCGGTTCTGGGCGCTACAGTCTGGAGCCCCGTGACCGCTACGGTCGCAGGTTCGAATCCTCCCTCGAGCATGGGTGTGTGTTATGTCCTTATGTTAGGTTTAAGTAATTCTGATGACCACATATGTTAAGTCCCACAGCGCTCAGAGCTATTTTGAACGTTACGATGGAAGCTGGATGTAAAAACACCCGATTATTATCTCGAGTTCACCTAGGACGATTACTCGCATCCAGACCCTATTTCGACCTCGGTAGACACTATATTTATGACAGATTTAACCCCTGTTCCGCACGAAGTATCAAGACCGTTACCTTGGCGTTTGCGGGAAATGATCTAACAGTTCGACTCTTGATTGTCACAACGACTTCAGGGGAGTTGTCTCCCACTTTTCAGTAGCAGAAAATCTTCCGTATCCTTCATGCCTTGATGAACTAATACTTCTGGAAGAATGTACTGGCGACATATGCCTGAGGGTTGTTTTCACAATGAAGCTGGTTTCGTCCGCGAATGTTGGTCCAACAAAGTTTGCAGCAGAGCTTCTGCCTATATTGATAAGTAGGAGCGAAGTACTGATGGAAATAATGCTGTGACGGCGGAAAGCTGTCCCTGGATAGCTCATTCGGTGGGAGCGTTGACTGAGAAATACTATGTTCGGGGCTCGAATCCCAATTCGTTACACGTTTTAATCTGCCGGGAACACCATTGTGATCTTGATGGGGTTAAATTAGTCTTCCATTGTAAGGTATTAGAGGAAGAAGAGCTGCGCGGGCTTGAGTGGAAATGTTTTGAGAATGTAAAACAAGTCTTGTGCGAGGGGCGTTCAATAAGTAAAGCAAGACATTTTTTTCTGAGAGCAGGTTGGTTTTATTCAGGATTGCAATACGTCATATTATTTCCAACTCTTTTCCTACAAAACCCTCTCCGTTCAATGCAGCGGCCTTACGGCACATGAGGATCTGTATCACCACATTTTATCGCTCTACTACTCAACGTCGGAGTAAAAGTGTTGCTGCATCAATAACCTCTCCATCCTCCACGTACTGCGTCCTGTGGAGTGCCTCATTGTGCCAAACGGATGGAAGTCTGAAGGTTCGAGATCCGGGCTGTGGGGTGGATGACGAAGACCAGTCCAATGAAGTTTAGTGACCGCTTCTCGTGTACGCATAGTTATATGAGGTCTTGCATTGTCATGGAGAATAAGAAGTTCGTTGCGTTTTTGTGGCAAAGAAAACATCTCATGAGTCACAGCTGTGTGCGGCCGGCCGGCACGCGGAAGATCGGATACGTTTGCACGGCCTTGTTGCGATGATGACAGATGCCTCGTCCAACGACTCACAGTGCTTTTTGTTCACTGCCTGGTCTTCGTAGACATTCTGCAAGCATCTTCGAGTATGCCCTGGTTCTCCGGCAAAAGACTCTGTTACATCTCTCTGCTTGGAACGCACCTCCATTAAAGACTATATTTTCAAGGCTACGGATAGAGCCGCCACCAATCGGAACTGAAACTGAAGCAGGAATATTACACGAAGTCTCACAACAAATTCCTCATTTTTTCAACTGAAATTGGTCGGGAAAAAAGGAGCTGCGCTACTTATTGAAGGCCCCTCGTGAAATTTAGAAATTAGCTGCACTGCACTGCCTGACAGTATCAATGCAGCACCCAGAAGTGGATGAGGGAATAAATTTTCAAGAGTTTAAAGGGTGTGTGATGTTGTTTCAGAGATCAGAAAATCGAGTCAAGTTTACAAAGAACTTGGCAGTATGAGTAGTCTTATCAATATGACGTCGCATACACTTTGGTCTGGATGCGTGCACTGATTTAGTTGGCAAGGTTCCGTAGAGCTGTTGTATTCTCTCCTGGGACATGCTGGCCAACATCTGTTGTAACTGGTTCTTGAGTGCCTAGATACTGGCAGTGGACAGTTCCAGTTTACATCATCCGACGCTGTCTTCATTGCCACCGTGTAGCAAGCCGCTACTTTCGAATATTCGTCGGAGAGTTCAAAACCAAGCATCTAGTGAATAACAGTCAAATACAGTAGTCCTACTAAACATTTTAGATGAGTTATCTCCCGTGTACCAGGATATATAGCGTGTTGGGCATCGAATACCGAACCGTGAATCTGTCAACGCTCAAAGCTGAGTATTAGTATAGCACATAAACTTAATAAACTTCTATTATTTGACTCAGTTCGTGATGCCCGTGCTATGTACGAGGGGGGACCCAAAAATAGCCGGAATTTCTTTCTAGAAAGCATGTACTTTATTGTTTTCAAATACAACCTTAATTCCTTCGAAGTACTGTTCAAACCAAATGTGTGTGAAATCTTATGGGACTTAACTGCTAAGGTCATCAATCCCTAAGCTTACACACCACTTAAACTAAATTATCCAAAGGTCAAACACACACACCCATGCCCGAGCGAGGACTCGAACCTCCGCCGGGACCAGCCGCACAGTCCATGACTGCAGCGCCTAAGACCCCTCGGCTCCTTCGAAGTACTCTCCATTAGCATTAATACACTTGTCCAAACGTTCATTCCAGTGTTCGAAGCACCTTTTAAATTCGTCCTCTTTGATACCTGCTAGCACTTTCATGACATTGCGTCTTACGTCTGCAAACCGCTTCCCTCTCAAGTCCTTTTCATTCTCGGGAATAGGAAGAAGTCCGAGGGTGCTAAATCCGGCGAATAGGGCGCGTGGGGCAAGGTAGTCCTCTTCGTCGAGGCCAAAAACTGGCGAACGCTGAGAGCCGTGTGCGCGGGAGCGTTGTCGTGATGCAGGAACCACACGACGGAACCCCACAAAGCCGGACGTTTTCGCGACAAACTTCTGCGAAGCCATTTCATAAATAGAATTTTTGGTTTACTGTCTGGTTTTCAGGGACAAATTCAGAGTGTACACTCCCTTTGATGTCAAAAAAAAAAAAAAAACAAAAAAAAAAAACAGATCAACGTCGTTTTCACAATCGATTTCACTTGTCGAGCTTTTTTTGCTCGAGGTGAGCCAGGTGACTTCCATTGTGATGACTGTTGTTTACTTCCTGGATCGTACCCATAGCACTATGACTCATCACCTGTAATGATTTTGTTGAAAAATGTGGATCATCTTTGTACGCATCTTTCATTTCGAGACAGGCTTGAACGCGACGATCCCTTTGACCTCTGGTAAGAAGCTTCGGCACGAATTTTGCTACACTCTTCACATCCCCAAATCGATGGTCAAGATGCCCTGAATTGAGCTCCGGACAAGTTCTCCAGTTGGTCGACTGTCCTGCGTCAATCTTCACTGATGAGATCACGGATTTTGTCGATGTTGTCTTCGCTTCGAGCAGTTGAAGGTCGACTGGAGCGAGGCTGATCTTCAACCACCATTTCTCCATTTTTAAACCGAGAAAACCATTCGTACACTTACGTTTTACTAAGAGCATGGTCTTTGTAGGCTGTCTGAATCATCGCAACAGTTTTTGCTGCGTTCTTGCCAAGCAAGAAACAAAACTTCACTACCGCACGTTGTTCGTAAGAACCATGGACAGAGTCACAACTTTGAAGAGTACGCTAACATGCACTTCATGTATGGCAAAGAGAATGGCAGTGCCCTTGGGGCCACACGATTGTATGAAGAAGCTTTCCCTCTCCGCAGGCAACCCACCGGGCGTACTTTTAGCCGGTTAGGTCAACACCTTAGAGAAACTGGGGGTTTCGCCCACCATGTACGAGAAGGTCGACCCAGATCCATAACACCCGATGCTGAGGAAAGGGTGTTACGTATTGCAACGTGCTATTTGCGTCCAATAATACGACAGGAAGCAGCAGGGCCATAATTACCATACATACACAGCTCGTGTTAAACAATTTAAATAAAATAAAACTGATAAATTTAACAACCTCACAAGAGCAGAAAAAATTTGTGTTAACCCCTGTTAAAATCTGCATAAAAACGCATAATACGTTAGCAAAATTTCTGTTGGTGTAGATAGTTAATACAATCAAAACTTGCCAATCTCTGAACCCACAAGAGTATCCTGTACAATGACTTCTCTTTTGGAATATAAATTCATACCAAGGTATAGCATTAAGACATAGCATAAGGCACACAAGTAATAATAAAAGCAATTTCTAAAACTTTAACGCTCGGCAATGAAGACACCAGGCACACGAACTTCTGACTAAGGAATAATCCAGTTGATTCCAGTACAGGGAGGCACTAATTAAATAACGAACAATTAATAAGAAAACATTCCCTGAGAACATACGCGCATGAAACCCTCCTTTATAAAAATTAAACTTCAAACTAGCATACAAAGTACAAATATCATAGACAAATGGCTGATAAGGGAATACAGCAATCTGATCGGGCACTAATTACGAAGTGGAACCCTGTTTTACAGGTTTAAATTCATATTTCGAGCGAAAGGACCGTTCGCCAAAGCGGCGGAGGAACGAGCTACCAAACTTAACGACCTGGTAGAGCCAAGAACAAAAGGAACAGCAAAACTCAACTTAAGGACGAGACAGAGACAGAAGGCCAGCAACATGGAGCCCGGTACAACGAAATACAGTTCCACTGGCAACAGCCAAGTCGTCAAGCCCCGGTGTCACGCCCCACTGTACCGGACGAGATACAGTGCGCTCCGCACAACTGAAACATAAATCAACTACAACAGCACACTTGCAATTGCACATTCGTATTAAATAAAAGAGTAAAACATAACATTAAAACAGGAAAGCTCGCCAATTTTTTCTTAACTCAACACTGAAGAATTCGTTTAAACATTACAACACACGCGCAGATAAGCTTGTTCCTTGAAGCGAAATAGTAACAGGTGAGTATTACTTTAAACTGGCCTACCAGAACTACACTTTCATGGAATTTGATGTAGTCTTACGAGACGGCGTAGTATTTCGTTACTCGTAAACTAAGGTGCAAATTTGGGTACTTAATCACCAAGGTTACAACAATTTTAGATATACCATGGCTCAATAATGAGGAGCTCACCGGGCTTCCTTACATCTATCTGGAGATGCTTCATCAAATTGTAGGAAACTAAGATAGAAAGCCCGAGCCCCGTTATCATGCCGCGTGTGCCATAATTTTGACACATCAGATTCGTCATCAAATTCACACTGAAGACAACATTAGTTAAGCATTAACAAACATAGAGAAGCACACAATTGCACCTGTTGAAATCCAACACACATCATATGCCTAGGCGAACGGTTAATGCCAGGCGACGCTCCGGCAAGCTCTTCTTCTCAACATTCACTGCGTGGCAAGAAAAGCCAAACACCACGCCTCGTGCCGGAACCCAAAACCTTTCTGCCGTCTCCGGCCGCAGCACTCCAGTAATACCACGTGCAATGAGCATGCGCACCATGAAGGGGCTAACCTCCCAACCATGTTGTAACCGCAACCGACAGACGACACACCGAGAGCTGCTGCCTCGACGCTGCAGACTTAAATAATCAAACCCGTGATTAACAACTGACTCGCGGCTGGCCACTGCGAAATCGATGGCAAAAATGACGCTGCAAGAAAGAGGTACTGGCGCCAGCGGCGCTACGTATCGCGTATTGTACATGAGCGTCCGAGTACTTCGACTAGGACAATTGCTACCCAACAGCGTCTCCTAAATCACAGCAGTGTGTGGCGTATTTTACATCAGCAAGTACTCTGCCCAAATCATCGCCAGCGAGTGCAAGCTGTCAACAATGCACACTTCCTCTTCCCTTCTGGAAAGTATTTGTGCCAATGAGAGCAACAACAGAGCGACCTGAATCCCCTGTTCGTGAACAGTATTCTGTTCAAGGATGAAGCTGCATTTACCCGTGATGATATTTTAACTACCATAACTGTTACGTTTGGACCGATGTCCATTCTAATGCAACACACGTACAACGATATCGGCACCGTTATTCGTTGAACGTCTGGGCAGGATTGCTCTGCATAATTGGACTACACTTCGTACCACAGAGACTACCCAGACAGCAGTACGTGAGGTTTCTCCCAACTGTACTTCCAGATGTACATGATGTCCGACTGAACAAATGCCTGTGGTTCACGCACGACTGTGCTCCAGCCCATTTTCATTTGCGATTGCACTGGCTTCTAACTCGGACGTATGGTCAACATTGGATAGGAAGAGGAGGGCCTGTGCCATGGCCTCCAAGGTCTCCAGATTCCCGTGTGAGGGTCATGTCAAAAGCCTGGTCTACGCTACCGAGGTCAACTCTCTTGAGGAATTATGCTTGCAGATTGAAGCAGCCTTCCAGCATCTACATAATTCCCCGTGACTGTCTGAGAGGATTCATAACTCATTTCAGGGGCGAGTTCAATGTTGCATTCAGACGCATGGACAATATTTTGAACACCTACTTTTACGTTTAGAGATGCCATTTGTTCCTAGATACCAATTAACCACAACAGAAAATGTATCTTGACAACGGTTGTTTGCAGGCCCATGTTTCTTGGAACTTATTAGCTACTTTTGGCCTGTACTTTTCCGAATTATTGACCATTAGTTCTGAAACGACCTCTATATATGTAGGGTAAACCTTGGTAATTTCGTGAGGATTTCTGTATTAAGTTAATTTAAAGAACATAATATTTTGAAAGCCTGCTGAATCACATATGTAAGCCTGTCCTTAAATGCATTACTCAGTATGCACAAGGTTATGATTAGTTGATTCTACATTCTCTCCCTTATGATTTCATCAACTAAGAATTTTGTAGGTAATTTCGTGATACCCCTTGGTAATTTCGTGACATTACTTCGGTAATTTCGTGATAATGCATTAATTAAATAATGAAAGCATTGTATTTCTTTAAAATATTTTATTTTGACGGTTATTTATGGTAATAAAAATAAAGTACTGGCGAAGTAATGAGTAAACACACTGAATTGAATTTACTGATGAAATGAAAGCCTAATTTTACTCTTCATCAGAAAGGTTTTGACACTTGTTGCACATAAAAACGTCCTCACTCTCTTCAAAAGTATGTTGACACTTCGAATGGTACAACATTAAACAAAAACTACACTGAATCCATAGTGCCCCTGATTTTTTCCTCACGTCTTCTAAATAACTGTGGCCACAGGATCCACATTTATTGTCATCCTTCGTCCTCTTCTTTGTCACTCCAGTGGTGCTGGGCTGCGGATTTAATGTATCTTCCTTTCGTGGCCTGCCTATAAATCAATAAATTTCATTAAAATAAATAAACAACAACTCAAAGGAGCAAGTGTCAACTCTGTTAATGAAGCACGTGAGACAATATTTTAGAAAATGCATAGGCCTACCTCTGGTTCTTATGGGAGCTGCTTCTTGAATTGGAGTCAGATATTTTGCCTTGCTATCTGTCTTTCGCCTCCGCTTGCATTTGTTCCCGTTAGAGCAAGAAGTTCATTCAGCTCTAAATGACTTTCTGAATCATCTAATGCTGGTTCCAGATTGTCTTCTGCTGGTTTGTCTGGCAGCTTTGATGTTGCTATTGCCTCATCAGTCAAAGCGGCAGGATTAAATGGATATATCCCAGTCTTCCTAAAAGCTGATATTATGGTCTCAGGACTGAAAACACTGTAGTAAGCAGGTTTCAACAATCTGTGCAAATCAGATCTGTTGGGTCTGAGATCTGGATTCTTGATCATGTAGCTGTTTAAAGGTTTTCCCCATGATCTTTTAAGTTCCCTGTATATCCCAACATCCAATGGTTGCACGATGTGAGTAGTGTGAGAAGGAAATGTCAGAAGAAAGATCTGGTTCTTCTTGGCCAGATCAATGACCTCCTCTGAAATATGTGATCCATGGGAATCCATTACCAAAATTACAGGAGGTATACATTGTATGAAATGATTGAACCATTCCAGGAAGTTTTCCATTTATCCACCCTTTTGGCGATAGTTTACAAAAAATGGTTTAAATGGCTCTGAGCACTATAGGACTTAACTTCTGAGGTCATCAGTCTCCTAGGCTCCAGTCAATAGACTGGATTCCTGTTCTGTCATAGGATTCTGGGATATAGAGAAGGATCTGAATTTCTCGTAGCCTCTACAAAAAAGAAAGAAAAAAAAAAGAAAAAAATTTCATTGGTACACTCAATGTTAACAATCTGTTGAAAACAGGACAACTGAAGCAGCTAACGAATACGCATGAGAGACTGAGTATAAAATTTGTAGCATTGCTAGAAACCCGGTTTACGGATAAAAATAATTTCGACTTCTATAAAGGAAAGCCTGCAGTGAAAATAAACTCCAGATTACAATTTGGCATCGGTTTTAGGTTTACAAGTCAGACTGGGATTCAGTCACTGAATTTACGTTTTCAAGAACTTTTTGAGCCGTGCACCGAAATTGATAGTTCGCGCCCAGAAAGTTGAGCACGTTCTTTGTCGGTTAGAGGATCCCTGGTTTTCTCTCTGGTGGAAGAGGGGAAGTGGGTTGTACGGAAAGGCAAGGGAGCGTTTATGGTGAATAGGTTGTCAGGTGGAATGTAGGAGCTTCCTGGAGAGCAATTGGTCAGCATTGCCGCCGCACAGTTTTTCTGGTGGGAGAGTTGACGGCCGGAGTTCTCCATGCAGTGTGGTGTGGCTGTTGATGCGACGTGCTCACAAAACTTCATTAGACTGCTCTTCCTCATTCACCCTACAGACCGGATCTCGCACCTTCTGACTTCCATCTGTTTGCTCCAATGAGGGATGCACTCCGCGGAAAGCAGTACGTGGATGATGGGATGCTTATTGAAGCAACAAGACGTTGGTTGCAATGTTGGCCATTAGAGTGGCACCATGTGGGTATATTTGTCAAGGCTGTCCTAGTACGGTGACGTAAGGCGACGGCATTGAAGGAAATTGTGTTGAAAAATAGGTTTTCGTGGACAATAGAGTTGACAACAATATGGTGTATTGGAATCCTGAATATAACCAACCTGCTAGAAAAAATGTTGCAGTATTTATTCAACACTCCTTGTATCTGTACAATAGGTATTAAATCCTATTATACTACAGCTACATTGTTCACTAAAGTTTTGCCAGTGAAGCTAACAAGATGCATTTTCTTCACATGTGCTACATCCAACAGGAGAATTCCGTGTTGAAAAATTAGGTTTTGTGGCCAATAGAGTTGAGAATAATATGGTGTATTGGAATCTTGAATATAACCTATCTGCTAATAAAAGTGTTGCAGTATTTATTCAACGCCCCTCGTATTTGTACAGTAGGTATTAAATCCTATTATACTATAGCTACATTGTTCAATGAAGTTTTCCCAGTGAAGCTAACAAGATGCATTTTCTTCACATGTGCTACATCCAACAGGAGAATGCCTCACTACTGATCAGGGGAGACGGAAGGCAATTTTTATCCCTATTCTGCCAGTGCTATTTTACCCTTTGAATAGGTACACTTTACAAAAGAACTATAAGTCATAAAATAATGAAATTTTTACTAAATATATATAATATATATGCTTCAATTTACAAGTAAAATGAACATTTTGAAAGGAAAAATTTTTATTCTTTCACTAGTAAAATCTAACTTTTTTTGTACATTAATTGTTATAAGACAATTTCTGATTGTTTGGTGGTTCTCAATTTACTTGTAATAACTTATTACCGTCTGCAGTAAAAATTGACCAAATTTTATGTTTCCAACCCCATTAGTTCATCAAATAATGGTACCTGAAAGTAAAAAAAGATGTAGTTTTGAGAAAAATCCATGTAAAGTTTAATATTGCAGTTATAGTATAGTTATTGATGAGAATTACTTACCACTAATCTTTTCCTGAACCATAGTGAGCATCATCTGAATCATACTGATCTTCTTTTCTTCTCTTCGTCCGTCTTCTTTACTGTCTGGCTTCTTTTGTGCATTTTAAATTAGCAAAATCTGCTTTGCGGATTGTCTATTTATCTATTTGCACCAAGGATTTTGCAGTATTTCCACTAGATTTTATGCCCAATAATTCCAAAACATACAGTTTTCTAATTACACCATCACTGAAACAAAAATAGCATCATAAACACCAAATTTGAGGGTTGTAAGCTGAACAAATACAGACAATGACAGAATTCACACATTCCTTTTAAATCTTGGGTTTTCCCATAAAGGTAGAAAACATTGAAGCGATAAAACAATAGAAGCATGAAATAATATACAAGGAGTAAAAGAATGCTGGGCATTATCTATGCATGGCGCAAAAAGGAAGGCGTGGCATTTAATGTCACATTGCACAGAAATTGTCGTATTTATATAAAACAAAAAGTGTTTCACGCAGGAAAGACCGGGCATTTCAGATACGCTAAAATCTAAAAATCGAATTTTTGAAGCCCACTTGCCTTCCGTCTCTCCTTAACGAATTTTGTGTTCAATAAATCGGACAGTTCAATTTTACGCTATTTAGGTTCTATTTCAGGTCTCCAGGGTATAAAATTTACGTTTGCGGATACGGTAGATAATATTCTCGAAGTACATAGTAAGTATGATAAACATGTAACGACGGAACGGTTTAAGATCTCCAGCGTAAAATTTGTATTTGTAGCTTACGGAAGATGGTCTAAAATTAAATCGTAGGGCTAAATGTAAAAATATGTGCTACGCAGATGTTTCATTCGTGGAAGCAGAAACGAATAAAGAGTGAGTCGGGATATCGAAGAGGTAACTCAACACGACACCTCGGAATGTACTCAAAGCCTTAATCCTATCTCGCCTCATTCAGTTCCCTTGAAAGGTCGTCTACTGCAACCGATTTATTTTTATGTTACTGTCCAAATAATCCCAAGCCATCAGAGTAAGAACATGTCTTTACGGGAAAGCTTTAGTAAGAGTTAGGTAACTCCGTAAACGATAGCAACACTGTAGTCTGCAGATATTGCACGGCTCGGACTACGGAAAATAAGAATTCTATGTCCTGCCACCTATTCACCTCGCTACGACAGAGCTGGGAGGCGAATATTCGCGATGCAGAAATCCCGGATGACAAACGTTGCGACACTACTGGGCTTACATAAGGAACGCATTTACCAAACTGCCTCCCGAACAGAAAGTGATTCTGTTCGGAAATGAGCGTACCGCATTGATGGCGAAAAAGTTCACCGAATATTCTGTAACTGAAAGGAGCGATAGGCAAGGTGGAAATAAACAAGCACATTGTGCGGGAAAAGCGGATTTGGCAAACGAAATCTGCAATGTGGGGGTGGGGCGGGCAAGAACGGCGGGCGCTTGGGCGGCAAAGCTTGGCCACGAGCCACCAGGCTGTCGATCGGCCGAGTTTACTGGCGGTCCTACCCTCTCGCGAAAGGATACGCTCTATGTTTACAGAGCACGAGCGTCCTTAGCAGTTTCTCCAGATAGAACGCACGATACGTACTACGATCTGATACTGCTGCATATGAATTGACTGCTACGGCTACATTCATTCATTTATTTATCGTGCTTCATAAACCCAATCAAGAAGAACCATCTCCAAGGAAGTGCGATGACACAAGTTATGCATTAATGAAAACGGAAAGAAGTGGAAAATTAATCTGTATACTGCAATACTGTACTGCTTAATGGTGTTCGCATTCATGGACTCTAAATGTCATTGAGTAAATTAGAGAAAAAACTACCACAAAAAAAAACTACGACTTGAGGTAGGATGTTCATATTCAAAGAACAGTTACATTAGTATATTCTGCAGAAATGATTAGCATTGCAGTCATATCGGTTCATCACGTGTCCTCTTTCCTAGTAGGAACAGAGTCCGTCATGGGACCTGATAACTTATACTACGCGTGATGGCATCGACGCGTATATGACGAATATGGCGTTCAGTAGTATAGCCATCCATGCTGAATTCACCCGGTTTCAAAGTTCATCTGTGATGGTTGGCGTTGGGTCGTGGCAATGAACCTGTAATTTCACCATATCCCACACATTTTCGATTGGCGACAAGTCTGGTGATCTGGCGGGTCAGGGGAAAAGGTTGACATCCTGTGACACCAGGAAGGCACGTTTGCAGCAACATATGGTCCTGTATGTAGTTACTCAGAAATGTCGTCTGGGGTGTTGTGCAGAAAGTGTATGGCTTCGGGGCACAGGATGTCATTCACGTAGGTAGCACAGGAACGAACTCTGACAGGAGCCCGAATAACGGGGGACTGTCGTACTAGGACATATATTACTGCACTGATAATGGCTAGTTTCTCGCCGAAATCTAGATTTGTTTTAATAAATCCTGCTGTACTCCATCATTTTGGAAGACTGAAGCGCCTAGAACCACTCGGCGACACCGGCCGGCTAACGTTAAGGTTCATTGTATTTATTGTCCTTGAACTTTAATCCATTTCACAACTGAATTAGGTTGTTGATTGGGCTGAAATCTGCCACAATCCCTGCCCCACTACTCCGCCCCTGTCATGTCCTGTAATTCATGTAAGTGTGGTGTCTGTGCAATTTGTAGGTAACCTCGTGCACACAGCATCGAGCACTGTACTGCCGCCTAACACCGCTCCCCCAGCCTTCACAGTGGCAGATCATCATGGAAGAGAGCTCACAAGATTTTCAGGTATGTTATGAAGTTCGTTCAATTAGATACGTAATACTTTTTTTTCTGAAAGCAGCTTGACTTTATTCAAGATTCCAATACACGTCTCAACATTTAAGGAGTGAGGGAGAGAGGGTGTTTATTACTCTATAAGGGAACGAGACAGGTGGAAAACAGTAAGTAAACTGTTTATCACTTCAAAAGAAACCGCCATAACTGATAATGCGTTTACCCTGACGCTAGACTAGACGGTCAGCGTCTTCAAAGAGAAATGTTTGCAGTTGCCTACGGAATCACGATTTTACCTGGGCGAGTTTCGAGTCCTCCCTCGGGCATGGGTGTGTGTATTGTCCTTAGCATAAGTTAGTTTAAGTTAGATTAAGTAATATGTAAGCCTAGGGACCAATGACCTCAGCAGTTTGGTTCGATAGGAACATGCCTCCAAACTATGCAGCACATATTTCGCTTGGATGCCCTTACACATCCTTCATATACTCCCAATCTCTCCCCATGCGCTTTCCGTATTTTTGCAACCCTGAAGGAAGACATTGGTGGCAGTCGATTTTCTTTGGACGAAGAGATGCACGTGTGGATACAGTTATGGTTCAGTAGGCAACTGCGAACGTGTAGGCATTAACCGACGTGCCTCATCGTGGGGTAAATGTATTAACAATTTCGGCGATTACTTTTGAAACAATAAGCAGTATACTGACTGTTGTACAGTCCATTTCATTTCCATTTCACTGCCCCTTGTACACTGATTGACACTTGCTGAGGAACGATTGACACTTGCTAAGGAACAACGGCCAGCTGCTGTGGAACAACTGCCAATTGCTACGGAACAGCCGACAATTGCTACGAAGCACCTGATCAGCGATACCAAAAGGAAATGTAGAGGGTAGGATGTGTTAACTGCAGCGAAGCTTCTGCACGTACGACCTGTATGCACTCGATAGTTCATGCAGTAACTACGGTGTTCGACGAAGGTTGTTGCGATACTGATTAGTGCGACATTCATTGTGGAACGGCAACTTGTCTGTGATACATCATTTACGTGATTATGATCGTAGACGAATTGGACGGGTCGAAGCCAGTCAAAGTGTCACTATTGTGGCCACGACAATGAGAGGTCGAAAAGTGTCATCTTGCGACTAAAAAAGGCCCCCGAAGGTGGAAGAGCTGTGTGAAAGCGCGCCTGTGGTAGTAGACGGGGCACCATAGCACGAAAGGATCGATACGTAGCCCTGGTGGCGAAAAGGAACAGGCATCTCATTCCTAGGCGGATCGCTACAGGCCCTACAACGGCTACCGGTACACGTGTACCTGCCAGTATCATTTCGCAGCGACTACATCAGGCTGGTCTGTATGCTTTGAAGCCTATCAAATGCATCCGACTTCAATAACGCCATATTCGAGAAAGAGTACGTTGGTGTAGGGAGCGTGTTGGATGGTTTCAGAAAAAATGGTACAGAGTGATGTTCTGGCTACCAGCTAGTGGGGGGACAGATGGAAACACGTTGCACACCACAGACGTATTGCAGGGAAATAGTTCTGGATCATGTGAGTCTGTTAAGAGGTGGGAAAGATCCCAGCTTTGTGGCTGTGTACAACAGTGTCCATCGTCAATGTCGTCATAACTGCCGTCTGCGTCACGTCTGCTGTGCAGCGAGCTACCTTAATTTAAGTATTAACTGTATTTTTTTTTACTTGTCACTTCTTCCGTGTGTTTTTGCTTTTAGAAAGCTTTAATTGTCGAGTGCTAGTAATAGTGTTCCATAGATTTCGTGTTTGTTTTGAATACAGTCAGAGAGAGTCCCTTTAGTCAGCCACAGTGCCAGTAGTGCTAGTGTTTGTTTTGAATACAGTCCAGAGACAGGTAGTGCTATTTTCATTGTTTTCTACAAGAAGTGTCTAGTAACCACAGTTTAGTCAACTATCAGCCGCCTTTAGTGAATTAGCAGTCTAGTTAAAAGTTGATTAACTCTCTACAGTAAATTCATTTCTTAGGATGGATAGGGTGTGTGACTGCTGTGTACGGACGCAGGAGGAGCTGCCCACTGTTCGCGGACAGCTGAACGTGTTGATGGCCGCGGTCAGCCGTCTTCAGGCTGCTGCCTCGGTGTGTAGCTGCAGTGGGGAGTCTGGTGCGTCGCATGGTACACCCAAGGTGTCACATGCTTCACCCTCTGTCCCTGCTGTCAAGACATCTTCGCGGGTACCGGGCGCGGCTGGGCCACCCTCTCCCCAAGGGGAGTGGCGGGTTCAGCGGCGTTCGCGGCGCGCGGGGCGGAGGGTCAATGTTGAGGCTGGCCGCGTGGCATCGCCCGCTGTGCCTGTGAGTGGACATGTGGCCGTTCCTTCAGCAAGGTCCGAGCAGGCACACAGGGGGAGGGGTTTATTAGTGATTGGGAGCTCCAACGTTAGGCGGGTGATGGAGCCCCTTAGGGAAATAGTGGAAAGATCGGGGAAGAAGACCAGTGTTCACTCTGTCTGCTTGCCGGGGGGTCTCATCCGAGATGGAGAGGAGGCGGCGATAGAGAGCACTGGGTGCACCTGACTGCAAATTGTTGCTCATGTCGGCACCAATGACTCCTGCCGTCTGGGTTCAGAGGTCATCCTCAGTTCCTACAGGCAGTTGGCGGAGTTGGTGAAGGCGGAAAGCCTCGCTCGCAGGGTGGAATCAGAGCTAAATGTTTGTAGTATCGGTCCCAGAACCGATCGCGGTCCCCTGGTTTGGAGCCGAGTGGAAGGCTTAAGCCAGAGGCTCAGACGATTCTGCGGAGATCTAGGGTGCAAATTTCTCGACCTCCGCTATAGGGTGGAGAAATGTAGCGTCCCCCTGAATAGGTCAGGCGTGCACTACACGCAGGAAGCGGCTACAAGGGTAGCGGAGTACGTGCGGAGTGCACATGTGGGGTTTTTAGGTTAGAGAATTCCCTCCCTAGGCCCGACGAGACGCCTCCTGAGACGCGGCAAGGTAGGAGTAGGCAAAATGCAACAGGGAATAACAATATTAATCTGCTAATATTAACCTGCAGGAGCGTCTATAGAAAGGTCCCAGAACTGCTCTCATTAGTAAACGGTCACAATGCCCACATAGTACTAGGAACAGAAAGTAGGCTGAAACCAGATGTAAACAGTAATGAAATCCTGAACTCAGATTGGAATGTATACCGCAGAGACAGGCTGGACAGTGAAGGGGGAGGCGTGTTTATAGCGATAAGAAGTGCAATAGTATCGAAGGAAATCGACGGAGATCCGAAATGTGAAATAATTTGGGTGAAGGTCACGGTTAAAGCTGGCTCAGACATGGTAATTGGATGTCTCTATAGGCCCCCTGGCTCAGCAGCTGTTGTGGCTGAGCACCTGAAGGATAATTTGGAAAATATTTCGAGTAGATTTCCCCACCATGATATAGTTCTGGGTGGAGATTTTAATTTGCCGGATATAGGCTGGGAGACTCAAACGTTCATAACGGGTGGCAGGGACAAAGAATCCAGTGAAATTTTTTAAAGTGCTTTATCTGAAAACTACCTTGAGCAGTTAAACAGAGAACCGACTCGCGGCGATAACATATTAGACCTTCTGGTGACAAACAGACCCGAACTATTTGAAACCCGAACTATTTGAAACAGTTAACGCTGAACGGGGAATCAGCGATCATAAAGCGGTTACTGCGTGGATGATTTCAGCCGTAAATAGAAATATTAAAAAAGGTAGGAAGATTTTTCTGTTTAGCAAAAGTGACAAAAAGCAGATTTCAGAGTACCTGACGGCTCAACACAAAAGTTTTGTCTCAAGTACAGATAGTGTTGAGGATCAGTGGACAAAGTTCAAAACCATCGTACAATATGTGTTAGATGAGTATGTGCCAAGCAAGATCGTAAGAGATGGAAAAGAGCCACCATGGTACAACAACCGAATTAGAAAACTGCATCGGAAGCAAAGGGAACTTCACAGCAAACATAAACATAGCCAAAGCCTTGCAGAAAAACGAAAATTACGTGAAGCGAAATGTAATGTGAGGAGGGCTACGTGAGAGGCGTTCAATGAATTCGAAAATAATGTTCTATGTACTGACTTGGCAGAAAATCCTAAGAAATTTTGGTCTTATGTCAAAG
Organism: Schistocerca piceifrons; assembly: GCF_021461385.2. NCBI lineage: Eukaryota > Metazoa > Arthropoda > Insecta > Orthoptera > Acrididae > Schistocerca > Schistocerca piceifrons. Next base: position 270,040,478 of record NC_060142.1, on the reverse strand, counting down.
TGGTAAGTGGATCAAAACAAAATGTCCAGACACTCTGTGACCAAAATGGTACTGAAACAGAGGATGACAGACTAAAGGCCGAAATACTAAATGTCTTTTTCCAAAGCTGTTTCACAGAGGAAGACTGCACTGTAGTTCCTTCTCTAGTTTGGCGCACAGATGACAAAATGGTAGATATCGAAATAGACGACAGAGGGATAGAGAAACAACTAAAATCGCTCAAAAGAGGAAAGGCCGCTGTACCTGATGGGATACCAGTTCGATTTTACACAGAGTACGCGAAGGAACTTGCCCCCCTTCTTGCAGCGGTGTACCGTAGGTCTCTAGAAGAGCGTAGCGTTCCAAAGGATTGGAAAAGGGCACAGGTCATCCCCGTTTTCAAGAATGTACGTCGAACAGATGTGCAGAACTATAGACCTATATCTCTATCAGTTGTAGAATTTTGAAACACGTATTATGTTCGAGTATAATGACTTTTCTGGAGACTAGAAATCTACTCTGTAGGAATCGTGTGAAACCCAGCTCGCGCTATTCGTCCCCGAGACTCAGAGGGCCATAGATACGGGTTCCCAGGTAGATTCCGTGTTTCTTGACTTCCGCAAGGCGTTCGATACAGTTCCCCACAGTCGTTTAATGAGCAAAGTAAGAGCATATGGACTATCAGACCAATTGTGTGATCAGATTGAAGAGTTCCTGGATAACAGAACGCAGCACGTCATTTTCAATGGAGAGAAGCCTTCTGAAGTAAGAGTGATTTCAGGCGTGCCGCAGGGGAGTGTCATAGGACCGTTGCTATTCACAATATACATAAATGACTTTGTGGATGACATCGGAAGTTCACTGAGGCTTTTTGCGGATGATGCTATGGTACATCGAGAGGTTGTAACAATGGAAATTTGTACTGAAATGCAGGAGGGTCTGCAGCGAATTGACGCATGGTGCAGGGAATGGCAATTGAATCTCAATGTAGACAAGTGTAATGTGCTGCGAATACATAGAAAGATAGATCCCTTATCATTTAGCTATAAAATAGCAGGTCAGCAACTGGAAGCAGTTAATTCCATAAATAATCTGGGAGTATGCATTAGGAGTGATTTAAAATGGAATGATCATATAAAGTTGATCGTCGGTAAAGCAGATGCCAGACTGAGATTAATTGGAAGAATCCTAAGGAAATGCAATCCGAAAACAAAGGAAGTAGGTTACAGTAGGCTTGTTCGCCCACTGCTTGAATACTGCTCGCCAGTGTGGGATCCGTACCAGATAGGGTTGATAGAAGAGATAGAGAAGATCCAACGGAGATCAGCGCGCTTCGTTACAGGATCATTTAGTAAACACGAAAGCGTTACGGAGATGATTGATAAACTCCAGTCGAAGACTCTGCGGGAGAGACGGTCAGTAGCTCGGTACGGTCTTTTGTTGAAGTTTCGAGGACATACCTTCACCGAGCAGTCAAGCAGTATATTGCTCCCTCCTATGTATATCTCGCGAAGAGACCATGAGGATAAAATCAGAGAGATTAGAGCCCTTACAGAGGCATACCGACAATCCTTCTTTCCACGAACAATATGAGACTGGAATAGAAGGGAGAACCGATAGAGGTATTCAAGGTACCCTCCGCCACACACCGTCAGGTGGCTTGCGGAGTATGGATGTAGATGTAGACTCAGGACCAATGAGCTGTCGCACAAGCAGGAAAGTGAAGATACTGAACTTACGGAATGGCTTGCGTCTTCCCCGGACCTCAACCCTACACACAAGCCAGGAATGCTCTCTGAAGACGTTTTTTTTCAACAAATATCCTCTCCTCGAGCCGTGCAAGAACTGAAAAGCATTTTCACAGAGAAGTGAGGCAATATCTCCCAACGACTCCTCAACAGTTTCGTAATCAGAGTGAATAGCGAGTGGAAAATGTGCGTTATTGTCCGAGGAGGGAGTACTCTTTACTGAGAGTCCGACAACGGCCTTTATGTTGGTAGACTGACCTGTGTGGAACATGAATGTTGTTTACGTTGGTTATCCTGTTTTCCTATGTGGTGAAATCTGTACCATTTTTCATTATAGAAGTACCATCCACCTCCATTACGTTTGTTCTGTGTTTGCCTGTCATTTTTCCTCTCCAACAACGTCCCTGTTCCTTAGCAGCTGTCAAGCAGTGTAGTATGACGCGGAGCTTCCGCCACACACCACACACCACACACAGGCTTGCTGGTTACTGTGATGTTCACGGAAGTGCACGAACCCACCGAGTGCCTGAGTACAAACATTTGTAGCGCAGCAAACCTCTTTTCTTCTCGGAGGTACGTGGTGTGGGTGGCCTCCGGCGCGGCCGTAATTGGGCGACCGTCATATCGAGCAGAGCAGAGTAGAGCGGGGCGGCGGCGGTGCCAGGCGCGGCCGGCATCGACCAGCGACGGCCGCACAGCTGCGTTATTAGCGGATTCACACCGGCCGCGGCGGAGGCGCCGCTCCTCCTGTAGACCCACGTTATACTCACCAGTGTTCCGAGGTCTCAAGAGCGGCAGGCTTGGCAGAAGGAAAAGTCCTGCATCTGATACTCACTGCAAAAAGAGGGAGGTTAGAACTAGCCATCCTGTCGCGATCAGCATATCACGTTCATTTTGCAAACATTTTTAATGAGATGTTGATCTTTTAAAAAAATTTATTAACAGTTTTAATGTCAAAGTAAATAACATTAATAGCTCACAGTCACGTCCTACTTTTAGCAAATTTGGTCTTCAACTACGAGGGCGAGTCAAATGAAAATCTTAAATATTTTTTAAAATATTATTTATTGTGCAGAAGTGGTACAAAGCTGTATCACTTTTCAACATAACCTCCCCCACACTCACTGCAAGTCCTCCAGCGCTTACAAAGTGCATAAATTCCTTCAGAAAAAAATTCTTTTGGTAGTCCGCGCAACCACTCATGCACCGCGTGGCGTATCTCTTCATCAGAACGGAACTTCTTTCCCCCCAATGCGTCTTTGAGTGGTCCAAACATATGGAAACCACTTGGGGCAAGGTCTGGTGAGTATGGTGGATGACGAAGACACACAAAACGCAGGTCTGTGATTGTTGCAACTGTTGTACGGGCGGTGTGGGGCCTTGCATTGTCATATTGCAAGTGGACACTTGCTGACAGTAATCAACGTGGCTTTGATTTGACTGCAGGCCGCAGATGATTTTCTAGGAGATCTGCGTATGATGCACTGGTGGCAGTGGTCCCTCTAGGCATGTAATGCTCCAAAATGACGCCTCTTTCGTCACAAAAGAGAGTCAGCATAACATTCCATGCTGATGGTTCTGTTCGAAACTTCTTTGGTTTTGGTTATGAGGAATGGCGCCATTCCTTGCTCGCTCTCTTCGTTTCCGGTTGGTGGAAGTGAACCCAGGTTTCGTTCCCAGTAACTATTCTTGCAAGAAAGCCATCATCTTCTCTTTCAAAGCGCCGAAGAAGCTCTTCACAAGCATCAATACGTCATTCTCTCATTTCAAGAGTCAGCTGCCGTGGCACCCAACTCGTAGACACTTTGTGAAACTGGAGCACATCATGCACAATGTGGTGTGTTGACCCATGACTAATCTGTAAACATGCTGCAATGTCATTCAGTGTCACTCGGCAGTTTTCCTTCATTATGGCTTCAACTGCTGCAATGTTCTGTGGAGTCACAACTCGTGCCTGACATGGACGAGGAGCATCTTCCACTAAAGTCACACCATTTGCGTACTTCCTACTCCATTCGTACTTGTTGCTGCTACAAACATGCATCACCGTACTGAACCTTCATTCGTCGATGAATTTCAATAGGTTTCACACCTTCACTACGCAAAAACCGAATAACAGAACGCTGTTCTTCCCTGGTGCAAGTCGCAAGTGGGGCGGCCATCTTTATACTGATACTGCGACGGTATGTGTGCATCTACACTATGCTGTCACCTAAAGGCCATTCTGCATGCTGTTTGTAGCACGCTTACCAACTTACAGGATAACGGCGAAAAATCTCTATTTGTTATCACAAATTTAAAGTTTTCATTTGACTCACCCTCATACATCGCTGAGCCGCGCTGCGGCTCGCGTTGGTGTTGTTTGTAGGTTTCCGCCCTCTGTTGGAGGCCAGATGGTATCGTTTAGTTGTCGTGGTTGCGGTTGTTGGTCTTCCTCTCGTGTTGACTGGCAACACTCGGTTTCGCAAGTCTGCTAGTGGTAGCAGCGGTGGTTATCAATATGAAGTAACTGTTGCCCAATCTTTGGGGCGACGTTGTTTGTCCGGGTCGTGTCAGTGGGTCAGTTCGGTTTCGGACTCAGGAGGAGCCAGGTCCGCACAGTGTGAGAACACGCCAGGACCGCTGGCGGCACCCATGGACTGCCGGATGGAAGGGCTGTGGTCAGGTGGGCGCATGACCTCGTCGTAAGCTGGATCCAACAAGCTTTAAGATTAGTGCATTTCAATCCAAGTACAGAAACCTCCACCATTGTAATATCTCGAGATTTTCCAGTGTTACTGTTCATAGTGTCGCCAAGGCGAAGAGCAGCGAGTGGAGTGCTTGGGGGAGGCGGATCTTATTACCTTTCCTCGACTTGTTATTACTATTTACTGCATTCAAATTGTTACAATTTGTTAAGTTAAGTACTGGTACTTATCTTCTATTATTGTATTATTTATTACAATACCTTGTAATGCCTACATTAAAGGTTATGTATGTCTAGTTAATAGTTCTGATCGCCTTCTGGAATAAATCTAGCAGTGTAGTGTTCAGTAGATGTTAAGGGTTGTGTTATAAAGTTTACCATCATCTTAATTCACAGGTTTGGTGATCAGTTGCTTGTTTTTCTTAATTAACCTCTGCAATTGTACTTGCTGTTTTACAGCAAGTTTCTAATTTTTTTTATATTATAGCCGTTCCTGGCGTGTAAGGCCCTCTACCCAGATCATAGCGGCTTGCTTTTAAAACATTATCTGCTGCATCTGTATTTAATGGTGATTTGTTAAATTGTAACTCACTGAAAACACTATTATTTACACAGTTGTTTATTCCTTCGTTAATAACGTGTGGTATTTTATTTATTTATTGTTGAGTCTGGAATTACTGGTTTAAAGTAAATTGTGTGCAACTGTAAAAGGCAACCAATAGCAAGTGATTACGGCCCCGTCCACAATCGTATCCGAAATCTGCCTTCCCTTGACTACTAGGTTTCAATTGCATCTTTAATTGGCTTAATTATGTTGGATTCGGGTTGCATAGTTTATTAACTGATCGTGCAATAGGAGAAACAAGGTTTTGTAGTGCGTGTTATTGCTACAACGCTTCAGCACGTCCCGTATAGCGCCGTCTCAGACTGCCGGTCAGTCTGCTCACTTCTCACAGCTGGTACCAAGAAGCTGGAATCACAAGACAGCAGCTAGTTTGACATCGTATGCATGTTGATTATTCAGTCCTGAAACATCGACTGCACACCGATCAGTGCAGCGCCGCGAAATGGCACCAAGAAGGCGCTGAACCGCGCGCCACTGGAAAGAGCGGGCAGTGCCACACCTCCGGAACGACAGAGTTCAGAGCCTCTTGTCAACGTTGATTAAACCAGCCGCCCATCACTGGTCACCCCAGTTCGGTGGCAGACTTCGAGAGCGTCAATAGTAGGTCACAGGAAGACGATTGGTAATGCAGAGTAAACTACTTGTATGTAGGAGGCACAGGAAGCACAGGAATCAAGGCTGGTTTGTTTGATTTGGGGGAGTGGGCCAATGAGGGAGGTCATCGCTCTATCGTATTAGGGAAGGCTGGGGAAGGGAGTCAGCCGTGTCCTTGCAAAGGAACCATCCTCGCAACTACCTGGAGCGATTTAGGGAAATCATGGAAAACCTAAATCAGGATTTCTGGACGTGGGATTGAACCGTCGTCCTCCCGAATGCTAGTCCCATGTGCTAAGCACTGCGCTACCTCTCTCGTTAAGAGTGAAGGGGTTAAGTTTCTTTTCTTTTTAGAATTAAAGTTTTCTATTAATTAGAAAGTACTTTGTAAAGATGATTTTGGATTTCTGCCACCGGCATTCTCTCCTTCCCTGTTAGTGTCTGTACTGACTCCCACAGTAGTCGACACAACATTGATATTAGAGGATAGCCGTCCCAACCGTTTTCATCAATTAACAAGGTTTAGCGGGCTGTCACCACAGCACCGGCAATCAGTAAGTTCAGTTCTGTGTGTGTATGCTGGTTGCATTAATCCTGATCTAAGTAGTGGATAGCACATTTTCCGTTACAGTTATCGACTTACAGCAGAAGTTTTATTTTTTTGGGCCACTCACGTTGTTTGGGAGAACGATGTACAATTTACAACCATAATGCTCTTGGTTCTGCAGGGCATCTTCACATTTGACATTCAACGGTACTGGTTTTTAGTTTAACTAAACCTTGCGTGAATGAACTCTACCTTTGTACCTCAATTTAAGCCATTTTAATAGCTTATGTAGAGATTCCAGCCGATAGGATGCACAGCAAAGGTATTCACGCGAGTCTCAGTTTTTGTAATTGCAGATGATATTGCGGGTCTGTGTTGACCATTACAGGTTATCAGTTGTAAACTTCAATAGCTACATGGAACAGCAGTCTAAGTAAGTCCACAACACACCAGTATATGATCAAAATGATTGTGCAAAACTATCCCCTTTTCAAAGGCTCATTACGTAAGCACTCTACGTTTAACCTTAAGGAGATGGTACTGTGGTTAAACCAATTCCAGTTTCATATGTCTTGTAAATTATTCAACCCACAAATAATTTATTTCGCCTCTAATTGATTATTCACTGTAATAATAGCACCGGTAATTTACATGCAGTGTTGCCCCAGGAAATGTAACTACAAATGTGACGAAACCAGTACTGCGAGTCAACAAGGACTACAATAAATGCAGCTTCAGTGGGTAAAAGAACTTTCATTCAGCTATATGTTTTGAGAATAGCAAATGGGAAGTTGCGGTACAGAAAATGGCCCAGAGATCACCAGTGTGTGTGCGTGTGTGTGTGTGTGTGTGTGTGTGTGTGTGTGTGTGTAGTGAGTGAAGTTCAAATGTTCAAATGCGTGTGAAATCTTATGGGACTTAACTGCTAAGGTCATCAGTCCCTAAGCTTACACACTACTTAACCTAAATTATCCTAAGAACGAACACACACCCATGCCCGAGGGGGGACTCGAACCTCCGCCGGGACCAGCCGCAAAGTCCATGACTGCAGCGCCCTAGACCGCTCAGCTAATCCCGCGCGGCGTGAGTGAAGTTCAAAAAATTGTTCAAATGGCTCTGAGCACTATGGGACTTAACTTCTGTGGTCATCAGTCCCCTAGAACTTAGAACTACTTAAACCTAACTAACCTAAGGACATCACACACATCCATGCCCGAGGCAGGATTCGAACCTGCGACCGTAGCAGTCCCGTGGTTCCGGACTGCGCGCCTAGAACCACTAGACCACCGTGGCCGGCCGTGAGTGAAGTGTTATGAAACAATGTGCGTATAATGTGTTCAGTGACTGATAGTGAGATATGAGTGAATAGTGTGGCATTACATTATTTAAGAAGTTATTTGTAAAAAAATGTATACCAGGAGTAAAATCTAATGATTGTCTCTAACTAGAAGTCTGTAAATATATGTGCATACGAATTAGCTTAATTTAAACTGGTCTAAACTTGTTAATACATTGACTTGTCCTATATCCTTGTAAAATAGATCTACGGATGAATAAAGCTACTACTACTACTACTACATAAAGCAACAACTCGTCGTGGTATGGACTTAACAAGTCTCAGAAGTCCCCTACAGAAATATTCAGCCATGCTGCATCCATACCCGTCCACAACTGGCGAAGTGCTGCCGTTGCTGGAAGTTGTGCACTAACTGACGTCTCGATTATGTCCTGTGAATGTTCAACGGGATTCATGTAGGGCGATCTGGGTGGTCGGTTCATTCGCTGGAACTGTCCAAAATGTTCTTCAGACCAATCGCGAATAGTTGTGAGCGATGGGCGGACATCGTTGTTTGGCAACATGAAGTCATTGAATGGCTGCAAATGTCTCCCAAGGCCGATCATAACTATTTCCAGTTAATTACCGGTTCAGTAGGACCAGAGGACCTAGTCCATTCCATGTAAACACAGCTCACAGCATTATGCAGTCACCACCAGCTTGCACAGCGCCTTGTTGATAACGTAGGTCCAAGGCCTGAACCACACTCGAAACCTGCCTTCAGCTCTTACCAACTGAAATCGGGTCTCATCTGACCAGCCGATGGATTTCTAGTCGCCCAGGAGAGACACTGAAGGTGATGTAGTACTACCAGTAAAGGCACATGCGTCGGTTGTCTGCTGCCATAGGCCATTAACGCCGAATTTCGCCGTACTGCCCTAAAGGATACGTTCGTCGTACATCCCACATTGATTTCTGCGATCATTTCACGCAGTACTGCTTGTCAGCATTGACAACTCCACGCAAACACTGCTACCTTCTGTTGTTAAGCGGAAGTCGTCGGCCACTGGGTTGTCCGTAGTGAGACATAATGCCTGAAATGTGGTATTCGCGTCACACTCTTACCACTGTGGATATTCGAATACTGAATTGCCTTACGATTTCCGTAATGAAATGTCCAACTACCATTCCGTGTTCAAAGTCCGTTAATTCGCGTAGGGCTTCCATAATCAGGTCGGAAACCTTTCCACATGCATTAACTGAGTATAAATGACAGATGCGCCAGTGCATTGCTCTTTTATGCCTTATGTATTCGATACTATCACCATCGGCGTAAGTGCATATCGCTTCCCCTTGAGTTATAGTCACGTTAGTAGATAACATTCTGAACAGGTGAAAAATAGTGATTTAATGATCACCAGACAAAAATGTAGTCAGTAAAAGGAAATTGTAGAGTGGCTGACAAGATTAGTTCTCCCAAAGATAGCAAAAGCGTGAGACACTGTCACTACTGAAGAAGTTTCTGTAACTTTACGACACATCCGTCAAAAAAATGTTACTCAGATTCTGTTTAAAGGACATAAATTACAACAAAAAGAAAATGAAAGCAGGTAAACATTTTCGTATGTTGGAAGGAACGGATGTAACGTACGTCAACAAGAGAAAATATCGAAAGGATGCTGCAAACATCATGACAGCGGATCAGACAATCATAACTCTAGGTTCTGGTGGTCCAGCCTGATATCATGGCACTCTTTCATTGGGAAATATACACAGACCGAACTAATTATAACTGTTACCTTTTCCTCCTGCATATTACAATGTGACTGCTTTGAAGCAGTGCGTCACATGTCCGCTCCTGTGCAGATTTCTTCAGCTCAGAGCAGTACTTACAACCAAAATCATCACTTATTTACTCTTTATTTGCCTGCCTCTGTCTCCCCCTACAATTTTTTGCTCTTGATAACTCTGGTCTGGATTGTTTGCTCAGTAACTGAATTAGGAAGTTTGTATAATTTAGTTTCACGTAGCAATCACTGCCAGAATTAATGGAGTTGCTAAGTTCAACCAGTTATGGAATTCCATCTAGCATTGTTTACTCAGTAGTACAAGGATACGAGGACGTGCAGAAAAGTAATGCTTCGGAATGATTTATGTGAATACGCTGAAAGCTTTCTAACCACAACAAACGTTATTGACAGTCTACAGCTTTATTCTTCACATCTAGATACACTACTGGCCATTAAAATTGCTACACCACGGAGATGACGTGCTACAGACCCGAAATTTAACCGACAGGAAGAACATGCTGCAATATGCAAATGATTAGCTTTTCAGAGCATTAACACAAGGTTGGCGCCGGTGGCGACACCTACAACGCGCTGACATGATGAAAGTTTCCAACAGATTTCTCATACGCAAACAGCAGTTGACCGGCGTTGCCCGGTGGAACATTGTTGTGATGCCTCATGTAAGGAGGAGAAATGCGTACCATCACGTTTCCGACTTTGATAAAAGTCGGATTGTAGCCTATCACGATTGCGGTTTATCGTATCGCGACATTGCTGCTCGCGTTGGTCGAGATCCAATGACTGTTAGCAGAATATGGAATCGGTGGTTTCAGGAGGGTAGTACGGAACGCCGTGCTGGATCCCAACGGCCTCGTATCACTAGCAGTCGAGATGACAGGCATCTTATCCGCGTGGCTGTAACGGATCGTGCAGCCACGTCTCGATCCCTGAGTCAACAGATGGGGACGTTTGCAAGACAACAACCATCTGCACGAACAATTCAACGACGTTTGAAGCAGCATGGACTATCAGTTCGGAGACCAGGGCTGCGGTTACCTTTGACGCAGCATCACAGACAGGAGCGCCTGCGGTGGTGTACTCAACGATTAACCTGGGTGCACGAATGGCAAAATTTCATTTTATCGGATGAATCCAGGTTCTGTTTACAGCATCATGATGTTCGCATCCGTGTTTGGCGACATCGCGGTGAACGCACATTGGAAGCGTGTATTCGTCATCGCCATACTGGCGTATCACCCAGTGTGATGGTATGGGATGTCATTGGTTACACGCCCCGGTCACCTCTTGTTCACATTGACGGCAATTTGCAGTGGACGTTACATTTAAGATGTGTGACGACCCGTGGCTCTGCCCTTCATTGGATTCCTGCGAAAGCTTACATTTGATGAGGATAATGCACGACCGCATGTTGCAGGTCCTGTACGGGCCTTTCTGGATACAGAAAATGTTCGACAGCTGCCCTGGCCAGCACATTCTCCAGATCTATCACCAATTGAAAACGTCTGTTCAATGGTGGCCGAGCAACTGGCTCGTCACAATACGCCAGTCACTACTCTTGATGAACTGTGGTATCGTGTTGAAGCTGCATGGGCAGCTGTACCTGTGCACGCCATCCAAGCTCTGTTTAACTCAATGCCCAGGCGTATCAAGGCCGTTATTACGGACAGAGGTGGTTGTTCTGGGTACTGATTTCTCAAGATCTATGCACCCAAACTGCGTGAAATGTAATCACATGTCAGTTCTAGTATAATATATTTGTCCAATGGACAGCCGTTTATCATCTGCATTTCTTCTTGGTGTAGCAATTTTAATGGCCAGTAGTGTATTTATTTCTCAACATAGTTACCTTCGCGACGAACACATCTCTCCCAATGAGAGATCTGTTTGTCGCTATCGTCGTAGTAGAATATTAGACGTCCTTGACGGATTCACAACTTCACCTTTGCTCGCACCGCTTTATCACTATTGAAGTGAAGTGCTCGAAGGCATTCTTTAAATTTTGGAAAGAGATGAAAATCGGATGGGACCTAGTAGGGAGTGCATGGATGATGACGGATCACAGTGTATCCAAGGCGTCAGATTGTTGCAGATGTCGCAGCGCTCCTGTGCAGTCTGGTATTGTCATGCTGAAGGAGAGTGTGCTCTATGTGTGGACGCACTTATCGAATTCGAAACTCGATTACAGCATGCTAACCCTATTACCCGTGGTCTGGGGGTAGCGTCTTTGATTCATAATCAAAACGTCTTCGGTCCCGGGTTCGATCCCCGCCACTGCCTAAATTTTGATAAGTAATCAGCATTGGCGGCCGAAGACTTCCGGCATAAGAAGTCAGCCTCATTCTGCCAACGGCCTTGTCAAAGAGGGCGGAGTAGTGGATAGAGGTTCAGGGCACTCTCTTGTCCTAGGGGTGGGAAATTGCCCCTAAAGGCGGAAGAATCAGCAATGATCAATGACATGAGGATGCAGAAGGCAATGGAAACCACTGCATTAAAGACACGTAACGTTTATCCACAGGACATGTGGCCTGTAATTGAAGAAGTGTCAAGATGATCTCTCCATTGGCAAAAGATTCCGGAATAGGCCCCATTCGGATGTCCGGGAGGGGACTGCCAAAGGGGAGGTTACCATGAGAAGAAGATTGAATAATCAACGAAAGGATAACGTTCTACGAGTCGGGGCGTGGAATGTCAGAAGCTTGAACGTGGTAGGGAAACTAGAAAATCTGAGAAGGGAAATGCAAAGGCTCAATCTAGATATAGTAGGGGTCAGTGAAGGGAAGTGGAAGTAAGACAAGGATTTCTGCTCAGATGAGTATCGGGTAATATCAACAGCAGCAGAAAACGGTATAACAGGTGTAGGATTCGTTATGAATAGGAAGGTAGGGCAGAGGGTGTGTTACTGTGAACAGTTCAGTGACCGGATTGTTCTAATCAGAATCGACAGCAGACCAACACCGACAACGATAGTTCAAGTATACATGCCGACGTCGCAAGCTGAAGAAGAACAGATAGAGAAAGTGTATGAGGATATTGAAAGGGTAATGCAGTATGTAAAGGGGGACGAAAATCTAATAGTCATGGGCGACTGGAATGCAGTTGTAGGGGAAGGAGTAGCAGAAAAGGTTACAGGAGAATATGGGCTTGGGACAAGGAATGAACGAGGAGAAAGACTAATTGAGTTCAGTAACAAGTTTCAGCTAGTAATAGCGAATACCCTGTTCAAGAATCACAAGAGGAGGAGGTATACTTGGAAAAGGCCGGGAGATACGGGAAGATTTCAATTAGATTACATCATGGTCAGACAGAGACTCCGAAATCAGATACTGGATTGTAAGGCGTACCCAGGAACAGATATAGACTCAGATCACAATATAGTAGTGATGAAGAGTAGGCTGAAGTTCAAGACATTAGTCAGGAAGAGCCAATACGCAAAGAAGTGGGATACGGAAGTACTAAGGAATGACGAGATACGTTCGAAGTTCTCTAACGCTATAGATACAGCAATAAGGAATAGCGCAGTAGGCAATACAGTTGAAGAGGAATGGACATCTCTAAAAAGGGCCATCACAGAAGTTGGGAAGGAAAACATAGGTACACTGAAGGTAGCTGCGAAGAAACCATGGGTAACAGAAGAAATACTTCAGTTGATTGATGAAAGGAGGAAGTACAAACATGTTCCGGGAAAATCAGGAATACAGAAATACAAGTCGCTGGGGATTGAAATAAACAGGAAGTGCAGGGGAGCTAAGACGAAATGGCTGCAGGAAAAATGTGAAGACATCGAAAAAGATATGATTGTCGGAAGGACAGACTCAGCATACAGGAAAGTCAAAACAACCTTTGGTCACATTAAAAGCAACGGTGGTAACATTAAGAGTGCAACGGGAATTCCACTGTTAAATGCAGAGGAGAGAGCAGATAGGTGGAAAGAATAGATTGAAAGCCTCTAGGAGGGTGAAGATTTGTCTGATGTGATAGCAGAAGAAACAGGAGTTGATTTAGAAAAGATAGGGGATCCAGTATTAGAATCAGAATTTAAAAGAGCTTTGGAGGACTTACGGTCAAATAAGGCAGAAGGGATAGATAACATTGCATCAGAATTTCTAAAATCATTGGGGGAAGTGGCAACAAAACGACTATTCACGTTGGTGTGTAGAATATATGAGTCTGGCGATATACCATCTGACTTTCGGAAAAGCATCATCCACACAATTCCGAAGACGCCAAGAGCTGACAAGTGCGAGAATTATCGCACAATCAGCTTAACAGCTCTTGCATCGAAGCTGCTTACAAGAATAATATACAGATGAATGGAAAAGAAAATTGAGAATGCGTTAGGTGACGATGAGTTTGGCTTTAGGAAAAGTAAAGGGACGAGAGAGGCAATTCTGAAGTTTCGGCTAATAATGGAAGCAAGGCTAAAGAAAAATCAAGACACCCTCATAGGATTTGTCGACCTGGAAAAAGCGTTCGACAATATAAAATGGTGCAAGCTGTTCGAGATTCTGAAAAAAAGTAGGGGTAAGCTATAGGGAGAGACGGGTCATATACAATATGTACAACAACCAAGAGGGAATAATAAGAGTGGACGATCAAGAACGAAGTGCTCGTATTAAGAAGGGTGTAAGACAAGGCTGTAACCTTTCGCCCCTACTCTTCAATCTGTACATCGAGGAAGCAATGATGGAAATAAAAGAAAGGTTCAGGAGTGGAATTAAAATACAAGGTGAAAGGATATCAATGATACGATTCGCTGATGACATTGCTATCCTGAGTGAAAGTGAAGAAGAATTAAATGATATGCTGAACCGAATGGACAGTCTAATGAGTACACAGTATGGTTTGAGAGTAAATCGGAGAAAGACGAAGGTAATGAGAAGTAGTAGAAAAGAGAACAGCGAGTAACTTAACATCAGGATTGATGGTCACGAAGTCAATGAAGTTAAGGAATTCTGCTTCCTAGGCAGTAAAATAACCAATGACGGACGGACAAGGAGGACATCAAAAGCAGACTCGCTATGGCAAAAAGGGCACTTCTGGCCAAGAGAAGTCTACTAATATCAAATAGCGGCCTTAATTTGAGGAAGAAATTTCTGAGGATGTACGTCTGGAGTACAGCATTGTATGGTAGTGAAACATGGACTGTGGGAAAACCGGAACAGAAGAGAATCGAAGCATTTGAGATGTGGTGCTATAGACGAATGTTGAAAATTAGGTGGACTGATAAGGTAAGGAATGAGGAGGTTCTACTCAGAATCGGAGAGGAAAGGAATGTGTGGGAAACACTGATAAGGAGAAGGGACAGGATGATAGGACATCTGCTAAGACATGAGGGAATGACTTCCATGGTACTAGAGGGAGCTGTAGAGGGCAAAAACTGTACAGGAAGACAGAGATTGGAATACGTCAAGCAAATAATTGAGGACGTAGGTTGCAAGTGCTACCTCCAAGTTTCAAAGGGCGGCAAATATATAGACACGAAGAATGGAGATGTGGAATGTTAATGACTGAGCTGTGCGTGGCTCATGTTCGTGCCATTTTATTTAACATCTTGTTTTTATCATACGGCCGCCTCTTAATTTTAATTTCAATTACTGGTGTCACTGAATTGCTGTCTTGTCCGCCCGTGAGCGGCTGCAGCAGCACCTATCGATAAGTGCACTGTCGTATTATCTCTGGACGACCGATAGTATTTCCAAGTCGTCGTATGTCTGGCAGTCAGTTGGAGTTCGGACCCGGAGTAGTTGGAGTTGGAATGCGGTAGAAGTGCAGTCGGGTCAGAGCCCCAGTGAGGTCCGCACAGCCAGTACCAGCGGGGACCACCATTGGTTGGTCGTTCGGTCGGTCGTCTCAGCAGCGACGTATATTTGGGTCGTTTCCTTCCTGTGCAGAGATGTCGGTTGTATTCCCTCTGCATAGTTGGGTCCGAGCCAGTGTGTCCGGAACTTCGTCCGTCCGAAGAAAGTGAGGTCAGTTCGAGATGCTCCAGCAGTGAGTCGCTATGGAGCAGCAGTCGTGGACAGACCAGCAGTCGGTTGGCGTGGAGCAGCAAGCAGGCCCTGCCGCGCAGAGTCGGGTTGGAGCCGCTGGCGGCGTGCACGCGCGGTTGGAGCGTGAGGTGCTGCTTGCGAGTGCTACGAAGTTCGTCGCCCACAGATCTTGAACGTGAAAGTTGAGTCCTCACTTAACTTACTATCGAGCCTCAACTATTTACATTTCTTCGTGTGATCCTGGTTGTCGCTTTTGGGACACTCCCGCGAGCAACAACGCGTCCGTATTTAAGTCGGCTAAGATTCCAGCCATCTCCCTGTGAAATAAAACTTAATTTATTCCCTGTTTGGAAGATCACTAGCAGTGTCTTCTGCCTTGAGGCCGTTGACGTTCCGGTTATCCGTCCTGGTCGTTGGCCTAATTTTAGGCAATGTACTTTTCCTCGTCGTGTTGTTGTTGTCCAGTGCGGCGTGTAGTTCGACAGTTGAGGTGTTGTTAGTCGTTGTGGACGCCAATATTAAGTGTGTCGTGTATTGAAATCTTGTGGTCGTTTTTCTGGTTGCGTCGAGCAGAACTGATTTGGTTGATTGGTCGGTCAGCTGTCTGTCGGTTGGGTTGCTTTCCGATTAAGAGATTGTTGGTCAGGCTGCCTGTTTCGCCTAAACGGGCGCTAGTGCTACAATTCCAGGCCAACCCTTGGAACTTCTGAGCGCCGTTCCATGTCTATTACATAGTAACTTCCCTGCTTGAGTTTTAGTTATTTGGTTGATGTGTGGCCTTCAGCCGAGTTTTATATATCCTGAATTAATGTTCTTGTCTTGTCCTCAATGCATGAGAGTGTTGATCTTATAGAGGCCTTCCACCGAACTTTACATCAAATTTTTTAAAGCTTTAAGCCGTTAAATTATTGTGTTGATGTGTGGCCTTCAGCCGAGTTTTAATATCTCTTAAATTAATGTTCTTGTCTTTCCCTTAAGGCATACGGTTGTGATGTTTTTGTATGGGGCCTTCAGCTGAATTTGCTTCAATTGTTTTAAGATTAGGCCTTCTGCCGTTGGATTGAAACACTTCTTTTTGCTTAATATGCGGCCTACAGCCGAGTTCCATTAAAATTGAAGTGCTAAGGCCTTCAGACTGTTTATATTGAAGATTTAGAAAATATTTTTGGGTGGCACCTTCAGATTAACCTTCTATGTCAATTTCTTACTTAGGCCTCGCGTCTTGGATTTTGTGTGTGGCTTTCAGCCGATCTAAAGTTAATCAAAGGAGATCCATTAGAACTTTGAGTGTTTTGGATTCTTGTGTAACATTGTTTGTGGACAAATAAAGTTTGTATGTTGAGTGCAACTGGCATCAACCTCATTTTCGTCCCTTGCTACAACCTAACCCGCTCTGGCTTGCTAGCCCAGGCATTTCAATGACTTTTGTTTTATTTAAAAACTTTAAGAGTTTTCTGATAAAAAATTTAGAGGCATTACTTGACAGCATGCCCTCGTACAATTAATAAGTTTAAACATAAAAATTCATTGTTGTTCTAGTCAGCATATCACACAAATTTCTTTCTTCCGTTAGCTGTTCAGCGGAGAAATTCGCCATTTGCTATGTTATCAAATCACTTATGATTTTACATATCTTTATAAGTCCACATCTCGAATGCCTGGATTCTCTTCTTTTCCAGTTTCTTTTCTGTCCATGATTAACATCAGTACAGTTTTGAGCTACCCACATTATCAGAAATTTCTTCCTCAAATTAAGGCTTCTGTTTGTCACTAGTAACCTTATTTTGCCGAAAAATATTCTCTATATGCCTGGTCGTCTACTTGTTATATCTTACTTGATTCGTACGTCATTTTTTACTTTGATTACATGGTAACAGAATTGCTTCACTTCACGATCTACAGTTTTGTTGTTAAATTTATTGCTTGTTCTCATTACTAGGGTTTCCTTTTTATTTTCAGTAAGTATTACGTAACCAGATAACTGTGCATTAAGTTAAGCAGGATCTGCAATTCTTTCACTTTGTGACTGGGAATAGCAATGTCATCAAAAAAACAAATAATTGATATTCTTTGACCTAGAAGTGTGATTCAACATATGAACTTCTTTTTAGTGTGTTGTGGAGAATAAAGGCTTGTCCCTTACTTCCTTTCTTATCCTGAGCTGTTTAATTTACTTGCTATCGATTTAGAAGCAACAATAGTTCCCTCTTCAGGCACGTACATATGAAAGCAAAGTAAGCTACTTTCAACATAGTCATTAAGGTATAAAGCAGAGAGAAGCATGTGTACATACACGAGGGGCGTTCAATAAATAATGCAACACATTTTTGATCTCGTCCAGTTTGCGGAATTTGTTGTGGGCCACCGTGAAATATTCCCGCATCAGCAGCTCTAGTTTCATGAAGTTCCGATAGGTGGTGGTACCATCCGTGGCCTGCAAAACGAGGATCGTAACGGAGGTGCTCTCCAAGCAGAGAGCTGTCATTAAGTTTTTTTTCTTTTTTTTTTTGGGGGGGGGGGGAACCAGAGTTTCAGATACTTATAGGCACTTGCAGAATGTCTACGGAAACGGGAAACGTGGCACTGAACAAAACAACGGTGACTCATCGGACGAGGCGTCTGTCATCATTCCAACAAGGTTGCGCTAACCTGTCCGATCTCCAGCGTGCTGGCTGGCCACATGCAGTCGTGACTCCTGCAGTGTTGGAACGTGTGGACACTCTCATTCGAGATGATCGACGGATCATAATTATACACCTCACTGGACAACTGGAAATTTCTGTTGACACCGCTGACACACTCGTCCTCCTGCTGGGGCATTCAAAGGTGTGCGCCCACCGAATTCCTCGCCACATAACAGAAAACATTCAAGTGTAGCGACTGATATCTGGTTTTGCAGGATAGGGTAGATCAGGTTATGGTTGTGGAGGGGGCTGTAAACAGTTACTGTCAGTTGCGCAAAACACACAAACTTTTATTTTCCTAAGAATCACTTAATTACACATTGCCTTAAAAGGATCAAAATAAAACAATATGGCTGAAGGCCTAGTTAAGAAAAATTGAGATACCTCCTGGGCTGAAGGCCCAAAACCACACCAAAAACAAGAATGGCTGAAGGCCTGAAAACAAGTTATAAAAAATTACTTTAAAGAATACACGCAGCTGAAGGCCTTACTTAAAAAATGTTTCTTATAATTACTCAGCTCAAGGCCACACACAAGACATTGAACAACTGAGGGCTTAAGGCCTGGATAACAAGAATTTCAGATAGAACAAACTTTCAAAATTTGTTTTTTAAACAAATCAATCTTCAAATTTTAATTTAAGTCAGCTGAAGGCCTTATCTTCAAAATATTTCACGCAAAAGCTCAGCTGAAGGTCACACACTGGACGTTGAACAACTCAGGGGGTAAGGCCTGGATAACAAGAATTTCAGATAGAAAAAAACTTTCAAAATTTAGTTTTTAAATAAATTAATCTTCAAATTTTAAAATTAAAAGAAACTAAATTAATAGACGGCTGAAGGCCTCGCACAGTCCTTCAGACTAAAATCAAAATCATAATCTAAAACCAACAGAACAGTGGTACTCAGAACGGTTCCAAGGGTCAGCCAGAGGAGGTAGCTCTAACATGAGGTAAGGTGAAATGGGCAGCCAAGAGTAAAGTTATCGGATGGTAACCCGACCGAGGGACAGTTGAAGGACCAACCAACAACCTAATCAATTCCCTTCCGCCCGACCAACGCCACGACAACGGAAAGTATCAGCCGAGAACGATGATAACACCAGCATTACATCTTCAAAATTGGTGTCTAAAAGCAGCCAAGGCACAATAACCACTCTAAGAAAAAAATATAAACAAACAACTAAAAGGCTGTCAAACTACACGCCATACTAGACAGCATCAACATGGCGAGGAAAAACACACTGCTGGAAAACTATGCTAAAGACCAGGGCAGGTAACTCGGGCGTTAATGGCCACAAGGCAGAAAATATCGCTGGTGCTCTTCACTGATAAGTAACAACCAATTTAATAGTTAAAGACCATACAGGAAGACGCCTGCAAAATTTCGCCGACTTCAACACACTATATGTTGCTGCTAGCCAGAATGGCCCAGGAAGCGACAACCAGCAATGAACAAAGAGATGTCACAGCAGTTTAGGTTTCATAACAGGTTAACAGATCACTCAACTTCAGTGTCCAGGTTCGGTGGGCAACGAACTTTGTAGCTCTCGCAGCTAGCACCTCACTATTCGACTGCCCGTACACGCCACCAGCGGTCCCGGCCTGACCCCAAACCGTGGAGACTTCTTCGCTGCTCTGTCTCAACCTACCGACTCAATCCAGCATGCAGAAAGCATTAAAATAACTGCTCAGGCAAAACCACATAAGCTACACACGGCTGCATGAAAATAGCTGAAAAATACTAAAACGGTCATTGTGGAACAACAAGGACGAACCACAAGTCGACACCTACAGAGAACCCAGAAGCGGTCAGCGACCAAATACACGTCGTCCGATGAGACGGCCGACCGAACTACCAACCCAGGTCGTCCCCACTCAAGTCATGAGTGTCGGCAATCGTCGGGCAAGTCATGGCTGTCTGGACCTCACTGCTGCTCTGTCCCGACTCAACTCCCGACACACGACGACCTGGAAATACTAGCGGTCGCTCCAAAGATAGTACGACAGTACTCTTATCGATAAGCGCTGCTGTTGCCACTCACGGGCAGGCAAGCCAACAACTTAGTGATGCCAGTAAATCAAATAAGAAACGAGACGGCAGTACGACGAAGACAAGGTTTCAAATAACAAACGGCACGAACACGAGCCGCCCAGTGAAGGAGCCACTCGGCGGAAAGCAGTATATGGGTGATGGGGAGGTTATTGATGCAGCAAGACGCTGGATCCGGCATCGACCCGTACAGTGGTACCATGCAGGCATACAGGAGCTCTCAGAAACGTGGCATATGGCTGTTTCATTAAACGGAGATTGTGCTGAAAAATAGAGTTTTATAGTTAAAAGTGTGATTAATGATACGGAATATTGGAATCCTGAATGAAACGAACCTGCTTTCAGAAAAAAAAGTTACTTTACTTATTGAATGCCCGTCGTATTTGCTCTATAATGCTTCTCTGTATTTTATGTCTTAATGACTATGTTGACGACTGTAACTTATTTTATTGTAATACTCAGTGATCTGAACGTGAAGCCGTGAAGCCGTAGTTGCTTCGAAACCGATGGAAAATAATTTAAAACAATATGCACAGGTGAGTGGAAGAAAAAAAAAAAACCGCAGAGAATAGCCTTTATTTTCTATAACAGTATATTTCACAGTGACGTCCCAAGTTTTCTGCACTATGGAAGATACAAGAAACTTTATTTTCTTATTTTCTTTTTCGATGACGCAATTCCAGTCTTAATTCTTTTTTAAACTTATCACTATAATTTCGATGTTTTATTATGCCTCATAGGACTTAAATCCATGACTTGAAAATTAGACGCATCTGTGTTACAATGTCAGGAATCGTTGCAGTGAGTACCTTCAGCTATGTGATCGAGGTTTTGCATGCTGTACCCCCAGCCCTGTTCTACATTACTTGCCTCTCGTTATACTAAGGAATAATGTCGTCAGCGCTGCTGTACTCTGCAAAGGGTTCCAGAAAGGCGTTGTTTCAGCGGGGTGTCACGGACTATCGATAACTTCGAAGCGTGCACGCACCCTGACGTTGATATACTGATGCCTTTGCGAACGAACGTCTTTAGGCGTCCCGCTTTGCCCCGCAATCCCTCCTAACTGAGACCGCTGCGGGGGAGGCACGATCCTTGTAGCCGGGCGCCTCGTCTGGTGAGGGAAAGCCCCAGGCTGGCAATTCCTTTCCACCCACGCCCCAGGCGCCAGCCGCCCCCTATACACACACACAGCCCCGCCGCTGTCGCCCTCGCCGACAATTGAATCCGATTCGCGGGCTGCGGCACGTCTTGGAGCTACGACCAGTATTCCTGGTGTCTCTCCTTCCCTCGCCGATGCATGGCGCCTGACGCGCCACACTTTCATTGCCAACCAGCTGAAACATAACAGTGCCGAGTCACTGCGGAATTCTATCATTGTACTTTCCAAACACACGTCACACAAATAGTGTCGTTACCGTTTCCAATTCTTAACGAGTCATTATCAGACGATACTTTAAAAGGGAAGGAAAATGGAATATTACAATACTAGGAAACTACAGTGACTGACAAGAACAGTGAAGCATCTAAAAAGAGGAGGAAACGAAACGCATGGAGAGTGCACAGGGGATAGGCAAAACAATGTGAATAGTAGTAGTAATGGGATGGTTGTGTTTGACAGTCAACAACACAGGTAAGGCACGTGTAGCGCTGAATTGTGCGTCTTCAGTACGGACTAGGCATCAGTTCACGTTTTTACGAATAGTGCACACTTCGTATTTGCATTGAGAGACCAAGGTCGACGTGCAATGAAAGACCTAACAGAATTCCAAAGAGTGTTTGTGGGGCCGATTAGCTGGAGCATCAGTAACCACGACAGCCAACTTATGGAACGTTTCAATAGCAACTGTTCCAACAGTCATGACAGCCTACACACAACATGAAAAGATGTCGTCGTGTAAACGTAATAGTGTGCGAAAATCAAAACTAAATGACAGAGACTGTGTTACGCTAACACGAATTGTGTCAAAACAACACAAAAAAATGGTTCAAATGGCTCTGAGCACTATGGGACTCAACTGCTGTGGTCATCAGTCCCCTAGAACTTAGGACTACTTAAACCTAACTAACCTAAGGACATCACACACATCCATGCCCGAGGCAGGATTCGAACCTGCGACCGTAGCAGTCGCACGGTTCCGGACTGCGCGCCTAGAACCGCGAGACCACCGCGGCCGGCAAACAACACAAAACTATGGCGGCTAAAGTGACTGCAGAGCTCAGTAGCCATCTTCGAGAGCCCCCTGTCTATCGACACTGTACGCCGAGAAGTCTATAAAGCGAATATTCACGGACGAACTGCTATACCGAAACCATTTGTGAGGACAACCAAAGCAGAGAAGCGTAAAACGTGGTTAAGGAGCACAAATTCTGTGGAAACACATCATATGGTCCGAGGAGTCAACGTTTTCGTTATTTCCAAAATCGGGGGCCGGCAGGTGTAGCCGAGCGGTTGTAGGTGTTTCAGTCTGGAACCGAGCGACCCCTACGGTCGCAGGTTCGAATCCTGCCTCGGTCATGGATGTGTATGATCTACTTACGCTAGTTAGGTTTACGTACTTCTAGTTTCTAGGGGACTGATGACCTCTGATGTTAAGTCCCAGAGTGCTCAGAGCCATTTGAACCATTTTGAACCAAAATCGGGCCAGGTTTACTTCTGGACAACGCCAAAATAAGCCTGCAATCCTGATTGCTTGATTCCAACTGTTAAGCATGGAGGTGGAAGTGTGATGGTGTGGACAGCCATGGTATTTTGCTGGTCCCATCATTATACTCTCAAAGGCCGCGTTACTGCCAACGATTATGTGAACATTTTAGGGGATCAGGTGCACCCCATGATTTAAATGTTGTTTTCCAACAAAAATGCCATATTTCAAGACGATATCGCCCATTCGCACAGCCAGGACAGTACAATCGTGGTATGAAGAGCGTGCAACTGAACTACAGTGTCTTCCCTGGCTAGCACGATCCCCGGACTTCAACATTATCGAACTCTTGGCGGCGGTATTGGAGCGCAGACTCTGGAGCAGATTTTCCCCTCCCTCCTCAGTACAGGAGTTAGAAAAGGTTTTGATCAAAGAGTGGCATAACATGCACCGGAGACTATACAATCATTATATGCCAGAATTGCAGCTGTACTACGGGCAAATGCGGTCCAGCCCCTTATTGATAAACCATTACCAAGTAAGTTCAGGTGTTAACATTATTATGCCTATCCCCTGTACATGACATTATTTCAATGATTGCCATATCGAGTCAAATTTGCTAAAAACTTGGCGTTATGTGCCCCTCTGCATGCACTGTTTCTGTTAGTAAAGGTGTCATAAGCCACTGTATCGTCTCTTTAGAGCTGGTCCACAGCTGTCATAACGGGTCGTTGATACCCTTAAAACTGGCGCTGGGACGGAGTTGATGTCCAAACTGGTCCGTCACATGTTCTAACAGAGGGAGATTTGGGGATTATGCTGGCCGTCGGAGTACCTCAACATCATCTGACTGCTCATAGAAGCGTGTTATCATAGTTCTCTTGAAATAAGGCACCACGACGCCGTGGTGTGAGAGGTAGCACAAGGAGAATATCCAATATGTACTTCTTCGACGTCACACTTTCCTCAGTTACAACCAGCCATGACTTGAAGACATACTCAATAGTCCCTCACACTTTAAGGTGAGGAGTAACACCGCTTTGCCTCTCCTAGAAATTTAAAGAAAGGAATCTGTCCCATAGTCACTGCCATGGTTACGAGCGATGGTCATTCTGGATGGTGCAGAACCATGATTAAGTGCAAAGCCATTCATCCAGTAGTCCATGCATCCCAGTCATTGCACCAGCGCAGATATTAACAGCAGACTATGCATAGAACTGGTTGCTGCTGGTCTCTGACCAACGGTGCGGGATAACAGTGAAGGTGTAATGATGTGCATGGTTTTACGGCAGTGTCTTTCCCTCACCATGTTGATGCTGTCTGGCATGGCGTGTAGTTCGACACCTTGGTGTTGTTCTCTTTTTCTCTTTGAGTGTTTATTGTGCCTTGACTGTGTTTATACGCCAATTATTAAGACATAATCCTGCTGCGACCCTCGTCTTTGCTGATACCTTTGGTTGTCGTGCTGTTGGTCGGGTGGAGGGGAGTTGATTAGGCGGTTGATTGGTTCGTCAGCTGTCCGTAGGTCGTGCTGCAACCATGTTACGCTTGGCTGTCTGTCTGACCTAACCTGTGGTTAGAGTTTCCTCCCAAGGCCGACCCTTGGAACACTTCTCAGCACCACTGTTGTTGTTTGTGATTTTATTTGGTCACAGGTACTGTGCCAGGCCTTCAGCCATGTATTAATATCGCCTGTTTTATGTTTAGTATACGACCTTCAGCCGAAATAACAACTTTAAAATTAGACCTTCAGCCATGTTTCATTTAAAATTCTTGTTTCTCTGTATTGAGGCCCTCAGCGGCGTTTGTTTCAGAATCTGTGGCTTTAATATGAAAATCCTTGTCAGTAAGGTTTTCCCTTAATTATCTTGAATTCTTGAAACGGCCTTCAGCCGGGTTCTTATATGTTTATCTCAACGTTGTCTTTTATTATTCTCGAGTAATTGTTTGGACCTTCAGCTGACAAGATACTTCAAGTTTTCTTAAGATGTTTTTGTGGTGACACCACGCTTGCTAGGTGGTAGCCTCTTAATCGGCCGCGGTCCGTTAGTATACGTCGGACCCGCGTATCGCCACTATCAGTGATTGCAGACCGAGCGCCGCCACACGGCAGGTCTAGTCTAGAGAGACTCACTAGCACTCGCCCCAGTTGTACAGCCGACTTTGATAGCAATGGTTCACTGACTACAGACGCTCTCATTTGCAGAGACGACAGTTTAGCATAGCCTTCAGCTACGTCATTTGCTACGACCTAGCAAGGCGCCATATTCAGTAACTATGAATGTCTTCTGAACAGATAATATTGTGAATCATGTACCGTCAAGAGCGACGTTCATCATTAATGGATTAAATTTAAGTACCAAAGTAATTACGTCCGCTTTCTGAATTCTCATTCCAGACCTCACGTCAGTATAGTTCTTCCCTTCTCACGCCAGCCTGCGTGAGCTAAAACGCGTGCATTTCGGCCTCCTCTAGTAACACAGTGTTGGCTATTCTGCCAACACAACAGTTTTTCTGTTGTACTGTGTAAAGCTTATCTTTAAAGCCGCTCTTTTATTATGTAAATAAAAAAATTTTATTGGGCTTTCAGCCGAAGAATTACTTGAATTTTCCTTAATATAGCCTTTAGCTGGAACTTGTAAATGCTTGGCTTTTAAAAAATTTCCTTAGCCGATCTGAAATATTATTTCGGCCTTTAGCCGAGAAGATATTGCAGTTTTGCTTAAGTAAGTCCTTCAGCCGTTACTCTAAATCCTGGTGTTCTAATAGCAACCATTTAAACTTATTCTGGAGAAGTTACTTCGACCCAAAGCCATGAACTGATCCTTGTTGTTTTAAAGAGGAAACTGTGAATTGGTTTAAGCAATAAAATTGTGTATTTTCTTGTATAACTAACAGTAATTGACCTAGGCCCCTTTCCACAACCTGAAACGTCCTGTCCTGCAAAACCAGATTTCACATCTATTTAAGCCAAACTACTACTTGGCAATGCGAACAAGAAGAAAAAGGAACCCCACAAAGGGAAAGACAAACAGGGAAAACAGAAATCGTCTGTTGTTGTAGTCTCTAGTACGAAGACTGGTTCGATGCACCTTCCCTCGATAATCTATTCAGTGGGTCTTTTCATCACACCACATCTACTGTAATCTACAAATATCTGAACCTGCTTACTGCATTCAAGCGTTGGTCTCCCGCCACAACTTCTTACCTTGTTCTTCCATTATTAAACTGACTGTTCCTTCACGCCTCAGGATGTGTCCTATCAACTGCGACATTCTGTCATCCAGGTTGTGCCATTAATTCCTTTCTTTTTCGATTCGATTCAGTACCTCCTCAGTTGGTATCCGATACACCCATCTGAACCTCTGCTTTCTTCTGTAGGAACACATTTCAAAAGCTTCTATTCTCTTGTTATCAGTATTGTTTGTCACTCATATCTTACTTCTGTGGAAGATTACACACCCAAAAAATAGCTACACAAAATACTTACCAACACTTAAATTTGTTGATGTTATAATTAAATTTTCCCCGACACGTTTAAGTCTCATCTTTATCTACGATTATGTAAGCTGAAGAAATGAATTAAAATTTGAGTTACAGCTGGGACTCGAATCTTTACTTACTACGCAGAAATGCTGACCATTACACCACCGCAGCATATGTGCAGATTCAATGCACGGTCTACTGAAGTCGATTGCCCTTCCCTACACAAACTTCAGTTCATGACCTCACCTTGCTTTCCCCCTAATTTCCTAAGGTACAGGATTTCCGCATTACGTCCAACGCTGGGTTGTTATTCCAATGCCGGAGACCCGGGCAATAGTGACAATTTGGAGGGAAAATAAACTTAGGTTGTTGTTGAAGTCTTCAGTCCAGAGACTGATTTGATGCAGCTCTCCATGCTACTCTATCCTGTGCAAGCATCTTCATCTCCCAGTACCTACTGCAACCTACATCCTTCTGAATCTGTTTAGTGTATTCATCTCTTGGTCTCCCTCTACGATTTTCACCAAAAAATGTATGTGAAATCTTATGGGACTTAACTGCTAAGGTCATCAGTCCCTAAGCTTACACACTACTTAACCTAAGTTATCCTAAGGACAAAGACACACACTCATGCCCGAGGGAGGACTCGAATCTCCGCCGGGACCAGCCGCACAGTCCGTGACTGCAGCGCCCTAGACCGCTCGGACGATTTTTACCCTCCACGTTGCCATCCAATACTAAATTGGTGATCCTTTGATGCCTCGGAATTAGCCCTACCAACCGATTCCTTCTTCTAGACAAGTTGTACCACAAATTTCTCTTTTCTCCAATTCTATTCAATATCTCCTCATTAGTTATGTGATTGATGTACCCACCCAAACTTCAGCATTCTTCTGTAGCACCACATTTCGAAAGCTTCTATTCTCTTCTTGTCTTAACTATTTATCGAACAAGTTTCACTTCCATACATGGTCACACTCCATACAAATACTTTCAGAAACGACTTCCTTACACTTACCTCTATATTTGATGTTAACAATTTCTCTTTTTCAGAAATGCTTTCTTTGCCATTGCCAGTCTATTTTATATCCTCTATACTTCGACCATGATCATTTATTTTGCTCTCCAAATAGCAAAACTCATTTACTGCTTTAAGCGTCTCATTTCCTAATCTAATTCCCACAGCATCGCCCAATTTAATTCAACTACATACCATTATCCCGTTTTGCTTTTGTTGAAGTTCATCTTATATCCTCCTTTCAAGACACTGTCCATTCCGTTCAACTGCTCTTCCAAGTATTTTGCTGTCTCTGACAGAACTACAATGTCATCGGCGAACCTCAAAGTTTTTATTTCTTATCCATGGATTTTAATACCTACTCCAATTTTTTCTTTTGTTTCCTTTACTGCTTGCTCAATATACAAATTGAATAACATCGGGGATAGGCTACAGCCCTGTCTTACTCCCTTCCCAACCACAGCGACATGCAAAAGGGAAAATTTTTGAATGAAAGACCTGTTAAGGTTATCTGGTTCCCAAGAATTTTTCTGCTATATTACAGGGTATACGCGTAGTAAATGGCCTACATATCTCAGTATAGCATAAAATAAGCAAGCAAACAGAGTCTTGAAAGCAACAGGGGCTACTGATTCCTGTTAGCTACACTCTTGTAGCGATCTGTAGTGCAATACGGCTGTTTTCTCGGATATGTATTCTCTCATTCACAGTATCTAAGCTTCTGAATAAGGACCAGTTAATAATACTTTCACATTTCTCATACGTAAGCTGAATGTGATTCCGTAAAGCAGTGTTAGCACGTGTAACAGTCTGAAGATCATCAACAGCAACCCCCGTCCACTTGATTGCTCAAAATACTAACCACCATGCAGGAGATAACGCATCAGAATTCATCTCTCACAAGACTTAATTCGCAGAACATAACTTAAACAGAATAACTCTCTTTGCGGGTACTATTCGTTTAGCTTTAGATCGACAAGGTGGTGACGTCGTATGTTCAGTGCATTTAAGCGAAACATAAATAAAGGAAATGATCTATGTTGATTGGTCAACACTTGTAAAAAACGATTATATTGCTCTTCTTTACAATGATAATCGTGTGCATAGTCAATAGCACAAAACTAGCTTACGTTCTCGAAAGCACAATCAGATATTATCTAGCAAACTGACCTTCTCTTTCTCATAAAAATTATTAAATTGGAACTGGATACAAAATATGCATGAATGAGCACCAGCGATCAGAAGAATACGAAGTCTGTACTAAAATTATGTAGCGATGCTAAATACGTTACGATTGGTTTCGTTCTAGATCGTGAAATTTTAGACTCTTTCCTGAGGGTTTTAAATACTCAGTCGATTCGTCAATAATGTTTTGCCATCAATGAACAGTTGATTAGTACTGACAATTATATAAGAGATTCCAACCGAATTTAGTTTCTCTGATAATTTTGAATTATTTGGGAAAGTTCCAGAAGTGGCAGTTCGCCTCGAGCCGCAGAAAAAGCGTGACATTGCCTGAACAAGCGGCACGGGGTTGCCTATACCAATGATTAATCGTCCCATAGTCCCAATAGTATTCAACCTATTGGTAAGGAGGGACGGGGGGATGTGGATGGGGGGGGGGGGGGGGGGGGGAGAGGACAACTTCGTACGCTGTTCTCTTATTGCAAACAGTTCTACTCCACGACACCATACATCGACAGGAGTTTTTCGAAAATCTTTCTCCAAATAATGAGGCTAAAGCCACGTGACTGTGAACTACCCGGAGTGCGACGATTAGTGCAGCGTCATGGCATGGAATATGACGGACTAGCCGTAACCAACCTACCGCAGGAAGATGTAATATGACTAAGTATATGGATGGTTTCCGAGACTAGGGATATCGTGTATGTCGCTAAGATTGTGAAAGACTTTGTGACATACTTGTATACTGGAGATTTCTATCAGTGGAGTGACAACAGGTCTAAAGGCTTGCATTGTTTTTTTCAAAATATTTCAATGAAGTTAAATGATGCTGTATGAGGATCTGAACGAATATTTCTTTTGTAAATTAAGTATAGTTACGTAAAGAAATGATGGTGGGATATGTTACCATATCCGTCATTCATTAACCAACAGGAATCATCTAATCCGTTTGGTAGTAACAAATACTTAATTAGAACTGTTGCGAATATTATATTGTCATTTAGATTAATAGATCCATCATTAAAAGTTGAATTAATATGTATGAAAACATAAACATGAGTGGTTGTAGAAGAATAAAAAAATAGAGAGATAATTGTCTTAAGTAAAAGTATGATCGCATTAAAAGTCTCTAAATTAAAACTATTAATGTTAATTAAGTCTCTCTTATGTTTCCATTTCATTTGTTCTGGTACCAAAATTTTCGAACGCATACCTGTGAACTAGAAGTTTTGAGGTAAAGCTCAATATGCTGGCTGTCGTAATCTAGATTAAACTAACCTTTCATTTTGTCTTTTACACTATTGCACAGTTTCGGCTGCATAACCACTTTCAAGTGATTGAAATACAAGTACGTATCAAGTGTAACATCGTTATGATGTAAAACAACTCTTAGTTGTTTACTCAACAGAATAAAATTTAGCATAATGAAATTAAATTGAACTTACTCATAAACCACCAAAAGAACGTATTTCTGTCACAGCCAAATTTTGCGTTGGTCATACACTGATGAAGTACTGGCATGGTTTACAGTTAAATAAATGCATAATTACGAAGTGGTTGCTATACGGTAGGAGACAGAATCATATAATAAAATATTTTACTGCGTTACTGGAATTTAAAATTAACAAAAAGACGAAGTTTTCTTAAACAACTGTGAAGCAATATACCACTCGCAAGATTAAAAGCAAACAGAGCTAAGTAGATTGACATTTCATTCTTTCCTGGTCAGAGACAAAATTTAGCAGTAATAGTACTCTGTTTCGGAGCGGCATTGGAGAGAAGACCGAGAAAATCATACCGCCGTTGAGCACTTTAGATTCTCTACCACATTTTCCTTACCTCGCCGATTCCGCGGGCAACATCTTCATTTATAGGTCCACTTAGTTTCCAGCACCGCTCCTGTAACTTCACATCGCAAACACTTCGATCCTCCTTTTGTTCGTCTGTCCCACAGTCCATGGTCCACTTCTACACAATGTGGTGCTTCAAACTTACTTTCTCAGAAACTTCTTCCTCAAATTAAGGTCTATGTTTAATGCTACCAAATTTCCTTGAATGAGTAGCGCCTTCTTGGCCTATGCTAGTTTACTTTTCGTGTCCTGCTTGCTTCTCTCCTCACGCGTCATTTTGCTTCTGATTTACTGGAATTCTTTCATGGTCCCGAATTTTTATTGTAAGATTACCACTGTCTTCTACTATTCATTATTTCCATCTTCCTTTATTACTCTCCATTCATATTCTGTGCTCGTTGAACTGTTCATTCCATTCGCTGGATCATATAATTCTTCCTTACTTCTCTTGAAGTATGGCATTCTAATTAGGGCAGCTTGTCATTGAGGTACACTTGACCACTTAGCCACAAGTAATCCTGATCTAATAGAGAGCGTCATGACGGATACAGGGATTAGTGAACACAAGGTCATTGTAGCGAGGCTCAAAACCATATCAACCAAAACCACTAAAAATAAACGCAAAATATATCTACTTAAAACAGCAGATAAAAATTCGCTTGATGTCTTCCTAAGAGAGAGTCTTCATTCCTTCCAAGGTAATTATGTAAGTGTAGACCAGATATGGCTCAAATTCAAAGGTCTAGTATTGACAGCAATAGACAGATTCATACCGTATAAGTTAATAAGAGACGGGACTGATCCACCATGGTACACAAAACATGTCAGAACACTGTTGCAGAAGCAACGAAAACAGCATGCAAAATTCAGAAGAACGCAAAATCCCGAAGATTGGCTAAGTTTCACGGAAACTCTAAATTTAATGCCGACGTCAGTGCGAGATGCTTTTAATAGTTTCAACAATGAAATATTGTCTCTTAATATGGTAGAAAACCCAAAGAGATTCTGGTAGTATGTAAAGTACAGCAGTAGCAAAAACCAGTCAATACCCTCACTGTGCGATAGAGATGGAAATGTTACCGACGATGGTGCCACTAAAGCGGAGCTACTAAATACAGTTTTCTGTAATTCCTTCACGAAAGAAGACGAAGTAAATATTCCAGAATTCGAAACCAGAACAGCTGTTAGCACGAGTGACATAAAAGTAGATATCTCAGGTGTTGCGAAACAACTCAAATCACTTAAGAAAGGCAAGTCTTCTGGTCCAGATGGTATACCAATCAGGTTCCTCTCAGAGTATACAGTCACAATAGCGCCTTTCTTAACAATCATATACAACCGCTCACTTGACGGAAGGTCTGTTCCTAAAGACTGGAAACTAGCACAGGTCACACCAATATTCAAGAAAGGAAATAGGAGTAACCCATTGAATTATAGACCCATATCACTGACCTCAATTTGCAGTAGGATTTTGGAGCATATACTGTACTCTTACATTATGAATCACCTTGAAGAAAATGACTTATTGATACATAACCAACACGGATTCAGAAAATATCATTCTTGTGCAACACAGCTAGCTCTTTATTCCCATGAAGTAATGACTGCTGTCGACAAGGCATCTCAGATCGATTCCACATTCCTAGATTTCCAGAAGGCTTTTGATACCGTTCCTCACAAGCGACTATTAATCAAATTGCGTGCATATGGAGTATCGTCTCAGTTGTGTGACTGGATTCATGATTTCCTCTGGGAGGTCACAGTTCGTAGTGCCAGACGGTAAATCATCGAGTAGAACAGAAGTGATACCTGCCGTTCCGCAAGGTAGTGTCATAGGCCCTCTGCTGTTCCTGATTTATATAAATGATCCAAGTGATAATCTGAGCAGCCCCCTTAGATTGTCTGCAGATGACGCTGTAATTTACCGTCTATTAGAATCATCAGACGATTAATTCCAATTACAAAATAATCCAGAGAGTATTTCTGTATGGAGCGAAAAGTGGCAATTAACACTACACAAAGAAAAGTGCGAGATCATCCACATGGGTACTAAAAGAAATCCGATAAATTCTGGGTACACGATAAATCGCACAAATCTAAGGGCTGTCAATTCTACTAAATACCTAGGAATTACAATTACGAGCAACTTAAATTGGAAAGACCACGTAGATAATATTGTGGGGAGGCGAAACAAAGACTGCGCTTTGTTGACAGAACACTTAGAAGATGCGACAAACCCACTAAAGTCCGTCCTCTGCTAGAATACTGCTGCATGGTATGGGATTCTTACCAGGTAGGATTGACGGAGGACTTCGAAAAAGTGCAAAGAAGGGCAGCTCGTTTCGTGTTATCGCGCAATAGGTGTGAGAGTGTCACTGATATGATACGCGAGTTGGGGCGGCAGTCACTGAAACAAAGGCGGTTTTCTTTGCGGCGATATCTATTTACGAAATTTCAGTCACCAACTTTCTCTTCCGAATGCGTAAATATTTTGTTGACACCCACCAACATAGGGAGAAATGATCATCATAATAAAATAAGAGAAATTAGAATTCGAACGGAAAGATTTAAGTGTTTCTTTTTCAGCCGGCCGGGGTGGCCTAGCGGTTCTAGGCGCTACAGACTGGAACCGCGCGACCGCTACGGTCGCAGGTTCGAATCCTTCCTCAGGCATGGATGTGTGTGATGTCTTTAGGTTAGTTAGTTTTAAGTGGTTCTAAGTTCTAGGGAACTGATGACCTCAGCCGTTAAGTCCCATAGTGCTCAGAGCCATTTGAACCATTTTGTTCCTTTTTCCCACTCGCCATTCGAGAGTGGAATGGTAGAGGAGTAGTATGAAAATGGTTCGATGAACCCTCTGCCAGGCACTTGAGTGTGAATTCCAGAGTAACCATGTAGATGCAGATGTACTTTCAATCTCAATTTTAGTCCAACTCGTAATATTTCATTTTGTTTCGTTTATTATTTTTTGACGTATGAGTTGAACGGTAAGAGAGAAAGACTGCGTCTCTGCAGTATTCCCTATTTAAACCAAGCACTTATTTCTTTCTATCCCATTGTTCCTTCTGGCTTGTTGAAGATACTGTACATTTTTCGCCTATTTTTTCCTCTAGATCTAATATATTTGACTTACAATTTCAAACATCTTGCACTGTTTTACGCTGTCGACCGCTTCTTCATCCTGCGAAACTAGAATTTAGCTTCCGTTGCCAAGCGCACTGTTAGATCTACCTCTGTGGCGGCTTTAACTGTTCTACAGCCAAACTGACTTCATCTAAAGGTTCTCGAATTTCTTTTCTATTCTTGTGTATATTATCCTTTTTGAACAAGTTGTTAAACTGATTGAGAGATAGATCTCCCATTTATATAGCCTTTCTGTCTTCGGAATAGTATCTCTCTAGTCTACACAATATTGGCATATTATTTATCGCCTGGTTTATAAAACGTTGACTAGCCATATGACCTCGGACACTAAGTAGTGGTTTTGAACCTGCTTTGCGGAAAAATCTGGGAGACCATACGGTGTTAGCTGCCTCGACTGCGTGATTCCTGAGAGTGCTGTACCACTCATGAGTGTCGCGGTATCCCCTCGTCAGACATCTAGTTTCTACGCAAGGAAAAGCGATAAATTACCTTCATTTGTTGACCCACAGTTGGTGCCAGGCACATTCTGTTCAAAGGGGTATGAAATCTTATGGGACTTAACTGCTAAGGTCATCAGTCCCTAAGCTTACACAATACTTAATCTAAATTATCCTAAGGAGAAACACACACACCCATGCCCGAGGGAGGACTCGAACCTCCGTCGGGACCAGCCGCACAGTCCATGACTGCAGCGCCTGAGACCGCTCGGCTAATACTGCGCTGCGCACATTCTGTCTTAACTGTTTCGACCACTGGTGCATCCTTAGTTAGATTACGATGTGATGTTTTATCACTAAGGAATCAGATTAACACATTCCAAACTGGACAAAATAGCGTTTCGCTGTGTTAGAATCTGTAGTGGAGCGATTCTTTCAATGCAAGCCATTGCTCTGATCTTGGAAGCAGTAGTAATTTTCTTTCATGTTTGGCGTGGCAACAGTTCCGGTTAGCATTGCCGCAAGTGAAACACAGAAACAGTACTGCTATATTTCGGCAACGCGCAACGAAACAAGCAAGTAGACTTTGTACATCACAAGCAGAACCTAGGAGACGCCATCCGGGACCTCATCGGTTATAGTTGAAGCCCATATTTGATGAGTTTGATATTAATTTGTGCCCTGCGAATACATACCATTTAAAAACCCCATAATGTTATATATCCCTCGAAAAAGCATTGTTATTGCTGCGATTTATTGTAATAAAATGAGCGGAAACGTCACATTGGTCGTTAAATAATTTGCGTAATTGGTAATTTTCGTACTACAAATTGTATGTTACGAATGGATGCTGTTTTGATTCAATGTACACTGAAGATTCATCAGAAAGGTATTGTTCTTGTTGTGATTTTTTATAATTAAATGTGAGTTAAAGCCTTCAGGAGATCCTAAAGTAAAAGATATGGTTACATATTACACAACTTAATCGCAGTGTAGTGGTTAGTGGCACAGATATAGTGCTGTCTGCAGAGGTGGTATTTTGGATAAACATTTCCCTCTCTTCTGCTCTGCCCGTTTCGCTTGCGGCCAATGGCGTTGACACACCAATAGCAGCAGGAGGAATTTTAACCAATAACTCTTCTCGAGCATAAGTGTGGGAAACATCCCTTGGTCCCAAAGACGTTGGCCCACCAGTGATCGTCGAAAGAGTTATAGCCAATAACGCCTTTCTTCGGCATTAGAGGTAGAATACTTCTGCTCCTATCCAATGACGAAGACCCACTAATGGTAGTCACAAGACTTTTACCCTCAGTAATCCCACTTTTCCAGCACAAGCGCGGGAAAACTCCTCTTTATAAGAGAAGATGACACTGGTCTCTGACAGTGCTTATCTACAGCGGACTCCACAAGATCCTGAAGAAGATGCCAGCTAGCAGGTCGAAACATACATCGTTTGAAGAAATATGACGTGGCCTAACAACTCAGAAGATTATAAGTATAGCAAATTTGTGTCGCACTATTTGTAATGGAACTTTTACAAGTTGGCGTCCTTACTGACTCGACATGGAACTGTCCTTTTGCCTTATAACATACTTATGAATACTACTAACACAAAAATTTTATTAACATACGGAAAGGGAAGAAGTGCTCGGTTTAATAGAGCTAATGAAGGAATGCTGTGTCACCCATTTTCGTAAACAGTGCGGTGTTCGAGCCAGATACCGGCGACAACTGCCACTGGTCTGCATTGGTAACACAAACCTCATTAACCGCTGTATTCTGTGTGTCGCAGGCACTGTCTATCTTGTAGTTGCCTTTAGCGTCCGTCGTCACTTGTAAGGAAGCTTTGCTAACAGCCACCTTGTTCGCTGGCTCAGCAGTGTGAAAAATTTCCCAAAAGACATTTGTCAAGAACATCGACAAAAATTTTTTCTTTCGGTATAAATAAATTGTATTCTGTTTATCAATGATGGTTCCTTACTATATTACTACAAAAGGTACCAATATATTTACGAACTGATAATCTCATTTTCACCACTGAGGAGGCAAACAGCATAGGAGGCAGCAACTACAGCACACTCAGTTTTGGGCAGAGATGTGTAAGCAAGAAACGATCATTTGTGACAAGTGAATCTTAGTTCAGGAATAATACACAATAGACTCCACAGTACACTCACTTGCCACGAGTACAGCAGTCGACTGAGAAGAGCAGCCACTCACATAAGAGGGACTTTACCGAGGGGCGAGAAAAAAGTTGTCTTATTCATGTATTTATAGCTCGGTGTCCATATTTTTTCATCCAATGCATGAATGATTTCACTGACGGTCTATGTTGTGTACTACTTCGTATACAATTGTAAGGATAGGTAGGACACAGAGTAGTGCAGCAGTTGTCATCATAGGAAACCTGGACAGAAGCAGAAATGATTAACGAACAAGTAAATGCAGTAAAACAGAAGCTTTACTTCACAGTAGCCTTCTCTAAGACTCTTTACAAACGAATATGCAGCAATAAAGTTCAGCTAATAAAACAGCAACAAGAGCATCGCTGGGAAATGCTCTTTAACTAATGCATGAGTGATGGTCAGGGCTCCGACTGGGCCGTGTCTCGGTGGCGACTCTAGTGCAACTGGGCTGCGCCTCGTAGTGAATGGGCCATGTGGCTCCCACTGGCTGGCCTGTATCGTGGCGGCAGAGTGTGCTCATGTTACTGAGCTACTGGAGGACTTGCTCAGCGGGTGTGCCCCATTGGGTCCGCCGGATCCCGCACGACCAGTATCAGCATAAGGAAAATTGTGTCGCCTTTACCATCTGTGGGACATCACTGAGTGGTATGATCTATGATACCACAATCTAAGCATACTTTCTCAGGATTTGACAAGTTTCATTTTGTTACTTTATTTTGTGACCCAGTGCCCTTCCTGATGCCACAGTCATGTGTGACGTGAGGG
Source organism: Schistocerca piceifrons (assembly GCF_021461385.2). Classification (NCBI taxonomy): domain Eukaryota; kingdom Metazoa; phylum Arthropoda; class Insecta; order Orthoptera; family Acrididae; genus Schistocerca; species Schistocerca piceifrons. The sequence continues at coordinate 270,003,774 of NC_060142.1, read as the reverse complement.
AAGGAAGAAGTGTGCGCCAAGTATCTGTGAATAATATAAATGAGCTGGTGCGTTTCTGGCGCCACTTTCCATCGATTGTTTTTTGGATCTTTGAATCGACTTCGACGCTTATTTGTCTTCTTCATATCTTTGGCGCCGGTATTTAACGGCAGCGCGTGCGCTCTGCCAGAGGAGGGGTGCGGGTATCCGCGATGTGAGATGGAGTGACGTCAGACTGTGTATGTATGTAGTATGCCGAAAGGCCGAGCGGGCATCACGAAGGAGCATGGCCAGCCGCTACGATGTGTTTAATCGTGCAAGGCAGATCCATTGCTCATGGTGATGCGGTTTGCCTAGAGGTTGGAAGGACAAGTTCCTTCGAGTCTGTTACAGGCTATACAGGCCGAATTAATTGGAGTCGTCGAGTTGGTTCAAACGGCTCTGAGCACTATGGGACTTAACTGCTGAGGTCATCAGTCCCCTAGAACTTAGAACTACTTAACCCTAAGTAACCTAAGAACATCACACACATCCATGCTCGAGGCAGGATTCGAACCTGCGACCATAGCTGTCGCGCGGTTCCAGACTGTAGCGCCTAGAACCGCTCGGCCACTCCGGCCGGCTCGTCGAGTTGCTTCGGTGGGTTGTGTGCATATTAACTGAATATTTCAGTATACTAAAACCATTTGGAACTGTTCTACTTGTTTATCACCCAATTCGGTGTCGTGACTTGATACCTAGACGGCAGTTAAGGAAGTGTAGCTACACTACAAACAGACACGAAGTATGGCTAAATACGTAGCTAGAACTGCAACAAGTAGTGTGTAAATCGGTGTCTGGCGTTCCAAGCCACACCGAGATATTTTTCCCATTCTACCTTGTAATTCGTTATTGTAGTCTGGCTCTTAAATGTGCGCCGAGATAATTGTGTCTTTTTAACTTCTTGGCCATTATTTTATTGGTGGTTTTAAGCAATTGGTTCATTAAATTTTAAGGGCCGTGACTGGCTAAGAAACTCACGGAGGTTAAGTGTGCTTGCATTTAATTGTGACGTATATCATTGAAAGTTATTGATAACCTGTTCTCTAGATAAGATTTTGTATCTAATGCCTTGGAATACTGTCTGCCGCTGATGTGTTTTATGTTGCAGATCATTAGCAGTGGTCCACGCGAGCAAACCGGGAGCCGAGTACCACGGTGGCAGAGTGATAGTTAAGGACTTGCCCCGCTCCACCTCCCCCCCCGGCATATCGGGTTATGTTGTTACTGTTTTGTGATTCCATCCTTCCGGCGAAGAGTTATGGTATCTGAAGTTTAAATTGCAGTGCAGAGTTGAGTACATTTCTATTTCATTTTCTGTCCCGTGGATCTCTTGTATTGGTTAAAGTCCTTTGGTGGCTCGCATGTTTCTGATTCATATGCAGAATTGAGGCGGCCTCATTTTATGGGCTACTTGTCATACTATGTTCTAGTAGATATGGTTTTATGAATATTTTTCATTAATCAACTTGGTTAACCAAACTAAAAAAAAATTGTTTGGTGAAATTAATGCACCCCCTTAGTCGTGGAAGTGATTCTTGTTATTACTAATAAAACTTTTATGAATATTGTTTTATTTAAGGAAAGTTGGCTAGCCAAATGCTGCAAGATCTGTGTTTTGGACTTAATGTATTTTCTTTGCGGTTGGAAGTAATTAGAGTTCTGATAGGAATCGTGTAGACATTAGTTTCATCTAAGCAATGAAATTTATCAGATTTAGTTCACATAGTCACATTCAATTTTTCAGTTTTTATGGGCATTGTTCGAATTAAAGAAATTTGTTTATGTCATTTGTTAAAGTTACGTGGCTTTATAAGGCAATCGCCTCTGTATTATGGTTATGATGGGGATTTGATAAAAGCCTTATGATTGTAATAAAGAAATATGTGGCAACTACAACGGATTACTCCTGTGATTTATGTGTGTCCTTGAGACCCACATCCCAGTAAACTTTGTTCTATATTACTGTATTTCAACTATAAGTATATAGAATTCTCTGACCGGGAATTTGCGATCCAGCCCAGCATTTGTGTAAACGAGTGTGGGAAACTGCCTAAAAACCTCACCCAGGTTGGGCAGTGTACCAGTCCACTGTCATTAACCTGCTGTGTGTAGTCGAGCCTAGCACATCTTCCGGTGTAGCCAACTAGCGCGCTGCATTGTATATTATATGAGCAGGTAGACTGTGTGATCAAAAATATCCGGACGCCCCCGAAAACATACGTTTTCCATATTAGATGCATTGTGCTGCCACCTGCTGCCAAGTACTCCATATCAGTGACATCGGTAGTTATTAGACATCGTGGTATGATGGTGCGGTCGTGTTTTTCAAGCAGGAGGCTTGCACCCCTTGTTGTTTTGCGTGGCACTATCACAGCACAGGCCTACATTGACGTTTTAATCACCTTCTTGCTTCCCACTGTTGAAGAACAATTCGGGGATGGAGACTGCGTCATTCAACACGATCGAGCTCCTGTTCCTAATGCACGGCTCGTGGCGAAGTGGTTGCACGATAATAACATCTCTGTAATGGACTGGCCTGCACCGAGTCCTGACCTGAATCCTATAGAACACCTTTAGGACTACGCTTCTCAGAAAGGGCGAAGCTGTTTGCTAGCTATTTCGTATCCATGAAAGAAGCAGAAGGACTGTGACACCGCTAATAGGAGACAAGGTGTAGGACGTCCATGTCTCATCACAAAAGGTGGAGGTTGGGGGCTTGCGCGTTCTATAAAGCGAGATAGGCGGCATTCTCTGACAACCGAGCACAATGCTGGCGCCGGGACAAGTGTTTTGGAGCTCGGCATTCAGCGCACATTGTTGAACATGCGATTTTGCTTCAGACAACCCCTAAAGTTATCATTTTGACGCAATGTCGTGTAATGACGTGGGATAGAGAAAGCTTATTAGAGCTTAAAAGTGTTTTAAGCTAGTTTGCAGTTTACGATCAGCTAGGAAAAAATGCAGGAAGAGAAACTTCTACTGATGGCAGGTGATTTCTTGAATCAGCACTAAACACTGCCAAGGGGCTCTTAAGAGAGGTGTGGATATCGTGACTCCATTGAGGATACTTGGAGGAGACTCCTGCGACTCAAGAGGGTCAAGAAAACTTGTTTACATTGAGATGACGAATCCTAAAGTCTAGTTTGACTTCCTTTTACCTGACGTTGTGCAGTAACTCGACTTGGCAAGGACTCAACAAGACGATGGAAGTCCCGTACGGGAGTACTGAGGCGTGATGCCTCTACAGCCGTCCATAATTGCAGAAGTGTCACCGGTGCAGCATTTTATGAACGAATGACCTCTCGATTGTGCCCCGTAATTCATGTCGGGCGATCTGGGTGACCAAATCATTCGTTCGAATTGTGCAGAATGTTCTTCAAGCCAATTGAGAACAACTGTAGCCCATGACGTGGTGCATAATTATCCATTGAACTTCCATCCTCGTTTGGGAGCATGACACCCATGAATGGCTGCGAATGGTTTCCATGTAGCGCAACATAACCATTTCCAGTCAATGATCAGTTCAATTTGACCAGAGGAGTCAGTCCATTCCATGTAAAAACAGCCCACATCATTACGGAGCCACCACCAGCTTGCAAAGTACCTTCTTGATAACCTCACTCGATGGGTTCGTGGGGTCAGGGCCACAATCTGAACCCTACCATCAGCTCTTACCAACTGAAATCTGTACTCATCTGACCAGGCTACGATTCTCCAGTCGTCTAGGGTCCAACCGATACGCTCACGAACCCAGGAGAGGTGCTGCAGGCGACGTCGTGCTGTTAGCAAAAGTACTCGGGTCGGTCGTCTGCTGCTGTACCCAAATTTCACCACACTGTCCTAACTAAGTTCGTTATATGTCCCACACTGATTTCTACTTGAATTTCTCGCGTTGTTGCTTGTCTGTTAGCATTAACAACTGTACGAAAATGCTTCTGCTCTCCGTCGTTAAGCGAGCGCCGTCGGCCATTGCGTTGTGCTTGATAGATATGTAATTCCGGAAGTTTGGTATTCTCAGCACGCTCTTGGCACTGTGGATCTCGGGCTATTGAATTCCCTAACCAATTCAGAAATCGAATGTCGCATGTGTCTTGTTCCAACTACCGTTCCGTTTCCAAGGTATGTTAATTCCCGTAAGTGTGGCCACAATCATGTATAAACCTTTTCACACGCATCACCTGAGTCGAGATGATAGCTCCGCAATGCACTGCCCTTTTATGCCTTCCGTACACGATACTGCCGCCATGTGTATAGGTGTATATCGAGCCCATGACTTTCATCGCCTCCGTATATTGTGTCCAGATTAAACTAGTACACTGAATGCTTATTCTGAGTATTAGAGAAAGCAAAGGATCCGACTGTTGGCGAAGTAGAAGTCAATGTCTGTGTCAGTGAGGTGGGAGTTAACAGAAATATCAATCACAGTCAGCGATGGAAATTACAAATATTTGGGAGCAGCACTCCAAATGAGAAAAAAGATATGTATTTGAGTGTACGGGAGGCTGACGTCGAGCGACACGGAGTGTGCGTTACTACGGTCCGACTGAGAACTTTTCTGAATACAATAATGCGGAGTAATTACAGGACGTACATACAGCCTCTTGGGTGGCACAAAATTTTTTGTCAGTTCACCACGGTTTCGATTGCACTAGGACAATCTTCATCAGAATGAAACGTTAGATGGAATACGTGTAATCAGACCATGGTTTAAAACGTCTGAGCAAAAGTGCTCTCGTCAAATAGAAATGAGCACTTTTGTCGAGAATGTTTAAACCGTGGGGTGGTTACATGTATTCCATGTAGATTTTCATTCTGATGAACAATGTAGTAATGCAATTGAAATCGTGGTCAGCTGACAAAAGAATTTGTGCAATGCCATGTCTCCGCAGCATGCTTTCTTCCAGGACTGCTAGTTGTGCAAGTTTTCCAGGAGAGCTTCTGTGAAGTTTGGAAGGTGGGAGACGAGGTACTGGCGGAAGTAAAGCTGTGAGCACGGGTCGTGAATCGTGCTTCGGTAGCTCCGATGGTAGAGCACTTGCCCGCGAAAGGCAACGGTCCCGAGTTCGATCCCCGTCCGGCACACAGTTTTAATCTGCAGAAAGTTTCATATCAGCGAACACTCCACTGCAGAGTGTGTGTTTGATTCTAAGAGGTGTATGTTTGCGACCATCGTCTACTGTGACACGTTACAACATCCTCTGGAAGGAGTATAAATTTAACAATTAATTCTCTGAACTGAAACTCCTAAACGTTCAGCAGGATAACTGTCCGTGTCAAGTGTTGTGACGTAACAAGACTGTTACGCCACACTGAAGTAGCCGAAAGAAAGGCACGCGTACACACACGCCGACGGGCGTGAATTCTGGAACAGGATAACTATTGAATGGTAGCAAGAAAAGTACGTAGCTGCTTTATACTTAACTTTATTAGTTGATGACTACAGCGTTCTTCATGAGACATTTGTACTATAACTCTCTAACTATGTAAGGCTAATGGCGCCTTGCTAGGTCGTAGCCATGGACTTAGCAGAAGGCTATTCTAAATGTCTCTCGGCAAGTGAGAGGAAGGCTTCGTCCGTATTGTCGCTAGCAATGTCGTCGTACAACTGGGGCGAGAGCTCGTCCGTATCTCCAGACCTGCCTTGTGGTGGCGCTAGGTCTGCGATCACACAGTGGCGACACGCGGTTCCGACATGTACTAAATGGACCGCGGCCGATTTAAGCTACCACCTAGCAAGTGTGGTGTCTGGCGGTGACACCACATCAAGAGTCAGTATCGTACCGCAGGGAATTGAGGAGCATGACTTTGATGTCTTGAACACCAAAATCTCCTGATATGAACCCAATGGAGCACATTCGGGTCGCTATCGAGCGTCGTCTGAGCCCTCACAGATCACCGTGAAGTAATTTATGACAATTTCATAATCAGTGCGTAGACATTTGATGCTACATATGCCCGGAAACATACAAAAATCTTCTCGAATTCATGTCAAGCAGAACCACCGCTGCTTTAACGTTAAAAAGGTGGTGCAACGTATTAGCAGCTCGTCAGTCTATATCATCTCCTATCCCATATTTGCCTTAAGTGGCTTTTTGGGAAAACTCGGGAATTATAATTGTGCATCCTGGCAACAGAATTAAACCCCGTTCTATCCACATGCGAGTCCTTTGGGTATTCACTGCGCCGCTTCGATCAGTCACTTTCGTCCGTTTCATTTTGTTCACCATACGACATTACACAGTTTGGTCAAGGGGAGACAGAGACCCAATGAAGCCGAAACACTAATCCAAGAAGAGTATTCGCAGTGCATATTCCCGTCCACTAAAATCCCGTGTGACTACCGAACAAAAGTACCAATAAAGTAAAAATCTTGTAGTGTAGGTACATTTATTTTCTGTTTCATTTGGTATATTGTGTGGCACCGGTGAGTTCTGATTTGTGGGAGGACGAAGAAGAGACGACCGAGCGTGCTCCGTTCCGGACAATACGCTTAACGAAGCTTTGTCTCACTAAAGGGGAATAAACTCGCCGGCGCTGCCGCTGCCTCCGGCAAGAGGGAAGCACTGAAAAGGCAGCCCCGCACGTGTGCTTCTGCAGAGCTCGCTCGCTCGGCTGACGTACTGGTCGGTCTTTTTATTACTCGCAATCAGCAGGTACACCGCGACACAGCCTTGTAACGTAAAATACCACTCAGCCAATTCAGTTCATTCTCAGGCATAGCGTCCCAAGAGGACGCGTTTAGAAAGAAACTGGCCATACGAAATCGAATTTACTTTTCTACAAATATTAAATTTCCGATGTTTTTCCTCTTAATGTGCGACTGAAAGGAGTCACAGAGATTCGTGAGGAAGCAGGCGGCTCTGTCCGATAACACATGGCTGTCTACTCTGATAGGATTTATCAGCTTGCGTCGTTACTGCTTCACCTATGGATCCTTCTTTTTTTTTTCTTCTTTTAGCAAACATGTGTTGGTCTCTCAGGGGACTTGTCCTACCATGCATTTTGAATGTGAAGAGGCGAGTGTGGTGTGAATTACAAATATTTTCGTTGCCCCTGCACTTCTTTGGAAACTGTTACGGAAACTTTTTTTTCGTTTTTGTTCATGTTTTTGGATCATTTGTCTTCTGAGTGGTTCGATACGATCCGACACGACTTTCTTTCCTATGCCGAGCTCTTCTTCTCACAGCAGCACATGAACTACACGTCCTCAGTTATTTGCAATATATATTTCAATCTCTGTCTTCCTGCACAGCTTTTACGCTCTACTATCATGAAAATCGTTCCCCAATGTTTCAACGCTTGTTCAATTACTCTGCCTCTTATTCTTGTCCGTGTTCTCCAAATATTCCTTTTCATACGTGTTGCATCTATTATTAAGCATAATATCAGAGACCTCCTGTCTAGCGCCTTTCTTCATCATTCGCATTATAAATTTTATTTTTCATTGCTCTGTATATTATTCTTGTCAACAACTTGGATGTTAGTTATATTATGCGACAATTATCACACTTATGTGCCCTAGAAAGGCATATTGAGGCTTGTATTCTTCCGAAAATTTGACACTCTTTCTCAAGTCTCATAGAATCAAAACGACTACTTCAATAGTTATCAGCTTGCCATTTCCCCGCATAGTTTTAATAATTCCGAAGGTGCTCTATCTACTCTTTCTGCGTTGCAGGCCTTCCAAAAATCTGTTGGACTCTTACAGTGGATGCCCTATGTTTTCTAAATCGATTCACATTTCTTCTTCTGTCACGTCATCAGCTCTTTCCACATATAGAGTGTCTCTATGAACTCTCTTCATCCATACGCTCTCTCCTGAGTGCTCAGAAGTTGATTTCCTTTTTCACACTTAATACTGACACCTTTGCGTTTAATTTCAACTGTGATTGTTTGCATTTAATTTAACCAGTGATTTTTTTTAATTTTCTGGAAGCTGTATCTATTTTTCCGATGGCCAATAATTTTCCGATGTGTTAACATTTTTCTTGCACTGGAATTTCGCTTTATCTCCGCTGCACATCCATCATTTAATTTCAGAGTGACATTTTGCTGTAGTTCTGTTTGCGTCAACATTCTTTAGCATGAAGGAATTATCGAGATGGGACAGAAATTGGTAGATGTGATATTCGTGTACAAACAAATAAATGATTACAATTTCAGAAAAATTGGATGATTTATTCAAGAGAAAGGAGCTTCAGAAATTGAACAAGTCAGTCCGGCTCTTACGCAAGAAATTGGGTGGGGGAGAGCTGTTCGACGTCCTCCTGAGGTACATCGTACTAAGTGCTGTCCAACTGACGCGTCAGATCGCCAAATTCCCAAGATGGTTGGAGCACTCTGTCCTTAACGCTCCGAACTTCCTGAACTGGAGAGAGATCCAGCAACCTTGCTGGCCAAAGTAGGGTTTAGCAAACACGAAGATAAGCAGTAGAAACTCCCGCCGTATGTGGGTGGGCATTATTTTGCTGAAATATAAACCCAAGATGGCATGCCTTGCAGGTCAACAAAAGGGGGTGCAGAATATCGTTGATGCGCAACTGTGCTTTAAGGGTACCTCGGATGACAGCCAAAGGGGTCCTGATATGAAATGAACTGGCACCCCGTACCATCACTTCTGGTTGTCAGGTCGTATGGTGCCTGATAGGCTGGTATCCCCTACTGTCTGGGGAATTTCCTGGCATGTCTCTGCTAGACATTGGGGTTCAATGCGAAACAGCACCCATCACTGAAGGCAAATCTGTGTACGCCAGTCAAAAAGATACCAGATGGAAAACATGTCAGGAGATACTATGGACATTGGTGGGATACCAGCATGACTTCGTCCGCCATATGCCCCGACAACATATTCCCTGACTGAGAACGTTTGGAGGGGCCCCCAATGAGCTCGGGATTCTGACCCGCCAAATGAACATAATTTGGCAAGACATTCCTTAGGAGGATATCCAACATCTCTATCAATCAATACCAGGATGAATAACTGCTTTCATAGGGTTTAGAACTGGACCAACGCTTTATTCCCCACGATTCGCTTTAAACTTGAGTGTTCTGTCCATCATTAATGAATTGTAGCTGAGTATCCATCTGCTCCTGACTACACCTGACAAACTAATATATGAAACTGGAATCTCATTATGTAACACACCTGGAATCTTCTTGTGTCTTCAAGACTTTTCCAAGTATACTTCCTTAAGATTTTTGGTGTATTTGCTACCACCAGCTGAAATTTAATGTTGCACTTACTTACATTTTCTTCTCTCGCATTACTTCTACTGAAGAAATGTAGATTAAGGTTATTAGAGACACAATCTCGGATGAGATATTATGAGAAAGGATATCAACCCCTTTTTACTCAAAGGAACCATCTCAGTATTTTCCTTATATGGTACAATGTTGGGGGGAGGGGGGGGGGGGGGGAAGGGGCGGAGGATTAAGTTCCAGCGTGTTTCCTCAATGGATAACAGTTCTAAGTGAACTGTCTGTAGCTGTAGTCACTGGCAGAATGATTCAAGAACGAAAATCACGTGTTAGGTACAGCCCCCAGTTATGTCTACTCGGACTTAATCTGTATTTTGAGAGCAATGACGGAAGAAGATAACTATCTCAACAAAGTAATGTGGCATTGTTGGCTGGGAGATTCCAGCGATAGATATGGCATCGGAATGTGTTTCTCTGACGAGCACAGTGGCTGCTTTCCGTGCAGGTACGTGAGAGTTATGTCTTATGTGTATTTGTAGAGTGTGGGTCAGTGTAATGGATGTGTATATAGTGTGGTTGTACATTTCTGTTTTAAGGTGACAGTGGGAAGAGGGAGAGGGTGAAACCTAGTTCCAGCACATAGTCAACCCCCCTTGAATAGCATCAGGTAAGCCGCCAAGCTCAACATCCCCATCTGATGGACATAACCATCAATAATGTCACATGCCTTCATTTCTTGAGACACTGGGAAGAGGTTTGGAATTTAATACCGGACATTGACAGGCAGTCTGGTGATCAAGAGTTTTACGGCATCAACTTTCCTTACCTTGTTGGCCAAATACTGTCATCCAGGAGCAGGATTCGAAATGGCTTACCTTCAAGTCTAACACCACTGCACATATGCGTGATTGTGACCTTGGGTATTGAAGGGGATTGACAATCTTGATAAAGGAGCGCCTTCTCATTGACTATGAAACACCGTGATGTGGTTTACTAATGATACAGGATCAGCGGCCAAAAGTAAACAGAAATTAATAGTAGCTTAGTGAGTGTAATGTGTACTAGATGATGATTATAATATGCATGTAAACACAAAGAAACTAAGTTAATGATATGCTGGATGCAAATACTTAACCTGGGCAACAGTCTGGAAGAGCTGGACAAATTTTGATGTATTGGAAGTAGAGCAGATAAATTAGATATATGTGAGGAGGACATAGTAACATGGATTTTGCCCAAAACACAAAAAAAAAACTACAGATATATATAAAAAAACATAAAACTTGAGTCTAGAAAATGCTGAAAATCTTCGTTTGAAGAAACTTGAACATTGGAGAAAACAGAAAAAAATTATCAGCGTTCAAAATTAATTACTGCATTATAGTGTTGAAAATCAGATTGAGTGATCGAGTTAGTAACGAATGTGAACCAGTAAGAATAAACAGAACGTAACGAATCGAATAGAAAGAATAGTTGAACAAATGTTTTATCATCAGTCGTTGCTATAAACAGTAGCTGAGGGGACGGGGAAGAAAAGTATCTCAGACCCAGATATAGGCATGCGCTGTTGATAATGTTGGATGTGGCAGATACGTTGAGATGAAGCGGCAGGGTTGGAGAACTGCATCAAACTGGCTTAAGAAGTTATATATTAGTTTGTCAGTAGGTAAAAACTTCCATAATATTCTTTCCAAATGTAGATTATGTGTACACGAAAGTTCTGTTTTCGTGAGAGAAAACCGTAACTGAAGTGTGCCAAAGTCTTTATTCATTTCTTCTTCTTCTTCCGTGTCCGGATGCACCATTTATATCTTCCCTTCCCAGTAATTAGCAACGTAGATTGCTTTGTCATTGACTTTCAAAATATCATCTTTAGTGCATGTCATAGACATGTCTGGGCAGATCAGTAGGTGGTCCAAGTCCTGTATTGCTCCGCATTCACACCTATCGCTATCACTGTAACCCCATTTAAATAGGTTTGATTTGCACCCAGTTACTCCAGTGCGCAGCCGGTTTAATGACCTCCAAGTTGTAAAAGGTAGTTGAAATCCTGCAGATCCCTCCTCAAGTAGTTCCATTGTGGAGTGTGGCACCATTTCTTCCCAGAGAGATAGCCGCCTTGCGACGGGCTTGGTGGCGAGCTCTTCAGTAGTTTCAATGAAACTCCTGCGGGATTTCAGCCGGACACGTTGTTTTCGGTGCATATACATCGGGTGTCGAGGATCATTCTTTTGTTTTGATCTTTCGATCTCGGCGGCTACTTGTCCGCGGATAGTGGGTGGTGCTATGCCTATGATGGGGTAAATGATGTCTGTGGGAGTTGGTTTGAGGCATCCTGTGGCAATACGTACAGTTTCGTTTACTGCGACGTCAACTTGCTTAGCGTGGGCAGAGTTCCTCCAAACTGGCGCCGCATATTCCGCAGCTGAGATACTCAGCACCAGACCTGTGGTGCGCAAAACATGTGGTTGAGCTCCCCATGATGAACCTGTTAGCTTCCGCAGTATGTTGTTCCTGGCACAGACCTTTTTTTTAGTGTTGTGACAGTGCTGCTTAAAAGTAAGTGCTCTGTCCAATGTTATTCCCAGGTATTTTGGGCTGTTTGTATGTTTCAGCTCTTCCCCTTGCCACATGACTCGGAGTTTCCGTTTGGCTTGTTTGCTCCTAAGATGGAAGGCGGATACTTGTGATTTACTGGGGTTTGGTTTGAGATTATTGCCGTCGTAATAGGTAGCAAGTTCTGTTAAGGCTCCTGTGAGATTCTCCTCCACTTGTTCAAAGGTTTTATCCTGTGTGGCCACTGCTGCATCATCAGCATATATGAACATTCGTGTCTGGTGGCTGATGGGAAGATCATTGGTATAGATGTTAAATAATATTGGAGCCAAAACACTGCCCTGTGCAAGTCCATTTTTCTGTGTCCTCCATCGGCTGTTTTTAGATTGTAAGGTTACATAGTAGCGTCTGTTCTGTAGCATACATTGCACGAACATAGAAAGGGTGTAGTCCTTAGTGACATTATACACTTTCTGGGTAAGCAACTTATGGTTAACTGTGTCATATGCAGCACTGAGATCCAGGAATGCGACCCCAATTACTTCTCCTCTCTGATAGCCGTCTTCGATGTACTGTGTGAGATTCAGGATTTGGCCACAGCATGATTTTCCTGGTCGGAATCCAGCTTGTTCGTTAATGAGGACTTTGTCCACATAATCAGCTATGCGTTTGAGGATCATTCGCTCCAGCACTTTAAATAAATGACAAAGCAGTGAGACAGGTCGGAAATTTTTAGCTTCAGCTGGGTCTTTCCCCGGTTTTAGTAACGCAATAACCCGGGCTTTCCTCCACAGTTTAGGAATTTGCATTGTTGTAATACAGTTATTCATTAGCTCTAGGATCCATGCTTGTACTCCCGGTCCAAAATGTTTAATTTGCTCAGATCTCAGATCGTCGAGGCCAGCGGCCTTATTGTTTTTCAAATCTTTGATGGCATCTTGTAGCTCCTGAATGGAGAACGGGTGAGCTAGGAAGCTAATCTCCTCGTTCAATTTTCTTTTAATTTTGCCATTCCTGATCTTCCTTTTAGTTTTTCCGTTCATGAGTAGTTGGTGAGCTATCTGATCAGGTGTAACTTCACTGTAATTTGGTTGTGGTTCTGTTGGGTCGTTGTTGAGACTTTTGACCAGTTTCCATGCCTTCCTACTGCTGTGCTTCATGTCCGTCTCTTGTAGGAGGTTGCACCACTTTTCCTTTCTCGCTTCGGAGATACCAGACATCAGTGCTTCACCTGCCTGGATCGTTTCCTCTGAGAAGGGGTCCTTATTGTACAGTTCTTCATACTTTTTCAGAGCTTCCTTGCTGCTATCATTGAGTCCAGCGATATACTGGGTGCGGCACCCTCTAGGTATGCGCCGACGAGAGATTTTCTTGACAAGGTCTATAAAAGTTTCATATGTTTGTATCTCTGGATTAATTTCCAGGATCTCCTTATCAAGGTCCTCTGTGAAAAGTTCCCAATGAGCTTTTTTGAAATTGAAGCGTCTCTTGAAGGGCATTACATCTGATTTGATTACTGCAGTAATGCAGCAAGTTATTGCTCTGTGTTGCGATCTTGGAATTGGGTCCTCGATTTGCTTTACAGTTTGCAGGGATACCTTTTCGGAGACAAAGATGTTATCTGGATTATATCCTCGTTTCCATCTTCCGCTGTTAAATGATGCAGGCAACTTTGGGTCATGTATCAATTTCAGTTTAGTCTGGTCTGCCCAGGCCTCCAGCATTTCGCCATCGTCATTTGTCTCTTTATAACCCCACGCGAGACCGTGACAGTTAAAATCTCCTAGTACAACTTTCATGTTTTTTGAATGGAAATTTCCAGGCTCCGTAAATTTGAACCTCGCACCGGGTGGTTTGTACACGGATGTTACAGTACATGAATGTAGCTCAATAGTTAAGATTTCTATGTTTTCTTCGCAGGTCAGAGCACAGGAGCGTACGTCTAAGTTCGGTTTCACAAATATAGCACTTCCGTACCTTTCGTGTGGTCTCTCAAGAACTAATTTCATGCCCTGTATTTTTGGTCTATGGCTAGTTGGTGCTCTGTGTGTTTCTTGTAACACTAAAACATCACAGTTGTTTCGTTTGCGTATGTCAGATAATAAAATTTCTTTATTTACAGATAAGCCTTCAATATTGCAGGAAGTTGTCACTAGTGATGGTCTTGATAAAGGCCTTTTTTTGAGTCTCTTCGGAGAGTTGTTTTGTCATCTTTGGTTTTGGTTCATTAACACTGTGTACCAGGTACTGGGCTGACATCATAATATTTCTTACTTCTTCTGTAGCTGGTAACAGGTGGGGGTGAGTTACAGGCTGGCAACAGTTGTTCCATCTTTCGTCAAAGCAATTCACTCATATAACATACGTTTTCAGGAAGAAAAATGATGCTCTTAAACTTGGTGACGTGATGTTTTGGCTCTTAAAATATCTAAGGAGGCTGCCATTTCGGGCTCCAGGATACATTTTCCAGATTGCGAAATTAGATGCCCATAGGACTGGAGAGAAATTAATATGAGAATGGATATGTGGTGAGTACTGTGCATGATCCTAACTCTAGGGAGAGGATATAATTGAATTTACACTTGGAAAGTGTAACATATCCGTCGTTTTCCACCTCCATCGTTACAAGAAGATTAAATAATATTTCATAGTCATATTAAAATGAACATTTCAGAGTAAAGATTCAGTGAACAATGGATCATAGCAAATTAATATCTCCGGCCCAAGTCTCTCCTTTATGCAGAAGGAGACAACGAACACGAACACGAACTTTACTCCTTACTCACCATGTGTACCGATCAGACGAAAATCTAGATCGCGGATGCCACTGTAACACAATACTGGGAGAAAAGAACCATATAATTATGAGAGGACCTACATAAGTGAATACAAAGATGATCAAATACTGAAATATAACGGAATGAAAATAACACGTGGATGAGCGCAAAATAGTTTAATACATATTTCAAGACTGTATTCACAGAAAAACTTCTCAGCCTCTGTATCACCTTCTGCTATTGAAATTGTATGGTCAATGTCACAAAAAGATAAAATCTTTAAAGAAAGAAAAGACAAATGTAAAACGGAAACGAAGTAAGAACATGAACTAAGGCGTATTATCAAGGGGTAGGTTGGAGTTGTCACTTGTAGTGGAAGATGTGTTGTTGTGGTATTCACTTCAAAGACTGTTTTGCTGTAGCTGACAGCAAACCTCTTCATCTCTGCATAACTTCTGCAACTTACATCCGTTTGAACCTGGAAGACGTAGCGTGGGTTGATGCATAAGTTCGTAGCATTTTTCCATCAGTTTAAATAAGCATAATAGATACGCACAACAGTGACTTTAGTCATCGATAATATACATTCTTCAATATTTGCAGCAGTCTGCCAACTCTGGGGAAACTTTGCGATTCTGTGACGGTATAAATCTTGTGATTTTGAAGCGAAGAATTCGTGCAGCCCTTTCGGAGCGCATGTTCATCCAGAAAGGAAGTTCTTCGAAAGATGTTCGATAGAGAGAAGGTGAAAATCTGATGGTGCAAGGTGAATAAGATGGACGCGAAGTGACTTTCCAACTCAACAGCCCTACAATGTTTTTTGTCAGTCTAGCAGCATGTGGGCGGGCGTTATGGTGAAGTGGCATCACAACATGCAGTTTTTTCGGTCCTTGTTTTTCAAATGGTTTTCTTTCCTGCCCCCCCCCCCCTCCCCCCCGCGCACCACAGAAAGGATCTAGAGAACTTTATTGGATCATTTTCACTTATTTATAAGTATACATATATATACATGTTTCCAATTTATTTATTTGGCTATATATATATTTAACGGGATCCTACTACCACCACCAGAAGGTTCCGAGTCATCTTCGAGAAATGAATGTGAGGGGGACTCCCTCTAGACCGTTTGCTCTGAGAATCAATCGTGTGCCGTGAATCATTTTAAGTGTGCCTTCTAGTACTCGGAACTCCCCAATGGGCAGGAGGATCCTCGAATAACGCGCCTAAATAGTTTGATAGTTGTGTGCAGTACAATGCATGGAACACCTCATGGGTCGTTGTCAGCTGGACCCAAAAGTCCAGAGCGTTTTCGGGAACGGCTTGCAAAATGTAATACAGCCATGCCCTTCAGCCAGTTGACGGCGTTCGTTCTTGTAGTGGAAAAGTAAGTGGTACGTGGGTGTAGCAGTTCGTCCGGCGTGACAGACTCTGTCTGTCGTCGCAACAGGAGCGCCAGCATACGTTGTACAAGATCCCAGCATCTGCCTGTCACAGTACATGTCAGGCGGTGCGCATCCGAATCGACTACGGCACAGTGCGGACACAAAGGGTCGTCGGTGAGATGAACGGAATGGAGGCGCTGACGTGTGGCTAACTTGCCGTTCACCACCATATACCACAGGGAACGAGCATACGTGGGCAGATATGGGGTGTGGACTGCACGCCACACTCTGGTCAAGCAGATGGTTGGATGTTGTTGTTCGAAGTTGTTACGGGGTTGTCGTGCCTGATAGATGTGGTAGTAATCTCTCGTGCTCGACGTCCTCGTCGCCGGTAGATCATCGGTCGTGTAACTCAGTTCGACCAGAAAATCGCGGATGTGGGCAAGAGACGGAGCTATGTGGCCCACGGCGACCGGTGGACGAAGATCTCGCAGCGCGACGATCTGTAGCAGTGTCCCCGTCAAACAATTGTTGGTCGCGGTCCATGCGATCCGTATCGTCTGTAGGTACAATGCCCGCGCGCGATTGTGGACGTGAGTCCAGACCCCGTGCCAGTGGGGCCTCGTTAAAGTAGTGTAGTAAACTTTGAATATATGACCTGCAATCACAAATTGCCCGTATGCCGGCTGGAAAGTGCGGGCCATGGCGGCTGTCGAACCTGCGACCGTAGCAGCAGCGCGGTTCCGGACTGAAGCACCTTGTTTCTGCACTGCGTTTGCAAGACCTCTCAGTTGTTGAGAATAAATGTCAGCAGTGATGGTTACAACTCGGGGAAGCAATTCGTATTATCCCACACCGTCGCTGTTCCACTAGATGCATAACATTATCTTTGCTGATGAGCTCGGGTGTTAGTACAGGAAGATGCTGCTTCGTTTGGGTACAACCATTAATTTTTTTCCTTGTGTTAGCATAAAGATACCATTTCTCGTCAAAAGTAATGATAGAGGATAGGTCTGGTCGGTGTTGCTCACGAGCCAATTGATGACGAGCAAGCAGAGGTGCACATAGGACAACTCACAGATTTTTTGTGATTTTGGGGTGGAGCATGCGGTAGCCATACACACATTGTTTGAACCTTCCCCATGGCACACATATGTGTCACGATAGTGGAACAATCCCATTTTATCACATTTGACACTTCTGGACTGCACTGACATGAATCATTGTGAATTAATACGTGTGGATTAATACCCCGAAGGTCTTCCTAAACATGAAGAGGCACTAATATCAAAACGATCATTTCAATAGCGAGAAAACCGTTTTCTTGCTGTGTTCTGTCCAATGGCGTTTCATCCATACACAACGCAAATGTTTCTGGCTCCCTCTACTGCTGTCACCTCTCTACTGAACCCAAACAGATGAACATGTCGGAAATGTTCTCATTTCTCAACTCGGCACTAGAACTTCTAGCGTCCACAGCTCCACTCACTACCTCCAAATGACAAAATGACAATATGTAAACCAAAGCAGCAATAGTGAACTATAAATAAGAAATGAAAATCGACAAAAAAATCCATAGCAACCGGAATACCAACGTGCAAAACAAAAATTCATAGGAGAGGTGGAACTGTGAAACAATTTCATCATCTGGGAGAAAAAACTGGTTGAAATTAGCTTTGGAAACGGCATAATGGATCTCGAGAAGGAAGGTGGTGCATGAGGTGCGATAGAAGCTCAGGATTCTCAAAAATGTGGACGTAATGTTGAGATTTGATATTGTGAGAGAAAAAGGACTGATAAAGGTATTTCAGGTGTTCGAAGAGTTTTGGGAACTTTACAGCGGTGTCAGGTTATGGGTGGGGGAGTGTGAAATAATGCAGACAGCAGGACAGAATGAATGTATGATTTGGAAGTATAATGAACCCAAATTACGGTGATCTTTGATCATTAATAGATTACAATTATAAGACTGTATGCTCGGAAGAAGACTGTCTTTTAGCAATGTGCAGGAACATGATACATAAATTTCATTGTTTTACCACGTCTGGACGGGAAGTAAAAGAAAATGTGACGGAAATGCCAATAAGTATTTTCATAGTGTTCGAAAAGCCTGGAATTTTAAATCATCCATAAGAAGAAGTATGGAGCCACAAATACATTCAAGAAATAAGATCAGTATTAAAATATTTGCTCATTACATCCAATCCATTTTATAACTTTTTAAACATTGCTGTATGACTATCTGACGAAATGCAATTAATTATCATAACATTAGTTACAACGAATATTAAATGAACGCAGAGAGCAGTAGTGTTAGAGAAGAAAAGGTGAAACTTCGGAGAGCAGAGATTCATGGAAAGCTTGTGTATATGAGGATGGTGTGCATTAGGGCCTGTAAGTAAGAATGGCGAAGGGATGCCAAGTGTTTAGCAAGAAATGCTTACTGTATCGTCTTGTACAGAATACGAGTACAAGAGGTAAATGAATACGAAAAACTAGATAGTGTATGGTACAAGGATATGGAGAGAGTAGTAAAGCAATAGAAGCTGGAGATCCACACAGCGTCTGCATAGGCGGGGGTCGACTGGACGGAGGTCTTCTAGGTAAACATAACATTCGAGGGATTTAAGCCCCATGTTAGGATGAGTAGTCGATCTTAGGTTTTCTTTTGTATGGGTAGCAGATGGTGGTTCCTAGTTATCTTTTGATCAAGTATTCGTCTAAAGCAATTTAGGAAGTTACTAGTTGCCACCTCTACAGCTCATATTAGCAATGAAAAGTCTGTATAAAAATATGAGTAGTTTTAGACAGAACCGATACAAATAAATAAACGAATGAGACAAGGCTACCCCTACATTATTCAATATTTACCCTGATAACGCAGTTCGCAAATGGGGTTATAATATAAATACTGGGGCACAATTGAACAATTTGGTAAAGCTAAAATCACCCTTGTATGCTGATCACCTCACATTGACCTCTTCAAGAGAAGAAGCGTTACATCTACATCTACGTGATTACTATGCTATTCACAATAAAGTACCTCGCAGAGGGTTCAATGAACTACCTTCAAACTGTCACTCTACCGTTCCTCTCTCGAAAGGCGCGCTGGAGAAACGAGCACTTAAATTTTTCTGCGCGAGCCCTGATTTCTCTTATTTTTTTGCGATGATCATTTCTCCCTATGTAGGTGAGTGCCAACAGAATGGTTTCGCAGTCGGAGGAGAAAACTGGTGATTGAAATTTCATGAGAAGATCACGTTGCAATGAAATACGCCTTTGTTTTAATGATTTCCACTCCAATTGACGTATCATGCCTATGGCACTATCTCCCCCATTTTACCATAATACAAAACGAGCTGCCCTTCTTTGAACTTTTTCGATGTCATCCGTCAGTCCCGCCTGAAGCGGATCCCACACCGCAGAGCAGTACTCCAGGATAGGGCGGACAAGCGTGGTGTAGACCAGTTGCACCTTCTAAATTTTCTGCCAATGAATCGCGGTCTTTGGTTTGCTCTACCCACAACATTATCTACGTGATCGTTCCAATTCAAGTTAATTTTAATTGTAATGCGTAAGGACGAGGGTTGGAACTTTAGAAGTGGCAACTATTTATTTACGGATACGTGTTCCAAAGTTTTACTGAGCTTCGGAGTAGTCACCAGCATTGTGTATAACCCGTTGCCAGCGATGTGGAAGTCGTAGAATACTCTTAGCAGTGCCAGTCGACAGATAGAACGGCGCGGTCTATTGCCCGACGAATTTGTAGCAGTTCTGAAGCGAATGCCGTGAAGTGTTTCCTTCAGTTTAGAAATCGAATTGAACTTACGAGGGCATAAGACAGGAGAGTACACTACGTGATATAGCACTTAGCAGCCCCATCAGTCAAACAAATCAGGTACTGGCAGAAGTAAGGCTGTGAGGACGTGGCGTAAGTCGTGCTTGGGTAGCTCTGTTGGTAGAGCACTTGCCCGCGAAAGGCAAAGGTCCCGAGTTCGAGTCTCGGTCCGGCATACAGTTTTAATCCACCAGGAAGTTTCATATCAGCGCACACTCCGCTGCAGAGTGAAAATTTCATTCTGGAAAATCCCCCAGGCTGTGGCTAAGCCATGTCTCCGCAATACCCTTTCTTTCAGGAGTGCTAGTTCTGCAGGGTCCGCAGGAGAGCTTCTGTAAAGTTTGGATGGTAGGAGACGAAGTACTGGCAGAAGTAAAGCTGTGAGGACGGGGCCTGAGTCGTGTTTGGGTAGCTCAATTGGTAGAACACTTGCTCGCGAAAGGCAAAGGTCCCGAGTTAGAGTCTCGGTCCGGCACACAGTTTTAATCTGCCAGGAAGTTTCATATCAGCGCACTCTCCGCTGCAGTAGTAGAAGATACGTGAACTGGGCGGTTGTGTACGATAATACTGTGTATGCGATGGTTGCGGAGTATTTATATGGGAAGCTCGGGTGATTTATTGTATTGCCTGGGGTTTTGCGGGATTGATTCAGACGAACAAGTGGCTACGCCAGAATCAGAAATAATTAAGATGGTGTTGGAGAGATAGTTAAACGAATAATGCGAGAGATTTAATCACTGTAATTCACTGTCGTAGGATTTATAATCGTACGGATGAAAACGCGTATGAACTTCCATTAGATGTTGTTAATGAGGTGCGTTATCTGAAGGAATTATAAAGCAGTGCAAAAATTCTTTGTATATATATTGTGTTGATGCGTCTACATGACTTGGGTAGAGAAGCGTAATGTAAATGCTGTGTATAAAATTCTGCAACAGTATTCGGAGTTAGTTCACCCTCTCGCCGGCAGGCAGCGCTGAGAGCGGGCCCGGCGGTCGCGGCAACTTGCACTCCCGACACGGAATTTCCATCAGAGTGCCCGCAAAACCTGCCGCCGCGAGCTGCAGTCAAACGCCTTCTGCTGTTCCCTAGCACTGAGAGACCTGCCAACAGACATACAGCACACACGGCGCTAGCACGAGCGAAGAGCGTGCGTGCATATGTGAAACATTTTTGGTTGTACGTTCGATAAAACATGGCAAGTGGCCAAAAGTGACGTGAAGCCTCAGGACGGGATTTAAGTAGCGAGTAGCTCCTCTGCAAGCCCTAAGAAATTGTAGAAAGTACAGGTATGCGCACTTACGAAGAAATCGCGCCGGATCTCTCCACACAGTGCTGTCTTCAGACGGCCGGTGTGGCCGAGCGGTTCTAGGCGCTTCAGTCCGGAACCGCCCTGCTGCTACGGTCGCAGGTTCGAATCTTGCCTCGGGCATAGACGTGTGTGATGTCCTCAGGTTAGTTAGGTTTAAGTAGTTCTAAGTTCAAGGGGACTGATGACCTAAGATGTTAAGTCCCATAGTGCTCAGAGCCATTGGAACCATTTTTTTGCTACCTTCAACTTTTATTGTGCACTTAATTCACAGAGCGTACATGGGTATCCTCAACATCCCATGAGTCCTCAAATGGGTTAAGTTAGTGTGACGGTCGTGTTTGCTAAATCATCTACGTGTAACCAAAGAACAGAGACATCCACATTTTCCTGCTGGAACACGACATTTCCTACAGAGCACACAGTTGTCATAATGGGGTGTAGATGCCCGCAAGAAAGTCCACAAAAAGTGGACAGTTACTAGTCCTGTAGCCACGCAATTGGGCCTAATCGGGCCCTGTGTAAACTCAGCGCAGACCGTAACTGAGCCACTTACTGCCTGGTCATACCCTTGTTGAAACGCAGGACCTAACATTTCGACGAGAGAATCCCCATTTCATCGCTGCCATGTCCCATCGCTTGTGCGAACACGTTCAAACTCACTTAAATCTTGATAATCTCCCACTGCAACAGCAGTAACCGATCTAACAAAGCGCCAGACACCTGCCGTCTTTTACAGGCGTTGCCGACCGCAGCGCCGTATTCTCCCTGTTTACATATCTCTGTATCTGAATACGCATACCTATACCAGTTTCTTTGGCGCTTCTGTGTACTTTTAAGGAAAAATGGCACGTAGAAATGACATTTTACTAACGGAAGAAGCTCTACGGGAAACACTGTTAGAGTAAGTCAGTCGTCGAAGTGACGTAAGTGACTTTCCTGCTGCTCTTGCAGCAATTTGGACGATGCCAAAACTGATCAGTTGGTCGAATCTTCAGACAGCGACGAGGAAAATGTAATAGTCCATGGTAAGAATGGTCATTGTTGTAACACAGCTTCCCCTAATAGATGGGGCAGATCAGGCGCCGATAACACTGTAACTCATATTCGAAGAGTAAGGAAATAATGAGTAATTGTGTTTACGAATAATTGAGAACATATCAAACAGCTGAGTAATATTTGCATTTCATTAAATGAACGGCATGTTCATGTAATTAAATAGCAAATAAAAATTTTTTGATCCAGGTCACTCTTACGTTTCTTCATTGGTAAACACGCAGGACAGTATTTTCTTTTTCTCGAATTTTTGATGTACTAGTACTAATATTTATTGAAAAATGCATGTCATAGGTGAAATAAAATACATTTAGTGTACGGGAGTCCAATTACAATAAAGCAGTCTGTAGTCAGGTAATTCCTCGAGCAAATAATTGAGAGCCTCTTTGCCCCTGGTATACAGTTCATGTGAAAGTTTCAGATTCAATATTTAAATAAGTCTCAGCTTATTATTTAATGGGCATTAAAATGAAATCACAGTGTAGTTCCGGAGCAAGCCTCTTGGCTGTGTTCGATAGTATATGCATAACAAGAGCTATTTACCAGAAAATAAGTTTGCACTATATCTGCATTTAAAATACATCAACGAAACACAGACACATTCTCACTCTCTCTCTCTCTCTCTCTCTCTCTCTCTCTCTCTCTCTCTCTTTCACACAAACACAAGCACGCACACATACGAACACACACACACACACACACACACATATATATATATATATATATATATATATATATATATATATATATACACAATTAAAAAAGTTTGGCCGACCGGAGTGGCCGAGCGGTTCTAGGCGCTACAGTCTGGAACCGCGCGGCCGCTACGGACGCAGGTTCGAATCCTGCCTCGGGCATGGATGTGTGTGATGTCCTTAGGTTAGTTGGGTTTAAGTAGTTCTAAGTTCTAGGGGACTGATGGCCTCAGAAGTTAAGTCCCATAGCGCTCAGTGCCATTTTTTTATAAAGTTTCCTCGGCGTGAATTGCGTAAAATGGTGCCCTGTTCCGAAAAATGATACCAATAATTTTTTCACTCCTTAGTACAAAAAAAGTTTTTGTATTTTATAGTCAAGAGCGTCTGCAAATTTCACTGTTAAGTATACAGCATCCGCTATGGAATGTGAGAACGAGTGTAACACAAATAATTAAAAATCAAAATTGGCAAGTGGAATGCAGTTAAGTCATAACAACTATATAGTTGCTGAAGAAGAGTTTCACTTCCATTACAGTTCCATAAAGCTTCAAAATTGCGAAGTAAAATCAACTGCTGCTTCACGCAGATCAATACTAAGTTTAAGAGCAGAAAAAAATTGTTATCTGAAATACTGGACAAACACACAAACAAATAAGCAGTCTGAATTAATTGAAGAATTTAATATTATGTGTCTACTCTTGATATAAGACGCAATGCATCCTCAAATTAAATATTTCCACATCTATAAGTGTTTTAATGGCGTCTACATATGCAAAGGGTGTTGACATTCATAAGCAATGCTTTGTCGTAGGAGATAAAGGCAGCATCTAGTGTCGGGCACTTTACACTGAGGTGAAAAAAGTTATGAGGTACTTCCTAAAATCGTGTCGGACCTCCTTCGGTTCGATGTTGTGCAGCAACTCGACGTGGCAAGTATTAACAAGTCGTGGGAAGTCCACAGCAGAAATATTGGGCCATGCTGCCTCTATAGCCGTCCCTGTTGGTTAAATTGTGGCCGGTGCAGAAGTTTGAGCACGAATGACCTCTGAATCATGTCCAATAAATGTTCGATATGATTTATGTCGGGCGACCTTGGTGACCAAACCATTTTCCACGTTATTCAAATCAATCGCGAACAATTATAGCCCAGTAACATGACGCATTGTCATCCGAAAAAATTCCATCGTTGTTTGGGAACACGAGGCCCATGGGAAGGCTGCGAATGGTCTCCAAGTAGCCGAACATAGCCTTCTGCAGTCAATGATCAGTTCAGTTTGATCCAGTCATTTCGATGAAAACACAGCCCACACCACTACGGGGTGATCAGTGCCTTGTTGACAACTTTGGTCCATGGTTTCGTGGGGTCTATGCCACATTTGAGCCCTACCATCAGCTCTCACAACTGAAATCGGGACTTGTCTGACCAGGATACGGTTTTCCTGTCGTAGGGTCCAACCGATATGGTCGCGAACCCAGGAGAGGTGCTGGATGCGATATCATTCTGTTAACAATGGCACTCGTGTCGGTCACCCATTAACAGCAAATTTCGTCGCGCTGTCCTAACGGATACGTTCTTCGTATTTTCCTCATTGATTGTAGCGGTTATTCCACGCAGTGCTGCTTGTGTGTTAGCACTGGCAACTCTACGCAATCGCCACTCTTCTAGGTCTTTAAGTAAAGGCTGCCAGCCACTGCGTTGTCCGTGGTGAGAGCTAATGCCGGAAACTTGGTATTCTCAGCACAATCTTGACACTGTTTATCTCGTAATATTGAATCCCCTAACGATTTCCGAAACGTAATGTCCCACGCGTCTAGCTCCAACTAAAATTCCGCGTTAAAAGTTAGTTAATTCCAGTCGTGAAGCATTCATCACGTCGGAAGGTTTTTTACGTGACTTAACCGAGTACAAACATTTCCACCAAAGCACTGCACTTTAATACCTTGTTTACGCGATACTGCTACGATATTGTACATGTGAATATTGCTATACGGAAAGTTTTTTCTCCTCAGTGTAGGCTGGAAATTACATCAGTGGTAGTGCTCATGTATGTGGTCGTCTACTAATCTACAACATATTTAAGTAAAGCCAGTAAGTGACCTAACTTATACAGACAAATTAGATGGGCTTTTCTTCAGCTATGGAAAGTTGGGTTAGTCCACAATCGTGTTTTAGGCATCAGTTTGGCAGATACGTTAGTGAAAAATAACATTGTGATACTTGATGGCCGGTCGGTGTGGCCGAGTGGTTCTAGGCACTTCAGTCTGGAACCGCGAGACCGCTACGGTCGCAGGTTCGAATCCTGACTCGGGCATGGATGTGTGTGATGTCCTTAGATTAGTTAGGTTTAACTAGTTCTAAGCTCTAGGGAACTGGCGACCTCAGATGTTAAATCCCACAGTGCTCAGAACCATTTGAACCATTTTTTTATACTTGATGCAAACGTTGCAGTTTTCACATTACTAACGTATTTTTCAGAAATTTTCGCATTTAGTTAACATACTGACATTTGTCAATCTCCATAAATGTGGAAAATAAGTATTTTGAGGCTGTTTGTGCTTTACACCAGGCATGGTATGCGTATCGAACTATGAACACTGCCGTCTGATGGTAGGAAAAGCAACGAGAAAATAAAGCAATATTTGGTTTTATACACACATCAAAAAAGTTTTGCATCACCTCGGTTCCCAGAACTCCTGAAGATAGACGTTGACTGTGGATATTGTATCACAAACACAGTACCTTTGACTGTTCAGAGATGTCACTAAACCTGCCCAAAGATAAATACAACCATGCATGAGCAACGCCAATTAGACAGATGTGGTCCGACAGCCGATCAGTTCCAGTCAGCCCACCAGGATGGATGTACACAGCTCATTTGTCTGTAGTTCAGCCATGCCTAGAAGGTCAATATCGCGGTTCGATCGCGTCCGCATTGTTACTTTGTGCCAGGAAGGGGTCCCAACAAGGGAAGGGTCAAGGCGTCGAGGAGTGAACCAAAGCGATGTTGTTCGGACATGGGGGAGTGACAGAGAGACAGGAACTGTCGATGAAATGCCTCGCACAGGCCACCCAAGGCCTACTACTGCAGTGGATGACCGCTATCTACGGATTATGTCTCGAAGAACCCTGACAGCAACACCACCATGTTGAGTAAAGCTTTTCGTGCAGCCACAGGACGTCATGTTACGACTCAAACGGTGAGCAATGTGCTACATGATGCGCAGCTTCACTCCCGACGTCCATGGCGAGCTCCATATTTGGAACCACGGCAGCATGCGGTGCGGTACAGAAGGGGCCAACAACATGCCGAATGGACCGCTCAGGATTGGCATCACGTTCTCTTCACCGATGAGTGTCGCATATGCCTTCAACCAGACAATCGTCGGAGACGTCTTTGGAGGCAATCCGGCCAGGATGAACGTCTTAGACACATTGTCCAGAGGGTGCAGCAAGGTGGAGGTTCCCCGCTGATTTGGGATGGCATTACGTGAGGCCGACGTACGCCGTTGGTGGTCATGGAAGGCGCCGTAACGCTGTACG
Organism: Schistocerca piceifrons; assembly: GCF_021461385.2. Lineage (NCBI taxonomy): Eukaryota > Metazoa > Arthropoda > Insecta > Orthoptera > Acrididae > Schistocerca > Schistocerca piceifrons. The sequence goes on along the minus strand of NC_060142.1, from coordinate 269,977,401 downwards.
ATACGTGAATTCCATCCTCCGACGTGTAGTGCAACCATATCAACAGCATATTGGCGTGGCATTCGACTTTATGGACGACAAATCGCGCCCCCATCATGCACATCTTGTGGATGACTTCCTCCCGGATAACGACATCGCTCTATTAGAGTGGCCAGAATTTTCTCCAGACATGAACCCTTTCGAAAATGACTGGGATCGACTGAAAAGGGCTGTTTATGGACGACGTGATCCACCAACCACTCTGAAGGATCAAAAGCGAATCGCCTTTGAGGAGTGGGACAATATGGACCAACAGTGCCTTGATGAACTTGTGGATAGTATGCCATGACGAATACAGGCATGTATCAATGCAAGAGGACGTGCTACTGGTTATGAGAGGTACCGGTGTGTACAGCAGTCTGGATCACCACCTTTGAAGGTCTCGCTGTGTAGTGGTACAAAATTACATATATGGTTTTCATTAGCAATAAAAAGAGCGGAAATGATGTTTATGTTGATCTCTATATCGGTTTTCTGTACAGGTTACGGAACTCTTGAAACCGAGGTGATGCAAAACTTATTTTGATGTGTGTGTCATCGTTTCTAGTTTTTCAGAAGAGTAGTTGAAGTAAAACTCAGTCAGAGCAGCAGTACATTTCTAATTCGGTAGTTACATTGCATACGTAAACATTGCCTTTTGTTATTTGTGGAGAGTATGTTTTATTCTCGTTCTGACTTTGTAATGAACATGTAATAGGTGTTCTTATTCCATTTTGAATGAAAGCATTCTCTTTTTATGTGCTGCAGTCCTTTTTTAAAATCACAAAAATTACTCCGGAAAATTACGATACCAGTCTGCTGTTGAAATTTAAAAGTGTTGCTATCGAGAAAAACTTGTCAGTACTGTATTTAGTCGTCTTTCTACATAATTGTTACTCTATTACACAAGAATAATAATTAAATAAAATCATAGTAGGCCGAATTACTATCAAATGCCAATTAAAAGGAAATTATTTGTAATTGAAATACCTGGGCTAGCAGGACAGAACAGATTAGATTGTGGAAAGGGGCCAAAATAAATTGCTGTCAGTTGCACTCAACATACAAACTTTATTTATCAACACACAATATTACAACAAGGATACAAAACACTCAAAACTTTACTCGCCCTCCTTTGATTAACTTTATTTCAACTGAAGGCCACACTCAAATTCCAAGACGCAAGGCCTCAGCAAGAAATTTGAATACAAGGTTCTTCTGGAGGTTTCACCCAAAAATATTTTCTAAATCCTCAATCTAAACACACTGAAGCCCTTAGCAATTTAATTTTAATGGAACTTGGCTGGAGGCCGCGTATTAAGCAATAAGAAGAGACCTTATTTAAAAAATTCATGCTAAATTCGACTGAAGGCCCCATACAAAAGCATAACAATCGTATGCCTTTAGGGCAAGACAAGAACATTAATTTAAGAGATATTGATACTCGGTTGAAAGCCACACATCAACCAAATAACTAAACCCCAAACAGGGAAATTACTATGTAACACACAAGGAACAGCGCTCATAAAACTCCAAGGGTCAGCCTGAGATTGTAACACTAACGTCCATTTAGGTGAGACAGGCAACCTGTCCAACGACTTCTTAATCTGAAGGTAACCCAACCGACAGACAGCCGACTGACCAATCAGCCAAATCAGTTCCGCTCCACGCAACCAGTAAAACGACCACAAGATTTCAATACAACGACACACAGAATATTGGCGCCCACAACGAGCAACAACACCTCAGCTGTCAAACTACACGCCGCACTGGGCAGCAACAATACGATGAGGAAAACACACTGCCGAAAATTACGTCAACGACCAGGGCAGGTAACCGGAACGTCAACGGCCACAAGGCAGAAGATACAACTGGTCAACTTCAATAACAGGGCATAAATTTAGTTAAGTCAAACTCTACAGGAAGATGACTGGAATCTTAGCCTACTTGAATAGACACACGTTGTTGCTCACAGGAATGTCCCAAAAGCGACAACCAGGATCAAACGAAGAAATGACAAACAGTTGAGCCTCGATAGTAGGTTAAGTGAGGACTCAACTTTCACGTCTAAGATTGGTGGGCGACGAACTTGGTAGCACCCTCACACTCCAACCCCGCGTGCACACCACCAGCGGCCCCGGATAGAGTACGCGCGACGGAGACTTCCTCGCTGCTCCACGCCAACCGACCGACTGTCCAGGCCCGGAAACGATGAAAGGACCAAATATACGTCGACCGATGAGACGACCAACCGAACGACCAACCAACGTTCGTCCTGCTCCAATCTCCCTCTGTCGGACAGTTCGTGTGAGTCGCCAGCGGTCGGCGAGCACTGGCTGTCCGCGCCTCACCGGCGCTCCGGCCACGACCTCACTGCTGGTCCGTCTCCAACTGACTGCCGGGCACACGATGACCCAGGAATATTGTCGGTCGCTCCAGAGGTGGTATGACAACTCCCTTATCGATACGCGCTGCTGCTGCCGCTCACGGCCAAGTAAGGCAGGAAGTTAGTGACGCCAGCAAATGGAATAAGAAAGTTAGGCGGCAGTACCACAATAGAAGATGACAAACAATAAATGGCATGAACACAAGCCGTGTACGGCTCAGTAACCAACACAAATTCCTATTTTCATGGCATGGAAAGTTGTGAAGACATTAAAGAAACTCATTTCACTGGCAAATACTACGTGTTCGTCGTAGAAGTCTTTCAGCTTGGAGGTACTGAATGTTGTTCAACTGAGGAAGTATGGCTTTATCGTCCACACCTTATGTAACTAGTTTTTAAAATACATGCAATTTTACTAACCATAAAACCCTGTAAACGAAAAAAATAACTATCACTTCCAAACAGTTTTATATATCTTACAGCATTTAAATACGTAGTACTCCTAATAGTTACAAACGGTGTTCAGAACACAATCTCATGGCTCACAACAGCAAAAACGTAAAAAATATCGGAAACTGCGTGCATAGCGCGTCTTCCTTCATGTAATCGACCACTAGATTGAAACACCAACCGAGTAACATCACGTGTATCTAGGTACACTACCGTCTGGGCAAAATACTCTCACCTACCTCTCGAGTGCTCGAGTTACCAATCAGGTCGGATTAAAGCAAGAAATGTAAGCAATTCTGGGGTTCCTAACCTATGGGTTATCGGTTGGCTATTTTCTTCTTCTTAGGATACTTGTATTACAGAGAAATCGCACGACACTTTTAACATTCCTATAATTTTTGTTCCTCCACCCATTTAACATCTTCTGCATCTTTTCTCTCTCTACTTTCTAATCTTTCCGTTTATGCTTCTTCGTCTCAGGCAATTATTTAGCGAATATACTGTAGACAAGACGTTATACTAGTTCCTTTCAGTAGCACTAGTTTTACTTTCCCTTTCAATCTTAGCTTTATTCCTCATTAGGTCGGTTCATTTTATTGAGAACTGTTTTCTCCACGCCACATTTTAAAACGATCCAGGTTCTTTCCGTTTTCTTATAGGCTGTCCATGGTGCAGTTTCATGTAATTCAACAGTTCAGACAAAACACTTGGTGAATATCGTTCATCAGTACATCGCATTTCTTTTTGTTGTCAATAAACCTTGCACCCATGGATATCCTATTTCTCATTTCTCCAAAAAATTCCATTTTCTCAATGAGCTGCTATTAACTGTGCATGGTTGCGCGACAGGATGGTAAGAACTGCGGCGAACTGAAAACTGTTGGTCTCGTACACGGCTCAGCCTTAGTGAGAATTTAGGCTGTTTTAGACACTCGTTCAAGCAAAGGCTAGAGTGGTTCCCAATTTCTGACTCAAGAAATACGACACACCAATTGTTGAAAACACGGTAACATGCAGTACAAGATTTAGATTATTCGCAAACAAATGTGAAATTTCACCTTTCAGAGGGCGGCTTAACCAAAGTGAAATATGTGAAGGGACTAGATCGGGGTTCTAGGTTCACATCATTCATCATTTGACAAACTTTATTACCATTAAAAAAACACTGCACATAATAAGAGAAATAATTACCTATATCAGTAACAACTACATAAAACAGAAGTCAGAAATAAATCAACAGTTTGGACACCAAAAACAGCTATACAATTAAAAGGGCACTTTTATTAAATTTTAACTCTTTATAGGCAAGCTCATAAACTGGGAGCCTTTGCTGTCAAGTTACAACCAAATTTTATTATCATTTAAACCAAAGACTGTATATTTTAACAAAGGGCCTGGCTTGGGAGAATAATGACTGGCAAAAATACATTAAATATGGTTTTCCATTAACTTTGATAAGAAGGTTACAATCTTGCTCCAGTCTTAGGACCCAACGTTTAAATGACCTAGAAATAAGGTGCCGCGGCCTGAATAATAAAAGACAAACACGAAATGGCAGGACTAGGCGCTGCCTCCATAACTCAAGCGAGAAACAAATTTCGACGTCGTAGCTAACTTTAGAATTGAACGAGTGAAGAAAAAAATTTAGTACTCGGGGCTGCGGCCTTTCCTTTTCCCTTGTGTATTTTATTTTTTTATTTTTTGGCTTTCATATGTCGTTCACGCGCGGCAACGTGTACTTCTACACATATTATACAATTTCCATAAAACAGACACAATTTTAATTGAAAATCGCTGCCCAGTGTGGGCGGATAAATACAGTACTAGCCATTAAAAGTGCTACACCAAGAAGAAATGTACATGATAAACGCGTATTCATTGGACAAATATATTATACTAGAAGTGACATGTGATTACATTTTCACGCAATTTGGGTGCATAGATCCTGAGATATCAGTACCCAGAACAACCACCTTTAGCCATAATAACGGCCTTGATACGCCTGGGCATTGAGTCAAATAGAGCTTGGATGGCGTGGTACAGGTTCAGTTTATCAAGAGTAGTGACTGGCGTATTATGACGAGCCATTTGCTCAGCCACCATTGACTAGACGTTTCCAGTTGGTGAGAGATCTGGCGAATGTGCTGGCCAGGGCAGCAGTCGAACATTTTCTGTATCCAGAAAGGCCTGCAACATACAGTCGTGCATTATCCTGCTGAAATGTAGGGTTTTTCAGAAATCGAATGAAGGGTAGAGCCACGGATCACAACACATCTGAAATGTAACGGTCACTGTTCAAAGTGCTGTCAATGCGAACAAGAGATGACCGAGACGTGTAACTAATGGCACCCCATACCATCACGCCGGATGATACACCAGTATGACGATGGCGAATACACCCTTCCAACGTGCGTTCACCGCGATGTCACCAAACACGGATGCGACCATCATGATGCTGTAAACAGAACCTGGATTCATCCGAAAAAATGACGTTTTGCCACTCGTGCACCCAGGTTCGTCAAGGGTAACCGCAGACATTTTCTCCGAGCTGATGGTCAATACTGCTGCAAACGTCGTCGAACTGTTCGTCAGATAGTTGTTGTCTTGCAAACGTCCCCATCTGTTGACTCAGGGAGCGAGACGTGACTACACGATCCGTTACAACCATGCGGATAAGATGCCTGTCATCTCGACTACTAGTGATACGAGGCCGTTGGGATCCAACACGGCGTTCCGTATTACCCTCCTGAACCCACGGATTTCATATTCTGCTAACAGTCATTGGATCTCGACCAACGCGAGCAGCAATGTCGCGATACAATAAGCCGCAATCGCGGTAGACTACAATCCGACCTTTATCAAAGTCTGAAACGTGATGGTACGCATTTCTCCTCCTTACACGAGGCATCACAACAACGTTTCACCAGGCAACGCCGGTCAATTGCTGTTTGTTTATGAGAAATCGGCTGGAAACTTTCCTCTTGTCAGTTAGTTGTAGGTGTCGGCACCGGCGCCAACCTTGTGCGAATGCTCTGAAAAGCTAATCATTTGCATATCACAGCATCTTCTTCCTGTCGGTTAACTTTCACGTCTGTAGTACGTCATCTTCGTGGTGTAGCAATTTTAATGGCTAGTAGTGTACGATATTGTAGAGCGTAGGTGGTTTAGGCTACAGACGTTAACGAACTCTCTAATGGCCTACCTTACTAGTCTTACAGCAGCGCTGCTTAAAGCCCAGCTTCTGATCAACTTACCGATGGCGCAACAGGATACAGAAATGGGGTGGCTCGGTTTTGGAAGTGTTAGGGCTTCGGTGGTTTCAGACGTTCGCCTATGAAAGTGACCGATTCCTTGAGGCTTGTCAGGCGTCTACCGTGCGGTGTCTCGCAGCCTGCGCTGTTGGACGCGGACGCGTAAGTCGGCGCCTCGCCTGGAGTCAGAGCCCGGCCTGCGAGCTGGCTGGCATCGTCCATCACGCGTGACGGCTCCATCGCGGAATTATTTCTCGACCTGGGCAGGTTTGCGGTGGCGGCCGCTCCCAATAAATTCCCATTAGCGGCCGGTCCATTGTAGACGCGCCTTCATTACCGCCGCGGGAACAATGGGCACGTCGCCGCACCAACCGGCCGCCGGCGTGGTGTGGAGCTGGTGTGGAGCTGGTGTGGAGCGCGCGCGCCACAGCCGCCCCGCAGGTGCCCGGCGGCCGGCCTTATTCAATTTCATTTGTCTCCCAGACTCCTGTCACAAAAAGGAGAAAAGAGCGGGAAAACCCCCGGTGCGGTGCGGTCCGTGCGGTTTTAATAACGCCCCGCGCCCTCTGCTCTGCGGCCATCCAGCGCTTCCTACCGGAGGAACGCTCTAACTAAAACTATCCCAGTCGCGCCGCTGGTCATTGTGCGCACCGTGTCTGAAGTCCATTTATACCGATAAATCCGAAATAATGGACCTCGAAGAAAAAAAAAACACAGTAGCGGGGTCCGCAGTTCTGAATGTTCACTTCCAACATAGATGCAGCTGAGCCTTTTAAAATTATTCCACGCAAGCGTTACTGGTGCTGCCTTCTCCGTTTGCAGTTTGTTTCAAGCGGTTCCACGCACATAGAACTTCTACATTATAAACATACGAAATTGCACAGGAAGTGAGAACAGTACCCTGCAGAGGGTCGTCCGTGTTTCAATGGTTTCCACTTACACTCTGTACGCCCCACGTAGCTGAGTGGTCAGCGCGACAGAATGTCAATCTTAAGGGCCCGGGCTAGATTCCTGGCTGGATCGGAGATTTTCTCCGCTTAGGGACTGGGTGTTGTGTTGTCCTAATCATCATCATTTCATCCCCATCGACGCTCACGCAAGTCGCCGAAGTGGCGACAAATCGAAAGACTTGCACCTGGCGAAAGGTCTACCCGACGGGAGGCCCTAGTCACACGACATTATTATCCTTACACTCTCAAGTGGTTAATTCATTTCAAGCATTAGAGACAGAAACCTCTTTAAATTTGATCCAGATATGATTTCACACCACAAATTACTTCAGTTTAAAATGTCATTACAGGGTGCGGCACTCAAATCTGGACAAATTTCAGTTTGAATTTCCAGCCATATCGTAGTTCCGCGGGAAGTTGATATTGTCGTTCTTGAAAGGCATAGCAACCTAGTAGAGAGACCCTCAGAAATGGCCGAGATGTTACGGAGAAGTGCGGAGTACAACCGAAGAGCCGCTATTACCAAAAGTGTCCGCGCTGGGCTCCGCCCACTGAAATAGTACCATTCTGCGGGTACCCTAGATGAAATGGCTGGAGCAAATGGCTCAGAGCACTATGGGACTTAACATCTGAGGTCATCAGTCCCCTAGAACTCAGAACTACTTAAACCTAACTAACCTAAGGACATCACACACATCCATGCCCGAGGCAGGATTCGAACCTGCGACCGTAGCAGTCGCGCGGTTCCTAGATGAAATGCTTACAATATTGTGGCCTAATATAACGCTTCGGAGAAGTCTGGGGTTGACGTCTTAGGTGTTACGTCCAGTGTGGATGGTATCATGCCGCCATATTTCTTTGTAAAGGAACAAACTGTCAGAAAAGAAATTTATCTGCAAATTTTGATGAATGTCGTGAAACCTCTGTAGGTACATGGTAAAAGCCCCCCCCCCTCCCCCCATCCACTCCCCCCCCCCCCCGGGATATGGTAAACTTAACATTTATTAAAAAATGAAACAGTGATAATGACAGAATCAAAGACCGACCATTAGCGTCGGCAAAGACATTAATTATGAATTCGCAGTAAGGCGCAGGCAAATGAACAAAAAACATTATTCAATTTTTTTGTACATGATTTTGTTTCACTCTCTCGAATGTGGAAGGATCGTTAAAATGTATTGCTCGGAGTATGATGTGCTACAAGTGAATGTGTAACATGTGATTCTGAATGAGAGTAGACTTAATAACAGCATTAAGTAATTTTACTGAAGTGAAGTGGATCCAAGTTTGGAGGAATATCCATGTTTTATATCATCTTGAAAGACACTGGTGTTCCCTGAAGTCGGCTGCCTGAATCTACAATTTAAATGTGGGAAAGGAAGTCCACGGTCATATTTTCGCAAGATAAACAAGATAAAAGTTTTCAGAACACGACTAATATAATTAAAGTATATATAGTGGTAGACACAGAAAAAAAACAGAAACGATGCAACGTAATGTGAATGAACAATAGCTTAATTTCGTACACGCAGAACATTTAATAATAATACAATTGTACCATCCTTTTCATTTTTCCAAAATTGCTACACCACGAAGATGACGTGCTACAGTCGCGAAATTTAACCGACAGGAAGAAGATGCTGTGATATGCACATGATTAGCTTTTCAGAGCATTCACACAAGGTTGGTTCCGGTGGCGATACCTACTACGTGCTCATATGAGGAAAGTTTCCAACCGATTTCTCATACACAAACAGCAGTTAACCGGCGTTGCCTGGTGAAACGTTGTGACGCCTCGTGTAAGGAGGAGAAATGCGTACCATCACGCTTCCGACTTTGATAAAGGTTGGACTGTAGCCTATCGCGATTGCGGTTTATCGTATCGCGACATTGCTGCTCGCGTTGTTCGAGATCCAATGACTGTTAGCAGAATATGGAATCCGTGGGTTCTGGAGGGTAATACGGAACGCCGTGCTGGATCCCAACGGCCTCGTATCACTAGTAGTCGAGATGACAGGCATGTTATCCCCATGGCTGTAACGGATCGTGCAGCCACGTCTCGATCCCTCAGTAAACAGATGGGGACGTTTGCAAGACAACAAACATCTGCACGAACAGTTCGACGACGTTTGCAACAGCATGGACTATCAGCTCGGAGACTGCATCACAGTCAGGAGCGCCTGCGATGGTGTAATCAACGACGAACCTGGGTGCACGAATGGCAAAACGTCATTATTTTCGGATGAATCCAGGTTCTGTTTACAGCATCATGATGGTCGCATCCGCGTTTGGCGACAGCGCGATGAACGCACATTGGAAACGTGTATTCGTCATCGCCATACTGGCGTATCACCCGGTGTGATGGCATGGGATGCAATTGGTTACGCATCTCGGTCATCTCTTGTTCGCATTGACGGCACTTTGAACAGTGGACGTTACATTTCAGATGTGTTACGACCCGTGGCTGTACCCTTCATTCGATCCCTGCGAAACCCTACATTTCAGCAGGATAATGCTCGACCGCATGTTGCAGGTCCTGTACGGACCTTTCTGGGTACAGAAATTGTTCGACTGCTACCCTGGCCAGCACATTCTCCAGGTCTCTCACCAACTGATAACGTCTGGTCAATGGAGGCCGAGCAACTGTCTCGTCACAATGCGCCAGTCACTACTCTTGATAAACTGTGGTATCGTGTTGAAGCTACATGGGCAGTTGTACCTGTACACGCCATTCAAGCTCTGTTTGACTCAATAACCAGGCGTATCAAGGCCGTTATTACGGCCAGAGGTGGTTGTTCTGAGTACTGATTTCTCAGGATCTATGCACCCAAATTGCTTGAAAATGTAATCACATGTCAGTTCTAGTAAGATATATCTGTCCAATGAATACCCGTTTATCATCTGCATTTCTTCTTGGTGTAGCAATTTTAATGGCCAGTAGTGTACTTCATCAGTGTCAGATACATTTATCAGTATGTCTGCAATTCCATCGTCTTACAAGGAGGCCATCATCTTGAGGAAAAAACTTACAAAATGTATAAATTGTCAAGGTAGAACCCTAGTGATCTGAGAAAAAGTGAATCACTTTACAAACTGATTTGGTTACAGGGTGAAATAATGACTCCTTGTAGGTCAAAACAGAACTGAATACCGTATAAGGGTTAATCTGAGTGGACTATGTAAACTTTTGTATGCTTGAAGCAAAATAATAATCTAAAGCTAATGAAAATCTCATACCTTTATTTTAAATTCATATTATTTATATTATATTCAATTAAATGAAGGACAGTTTTGTGAGCAACGTTAAGGTCATACATGAAACTTCCTGGCAGATTAAAACTGTGTGCCCGACCGAGACTCGAACGCGGGACCTTTGCCTTTCGCGGGCAAGTGCTCTACCAACCTTTTTTTTTTTTTTTTTTTTTTTTAATCTCATTTTGTTCGCTTTTGTTCGTTGCATCTGCTCAGGGCGGACGTTGTAAGACATCCGTTTTAGTTCCTTGTTGATCGAATTAACTCAGTTTTTTTATTACAGAGGGCACGTAACCCTCTGACCGAACACGCTGAGCTACCGTGCCGGCTGACCAACTGAGCTACCGAAGCACGACTCACGCCGGGTACTCACAGCTTTACTTCTGCCAGTACCTCGTCTCCTACCTTCCATGTCTCGGTCGGGCACACAGTTTTAATCTGCCAGGAAGTTTCATATCAGCGCACACTCCGCTGCAGAGTGAAAATCTCATTCTGGAAGTTCATACATGTATGCCTGTGTGGAAGTTTACTAATCTAGATAATTGTGTGGCGAATTTTGCTCGTAACGAATGGGACGTGGTGTCAACTAGTATTAAGGAAAACTATGAAGAGAAGATCCAACAACGTAACTTTCTTTTCACATCCCCTGTTTATTTAACAATATATAATCACAAATTAACAAATTAGTGAAATGAATTTGCTTTTACAAGAGAAATCAAAACAAGAACTACGTGACAATAATTACAAGGGCCCGGACCTGCAGTCCGCCCATTATCGGGTGAAACAGCGGTGTTTACTACCGCTCTGGACACAGTTTCTCTTATTAAATGCCCTTCTGCAACACATGAAAGCATATAAGTAATACTGATGACGGGCGTATTTCAATTACTCAAACACATGACGTAATTTTTCTTTTATTTGGGAACTGTATGTGGAAAGGTTTGGAGTTAAGATGCACACCAATGCTTAAAAGTTAAACAAATTAGGAAACAATTATGACAATGATAAGTGTTGCTTCAAAGCGAGTAACCTTTTCATTTCAATTAGCAACAAGGTGCGACTGAATCTAAACCTGTCCCTTTCGATAATCTTGTTCTGACTAAAGAACTGGTGACAGTTGGTTGTTAATATGTCAAAAGTTAAATTGCTTCCTTAGTTATGAAGGCCGCTCTGACGGAACGTTTTAAAACATTACGTATGAGCACTTATTACAAGAGAAATCACTCGGCGAAACCACAAGATCCAGTTAAAAATTCACCCATAATGACCCGGGCTTTCAAAGACAGGAAGCACAGCTTAGTACAACAGGTAGTTTAGATTATGTCAAACACAACTACGATCAAGGAATTGAAACGGTTAACATCTAAATCTAACTACAAGCCCTCTGTATGTTTAACGGCAACCTGTGCCTTGGTACAATTGTTCCGACTGTATTTCTGACCAGGACCTGATACATTAAAACATTAATGGTCAGTTATGAACTAGAAAGGAAGGAGCATTATATTATCGGAACAAATTTTCAAACGACAGCTAATGTCTAGTACAATACTACAGTCTATATTTACGACTGCGTAAAACTATGAGGGTCGGGTACAAACCAGGAAATAATTAAAAGGTCGGGTAGACAATGACACCAATCACCACGAGGCTAACAGAATGTTACTCGCCTTTATCAGCAAGCTACTCCCTGGATCCACGGTGCGTCGCGGCCGATGACAGCCAGGCAGAAGAGGGCAGCCAGGCCACGAGCAATCGTCCCACACAAACGTTGCCCACCAACCGACGGGACGTCGGCCTGCTGCTTGTAGTCGACGCTGACCCCTGTGAAATAGTCCGGTATCCTTCCTCTGCGGGGCTCGTGGTTTCAAAAAAGTTTAAGTGTGTGTGAAATCTCATGGGACTTAACTGCTAAGGTCATCAGTCACTAAGCTTACACACTACTTAACCTAAGTTATCCTAAGGACAAACACACACACCCATGTCCGACGGAGGACTCGATCCTCCGCCGGGATCAGCCGCACAGTCCGTGACTGCAGCGCTTGAGACCGCTCGGCTACTCCCCCGCGGCCTCGTGGTTTCGGCCTCTCGGACCTCGTGAACGCCTCTCGTCTCTACGCTACCGCCAAACCCCAACCTTGGTGCCTCCTCTCTAGGACCAGCGAACCTGTATATAGATCGGTAAGCAAAGAGCTTCTGAGGACACAACCTACAGATACCAACTCTTCCTCATAGATATTGGCAACGGAGCCGCAAGAGGGATAGTCGATACCACCCTTGAGCTAATGGCGCCAGACAGAACAGTTTACTAACTTAATGGCGCAACGGCTTAACGAATATTTAGAAATAAGTGATTGTTATAATTAGTAAATTATTTTCAGATTACGGAGGGTAAGTTTGCCTCTAGGGTTCCTGGGCAGCAGCTGGTCTGTCGGATCGTTATTATGTTCTGTAACAACGTCACATTACTAGGCCAGAAAAGGCAATAGTATCCGCGTTCGTAGATGAGTCTTCAGCGTAGATAATTGCTATGTAGTGGACTTGGGTTCGAATCCCACTTCTGCCAAGGATTTTTCCTTGGTGGGAGGACTGATACGACATGCCCCTTGAGGAGCTATTTGACCGAGTAGAAAAGGCTCCACGGCCCGGAATCTGAAAAACAGTTGGGAGAGCGGTTGGTTGTTCAGATAACCCTCCGCAACCAACGGCGTGGCGCCGTAAGGACAGTAGACATCCGTTGGGCCTTCATGGCCTGGCGAGAAGCTCGTTTTATAATCAATAGCAGATCATTTCAAAAAGGATATTTCTTTGTGTTACATATGCGCGTCTGTGATTAATTATACCTGAGGATAGCCAGATCGCAATTTTATTCATTTGTGAAGAGTGCATTTTTAATAATGGTCATTACAAGCAGAACTTCCATTGCCACTAGCGAAATCATACCCAATTTAATAGACACCGTACAAGGGTACTAAGTGATTACACTTTCACTTCTTTCGGGACTGATGCCCATCGTCAGAATCAATATGGGTAATGACCTCTGCAGGCAGTTCGTGGCATGGAAGAAGATAGTCTCCGAAAATCATTTTGAAAAATTTCTTGCCGTGCTTGAAATGAGTGTTCTGACGATGTAGTTTGCTGACTGAGAATAGACTTCCTACCATATCGCAGACATTCTCCATGGATGACAAATCGAGGTATAGTGCAGGCCAATGAAAGCTCCTTACGTAAAGACTGAATCATGAAAGAGAGAAATCGTCTATGTCTGAATACTAGCTGTAAGCCTTGTAACTTAGGTAGAGAAGTACAGTGCGAGCCATTTTTGTCAGCCCATTAAGAGGTTTCATACAATGTAAAACCGCTAACTCCACGCTCGCTGGTTGCGGATGGGAGGTAAAAAGCGACGCAGTTACGTATCATCTATGAGCAAAGAGCCTCAAACACCGAACATAGAGACGCTTAAATGCCAACAGAGTGAGAGTTCACCAGAGTTCGCCAGTTCCAACGAACGACAGCAGCCTCGTATGCGAGCATACAGCAAATGCTATTTAAGTGAGCAGTCAGACTCAGTTAACTCTCTGCACTAAGAAAGACTTACAACGAGTCTGCTGAGCGCATCCCTGCGCTAGGGATAACGGTTACCATCGTAAATTTCTCTCCATGTACGTATGTCTGTACGTCGCTTACACTGAGACGACTTCTAGAACCTAAGGGTTCGGTTAGAGCAATGGAATCTGGCACTCTTCTAGCTCGTGATCTGTAGTACCTAGCATGACTCTGTGTACCCGACCCTTACCAAAGCCATAGTCAGCGTGGCCATTTCATTTGGTAAGTGATTGGAGAATCTAGTAAGCCTCATCCATGTTTTTATAAATCAGCGTCTGTACGCTTCTGCATGTTCATTGGTACTACGTGAAGAAGCAATAAAAAGCAGACCAATAAGCCATCCCAGTCTCATTTCACTATCATCACCATATCTTCTTCCCTTAGCCCAATATCCAAGTCTTTCTGTGTTGTCTCCAACCACAGAGACCTGGAAAATCTCGGCTTGACACTTTCACCTTTTCACACCGGTAAACAGCCGCTGCTGTACCAAGGAAAGGATGTCCTCAAAATCCCGTGTCCCATCTGATCTGAGAGTGAGCTTATAAAGTAAGTTTGTCGCGGCCCACGTCAGGTGTTAGTGTTATGAACTGTATTTCTGTATTTTGTTCATCCTGCTGGAGTATGCTATTTGGTATGCTGGTCATGAAGATTATGACAACCAGGTGACCATTCCTGCTAAATGCTGGCGAGCATTCGGTCTCCCTCCAGAAATTACTGCATCAGTCCTGTTGTTCAGTTCAGGAGCTCCCTGCACCATGACTCCGGATGCTGGAGAGGATTGGATCTGGAGACCGCTGATTCCTGTGGTATTCACCTGGTCGTCGGGGGAACACGTTCTCATCGATTTGACTACCATAACAGAAGCAAGGCTCATCGATCACTGCGGAATGCCACTCAGCGTCCCAGTTTACTCTGCCTAGACACTGTTCAAAAGTGTGTGGAATTTGTGTTTGTGGAACAGCGAAAACGATGCAAGGCTACTCAAGATCTCTACTCAATTCCCAGTAATCTATTCCCTACCGTTCATGGTGATTTCAGCTTTGCTCATTCATATATATTCGTTAGTCAATCGAACAGTAGTACGAGTTTCTCATCGTGGAGTCTTCTTAGAAGGATCCGCGGCTGCTCTTCTTGCCATGCCGTTGCTCTAAGACAATCTCGTCAGCACCCACTCTTCAGTTATTGTAGCACAGGAAACTGTCTGTGCGATCTCTCGGTATGATGCTGCCAGTGATTCGAAGGATGGCGACAAGCTGCTTGTGCTTGGAACGCTATCCCGGGAGGTCTAAAAATAATCCATTAACGTTGGTCACACCCGTATCATGCACTTGCAGTATTCTTCATTTACAGGAATGGCTTTCTTGCGTGCGGAGAATCCTGAAAACAAAGTCGCAAAAGGTTTAAATTTTAATCAGCGTACCGCAGATGCATGTATATACAGCAGTATCTTCTTCGTAGCGTTCAGTCGATGTGTTAATTACATCTTTCTCTTTCCACAAGAGTGCTTACATATACGAAACCAAAAATAATTCCTGCGTTACAGTAATTAATGACGTGGTGAAAACGCTATTGTCTTCCTTTCAAGAGCTACAATTTACAATTCGGTCGGTTGAAAAGATATTACTAACATCTTTGAGTCAAAAGCAACATTACGTGGAGAAGTTAGGCGCTTCACCCTTTATATAGGAAGTTAAAAAAAAAAAAAAACGCTTGATAGCTGAAGAAAACTTCACAAGCCACAACTGTTAAAAGGGTGCACCTGATGGACGTACGTTACACCTCTTCTCTGTCAGTTGCCATCTGGTAGTGAACATGAATAGTTGTAATCGGTGCACTATGGAAATGTTTAGGTTTGTATATAATACCTTTACGTTTGGCACGCTGATGCACAGTGAATTTAGTGGTATTGAGTCGTGTATACTCAATGTGCAGCAACTTGCAATACTGATGGACAATATCTTGTAAAAATTTTACTGTCTATTGTTGTAGCCATCTTTATTTGCTTACTGTACGATCAGAATTGAAAAGTTGGATGTGATGCGATAGACGCGTATACTAGCATACTAGAGACACTGCTCAATACATTTGCGAAAAGTTTCACTGAATTTGCTCTGTGGTTTTGATTTAGTGACCGACTGGAGGCTGAAAAGAAAAACGCCCTCATACTAACAGCACAATAACAGTAAACAGAAAAGTGTTAGATGTGCAAGCAGGTAAGACACATTGCTGTTATGAGCAGACGAAACTACGGTTGTCTAGACATAACTGTACATTCCTTAATCGCTGTGGGAGATAGATCATTGGAAGTATAACATATGAAATACTAGTTCACTTTATTACATGCATGAATAAAAGATTTACTTAACTTGATACAAATACCACAGGATTGCTCAACAGTTTTCAACTGTCATGGTCTATTAAATCATCATTTGAGGCACTAATTAACAAACTGTACTCATGAAATACAATATTCAACATTTACAAAAGTGTATTTACATCTAAGGCCTGAAGAACTCTTTAATCCTACTCCATGATGCTGACTGCTTCACCTGAGGTCATGAAGTAGGGAAGGTGTTTCCATGCATGGCTCTATATTTATCTCCGTGTGGGGGCATTGCTATGCTGGGAGAAGAGGGAGCTTCTTCCATTCGTCGTTGGCGATTACATCGAGACATCGCTAATGCCTGCGGTATGATGGGCGTTGTCGACTGTGGTGGCACCGCGACCTTTAGCTAGGTACCGCTAGCTTTGGTCATTACCACAATTACGACACATACCCAGAGTAATTTATTGTACAATAATGTACATGAACATAACTGAAACTACAGTATAATACAGATCGAGCCACTAGTCCTTAGACTCACGTATACCTTGGGAGCTATGTTACATATATAACAACACTTCCTTAAGAGAACGCCAGTGCAACTGTGCTCACATCGACAACCAAACGTCGTCCAATCCCCTCTCTGAACAAGTAATCTGATATCAGAAAACACTTTTCCGAAACCTTGTTTGTCGGACATGTTTTTCTTGTTCCATTGTATACGACCATATACGGAAACATATGCTAAGCCTGCATACGGGAAAATGCTACGTTCGTCGACCGCAACAGGTTCGCATATGAGACACATTTTCCTACTCTTTGTGGAGTATACGCTTTGTAATTCATAATCTTACTGGACAAAGTACTGTTAACTATCATATGTAGGAACACTGTTTCGTTTTGAGCGGTATACGTGGTGTAGAACTGGTACCAGGTGGTTATGCGATCCTCCACTACTGACGGCAGTGGAAAGGTGTTCACGTGTCACCCGGTTGTGTGGTATCAGATCAGTAAACTAGGTTGACATCGAGACGCGACTATTCGGCAGAAAGAAACTTTCGTATTTGGACGTGCACATGACCACGCCTTGAGTGTGACGTTGCCTCATTTATCAGTGTATGAGCAAGGACTGTCCAACGTATCTACAAGTACTGGTGTCCCATTTGCAGCCGTGTAACCCACCGTAAAAATAGCGGCAATAAATATGTGACCAGAGACGAGTGTCCCGTATTCTCAATGACAACTGGTTTGATAGTAGGTAGAAATTGCTGCTCTAAGACCTGGCAAAGGCATAGGAACTGCGTGCAACGGATTTTGGAATAGTTTACCTCGCCTGAGTTCACGGCGGCAGATAAAGCTGCTCATCTGCAGTGGTACAAAACATTAAATTGGAAAGTACCTGATTCGAAGCGTGTAGTGTCATCTGACGAATCTCGATTTTCTGTCTTGTCGAGTGGTAATTGAGGCATCAACCGACAGTGTATGGATGATGTGGATGATAAAGAGGCCGAAGCTGTTTCTGTAATGTTTTGGTGATATTTTTCCTGTCTTGAGTTTCGCCTACTCATTCAGATAAGCGAGAAAATGAACCAGGATATTTATTTCAACATTCCCGTTGGCGAAGTGTGTCCCTTTCTTCTACTCTCTCTTTAATGAGTGTGTGTTGTGGCCACACCAGTCGCCGAAGTCGACAATAGCTGTGTGCACAGAGATGTGCTCACGAGTTACAAGTTTGAGGAATACCTACGCACCATATCGGACCTCGACTGGTCCGATCTCGTAGGAAACACCTGTGACTACTTGGAATAGCAGGTGAAAAGTAGCAGTCAACATCTCGCCATTTGATAGCTCTATGTCAGCTAATAATTAATGAGCACATTGAGCTTCATATGACATACCTGACGACATAACTTCCTCGCCAAATTGGAGCATGAGGTAGTATTCGACTGTATTAGCGTGAAGTGTCCTGGAGGCGTGGAGGTGGGTGTGACTAACTACACTCTCGATATAGTTGTGTGGCGAGTTAATATAGCTCATGTGAATGGATCAGGTTGGACATTTGTTACAAGAGAAACTCCCAGTCGCACTCTAGTCAGATTTAGTGGCAAAATGGACCAGTGGATATCCCGACAAAAACTGAACACAGATCAAGCATGAAATCAAGGAGAAGGTGTAATGAACTGCGAAAAAGAAGCAAAATAAGAGCAACGAACGGTCCAAGCTTAAAATGCGCTATAGTCTTGAACCGCGCGACTGCTACGGTCGCAGGTTCGAATCCTGCCTCGGGCATGGATGTGTGTGATGCCCTTAGGTTAGTTATGTTTAAGTAGTTCTGAGTTCTAGGGGACTGATGACCTCAGCAGTTAAGTCCCATAGTGCTCAGAGCCATGTGAACCTTAAAATGCGCGAGTTGGTGCGACTCGCAAGAACAACGACGTCGTGGTTGTGTAGTCACGGTGTTGGACTGTAAAGCCGGGGGTCCGCGTTTAAACCTCCCTCACATGCTTCTTCTTTTTTATTTTTTTTAATAAATTTATCAACTGTCCGTCCGGTCATTGACGTGTTGACGTGTCTGTTCTCCTTCTGTAGTCTTGGAAATTGTCATACTACACATTTGTTAGAGTATATGAGTCATGTGGTGCGAATACGTTACAGTAACAACTCAATGTGGTGAATAATGAGAGCAGGCAAAATTTGGAAATTTGTGGTAAGGTCTTATGGGACCAAACTGCTGAGGTCATCGGTCCCTAAGATTACACACTACTTAGTCTAACTTCAACTAAATTACGCTAAGGATAACACCCACCCATGCCTGAGGGAGGACTCGAAACTCCGACGGGGAGAGCAGTGCGAACCGTGACAAGGCGCCTTAAACCATGCGCCTACCCCGCGCGGCAGAGCAGGAGAGATGCCTGATAGACCTCTCATGGAAATGAAAACAACAAATAAACGGATCTGAACTATGTTACAACGAATAAGTTCAAGACTCAAAACTTCAAAAACGGAACGCAAGAGGCATAACATGTACTTGGGCAAATGGGACGTACGTGCCGGTGGAGGTCGCTTCGTTACACGTCGCTTTTGCAAACGGCCGTTACAGCGAGCAGACACGTAAGTGACCGGATGGGCAGTTATCAGTTTTGTTAATAAAGAAAAAGTGAGGCACGGGGAAGATGTGAACCCGGATCTCCCGCTTCGCAGTCCAACACCATGACCACATGATCACGACACCACGCCCGTTTAAACAAGCCCGATATTATACACCCTGAGCTTGGACCGCTCACTGTTTCTATTTCGCTTCTTTTCTTCTGTTCACTTTCTTCCTGTTTTCGTACTTGATCTGCGTCCCCTTTTTGATGGGCTATCCAATGGTCTGTTTTACCACTAGATCTGAGGGGGATTCAGTGGGGAGTTTCCCTTGTTAGCATAAAATGTGCGAAAGGGAATTCTCTGATTTCATCTGCATATCGCATAGAATTCTAACTCGGCGCATGCTGTAAACTCGTATGTGAAAATGTTCGTTCTTATCTAGCAATACTGTGTCCAAACAAATATTGAGGGTTTTAGGAATAAAAGAAAACTATTTAATTTGCTGTGAAAACGTGTGGATGTCCTGAAAACACTGCTTTATAAATAACAGTGGCAGGTGTCGGTCGGCACGAGAGAAGGGTTTTCATCGGCGAAGCGGGCGTGGGTGGGAGCTGTGGGCGGTCGATGTCTGGGTTATTGCCTCCAGAGCGGAACTAATAGCGCGGCGGGTGCCGCGTCAGCGACGCCGCTCGATCGCTCGGCCCGCTGCCTGGCTTCCTGCCGGCGAATTCATTCCGGAAGGAAAGCGAAGGCTGCGCTGGCTCCCGGCAAAGCGGATTACCCGGTTTCCGCCGCCCGTTATAGCTGCAGGCTGTCGCAACTCTAGCGACACACATTAGTGGAAGTGCAGACAATTGCAGGGTGGGCGTCTCGGTTGGACACAAAAAAGATATGCTAACGGATGCAAGAGTAATATCTGCAAGGTGTGTCTGAAAAGTTCGGCGAATGGTCACAGAAAGTAAAGGAAACGAGAGTTACAAGCAGAGTTCCTTTACTGGACTTCAAAATGATCACCGTTACCTATAACAAACACACTTTTGACATTGGTTGCAAACCTATTGGAAACCGTCATCCAACTCTTCTGAAGTAACTGAAGCACCGTGGTCACGCACATCGTCTTCCAGTCTTAAGCCTTTCGACGCTAGTTTAAGGGGAGGTTTACTATCTTTGGCCCGATAAAAAGCATGTTTTTGAGAATTTTTTCTCGAGATGTGTTATAGACATCAATGTCAAATTTGGTCAAAATGTTTATTGATATTTTCTCTACAAACTGGAATTTTTCGAACGGAATAAAGGCGGAAGTGCCGTCGGAAAGAAACAAAATTTCGATGTAGACCTCCACGCGCGGTATGTCAGAGGTCAGCCGGCTTGTATGTAATCAAAACTGAGTTGACGTTAGCGAAGTATATACGATTCTTTAGGAGTTGTACCTCGCGTAAGTTATTTGGACCATAGGAAACAAAATGGCGGCCATTTGAAAAAAAATAGGGTTTTTTTCATCGATTTTTCGACTTTGTCGGCCAAGTAAAAATATTTATGGTTGATGGATCGGAATAAAAGTGGTACCACTCACAGACAATTTAGTTACCTACGTCTGAAACAACGAATTATGCCAATCGGTTAAGTACATTTGAAGTTACCGTACCGCGCGATAAAAAAAAGTCATTTCGAGAAAAACGCATTTGAAGTTTTCGCTACATATAAATGCAATATTATTCAATTCAATCTGTTACTCCGGATCCACAAACAAGTCCTTCCTCTTCCTCATAGACGGCATTCTGCTCGATCTGGGCCATCCTGCGCTGCTCCAGAACCACTCGTGGACCGGGGACAAGCGGTTTTCGGCCGCTTGAATCCGGTGGTCGTCCGAATGCTTGGCGAACTGCGTCGAATAGAGTCTCAGGGTGAGGTCCATCGTTGTCTTGGTCTTCAGAATTGCTGAATACCCTTCGTTGAAGCTGCTCAATTCCAGGAAAGTCACAGTCTCCACAGTCTTCGCACCAGAATGCGATAGCTCGGGGGCTAACTTCCAAACACACTCGTTCAAACTTCAATTTGAATTTTGTGTGTTTCCTCCCAAGCACCGGTACACTAACTCGTCCTCCGAAATGGCCTCGTAGATCGGATGAATCACTTTTTGAACTTCTTTGGAGAGCGGCTGGTCCTGTTGATATTCGTCCAGATGTCCAGTAGCCTTTGCAATGCGGTACTTGCACCAACTGGTTTCTCCAGCCGGACAATTTTGGTGTTGTGGGTGGTCATCCGTGGAAATACGTTGCCCAAATTGCCTTCTTCATCTGTTCCACCGAATTGGAATGCCGTAGGATTGCCAACCGTAGTATGTCGTAAGCGCCATCTAGCGATCGCTCGAGTCAGTTTTAGGCATATGCAAGCACTTGGAATACTTTTTCGCGGCTACAAAGTCGAAATTCCTGAAAAAACTGGTCCATGAAACAGGCTGATTTCATGCAGGTGCATTTTTTGTTCAACCAAGGATAACAAACATTTCCGTTCCGTATTCGGAAAAACCGTTTCAGGGGTGGGTTCTAAACACTTTTATGGATCAAAATATGAAATTCAAATGATATCGATTTTTTGAACCAAAAGATAGTAAACCTCCCCTTAAGATGGGGAAATAAAAATAAGTCTGTTGGCGCCAAATCTAGAGAATAAAGAGGGCGTCGATGTACAGCCCCTCTTGCGATGAAGCGAGTGAGTTGAGCACACAGATGTTGAGGATATCCAACAACGCATGAGCGCGGGGCTTCGAACGCTTCCACAGGAATCGTTTGCTGACAGCTTCCAACAGCTTTGCAACCAATGCCCCAGAATCATTTTGTAGCTAATGACGATAGCTTTGAAGGCCAGTAATGGTAATTTGTTTGTAACTCTAGTTTCCTTTATTTTCTAATTCCATTCACCGAACTTTTCAGATGCACCTTGTACATATTACACAAAAGACCCAAAAGAATAATAACCAAAAATACTATTTTGGCTGACCGTAAAGATCTGTTAAAACACTGCAGATTTTAATCGCACCGCGTGAGAATCTCTCAAAACCTCCTTTCGTAACAAGGAATAAAATTGTGCAACACATTGATCAATGGGATTAAAGAGATTACGGAAATAAACTCGTTTAGAATGCTGTGGAAAGTACGTTGGGGACTTCAGAACGTAAGTTATGTATGTCGTCCCAAACATTTCAAACCCACCTTTCAGCAGGAGCACGCTCCGCCACAGTTCAGCTTGCATGAGCATGAAACAATGTGAAGAAGTGTTTCAAGTGCTGGATCTTGGCTCATTGTAACGGGTATTGGACCGTGGTCACTGTGATTCCAGCCCCATTTCTCAGGAGGTTCCAACTTTGGACTTGCTGGTAAGTCCGCACCGAATGATGTTGTGCAGCATCTTGTGTAGGTGGCAACCGTGCAAGATTCAGTTTGCTTTTTGTGGCAGACTTGGCGAATAGCTGGTACAGCAAATGGTCTAGTGTGTGGGAACTGCTGACACCTCCACTATACAATGCGATAGTAACCTGTTCGCCTGCAGTTATTATTTCTTCACGGGTAGCATGTGTTTTATTGAACGTGCAAAGCGCTGAGGTTAAGTGTTCATTTTTCGCAACAATATTGCAGCACTTAATTTTTCCTTGACCAAAAAAAGTAGATTTTGTATCACATCCGCTAAAGGCGTGAGTAAACAGAATATATTCACTGTCAAACTTGTAAGATGCAGTGGAAAACCACTTGTCTTCTGCATTTTCTCTTCCTGGCTTTAAGAAAAATAAGTTTTCAATGCCTTGCCCCAAACCGGTCATGAGCACAAGCGGGTCAACATCTTCTCCTACAATGACAACACTTCCAAAATCTTTGGTTCTTGAGATGGCAGATGTTACAATTATAACGTCAGCATCTTCTTGTGCCTGGTGCACTTCAATGCTACACTCCAGAAATTCCATTTTAAGAAGTGTGATCAAACGCATCTTGTTTCGTTCGTTGTACAAGAACTTGTCCTGAGGGACTTGGTTCACCATCTCTGATTCAACCACAACGTCAACCGAAGAATGTTGTTTGGACCTACGAATCCTCTCAGCACTCTTTGTGCTACATTTGTCTCCCTCACATGGATAGCCATCAAATACAATAGCAAATTGAGATCCAAAATGACGTTGCAGGTAAGAAACATAGCTTTGGGCTATTTACTTGAAGCAAACATTTCGAGTATAAGTCGCTTTGTGGAAAATGAACCCTCCATCAATGACAAAAATTTACTCGGTCCACCTGACTTCACATCTTCCACTGGAACGAAGGCATTGTAGAATGAAGATTTTGTTCCTTTTCGCATGCCTTTTTCTGAGAATAGGGACATTGGGTAAGGAGCAAGTTCATATTTCAGAAAGGCTTTTAACTCTTCTTCACTTTGTTTCATTAAACAAATCCTTTGGAAAAGAGTTAAAGGATCAACAGGAGTAATTTTAGTGCTCCCAGCTTCTACAGAATTGAACGCAGAAAGGAGAATCAGAACTTTATCTTTTCTACGGAACTTTACATCGTGGAAATTGTCACCAACTATTCTTCGCTCGAAATTTGAAAAATTGGTATTTTTTGACGCGCTGTAGCGCCTTAGATACTGGGACTAGAAAAAAATGGTAAGAATCAAATGTGTAGAGAATTTTATGCTCTTTAAAAAAGAAAACAGACGTCAAAGCGATAGGAGCAAAAGAAACTGAGGTATTTTGAAAAAACTGAAAAAAGGTCCGAAATTTTTTGACTGCAGAAAGTTTTCCCAAGAGAAATGTTGTTGGCAAAACTTGGTTTTCTAACCTTTCCAACAACATGAACGAGTTAAAAAAATAAAATCTTCTACCCCACCTTTTGCAAGGTACAGGCTTTTTTTCTGACAGTTTCACTGGACTAAATGTATCGTACTTAAATTTTATCCTTTCTTCTGAGGTTAACATATCTCTCATTATGGAGCGCTGCTGACTCAATTTTTCAGGCAAGCAAATGGGACGTTGTGGTATACAAAACAAATCAGTCACCATAGATACAGACATCATGTCATATGACAGGGCATTTAGTGTTACGTTATGAAATAATGAGTGTGTAGTGCGTCCGATGAATGGCAATGACAAATGAATTATCAGCGTAGCATTAGCTTTTTACATAAAAAAATAGCTCCATTGCAAAGAGTGTCGGACACAAGGGATACACCGAATGACGTTGCTCTGTTAAAAGAGTAACCTTGTATTCGGGAGAAACGCGTCTCGAATCTCCACCCGTAGATCTTGATTTAGGTTACGGGCGAGTCGTCGCGGCCTGGAAATATTCTAAGTTGGGAGGAAGCCGTGGATGCACGGGCCGCTCGGCAGGCCGACCACGTGGTGGCAGACGCTGGCCGAAGCAAGAGGAGTCCAGCCGCGTGTCTGAGAATTCCATGCTGACGCTGTGTTGATGAAGGAGACATGTCGGGAGTGCCAAAGATGGCGGACTTTGTGAAACCTTAATGGCAGACATTTCACAGTTCATATAGAAATTACGAGGTGCATTCAAGTTCTAAGGCCTCCGATTTTTTTTCTCCAGACTGGAAAGAGATAGAAACATGCGCATTGTTTTAAAATGAGGCCTCGTTCATTGTCAATACGTCCCAGAGATGGCAGTACCGTAAGGCAGATGGAATTTTACAGCCAGCGGCGAGAATGAGAACTGTTTTAAATACTTAAAATGGCGACGTTTTCCTTACTTGAACAGCGTGCAATCATTCGTTTTCTGAATTTGCGTGGTGTGAAACCAATTGAATTTCATCGACAGTTGAAGGAGACATGTGGTGATGGAGTTATGGATGTGTCGAAAGTGCGTTCGTGGGTGTGACAGTTTAATGAAGGCAGAACATCGTGTGACAACAAACCGAAACAACCTCGGGCTCGCACAAGCTGGTCTGACGACATGATCGAGAAAGTGGAGAGAATTGTTTTGGGGGATCGCCGAATGACTGTTGAACAGATCGCCTCCAGACTTGGCATTTCTGTGGGTTCTGTGCACACAATCCTGCATGACGACCTGAAAATGCGAAAATTGTCATCCAGGTGGGTGCCACGAATGCTGACGGACGACCACATGGCTGCCCGTGTGGCATGTTGCCAAGCAACGTTGACGTGGAACGACAGCATGAATGGGACTTTCTTTTCGTCGGTTGTGACAATGGATGAAACGTGGATGCCATTTTTCAATCCAGAAACAAAGCGCCAGTCAGCTCAATGGAAGCACACAGATTCACCGCCACCAAAAAAATTTCGGGTAACCGCCAGTGCTGAAAAAATGATGGTGTCCATGTTCTGGGACAGCGAGGGCGTAATCCTTACCCATTGCGTTCCAAAGCGCACCACGGTAACTGAAGAACAAATTCCTTCCTGCACTGCAACAAAAACGTCCGGGAAGGGCTGCGCGTGTGCTGTTTCAGCAAGACAACGCACCCGCACATCGAGCTAACGTTACGCAACAGTTTCTTCCCGATAACAACTTTGAAGTGATTCCTCATGCTCCCTACTCACCTGACCTGGCTCCTATTGACTTTTTGCTTTTTCCAACAATGAAAGACACTCTCCGTGGCCGCACATTCACCAGCCGTGCTGCTATTGCCTCAGCGATTTTCCAGTGGTCAAAACAGACTCCTAAAGAAGTCTTCGCCGCTGCCATGGAATCATGGCGTCAGCGTTGTGAAAAATGTGTACGTCTACAGGGCGATTACGTCGAGAAGTAACGCCAGTTTCATCGATTTCGGGTGAGTAGTTAATTAGAAAAATATTCGGAGGCCTTAGAACTTGAATGCAACTCGTAATAGTCGCCAGATGAATCATGATACCTCAAAAAGAAACATGTACATTACTGTTATTTGCACGACGATTCTGACGGTGTAATCAGATTTTCAATATCTTTATTAATTTAAAGTTTAATATTTGACGGTAAATTATACAAGTAACACCCTGCAACGAATTTCCAAAATATAAACGCTTCATCCGATTTTGTCTATCGCCGTGTCTTTAGAAAGCTATTAGTGTAAATCTAAACTGGTTTAAATTACAGGCATGTAACTTGAATACCACATGAGTTATAGGAGGTCAAAGTGGCCGATTACTATCGATCGCGTCAGGCCATAATTACTCCACAGTGACACGAAAAAACGGTGGCAGCATGCTTATAAATATATTTATTCATCTATGTCTTTGTTTATATCCGATATGTGCAATTCATGAAGAAATTGGTCAATTATTTACTGTGTTTTAGAATGCACAGAGACGTTAGGCTACTGTCCTACTTTTGCTTGCTATTCCTTTGATATATGTCTATTTCATTTCTTTATGTATTTACTAATGTGTGTTAGAGCGTGTTTATCGACCAACCGTAGGAATATTTATTTAATTTCAACTTATTTAAATGTAAATCCAGTATTTTGAATGTTTCATTATGTTTGTGAGTGTGCGTTGGCCTGAAGTCAGGGCGGGAGCGCTTTAGCCAATCACACGTCGTTCCGAAAATAACACGTGGAGAGACTGTATGGAAGTGGGGGAGGAGCGCCGTTTAGTGGAGGACACGGGGGATTTCTGGGCCGTGCAGCGCGGCGGACAGTCGCATGGGACACGGAAGTGCTGGACTCGACGGACGCAGAGTCGCGGGTCGCGCGAGTTAGAAAGATTTAGTAGTGCCGACTTGTGCTCTTGTGTGATTTCCGTGGCTTCTACAGTGAAGAAGTAGTATGGGTTTAGAAGCGAATATCTCGCGAGCTATGTTGTTGTTCATAACTAATTACGTGCAGTAGGATCTATTGTTTCCCTGTTATTCAACTTATATTTTATTTAATTGCGGGACCATCGACACCAATAAGTGTTTTGCAGAAATATACGGCATTCTCAAAAGTACTTCTGCTATCGTACTCATCATTTAAAGTTGTTAAAATAGTACCTGCAGATCTTATTTAATTGCAGTCTTTCATTTATAAATTTATATGTTATATTCATAATTCGCAATTACCGAGTCATAGAAACCTTCCACCATTCGATTCATTTGTGGATTGCTATTGTGGTGTCACCGCCAGACACCACACTTGCTAGGTGGTAGCCTTTAAATCGGCCGCGGTCCATTAGTATACGTCGGACCCGCGTGTTGCCACTGTCAGTAATTGCAGACCGAGCGCCACCACACGGCAGGTGTAGAGAGACGTACTGGCACTCGCCCCAGTTGTACAGCCGACGTTCTTAGCAATGGTTCACTGACAAATACGCTCTCATTTGCCGAGACGATAGTTAGCATAGCCTTCAGCTACATTTGCTACGACCTAGCAAGGCGCCGTATTCAATTGATATTGAGATTCTATTAATGTATCATCAAGAGCGATGTTCTACAAATGTGGATTAAAGTTAAGTATTCCAGAAGCTACGTACTTTTCTTTATAGCATTAATTACGTATCCTGTTTCAGACCTCACGCCAGCCTGCGTGAGTTTAAGCGCGTGCCTTTCGGCTTCCTCTCATTGTGTCTAGGCTGTCTTGTCTAGACACAACAGTTATCGTATACTGTAGGCTCAGCAGTATTTGGCCTGTAATGAGGCAACTACGTATCACAACCCCTAGACAACGAAACCATCCAAAACTTTTAGTATTTCAACTCTGAGTCGGAGGGTGCGTAGTTATTTGAAAGCCCGCACGTGGTTTCCACAAAATACTTCAGACAGGTCGCTGGATAGTTCATACTACAAGATCACGACCAACTACCTGTCTCATGTACAAAAAACTTGGGAGAATCCAGCCGGGTAAAGTCCTCACCAATCACTGATTTCGACAATTGAACACACTGTAATTTTCAAGGGGCAGATGAAATGATAGATGTGCGCAAGGGAGCTCAAACCCTCAGTGGACGAGACTACATCAAACAGGAAACAAAAGACGATGTACGATTTCTCCATTTAATTGTGGGATGTGTTTCTTTCCCTAAATACGACGTGTTTGCTTTCCAGCTCGATGTAGCCCAACCCATGAGCAGCGATTCCTCTCATCTTTTCTTCTTCAGAATGACTGTGTGTTCATATGTCGAAATATCGGTGGTTGTCGAGAACGTTACGTGGTTACATCCACGCAAGTTATATGAACAGTCAGTTCACCTGGAGAAGATTAACTCTTAGGTGTTCCATCATTGTCGAACTAGACAAGTAAGTGCGTAAATGTTTTCCGTTAGAATGATGCTTTTCTTTGTTTTTGTTCTTAAACTGTATTCGTATCATACGCCCAAATTCCTTGTAAAAGTGACCCATAGATTAATGTAACGACTGCTGTTACAAACATAAAAATGTAGCTATTTCGTGTGATCAGATATTAGAATGTGACAATGATTTTGATTCCCTGCGAGCCCGAGTGTCGATAAGGAGGAAACGTCAGAGTTACTCGGACCTTATACCACTGTTGTAGTTTGCTACCATGGCGGCGCTGCCGCTGCAGGCATGTCGCTATGGGCCCATCCACTGACGCAAAAGTGTCCTTCAACACCGAGGCAATGCACTTACCAGACAGTTCTCATTATTCGCTGAAACTTTCTACACGCGTCATTGAGAAAAGAATGGCTGACTTCGCCAATGTTTACATTATCCTGTTCGGATCACTCTTGGGACTGTTTGAGCATCCTTATAACGACTTTCACTACGCTCTGGACTTCGTTTCTGGATAGTTGTTCCCTTCATGACGAAGATCTCTCACCGGCTGAGGCATCATCACCTCGGCCTCAGTCTTTCCCTTACCTTGATGAGGCTAGTGAGAATTGGTTGGTCTGTTCACATCGTTTTGTTCTTCGCTGCAAACCAATACAAATATTTGACCCTGAATATCAGAATGGACTATTATTTTGTGATAGGATAGCTGACTGATTTTTAACAAGCAACTGGCCAGTGACTTGTTTCTTCAATCAGTCGAATGATACAACAGAGTGGAACGAGTTTCTGTGACTTCGTCAGCTGTATGAAAGTTTTTCACTCATCCTCGGGATTTAAGTGGTTTCACTTAATGTTAGATATCCGACTGACGCAAGTCTGTGATAATTACGTCAGTTACATTAATGTTTTGATTCATTCTTCGGGTTTGAGTAAATTCATGTACTACATTTATAGTCTTTTTGACTGTGCATGAACCATGATTAGGGTTGCCAACCTTTTTAGAGACCAATAACTTATCTTATTTCAAGAATGCAAAGTATATATCTAAAGATGACGTCAGTAGGTATGCCATTGGATTTTGGCAGCAAAACGTCCCCCATCGTATGTTACCCTTCTTTGTCAAAATCTGTCACATTGTTTGCTGGTCTTCTCTGTGTACATTCAGACGACAACTTGCAAGCAACAAAGATTTGTTTTCACTGCAGAGCAACCATCCGGGTAAAGAGAAGGGGAAATGGCGTTATAGACATACGCTGTACGTTGTTTTGAAGCCGCCGCCGCTACGTTAGATGCTCCAACACATTAGCAGAATAATGTTTAATTCAGGGTTGTTTGAGATTGTTTTTTGTTACTAATTTAAGTTGTGTATATGTGACAGTTGTTTTAAACTGCAAACATTACGGTTCTTGCGCTAATAACGCCGTGTCAGCATAGCATTTTCAAATGTTTTTATGGTCTTAAATGTGTGGTTCATCCAATAATGCGACGCATTGACCCTGGTAAGTGCAACTGTCATTTTGTTCATACAGTTCAACCAACCTAGAAGAGAGGTATGTATTGTGTAAGGGATGCTTTAGTAATCCACTTAAATCCTCATTTGCTATATTTGCGTCGATAGCTGGTGGCAAATGGCAGCGGGACCACATTTAGTTTCTACCAACGACAGAGGTCCCCTCACCAAGCAAATAGCGGAGGTTGTCAATTATCTGTGACCTGGAGGCTAAACTGTTGTTCCAATCTGAACCACAGCTAGCACTCAACCCGTTGCAGGTTGGACAATGCATTATTGGAGAAGCCGTTTATCGGCCAGCAGGTCCACGCAGCGCTGACCTTCGACCTCTCCGATCATGATGAGGAAATGTCAGAGGAACATTTGTGGGAATTCCAGCAACTCTCTCTTCTACTCCTGAATGAAATCACCACAAACTGGTCATTTACAGCCACGTATGCCGGTTAAAGGGGGGGAAGGGTTTAGTATCGGTATAGAGAAAAAAATCGAGATATTAGGGCTTCATACCACGGGTGCAGCTTTCTCTGCAAGTGGGCACCGCTGCTGCGGACTTGTCACGTTGACCCATCCACGTCCGCTCTGTACGTCCAGCAGTTCTCGCTTATTTTGGAAGCCATCGATGCACGCCACTAACAGCAGGACGATTTTCCTTGTCTGTGTTTACCTTTTATCGATTCGAATCGTTGCCTGGACTGTTTGAATACGCTTACGGCTTACGCTACGCTCTAGACTTTGCTTCTGGCAAGACATTCATCCCGTGATCTCTGTCCTCATCGACTATCTGTTTGTTTCACTGGCCTGTGTTCCCCCCCCCTCCCCCCAACCTCTCCCCACCTCCCAATCAATGCGAGTGATCATACACTAAATGCTACCAGCGCTGAGTAAGACAGAAAACAAATATCTTGCGACCCCCATATGAAAGTGCATTTTTATTAATATTAGGCTATCTGTCTAAGTGTATACAGGGTGCATCTGCTAAAACTTAGGCTTAGCTTCTGGTATGGAAGGTGCTATTGATGTATTACACTCACGCAAAAAAATCACAACGCCAAAAAATAATTAATGTAGAGTAATGAAATTACAGTAATACATTTGTCTAGGTAACATTTTTAAGTGCTAAACATTGCAAGATCAAGGTTAATGTTAGCGCGAAAGTGAAATACTGGTACATTAATAGCCGGTGTAGACACCAGAATGTTGAATGTAGCAATCGAAACAGCATGCATTGCATTTTACAGGTGCAGGATTGGAGTTCCATGCCTGTTGCACTTAGTCTGTCAATACAGGGACGATTAGTGCTGTTTGTGGATGACTCTGGAGATATCGTCCGATGATGTTCTACATGTGCTTGATTGGAGACAAATCTCGTGAAGGAGCAAGCGAAGGCAACATATCGCCGCTCTGTAAAATGTGTTGGGTTACAACAGTGATGTATGGACGAGCGTTATCCAGTTGGAAAACACCGCCTTTGAATGCTGTACATCAGTGGCGGCACAACAAGTCGAATCACCAGACTTACATACAAATTTGCAATCAGGGTTCCTGGAATAAGAATGAAAGTGCTCCGGCCATAATATGAAATCGCGCCCCACACTGTAACTCCAGGTATACGTTCAATGAGTATTGCACGGAGATTTATTGCAGGTCCTCAGCTGGCCTCCTTTCAACGAACACACACCCACCACTGACACGGAGCAGAATTACCTTTCATCAGAAAACAACAGAAATCCATTCTGCCCTCCAATAAGCTCTCGCTTCACATCAATGAAGTCGCAAATGGTGGTGGTTTGGCGTCAGGGGGAATGCACGCTACAGGGCGTATGATATGAAGCTGTCCTCGAAGACACCAATTTTTAACACTTCGTTGTGTCACTGTGGTAACAACTGCTGCCTAGATTGCTGCTGTAGAAGCAATACGATTCCATACGCCGATCATAACGGTCTTCCCTCTGGATAGTGCCACATAGCCGTCTGGAGTCCGGTCCTCTAGCAACTGTACGTTCTCGTGATCACCACTGCCAGCAATCATGTAGAATGGCTACACTTCTGCCAAGTCTTTCTGCAATATCGCAGAACGAATATCCAGCGTCTCATAGCCCTAAAACGAACTTGTCCAAACTCAGTAAGGTGTTGATAATGGCGTCTTTGTCACCTTACACGCATTCTTGACTAACATCAACTTACAAAGTCCAATCTCAAAGGGAACTAACGCTTACGACGGTATCAGAGTGTATTTCAAGCAAACCAGGTTTGTATTCTCATAGTGGCGCTGCTAGCGCCACTCTTATGCGAATGGCGCGAAATTTGAGTAGACATCATCTTTCAGATGTGAAAACACGCCTAGCAACTTTCGTCTATATCGCACTATTGCAATTGTTTTCCTTCAGTGGGTTTTCGCAGAAACTGATTGTAATCAAGGCATCGCAGTAGCAATCGGCACACAGATTATAGTCTTCACAAGTGTGTGAATTCAACTGAGCACTATGAAAATAATGTCGGTTCTCCGAATAGTGCATGAAGTACTACAATTTGTCTTCACCTATTGTTTCCATATCGGGGATTGGACGAAGCAGACCCGTACTTGGGCTTGCCCGTTCACATATTGAACCCCTTTGAATACTGTTTGAAATGGACTACGTACACCAGATGAACGACGTAATACTAGCACTTGAACTGAAACTTCTTATGAAATGGTAGCAGCTGTGCACCAGACTTTACTTGGCAAGCCCGCAGCTCGTGGTCGTGCGGTAGCGTTCTCGCTTGCCACGCCCGGGTTCCCGTTCGATTCCCGGCGGGGTCAGAGATTTTCTCTGCCTCGTGATGACTGGGTGTTGTGTGATGTCCTTAGGTTAGTTAGGTTTAAGTAGTTCTAAGTTCTAGGGGACTGATGACCATAGATGTTAAGTCCCATAGTGCTCAGAGCCATTTGAGCCATTTACTTGGCAGACAGGATGTTTGCACTGCCGCTGGGGTCTGGACCTCAAACACCATCGGTGAAGGCCAAATATGTTCTTCAGAATGCAAAGCATCTGCCTATTCTCGTTTTCCACTTACGTTATTTACCAGTTAACAAAACTGCGATTGTTCGTGAACTATTTGCCGAATAATCCCGAAAATAATTCCATTGAGTTTCTAACTTACACTTGTTTGATTTTTTAATGTCAATGGGCACTATTCTGTTTAAAAAGCGAATTTCTAAAATAATTAATATTCTAGCGATTATGAAATATTGCTCGTCCATGGTTATATTTCATTTCTGTGTAAACAACACATCAATAGCACATACACTATGTGGTCAAAAGTATCCGGACACCCCCCAAAACCTAAGTTTTTCATATTAGGTGTATTGTGCTGCCACCTACTGCCAAGCACTCCATATCAGCGACCTCAGTAGTCATGAGACATCGTGAGAGGGCAGAATGGGCCACTCCGCGGAATTCACGGACTTCGAACGTTTTCAGGGCATACGTCTTGTTTCATATGTCTGTACGCGAGATTGCGTCACTATTAAACATCTCTAAGACCGCTGTTTCCGATGTGATAATGAAATGGAAACGTGAAAGGACACGTACAACACAAAAGCGTACAGGGCGACCTAGTCTGTTAATGACACAGACCGCTGACAGTTGAAGAGGGTCGTAATGTGTAATAGGCAGACATCTATCCAGACCATCACACAGGAATTACAAACTGCATCAGCATCCACTACAAGTACTATGACAGATAGGCGGTATGTGAGAAAACTTGGATTTCATGGTCGCGCGGCTGCTCATAATCCACACATCACACCGGTAAACACCAAACGACGCCTCGCTTGGTGTAAGTAGCGTAAACATTGGACGATTGATCAGTGCGAAAACGTTGCGTGGAGAGACGAATCACAGTACACAATGT
The DNA here is from genome assembly GCF_021461385.2 of Schistocerca piceifrons. Classification (NCBI taxonomy): domain Eukaryota; kingdom Metazoa; phylum Arthropoda; class Insecta; order Orthoptera; family Acrididae; genus Schistocerca; species Schistocerca piceifrons. The sequence goes on along the minus strand of NC_060142.1, from coordinate 269,943,480 downwards.
GGCGATCCGATGGCAGGGTGTGGTATGGCGAATGTCCGGCGAACGTCATCTGCCAGCGTGCGTAGTGCCAACAGTAAAATTCGGAGGCGGTGATGTTACGGTGTGGACGTGTTTTTCATGGAGGGGGCTCGCACCCCTTATTGTTTTGCGTGGCACTATCACAGCACAGGCCTACATTGATGTTTTAAGCACCTTCTTGCTTCCCACTGTTGAAGAGCAAATGGAGGATGGCGATGGCATCCTTCAATACGATCGAGCACCTGTTCATAATGTACGGCCTATGGTGGAGTGGTTACACGACAATAACACCCTGTAATGAACTGGACTGCACAGAGTCCTGACCTGAATCCTATAGAACGATTTTGGAATGATTTGGAACGCCAACTTCGTGCCAGGCCTCACCGACTGACATCGATACCTCTCCTCAGGGCAGCACTCCGTGAAGAATGGACTGCCATTCGCCAAGAAACATTCCAGCACCTGGTTGAACGTACGCCTGCGAGAGTGGAAGCTGTCATGAAGGCTAACGGTGGGCCAACACCATCTTGAGTTCCAGCATTACCGATGGAGGGGACCACGAACGTGTAAGTCATTTTCAGCCAGGTGTCCGGATAATTTTGATCAAATAGTGTACCACTTCAGAAGTGTTTGAGCTATTAGTTTTTGGTGATTTATCTGCTAGAAGTATATGCACGCTGCTCTTAGCTCAAACGTGTTTTCTGTCAGAATTAATCAACTGAGTATTGTGTCTTGGAATGAGTAATCATCACAGTCGTTACCTCTGCAATTGGAGAGATTCTGTCACTATTCCTATGAGAAGAATCCATATTCGTGTAACTACCATAGTACAACCCCAACGAGCTGTCTCGGCAAGACCTTCGATCCATTGTAGACAACCCAGAGATTCTGGAGGTGACTGTACAAGATTCGTTCCTGTGCTAGACAAACCTTTCCTAAATTCATCTTCGAAAATGACTGCGCAGATTCTTGTGTTGTTTTGTCCTTGATTTGCATCACAAGCTCAACGTCCGACAATAATCCTTATTTTATGCATAGCTTGATACATTGGGAGCGTAGGGAATGGGTGGAAAGTACATTAATAAATATTTGATTCACGTCTGTTATATAGCCATTGGAAATAATATTGCATGACACATCGTCGGACTGCTTTTCCTCAACACATTAGAACAAAAAGGTCACGGAAACTACAAGTGAATAACGAAAATCGAAGCACTGAAGGAACTCACGCAATTGACTATTTTTCAAAAACAGAAGCGGAGCTATGCTGGACCTATTAGGCCTGAAGTTCTCAGTACGTCGATCTTATCCGCATGTCAAAGAAATAAATTACAGGAAGCCAAAATTTTCTAAAGTTATCATGCAACGGTTGGATTTTGCATACGTTTATGAGTAGAAAGAGCAGTAGGTGGTGATGAAGATACAAGCAGAAAATCTTTCTTTCTCTCTTTTGCAAATGACCAGTTAATTACGAACTGCCCGCATCTCGTGGTCGTGCGGTAGCGTTCTCGCTTCCCACGCCCGGGTTCCCGGGTTCGATTCCCGGCGGGGTCAGGGATTTTCTCTGCCTCGTGATGGCTGGGTGTTGTGTGATGTCCTTAGGTTAGTTAGGTTTAAGTAGTTCTAAGTTCTAGGGGCTGATGACCATAGATGTTAAGTCCCATAGTGCTCAGAGCCATTTGAACTTTTTTTGAATTACGAACTTAACTGACCTAAAATTCTGGGTGATTCGAATGAATAAATGTTATGGGGTGACTGAAAGAATTAGAAACCAAATTATTGAAAGGGGGACATTGTTATTCTGCACATTACTTAGCATCTCAGGGGATCCTCACATTTCACCGTCTCAGACGATGTTAATAGATACAGGAAACGATTGTTCTAGCACTCTACCGGCTGCGTGTTCTCTGAGCAAACTGGAAGCAAAACTCATAGATAAACCAGCCCTAGCATGGCTCTGTCGCTTAAAACACATAATGCAGCAGTGTTCGGTGTGCCCAATCTCAGACAGAGAAGGAAATATCGAACTAAAATTTGTGTCTGTGGTAAAAAGGACATGAGAGACGACACAAGGAGATAAAATAGATTCCTTCCAACGTTGCACACAATGATGATATTAAGAGGCTCCATATCACGCTTAAGTTGGATGACCGGGACGCATCCCAACTTTCTGAAAGCCTTTAATGCTTCCTCGGAAAGAGCTTTTTAGGTACAGAAGCTTGAGTTAGCTCTCAGATACATTCGTACAGTAGACTAGCGTCCTCAGAGGAATGTTAAAAGCATTGCTGTGTTTGCTGTAGTGATAAATGGTATAGGGGCCACAATGATAAATTTTGTACACACTTCTTGTTTCTGAACAATTTTCAGTTCATACTCTAGTTTCAGTCTGTTAACTGCAATTGAGATTAAAAGACCGAAGAATGCATCACGTAGCCGGCCGGTGTGGCCGAGCGGTTCTAGGCGCTACAGTCTGGAACCGCACTACCGCTACGGTCGCAGGTTCGAATCCTGCCTCGAGCATGGATGTGTATGATGTCCTTCGGTTACTTAGGTTTAAGTAGTTCTAAGTTTTAGGGGACTGATGACCACAGCAGTTAAGTCCCATAGTGCTCAGAGCCATTTGAACCATTTTTTTGCATCACGTAACCAGATTGTGTCTTTCCGTTGAAAAAAACTCGTGTGTATTGGCACGGGAAAAAGCACAGTCTTGCCATTTATTCCATCAATTATTTATTTTTTCTTCTATTACCTATTCTGGATAGCGGTTTCGAAACTTCGACTGTTTATGATTTAAATGCAAAAGTAAAATATTTATCTGTACCAGTGACTTTTATTATTTTACACGACGAATTTCAAGGGCTTACAAACTGATCTTATAGTGAATAAATGATTTATAAAATTTTTTTTGTTAACGTAAAATTTCGCGAAATATTTCGTATTATGATAAGTGGTACAATAACTAGTCTGTAGCGAAATGCTGCCTGAAAAGACCGCTGCCAACATGCAGGAAAAGTAATACTCACAAAAACTGCTGATCAACTTTGATATGAGGGTATAAGCGCACGAAACACTTCTGAAGAAAATATGTAAGTAGGCTGTTTAGGTTTTCTTATTGGTAACGCCACGTAGCGCTCTGTAAGAAAATCACTAGCTGTGCTGTGTGCAGTCTGTGGCTTGTTTGCATTGTTGTCTGCCATTGTAGTGTTGGGCAGCTGGATGTTAACAGCGCGTAGCGTTGCGCAGTTGGAGGTGAGCCGCCAGCAGTGGTGGATGTGGGGAGAGAAATGGCCGAGTTTTGCAATTTGTAAGACTGGATGTCATGAACTGCTATGTATATTATAATTTTTCAACACTATTAAGGTAAATACATTGTTTGTGCTCTATTAAAATCTTTCATTTGCTAACTATGCCTATCAGTAGTTAGTGCCTTCCGTAGTTTGAATCTTTTATTTAGCTGGCAGTAGTGGCACTCGCTGTATTGCAGTAGTTCGAGTAACGAAGATTTTTGTGAGGTAAGTGATTTGTGAAAGATGTAGGTTAATGTTAGTCAGGGCCATTCTTTTGTAGGGATTATTGAAAGTCAGACTGCGTTGCGCTAAAAATATTGTGTGTCAGTTTAAGGACAGTCATGTATAATTGTGCTAAGAGGATGTTTCAAATACAAGTGGCTAACACTGATCACAGTTTTAATCTGCCTTTTACTTGTTTTTCTGATCTAGGTTCGAAGTTACTAGGCACATGTCAGGCATTAATAGATGCTGTTGTGGATACCGGTATAAATATAAAGCAAATAGTTTACGACCATAAATAAATTACTGGTAAATATACGACTACAAAGTGGAAATTTTTGTGCAATTATTCACAGTCAAAAAAATACTGAAATGGTTACTGGAAAATATACAATGACGAGCCAAAACTTTGTGGCCATTGCTGAACGCGATACTGAATGGTGCCTGCCGTGGTCGCTTGGTTGTGTTGAGGGCACATATGCGCTAAGGGAAACTCCTACATGAGCGGAGCAGAGATGAATAGAAAGTCAGCCTAGCAAAGACAAGGGTCGCAAATGGGAAATCCACTGACACAAGTGATTTTCACAAAGGACACATTGGTGCCAGGGAATGAGACCTTAGGATATGCCGAAGCTGGTCCGCTGTTCACGTGTTGCTGCCATGAGCTTCTATGGAAAATGATTGAAGGACTCTGAAACCGCGAGCACTCGACAAGGTGTTGGTGGTTGACGCCTCATCATAAAACGTAGAGGCAGGAGGCTTTCCCCTTCTTTGTAACGCACGATAGGTGGCGATCTGAGGTAGCTCTGACAAACGCTTGTGTAGTCACACGTGTTTCGGAGCACACAGCTCAGCGTAGATTGTTGAAATAGGGCTCCGCAGTAGACGGGATCCACGTGTTCCCATGATGACCAACAACGTAGGCAATTATGATTTCAGTGGTCGCTAAATCCTAAAGACTGGACTACGGACCAATGAAAACGAGTCAGCTGATTGGCTGAATCACTTTTATTGTTACACCAGATGGCTGGTCGTGTCCAGCTACGACGTTACCCAGGTAACGGTTGCTCGAAGTTTTACTACGGCATATGCAGAAATCAGTGGGGCCAGTATTAGCAACGGAAACATTCACATGGCAACCGTAGGACATGTGGCAGTAATCGAAGGCACTATATGAGCGACACTGCGGTCCATCTCCATCCTTTCATGCTTGGTGTCTTCCTCGGCAGCCTTCCAGCAAGAGTACTGTCCGTGATACAGCGCCAGAACCGTGTGGCAGTGGCTTGAGAAGCATGATAGTGAAATTATATGTTGATGTCTTGACAACCATACTCGCCTGATCAGAAACAGATGTAACACATCTGGGACGCCATCAGACAGCAGCTCACACCACCAAACGACCAAACCTAATTTACTGGAAATGAGTGACCTCTCTGTAGACTTCTGACGCCACAAAACTACGGATACTTATCAAGGACTTGTCCAATCCATGCCACATAAAATCGTTGCCATCTTGCTTTCCAAAGGTGAGCCAATGCGTTACTAAGCAGATGGTCATGATGTATTGGTTCATTGGTTTATTTTTAGTGGTGTCTGGCATTCTCGAGAACTAAAGAGTAATTGAAGTTCATTTCTTAATTCAGTAGATGTTAAGGATGCTTGTTGTGTTGCCTCTTGATCGCCAGTATTTCAGGCAGAATTAGCTTGCGTTTGTGCACCCAGAATTCAGTAAATCATCTTCTTCTACACAGTTGTGTCTTGCTTCCAGTTACTGCTGCACGAGACTAGTTTCTGTTTTCTGCAGAATCCAGAGTCTTTAATGTGCTATTACTCTATTGCATTCTGATGTACCTGTTGTAATAAAATATCTATATGTTGTCTATGAGAAGTGTAACTGTCATGAAATATTATTGTGTCAATTTTATTAGTTATTTCTTATAAGAACTGAAGTTAAACGAATTAAGCGCTGAGCCCTTGGACAAAGATCGCGATACTACAGGAATTGTCAGAGAAACAATATTAGCTGCAAGAAAGAAACTCTCAGCAATGTGCAGTACTTTGAGACTTTGCTGGGATTAGAAGAAGAAATGTAATCGAGATTGTAACTTTTGTCTTCAGCTGATGACGAGAATAGAGGCTGAGGTTTATGCGCAAATTTCCCTGACGAATAAAAGTTAGCTCAAATGAAATTAATTGTTAATAAAGGCTGCAGGAAGATTAAGTTTGTGAAAAAATGCTCTATTTTTCATCAGCAATGAACTTTACCGGAATGTGTAAGTGTTGACATGTACGCCAGTAGACAGTCGGCTCCAAAGATGAATGAGCGTCGACTCAAGCCTACGCACGTCCATTTCCATCGGAAATGGTCTCCTTTCATCGGAACTGTTTTAATTTAATCAGTAACTTTCCCTCAGTCTCACGCCAGCATTCAAGGGTCGTAGGAGTATACTACTGCGCAGCCTGCCCGGTTAGCCGTGCGGTCTAAAGCACTGCTGCCCGGGCGGGAAGGCGTGCCTGTCCCCAGCAAGATTCCGCTCGGCGGATTAGTGCCGAGGCGCGGTGTGCCGGCCAGTCTGTGGATGGTTTTTAAGGCGGTTTACCATCTGCCTCGGCGAATGCGGCCTGGTTCCCCTTATTCCGCCTCAGTTACACTATGTCGCGGATTGCTGCGCAAATACTTTCTCCACTTACGCTTACACCATAAATTACTCCATTATGCAAACATTGGAGTTACACTAGTCTGGTGTGAGACGTTTCCGGGGGGTCCATTGGGTTCCGAACTGCACAATAATCCTGGGTTCTAGGCGCTACAGTCTGGAACCGCGAGACCGCTACGGTCGCAGGTTCGAATCCTGCCTCGGGTATGGATGTGTGTGATGTCCTTAGGTTAGTTAGGTTTAAGTAGTTCTAAGTTCTAGGGGACTGATGACCTCAGAACTTAAGTCCCATAGTGCTCAGAGCCATTTGGACCAATCCTGGGTTCGATGTGGGGGGATGGTGGGGTCAGTGGACTGCTGAGGCCTGTTGTGGGGTTGTGAACCACTGAGGGCTATGGCGGGGACGAAGCCTCTCCGTAGTTTCTTGGTCCCCAGTTCCATACCACACCATACCATAATAGTCACCTACGCCTGCTGATGAGTAATGACCCACGGCCTGGATGGAAGGATCTTAATTGTGGTCCCTCTTAGCTGAGCCCAACCCGACGGATACATTAATGTAGATCGGGGAAAACCACCGATCAGGACGGGTAGTTTGCGTAGCCAGGAGGTGCTAATTGCTGGGCATTAAGCGAGAATGAATAAAGTAGGCTAGCACGGAGTGCCACCTCGTATTTTCTTTGTTTATTTTTGTACTGATGTTAGCTTAAGAGTGGTAGACATAGAAAAGGAATTGTGAGAGGCGTCCAGCGACTTGAAAGTCATTCCAAGACCCTGTCCGTCACCCACAACCAGGTGACGGGAACTTCTCATTCTATATTCTTCGCTATCTTCTTTTTTCATTTCCTCTTATATACGAAATTTTTTATGTATCATTTTCCTATTTACTTCCATAACATTATTTGTAATGTTATTTAAATGCTGCACAGAAAAACAACTGCTCCACGTGGCGGGACACGGGCAACGGTGTGAGTGGGGACGAGAATAGGCGTGGTGTTTCACTAACCACTTCGGGCCCCGAACCCAGCCAGTCACAGCGGCCAAGTGGCGTACAACAACCCACCATAAGAAATCAGAGCGTGGGTCAGAAACCACAAGCAGCAAGTGAAAAAAAACCATACCATACTACTGCGCCTATCCCGTAGTCGAGTATGTCCATAGCAAAGCTGTATACATATAGAACGTTTTAGAGAAAGACAGAGTCGAGCAGCATTAGCGTTGCGGAAAGAGAAGAAAGCTGCAATGTTCCAACACAGTTCTCTTTCAGATTATGCGATTGTGAAAATTCATATAATGTAGAAATACTTTTAAAACTTGCTAGGTAAGCTCTGTCCTTAAACATCCAAGAGTCTACACAGACCATTCCATATAATAGAAATATTTAGAACTGAATTTATTTATAAGTAGTAAGCAAACATACAACTATTCCGAGCCGTGGCGGCTCGGTTTGCTGGCTAACTACCTTTGGAACCGATATCGATAGTCACATCCCTTGTGACTTATCTTTGGTTTTCCTGGTTGAGGTGGAGGCTCGACACGGGGCAGTGAGTTGTGAACGGCTCGTGACGGGAGGCTTGGAGCAGCACTGTCTGACGGCGGGGTTTGGTTGGGCCGATTTGGGATTGGCAGAGCATGTACCCAGCCGGATCGCCGAGCAATTTGTCGTAATTTGGGCAGCCGCTAAAGAAGGTGACGAAGATCTTTCTCTGGAGCTCTGGTGACGGGGTTCCTCCTTCTGTTATTTGGAGAGGAGTAAAAAGAATAATTTACGGTGGGAAGACTGTATGCTGCCTATAGACATTCTGCCCCTGTGGTTTTATTGTTTAAAGGAAAATTGGCACAATATTACTGTGTCTTGTTCAGTGAATAACATGTATTTGTTTGTTGTGCAGTGTGCCTTGGGTTTAGAGTGGCCAATGGTTGTTAGAGCGCCTTATTTGAAGCCACGTGATTCTCTTAATTCGTAAACCGCTTGTGTGCACCCGCTTGATGTGCGATGTTATGAAGTGGCACTGTACCGGGTAGCAATGTGATGGTACTGTATCAGATACTAGGTAGGAATTCTAAATCTAATTGTGATTTAGTGAAGTGTATTCATTCTAACGTACATTGATGTGTTTTAGTGTTAATTGTATTACGTAGGGCTATTACTGAGTGAAATTTTCTGCCTTGCTTAAGGGTTTAACTGCAACTGCTGTCTTTGTACCTGCACCTTGTCAGTTACATGTACTCGCTTATCATCTTACCTAGACAGAGGCGTATGTATTTACTATGTACGACCAAATCCATTCTAATTATCTCTGGCAATCTCAGCGAGTTTCCCATTTTATATATTACTTATTTAAGTTTGGCTTTAAATATTTGTTTTATCTAAGGTTACGAGTTGTATTTATCTTGCTAAAGCGATTCTCATCATTTGTGAGTGTATATGCTGTTATAGTTTGAGGATGCTGTATGGCGTGTGATTTATGTTCACAGTTGATTGAAAAACACGCAAGTCTACCTTGGTGTTCGCAGCCGTGACTTCTAGGCCGCTACCTTGGCGGCATCCTGCCCAACTCTCGAGGTCTAAGCTGTGGCCTCTGGAGCGCTTAGCCGCGTCGTCTGTCATACGAGTTGTTCTCGTGTTCCTTCGAGCTCTACCTGGGTTGAGCGACTGCTGCAAGAGTTGTAAGCTGTAGAGTTTGGCAGGATTAACTCATGAACTTTTGTAAATTAGCATTCAAATTTCATTCTTACTGTTATACATTCAGATTCTTTGTGTTTATTGAATGTTGTTTTCTTTTGCTTATATTGATAAATTTCAGTAGTTTGTCACTTTATATGTCACTATAATTCTGATGGTTTTCATGTTGTTATTAATGTGGAATTTTATTGATCAGTATGTTTTCTTAAATAAATGTTAATTTGGTGAAAACGAAGAACTACCTGGTCGGTCTCCCTTCCACGTGTTGATATTTGGTCCTCTTCTACCCTGAACCTGTTACCTGGGTTTCATGTAGATATCATTTATTGAAAGTTTCTTTACGATTGCTGCTGTCAGCCATGTTCGAAAAATTTTAAAAATTATTATAACAGTGGATACTGTATGGCATGAAAACCTCTATGAAAAAGAAACTTTGTGGACAGGACAGGGGACTGAAACTCGACCGAATCTTCTTGGGTTTGATTAGAAATTTCCAGGTTTCAGTAAAGTAAGGATCTTATATTGGCGCCATTTCTTCAATGCCGTCACTTGTGACGAGCAGCTTGTAGCGATCAAGATTGTTGTCCGCTGTATTTGTGTGGTGTGGGTTTGTTTTTATCGTTGCTGTCAAAGATTTTACGAGTCTGCAGCCAGATGAGCTGTGTCTTGGAATTTAGGCCGGCCGAAGTGGCCGTGCGGTTAAAGGCGCTGCAGTCTGGAAACGCAAGACCGCTACGGTCGCAGGTTCGAATCCTGCCTCGGGCATGGATGTTTGTGATGTCCTTAGGTTAGTTAGGTTTAACTAGTTCTAAGTTCTAGGGGACTAATGACCTCAGCAGCTGAGTCCCATAGTGCTCAGAGCCATTTGAACCATTTTTTGAATTTAGAGTGCAGCCTTCTTGTATATCAATAGAGTACATACTTAAGCATAATTCTCCTAAAGAGATGGTTCTACTAAAATGTAAAGCTTCTCTTAAACTGCTTTTCCTAACAACATATTTTCCTTCTGTGTTGTATTAAATAAAGATATTTCTCCCCACAGCGCTAGAGTTTTATTTTGCGTACCAGTGTGGCTGAATATTACGATTTACGAAACTAAGTTGTTCAGACTGCCTATACCTAGCGTTTCCGAAAATGGTGCCCTCGGCGTTATTAGCCTGCATAAACAACACAAAAAAGGCGAGAGTTACACAAGCTATTTCGGAAAATGACAGACGACTCGACTGCGATAAGACCTTCAGTGTTCAGACTTGTGTGGCCCCACAATCCCCCACGATGGTTTCCATTTTGCTGTAGAGGTCGAGGACGCGAAAACAACGCCACCTACCATTAACTCCTACGAAAAACTCAAGAGATAAATGATCCCCAGAGTCTTGCTTCATAACAAGAGCGCATACGCGAAGTTTCGTCGCAGAAAGACTTCGGCAATCGAACCATGGCAGTACCTAAGACGTTTGTTAAGCAAAGCGTTGTACCAGCGTTGTATCAGACAACCTGCTATAGACCTTGTAGAGCCTCCTACTATAAGTCAAAGCAATTATAGTCTAGTACCTCCCGCCGCGGTAGTCGAACACGCGCCAGAACAAATGGACGTGGCCAGTCCATAGAGGGCTCCGCGTCCGCAGCGGCTCTTCCGCGCAGCGGTTCTCGCGCAGCGAGGGCGCCAGGGCTACGCCACGTGCAGACAGCGGCCAATAGCCGCTCCCTCCGGTTTCGTATATAGGGACCCGCTCTGCCCTAGTCCACACCACCAGAGGGTTGGATCCCCTCCTTCGAAAGCGTCAGATTGCAAAGCCTGGGCTACTCTCAGGTTGGAATCTCCGTCTTCGAAGATTGTGTCTGTCTGTCTGTCTGTCTGCCTGCCTGCCTGCCCGCCCGCCCACCCGCCGCTTACTGCTGTAGCTGTTCGTCCGTCCGTCCGCCTGCCTGCTCGCTGTCCGTCGCCGTCGCTGTCACCGCCGCCGCCGCTGCTGCCTGCTGTCCGTCCGTCTGTTCGTCGCCGGCCGTCGCCGCCGCCGCCTGGCCGCCGCCTTCCGGTGCTCGCCGCCGCCTGCCGGTGCTCGCCGCCGCCGCCGCCGTTCGGTCGCCGCCTGCTGAAGCCGCCTGGTCGCCGCCGCCGCCGCCGCCGCCGCCGCCGCCTAGTCATCGCCGCCGCCGCCGCCGCCCTTCTCGCGCGCCGCCACCATGTCCCAGCCCACCACCACTATCATTTTCACCTCTCCCTCCGCTGCTCTAACCACCATCATATGGACCTCATCCTCCACCCCACTTCCCGTCCTTCCTTCTCTCCCTGTCCACCCAACCCCTGCGCCGGTTGTAACCACCCCCAACTCCTCCTCCCCTATCACTGTCGCCTCATCGACAGCTAAATGACTTTCCGCCGCTCCCTGCACCGCCTCCGACGGGCTCCAAGCCAGCACGGATTTCGGCTCGACGTTCCACAGTCTCTGTGACACCCACGCCCCCTCCGTCTACGTCATCCGCTGCTCAGGGTGGTCCTGCGCCCCGCCATCTCCCACTGCCCCCTCTACACCCGGTCGTGACAACGAAACCCTCAAAGCACCCGAATGTTTACCCTTCCCCCGAAATCTCCTCCAAAAAATCCACCACTCCCTGTGACCCACCCACCCCCATGGACGCGGCTCCGACCCCCACCCCCGCCACGCCTGCCACCCACACCTTTGTCCTCTCCAGTCCTGACCCTCAATTCTTTGATGCCCGCTCCCTCACCCTCGCCATCCGGAAATACTACCCCAATGCCCCCATCTCCCTTCTGATTCCTCGCAAGGACTTGGTCCTCATTAAATCCCCCAATGCTTCCTTCCACACTGATCTCCTCTCCCGCATTCCCCGTATCCAATTTGGCCAATGTGCAACCCTCACCCCCTACCACAACCCGTCCTCTCCCCGTCAACCTCAACCTCCCGAACAACCGCCAACCTTCACCGCTGTGATCACGAAGCTTAGCCCCATGATCGCGGAGGCTGAGGTGTTGGCGGAACTCAACTCCCGGCCCGACATTGAAATCCTCATGGCCCGTCGCATCTTCAATGATGCCGGGGCGACTTTTCTCTTGCTGATATTCACCAAATCCTCCTCCTCCATTGACCGCCTCCTCACCGAGGGAGCCCTCATCTACAATCGCCGTCATAAGGTGGACCCCTCCCGTTCCCCAGTCCAATCCTACCGCTGCCAACGCTGTCTCACCTACAATGACCACGTTACCTCTGCCTGCAAGAACCCCCCTACTTGTCCCCACTACAAAGCTTCACACTTCCTCAAGAATTGCCCCAACCTCACCTCTTCCCCCTCCTGCAACACTTGCAACGAACCACATCCTACCTACTCCTCAAAGTGTAAAGCGAAACCTCCACCAGTCACCCCTGAGCTCACCGTCCCTGTCCGTCCTGTTGATGACACCATCCACCCCAACAACTCGCTCCGCCCTCCCCCTACTGCTCAGGACATCATCCGTTTCACCACCATTGTGCTCCAAAACATCCACCCCTTCCAGCGCTCGCACACTTTCCCAAATTGCCCTCGCTGCCCGTTCCATCTTACCACCTATGCCACATACTCCCACAACCAGGCCCACTTCACCTTCACCCCCCCTCATCACCCTCGTATAACTCTCCCCTCCCATGGTACACGAACCCTACCCTCTCCTGTACCACAACATTCGCTCCCTGCCCACCCACAAACTCCTCTTCCTCCACACCCACCATCAGCACCGCGTGGATGCCTTCGTCCTAAATGAAACCTTCCTTCAACCCCGTATCTCCGTCTCCACGGCTCCTTACACCCTACACCACACCAATAACCCGTACCCTCTGGCACGTGGCGGAGTTGCTATAGGCCACCTCAAGCACCTCCCTGTCCGGCCCCAACCTCTCCTTAACAATCCTGCCGAGCATCTCACCCTCAGCCTCTTCTTCCCCACCCTTGCCATCACCTGTGCCACCATTTATGTCCACCCTCGCACCCCCATCCTGCACAATTTCCTGGCCCACATTGACCGCACCTTCTCCACCTACGTGATTGCCGCCGACCTCAATATCCACAGCCGTGATCCTGCTGACCTCCAGTGGTGGCATCAGTTTCTCACCACTCTTCAGGGCGACCTGGTTCCCCTGCCTCAGCACACCCGACCCGAATCCAACACCACTCCTGATGTGGTCCTTGCCTCTCCCAACCTCCTTGGGCACATCACCGCAGATGTCCTTGACCTCATTGGCAGTGACCATGCTCCTGTTCTCCTCACTATATCTACTGGTCCCCATCCCCGCAACGCTCCTCGCCCTGACGTCCCTCCTAAACTTGTCCATGATTACTCCTGTGCCAACTGGGATGCCTACCGGGACTTCATTCACACCCAGGTTGACGGCCACGACCTTACCCTCCAATCTCCTGATGACATCTCTCGTGCTGCTGCCTTCCTGCACCAGACCTTGTCTGACGCCGTCGCCACCCATATCCCCACCAAAGCCATCCACCCTCACCACCCCGCCCTGCCTTCACAGGCTGTCCTTCTCCTTCGAGAGTCCTGCCACCTCTACCGCTCTTTTCTCCACACTCGTGACTGGGATACACTTACCCGCCACCGTGCCTGGCGCCAGACATGTACACAACTCAACACCACGCTCCCCATAAACTCTTCCAAGTATTGGTCTGCTTTCCACCACCTTACTGGGAACCGCCCCACCCCCCAGTACCCTCTCCTCCTTAATGACCATCCCTTTCCTGACAATCTCAGTAAGGCCAACCACTTTGCCTCCCACCTCTCTGATGTTTTTTCCATCCCAGATGATCCCCACTTTGATTATTCCCTCTTCCCTGATGTCATGGACCGTACGAAACCTCTGTTCCTCCCGTTGCTCCTAGCTTCCAGTACTTGGGCCACACACCACCATCTGAACTTAACACTCCCATCACTACCCAGGACATCAGCCTCACACCAAACACAACACTGCTCCCGGCCATGACTGCGTTACCTACTGCCACCTCAAACACTGCCCTCCCTCGTTCCTTTCAATCCTTGCCACCCTCTATAATGTCATCCTTGCCACTGGCTTCTATCCCGACCTGTGGAAAACCTCCCGTATCCTGATGTTCTCCAAACCCAACAAGCCTCCATCTGATGCCTCTTCCTATCGTCCTATCTGTCTCGCATCGGTGTTCAGCAAGCTCTTGGAATCCATCCTTTCCCGGCGCATCCATCACCACCACCGCCAAAACCACCTCCTCCCAAACACCCAATGTGGCTTTAGACCTTCCTTCTCTGCTGATGACCAACTCTTCTGCCTCACTCATCTCCTCTCCCTCCAGTTTAACTCCCGTTGCTCCACCATTTTTGTCTCCCTTGAATTCGAAAAGGCCTACGACCGTGTCTGGCATCCCGGTCTCCTGTTTAAACTCCAAACCTACGCCCTTCCTATCAACTACATCCATCTGGTGGCCTCCTTCCTCTCCCACCGCCCCTCCTATGTTACCATCCATAATGCCACTTCCTACACCTTCTACCCCTCTGCAGGTGTGCCCCAGGGCTCTGTCCTCTCGCATCTCCTCTACCTCCTGTACACAGCAGATATGCCCCAACCCCCCCTCCAGTACACCTCTTGCAATATGCTGATGACACCGCATTCCTCGCCCTCGTTCCTACCCTCCAACGGTCCCAACGCCTTCTCCAGAATTACCTTGACCTTTTTGCTGCATGGTGTAATCAGTGGCTGTTGAAACTCAACCCTTCCAAGACCCAGGCAATCATCGTAGGTCATACCACTCGCTCCTTCCGGCTCCTGGATTTCTCCCTTACTGTCTGCGCCCGTCCTGTCCACCTCACCCCCACCCTCACCTACCTTGGCCGCACCATTGGCCGTCACCTCACCTGGATCCCTCATCTCCACTCCATCCAATCGAAAGCCCACAACCGCCTCCGACTCCTCAAACCCCTCTCTGGCTGGACATGGGGGTTGCACCACTCTACCATCCTCCACACCTACAAATCCTTAATCCATCCCATCCTCTGTTATGCCAGTCCTGCCTGGATATCTGCACCCCCTCCAAATTCTATAAGTCCCTCCAGATCCTTGAGCGTCATGCATTCCGCCTCGCCTTCCGTATATGCCTCCCGTCCCCCACGCGGATCCTCTATGATCTCATTTCTTTCTCCCATCTGCTCCTATTCCTCGAACATATCCACATCCTCTACACCTCCCGCCTTCTTGAACCTCCTCACCCCCTGGTTGCTCCTCTCCGATCCCTGCCCCCTGCCACGTCTTCACCGTTGTGTCCCCCCTACCCTCCATCTCTACACCCTACATCTCCTTTCCCAAGGTGGCTTCCATCAACTCCCCCTCCCGGATGATGCTCTCTCTCCCTCTATTTACCCCTCCTATCAACTCTGACGGCCGAGCGGTTAAAGGCACTACAGTCTGGACCCGCACGACCGCTACGGTCGCATGTTCGAATCCTGCCTCGGGCATGGATGTGTGTGGTGTCCTTAGGTTAGTTAGGTTTAAGTAGTTCTAAGTTCTAGGGGACTTATGGCCACAGCAGTTGAGTCCCATAGTGCTCAGAGCCATTTTGAGCCAACTCTGATCCTCACTCCCCCTCCTTTCCTTTGTCCTTTTCCCGGGCTCCCTCTCCCCCCTTCCATCCTCTTTCTTCCCCACCTCCCCTCTCTTTGCCCCCTTCTCTCCCCACGTCCTTTTACATTTCCCTCCTCTGCCTCCTCTTATTCCCTCTCGCGTCTGCCTTTCTCCCCCTTTATTAGTCCTCTCCGTCCTTGGTTCCCCCCCTTCTCGTTTTTTCCTCTCCTCCCTCCTTGTTTTTCCCCCTCCTGCAGGTCCCCCCCCCCCCCCCATCTGCCTTTGGCTCGGGAGTGTCGTCTTTGTGCTGCCACTTTCGTGCAGTGTTCTACAGTGAGTGTTCTACATTGCGTGTTTTACAGTGAGTGTTCCGTGTTGTGTTTTTTGGGACTTGTTGCGAACGGCCATCATACTGTCGCTGGGTGTGCCTTTTATCTCTCGCGAACAGAAACCAGACTGTCGCCATGTTTTTTAATTGTGTGTCTACTATGGTACTTGTCGTATTCCTGTGTATTTTATCTACATTGCGAACCCCTTTTGCTTTCTGTTTTAACTTTCCCTAATTTTACGCCATTTTACACTTTAAATCACCATTTTATCGCCTGTTTTTCCTTGTTTCTTTCTTCTTCCTTTATCTAAAAAATGTCTGTAGGCTGTAGAGCAGCGTAGTAAGCTGGTGCCAGCCCGCCCCCTTCGGGGGGAATTGAAAATCAATAAAGAAAAAAAAAAAACCCTAGTCCAGTCAGTCTGGTACTCGCTCTGGATTGCGTCTATATCGCGGCGGTACTGCTTTCTGGTCGTTGCTCGTTGTTGACGTTTGCCTGGCTCTGGTTCCGAGTAGGTTTACTGTTGGTGTTTGGTGTTGTGGTTTCTACAAGCTTCCGTTGTTGATCTCATCCTTGTTATGTCGGTCATAGTCGGTAGTTGTCGGTTGTCGTTGGTCTGTCGTCCGTCTTGTGTTTACCCGGTGGTGCGTGCTCCACCGCCGGCGACTTCCCCACCTGGCGGCTCCGATCCCGCAGCCCAAGGCGTTCCCGTGGTTAGTTTTGGTTACTACATATAGCACTGCAGATTAACATGCCTTTAGACAGAGTTGCAGCCTGGCTGACAAAATACGAGATGCATGACACCCACTGACAGTGCCGTGTAAGAGTGCATCAACTTCAGAGGTTACGTACATGAGCTATGATTCTCTTGCTGCCAAGGGTAATGTGTTAACGAAACAAATCAGCAAACTGTTGTCTCATTGTGACTAGCATTCACAGTGGACACTACCACAAGAGGTCACATAGTCGTCCTTGGAAAAACTCTTCGACACCTGTAACCACAGAAAGTTTGGAGATTAGATGTTCAGGTGCACCTCACCTTGCACGTATTCAAACTCCAGCAGCAGTTGGGCATAGGTATATCTAGTTGCCAAGCACAGTCACACCACTTCTTCATCAGTGATCGAAAGTCAGGTCGGAAATTCTTCATGGATACCGGACCAGATATGTTCGTATTGTCAAGTACCTTGTTAAATGCTAGTTGACCACGGACTGTTTCAACTTGTCTGTGGTAAGCAATTCTGCTATATCAAAAACGGTAAGTAGAAGTTTGAATTACGTTTGGGACTGTACAGAACCTTCGCATGGAACGTTATGACTGCTAACGTCACGGAACCAATAATTGTGTAACTGAAGCTGTCTTCTTGGCATATTACCACCTGCTGCCAGATATGGTAAGCGGAAGACACTTCAGCTACTAGTTTCCGGCGCAGCACCGCACTTTACACTGCCAGGCTTGTCAAAGCTGCAAGTGGTGTGCGATATCCCTCAGGAGGACATACAACAACTCTATCACTCAATGCGTAGCAGCTTAGTTGCTTGCGTAAGGGCCATAGGTAAACAACGCGTCACTGACTTGCTCAGTTTGTGAAGCTCTTTCTTCTGAACGAATTATCCAATTGGCCTGAAATTGTAATGGTTAATTTTTTTGTACATGTACGTCACACCTACCGATTTCCGTCCCATTCGGATGATTTCTTCGTGCTGCGTCCTTTTTTTCGGGTAATGTGTAACACCTTATATTTGCAATCCAGTTGACGCATAAATTTTCTCGCATTCTGCTGCCAGTGTAATGTCTACGGACAAATCAGTCACTACCCATATTCATGTTGTCCTCAACATTTGGAAAGGTAACTCTCTTAAAAATGACTCAAGTGCCCTCTGCGCAGCATCTCGCAAAATTACTTTGTTCACCACAGCATTATGTTCCAGTTCGTACGTACTGTTTGATCTTCCTTATTCTATCCTGAAATTCTTCTACTGATTACATATGTGTCTTTGTTAACATGACCAACTGTTCCATGAAACGCCTAGTTCTGTTTCGAGAAGTTCCAGCTTCCTTGAGCCTCCATATAACCTGCGTTAGATTTTGCTTATCCTGTTAATCTTGAATTTGCTACTTCCAAAGTTCTGCGTCAGACAACTCTTCCACGATTGCCAAATTTTTAAGACCTTCCACAAATGCTTTCTCGTCCTCAGTTTACTTACCAGAGAGAGGAGCAGCTGAACTTGCCGCTGACAAATCTATATTTTTCTGTGGTGATTGCGACTTTAATAGACCATGTAACTCTGTTGTGTCTGCTGTAAATTCTGCTACCTTTCTCAATGACATATGCTCTGTTTCCGGTCATGATGCTCCTTTAATCTCTGACTCTGAGAAAGCCGTTCCCTTCTTGACACTCATCCTGAAACACCAACAATTACAGGTCACACAAATTAAATTCTCACATATCATCATCAGCCATTTTGATTCTTGGCACTATCTAGCGCTATGTTCTTAACGAATACACGAGAAACGCACTACTAATACCGTTTCTGGACACGATGGTGAATGACGTTCCAAGTTACAGCATGTAGATCTGATAGATACCAACCAAACATGTTCCCCATCGTCTCTACTGTGTGACACATCCACTACTTCCTTACTTCTAACAAAATTCACCTTACAAAGAGCATCGCAGTCAAGCTTCTTTACCGCGACCACGATACTTTGACAATAAAAATTAAAATTTTTTACTCGCTATACCGTAAGTTCAGACCTCACGTTGTAAAGCGGACGCCATTATTCTCATACCCTGTTGTAATAATTGGCGCCAGAGGGTTGCCCCGTTGTGGGTCAATACATGAAGTTGCAGCGTGCCTGAGGCATCCAGCGGCCTCCTGTGTATTGTTGCCGGAAATGCTGGCCCATTGCAGCGTTGGGTAGCCAATGGCTAGTGACGCAAGCGCCTCTGTCAGTGGCGACTGTGGTCCACAAAAAGCATTGTGGATGGCTTTCAAGACTCATAGATTCTTAGCGATGGAGTTCCATTACAAACAGAACTGACTGCAATGTAAAATGGCTAGGTATCTGTACGCCTTCCGAGCTGCGCTTCGTTCGGCTTTGCTATGCCCGGCTGATACCTGTATACTAAACACTTCGGCGGTCGCTGGTGTGAAAAGGCTTCCACCTTATTTTGCTCAGCTTACTGCTTAACTTAGGTTACCATTGTGTCAGTTGTTTCCACACATTGCCAAGATTCTGATCAAATACGTTCGGTGCACTACAGTGTCAACAACTTGCAAGTCAAATATTGAGTATAAGTACATCGTGTTTATTTAAAATTAATTCACAGTTGCGTTGCACCTAAACATTCAGTTAAAATCACGACGTAATTCGTTTGTTTGACCCTAACAGACTTCACTACAGACGATGACATTAATGAAACATTTGATTATGATTAATGGGTGTTGCAACAGTTCCTTGAGCATTGGTGTGAATAACAATAAAGAATGTATTTATTGTTCTACATAATAAAAATATACTGTAGTTGCTGCTATTATTGATACACTATGTTCAGTACCTCATGTTGTACTAGAATAAAATATTAGATTGATTATGTACATACTTGTAAGTTTTAATGAAAACACTGCAATTGAAGTCATCCGATTTTGTTACAATGTTTTTAAGGATGACGCAAAAAATTTTCGTACAAAAACAAGTAGCTAGTTTATGATTCGCAAATAGTACACATTTCTGCGATTGAATGTCGTTAGATGAGTCTCTTGTGTTGTAAAATTAATAACTGCGATGTTAAATTAGGGCTTGATGGTAGAAAGTAACGTTAAGAACTGACGGTGATACACTCCAGTTACACTGGCTTGCTCACTAACGTTCAACTAGAATGGCCATAGCATGGACTTCACAACGTGGAAGTATCTGACACAGCGCTATCTGGGTCTTCACAGACGATCTCTTGTTTAAGAGAACTGGGATGTGAAAAGCTGTGTAGGCAGTTTTCGCTAAATCAGTTCATATGTCATACAGATACAGCAGGCAATATCTTCCAACTGCGCAACAAGATGCTTGGGAATGCTTGCTTTTTGATATGGCGTCCAGTCTCTTACACCCAAAAAGCTTCACTCAAGTCTGTAAGCATAGGAGAGTTGTGCATAGAGTGTGCATAGAGTTGTGCATAGAGCTCTTTGGCATTTACACCGCATGCTTCCAAGTGCAGCTGAGAACATTTCTTTCCATTACATGTCAAACATCAGCTTCAGGACAAAATTTCTCAATCAGATAATTAGCTTAAGATAGAATTACATAAGATCGGTTTTTAAATGCATTACCTAGTAATTTCTTTACTTCCTTTAACAGTAACAAATCTCAGTAAGTATGGTGACATTGATAAGACATTTCGGTTGAGCAGATTTTACAGCGGAGCACAACGCATTTGCATTGTTATTTGTAAATAATTTGTGCAGTGTTACTGATAATAATTGATATAAAGTAGTATCTGTGGTCGTGATTGATAAACTGTGATCAGTGTATCATGAAGGACCGAAATAAAATACTGGATGAGCTGATATGTCTGTAAGATACTGAGCGTTGATTGGGAGAGCTAAATATGTGCAGCACCTTTGGCTTAGAAACTCTCTTGACCCGTTTTTAAAAAAAATGGATCTGGCTTAAGAAAAGGATTGGGAAGGAATAGGACATGGATTAGGAGTGAGGAAGGAACGGGAAGGATAAAGTTTGGGAACGAGCGGGAGGCGATCGAGGATGCGAACGAGAAGGGGTACGGCAGCGTGTTGGAGAGGGGTGGGGAGGGGACGGGTGAGGAGGTCGTGGTCAAGGGTGAAACGTTAGATTTGATCCAGAGATTGTATTGCTCCCCTCCCATGGGTCGAAATGGCCATACCATTCATACTATAATGTCATACTTGTGACTTAAGCTACTTCCTACGGGATATGTGTAATAAGAAGAGAGGTCCCAAGATTCAAAACCATTTACGGTTTGATTATACCATTAGTTATTTATAAATTATAGTGTCTTGAAAGGAGGATATAAGATGAACATCAACAAAAGCAAAACGAGGACAATGGAATGTAGTCGAATTAAGTCGCGTGATGTTGAGGGAATTAAATGAGAAAATGAGACACTTAAAGTAGTAAAAGAGTTTTGCTATTTGGGGAGCAAAATAACTGACGATGGTCGAAGTAGAGTGGATATAAAATGTAGACTGGCAAGGGCAAGGAAAGCGTTTCTGAAGAAGAGAAATTTGTTAACATCGAGTATAGATTTAAGTGTCAGAAAGTCGTTTCTGAAAGTATATGTATGGAGTGTCGCCATGTATGGAAGTGAAACATGGACGATAACTAGTTTGGACAAGAAGAGAATAGAAGCTTTCGAAATGTGGTGCTACAGAAGAATGCTGAAGATTAGATGGGTAGATCACATAACTAATGAGGGGGTACTGAACAGGATTGGGGAGAAGAGGAGTTTGTGGCACAACTTGACTAGAAGAAGGGATCGGTTGGTAGGACATGTTCTGAGGCATCAAGGGATAACCAATTTAGTATTGGAGGGCAGCGTGGAGGGTAAAAATCGCAGAGGGAGACCTAGAGATGAATACACTAAGCAGATTCAGAGGGTTGTAGGCTTCAGTGCGTACTGGGAGATAAAGAAGCTTGCACAGGATAGAGTAGCATGGAGAGCTGCATCAAACCAGTCTCAGGACTAAAGACCACAACAACAACAAAAACAACAACAAATTACAGTCATAATTAGAATCACATTAGATTACCGTCTCTCTTTAATACAGCAGACATGGTAAAGTTGAGCTACGGATCCGTTATGGGTGCTAGGAAATGCAAAAGTAGTTTCAAAATTCTGTGTATTAAGAAGTATTAAAAATGAAAACACATTTCCAAAACAGTGCTGACTGATGGCCAAAGTACTGCATACAGAAAAGTTATAATTTCTTCATTCTTCTGATGAGCCTGTTTCGATAAGGTTTTCTTCCGTATATAATACACAAAAATTATAGTAAATAATGCAGAGAAAAGAATCATTCGCGGGCGTCTTTCACATTTTTGTCAATACTTTTCCTAATCCGATTAGGCTCATGTTTCTTTAGTCTAGAATGCCTTTGCTACCTACATATCGTTACCAGCTCGTCAACTATCGTTCCTTCTGCAACACTGTATGAAATAAATTTAGTAATTGTCACACGTACCATTGTTCTTGACGTCCTTGTATATGAAAATACGATCTGTGGAGCACATGTGGAATGAAAAACTGTTCTGGTAGGAGAATTCGGTTCGGTATTTTACTTCCTGTACGCGGACAAATATCGCCTGTCCCCTCGATAGATATCGCTGAGCTTAACCCGAGGCCCGCAGCACGCTACGAGACGTGCTGTCGCACATGAAGTGATCGATTTCATCCGCGGGGATCGTTCGAAGCGATATGTTCTGACAGCTCTCGTATATCACCTGGTGTTTCTGCTCGCTGCTGAGCCTGTCATTGCCGGTATGGCCAGAAGAAATAATATTTTTTTGACTTTCGTTTTTCGCATTATGACATTTACTCTTGAGCGAGTACGAATTCTTGAACAGTCCCCACGCTATACTATACGTTGATATCTGCACATCATTGGTGCGTTCACAAAGTTCATACATTGTATGATTAACCTATCACCACAAAGTTTTAAACACGGCTGCGACCGGTTGCAAATTAAAAGTTAAAGGAATTGCAGCCCTTGGTCACAAAACATAAGTCTTTTGACCAGGTTTCGACACTTCTATGAGTGCCTTCATCAGAAATTAAATGTTGAAATTGGCCTATAACATATGTACAAAATTATGGGACAATTTTTATGTAAGGAAACAGTACTTATATGTCACGTATAAGATAAATATCAGGCGACGAGGCTTTAGCTACAAATATTTAAAAAAGAATGGTTCAAATGGCTCTGAGCACTATGGGACTTTACATCTATGGTCATCAGTCCCCTAGAACTTAGAACTACTTAAACCTAACTAACCTAAGGACATAACACAACACCCAGTCATCACGAGGCAGAGAAAATCCCTGACCACGCCGGGAATCGAACCCGGGAACCCGGGCGCGGGAAGCGAGAACGCTACCGCACGACCACGAACTGCGGAATTTAAAAAGAATACATGGAAGGCGAGCCACTATGGGTTGCTCATACACATAAAGCCAGCAACAGACTGAGGCGCCCTCGTTAGCAACTGCGGGCAGGTAACCATTACACCAATAGTGCCATCTAGTAGCCGTATATGTAAGTAGGCTACTTAACATTTAAAATATAGACCGAGGAATGTTGAGATGAACAGTATTTAGTACATGAACTAACAGGCAAAGTTTTGTTTGACAGAAGCAGACCTTTTGTTTATGTAAAAGCTTAGAAGTACAGTTTGAAGGCTGAAAACTGATTAAAAGTACAAAAAGAAACAGTACTTATATGTCAAGTATAAAATAAGTGCTAAGCGATAAAGCTTTACTCACAATTTTTAAAGTAGAATACGTGGAAAGCGAGCCACTACGCGCTGCTCGCATATTTTGAGCTACAGGTTGCATCAGACTGAGGTGCTAGCGTTAACAACTGCGGGCAGGTGAACATTGCACAAAGCAAGAGTGCCTGCCATCTAGTAGCCGCAAGTACAAACTGGCTACTTAACATTCAAATAAAGAAAGATGAATATTATGATGGACATTATTCAGTACATGACGTAAAAGGCAATATTTTGTTTGACAGCAGCAGGTAAGGTAACATGTTGTCTACATCAGAGCTTAGAAGTACAGTTTAAAGGATGAAAACACCATAATAGAAAATACAAAAATGGCTGAATGACACAGCCTGTAGGAAAACGATATAACATGAAATGTAACCAATATAAACCATTTAATACACGAACGACTTAGACTGAAAAAACATTTCGATAACTGCACGAGGAAACCCGAAATCAAATATCAAGTAAGGGCCTTACACCGTTGAAGAAATTTTTATTGCGCAATTGTAGCTGCTAATTGAGGATGAGGCTATCATTTCGAGAAAGATATTAAAAATCTCTAATTCTTCGAGAATATCTAAGCTATACTCTTTCTTCACGATGTGCAAAATGTTGATATCTTGAACAGCTTTAGGCGCGTGACCTGTAATCAGAAGGTGGTCGGCAAAGGCCGAGTTATAGGTGCTAGTGACATTTTTTCTTAAAAAGATGTTCCTTATATCTGATATGTAGTAAGAAGAGCAGGTGTCGCAGAAAATTCTATAGACGCCGAAATTTTCCAAAGGAGACGAGTTGATTTTAAATTATAAATTAAGTTTTTTTTCAAATTATTATTGGTAGAAAAGGCAACGTTTCAGTTGCATTTATTACGAAGAAGGCGTTGAACCCGATAGCAGATGGGCCCCAAGAAACGAATAGAAAAATTCTTGTTTGGCTTGCATTCAATGATTGACGTGCTGAGCGTAGTAACTCTTTTAACAGTTTTCTTTTTAAGGATGTCATCCACTATGTCTGCTTCATATTCGTTATTAACTGCTATCGTTTTAAGTAAATTAATTTCTTCATTGAATTTTTCTTTTGATAGTGGAACAGAAGTAGCTCTATGAATAGCAGAGTGATCTGATCAGTGTATGTCTCTTTACGAAAAACATTTAATAAGGTTTTATTTTCTTCTACTGTAAGAGTTAAGAAAGTTTAATTGGCGGCCCTCGTTTTCGAGTTCGATGGTGAAAGATATTTTCTCATGAAGTTCATTAAAGAGATTGAAAATACGATCAGTGCCAGCAGCGACTCGCTTGTAGATGACTAAAATGTCATCAACGTATCTGAAACAGAAGAGAATGCCTAGTGATATCGCTGAAAAACGGTTGAAAACTTTTCTTCTAGAGAGTTAATGAAAATATCAGCTAGAATATCAGCTAACGGATTTCCCATAGTGAGACCGTCCAGTTTCTGTTACAATTGTTCATTAGATTCAAAATAGTTGTGTTTCACTACGACTGTTATGAGGTTCATGAAGTCATTGATTTCCTCATCTGAAAGATCTTTTTTGAAATGACATAAATTTTTTCAACGATCGTAAGCGTTTCTAGCACGGGAACGTTAGTATAAAGATTTTTGATGTCTAATGAAAACAACTTGGTATCTGAACTGCATTCTAAATCTTTTATTTTATGGACTAAGGCATGACTATTGGGAATGGAATAACTGTCCTCGAAGAAGAGTGATTTTTTTCAGTTTCATGCAGAAATTTGGTTAAATCATGGTACCCCGCTATTCATACTATCAGAAATCGGTCGTATCGTATGGTTAGGTTTGTGAATTTTAAACTGAGACCGAAGTTTTGGGGTCTGAGGATTCATGTTAATAAGCATTTTCTTCTGAAAAATTTGATTGTAAATTTTGAGTTATAGGTGACCTGACTGCCTTTTGTAATTATGGAGTCAGATCCTCTGGCAATTGCGAAATATTATTCTCGTTACAAAATCTAAAGCTTTAGAAATATATTCAGTATTTTAGGCAATAACTAAAGAACAACCTTTGTCAGTCTTAGTTATTAGAGCATCAGCTTCATTAAGTTTATTATTAATGGATTTAACCAACTTCCTATCGTTATGCATACCATTATGAAGAGAGGCTGTGCTTTTACTGAGAATGGTAGCTACTTCATAAGCAATTCTAGTTTGACATGAAGTATCTATTTATTACAATCAAGACAAAAATTTAGGTCGAAAAGCGTTTTTTCTATTACATTTTTGTCTGACAAGTTGGGCATGACATTGTACAAGGTATACAACTCTGCTTCCGCCGTTTTTTCCCCAAAATTTGAGGCTTTAATGAAACAAATTGGTTACACATGTATCATTCAAATTATTTTCCATCGCTGACAACTACATTCTCCCCTTTTTCGGGCAGTGTACAAATCCCACGTCGAAAAAATTGTTCATCTTTTGAAGCGATCCACGAATCGATCCAATTTGTGATTTCTTCATGAGATCGCAAGTGCTGGTCAGCCAGGTCATGCGCCATTGATCTAAACAGGCGATAGTCAGAGGTAGCAATGTCTGGAGAATACGGCGGAGGGGGGGGGGGGGGGGTAGGACTTCCCATTTTAACTTTTCCAAGTACGTTATGACCTATTTTGCAACGTGCGGTCGAGCGTTGTCGTGCTGCAAAATCATTTTATCCTGCCTCTCGCTGTATTCCGGCCGTTTGTCTTTTAATGCTCCGCTCAAGCGCATTAATTGCGTTCGACAACTAGCAACTATGATTGTTTCACTTGGTTTTAACACCTCATTGTACACGACGCCGAGCTGGTCCCTCCAAACGCAGAGCACGATCTTGGAGCCGTGAATGTTCGGTTTGGCCGTCGACTTGGAAACATGGTCGGGATATCCCCATGATTTTTTGCGTTTAGGGTTGTCGTAATGAACCCGTTTTTCGTCCCTGGTCACAATGCGATGCAGAAATCCCTTCCATTTTTGCCTCTGAAGCAACTGTTCACAAACACACAAACGCCGTTCAACGTCTCTTGGTTTCAGCTTACACGGGACCCAAGTTCCTCCTGTCTGAATCATGCCCATAGCCTTGAGACATTTTGAAATGGCTTTCTGTGTCACTCCCACTAATCGTTTAAATTCTTCTTGAGTCTGACGCGAGTCTTAACTCAGAAATGTCTTCATTCTGCAGCTTCGAAAAGATTCTCTCTTCCACCACTGTGGCGGTCTGCGACGTTAAAATCACCGTTCTTGAAGCGTTGAAACCACTCACGACACTTTCTTTCACTAATAGCGTACTTACCATACGTGCCTGAGAGCAATCGATGAGACTCAGTCACTGTTTACTTCATATTGAAACAAAATAATAACACTTCCCGCAAATGACGAGAATTAATCGTAAACTGACATTTTAAATCAAAAACAACTTTATGATGCAGACACAAATAGACTAATTATTGAAGGAGGTTATGTTGACCGAGGTCCAAGCCAAGTGCCTGATGTCTGCGATCTGTTTCTTTCGACCGCTATTTACCGTTGTTGCCACCTATCGGCAAACGGCGGAAGCAAAGTTTTACACCATGTACTTCAGGCCTCTCTGAAGGAAGACAGTTTCAGTCTGTGTAAAAGTAATGTCAGTCTTAGTTAAAATTCTTTTATAAAATACGTGATTGCTTTTCTTTTCAGCAGGAAACAGACAAAAATGTTTACTAAGTTTTTTTTGGGCTTACTCAATATGCCTTGTTTATAAATTTCAAAATGTTCATTAATCTGTATCCAGAAATCGCCAACGTTAAAGTTATTATTAAAACGAAAGATATTTGTGAGCTCTAAATACAGATAATATGCCTCTTCATTAGGAACAGCTTTTTTAGCTTTTTAACATTATCAGAAATGAGATTTCTAACTATTGGTTTGAAGAACTTGGGATGTTTCTTACAATTTGCAAAATTAATATAGGCTTTCATATAATTACGGACCAGCCCCCTTTTTTCACATCGCTTATTAAACTGAATAGCCATACCTGTATTTAGTAATTTCTTCTTTAGATCTTTATATTTAGAGGCAGCATTGGATTCTTTTAAAACTTTAAAACGAATTTCTGAGGAAAATTGTGGTAAGCTGTAGAGACGGTTACTATAAGACATATACATGAACCAAGAAGGAATAATAAAAGTGGAAGATGAAGAACGAAGTGCTTGGATTACAATGGGTGTAATATAGGGATGTAGACTGTCACCCCTACTGTTCAATCTATATATCGAAGAAGCAATGTTGGAAATAAAAGAAAGGTTCAGGAGTAGAAAAAACATTCAAGGTGTAAGGCTATCCTGAATGAAAGTGAAGACATTATATGCTGAATGGAATGAACAGTCTGAAGAGTACACAAATGGACTGAAAGTAAATCATAGAAAGACGACAGTAATGTGAGGTAGCAGAAATGATGAAAGCGAGAAACTTATTGATAGTCATGAAGTATATGAAGTTAAGAAATTCTACTACATAGGCAGCAAAACAACCAATGATTGAGTAGCGAAGAGGACAATAAATGCAAACTAGCACTGGAAATGGGGATTACAGGTCAAGAGAAGACTATTTGTATCAAGCATAGACCTTAATCTGAGGAAGAAATTTCTGAGAATGTACGTTCGGAGCACAGCATTGTATGTTACAGGAAGATGGACTTTTGGAATACCGGAATAGAAGAGAATTTAAGCATTTGAGATGTGGTGTTACAGACGAATGTTGGATATTAGATGGATTGATAAGGTCAAGAATGAGAATGTTCTTCGCAGTATCGAAGAGGAAAGGAATATGTGAAAAGACTGACAAGTCGAAGGGATAGGATGATAGGAAATCTGTTCAGACATAAGTGAATAACGTCCGTGGTACTACAGGAAGCTGTAAAGGGTAAAAACTGTAGAGAAAGACAGAGACTTGAATACATACAGCAAATAATTGGGGACGTAGATTGTAAGTGCTACTCCGAAACGTAGAGGTTGGCACAGGAGAGGAATTCGTAGCGGGCCGAATGAAACCAGTCTGAAGACTGATTAAAAAATAATAAAAAATGCCAGACTTCAATAAAGTGAGCCTTCTTACAGTGTCTCATAGGATAACTGAAGGAAACAGCTTATACTATAGCGTATGTGTTTCGATATCATGGGATAACGTTCATTGTACGAGGGAAAGCAGTAAACGGAGTAAGTGGACTAGGGACTAAGAATAAATATACCGAATTACTGAGAATGTTGAGTGTAAACAGCATGATTAGATGAAGAGAATGGTACATCTCAACATACTGTTACGCGCCACACAGGGAGGAAGACTGATGAAGAAATCATACTGTCCTTCATCTCTCAGCAACACTAACTGAAGCCAATTCAGGTTTGTTTGTATTTAATGTAACTAACTAAAGTGAATGGGTGTCTTCAAAGTCATTCTCGTCATGAAACCGGAGGCATCTTACCATTTGTATTGAAACTGATTTATGTTTGCAATTGTTTAGCAAAACATTCAAGGGGGGATATTGAGACGATTAACAGTAGACAATTCTCTCGTTCTCTGTTCATGACTGTCAAATGTTGCAACCGGGTCTTCAATTTAGCATAACATTTGGATGGTCATCAGCCCGTCGTCTTCGTGAGGGACTCTGCTGATGCTAAGCTGCAGCTGGCGCCTCTGTGCCCGCCAGCAGCACTCACCACAAGCGTCATGTGCCGTGTGCACTGCTCCCGCTGCGAAAGACACTAGCAGCGCCGCCTGTTGCAAAGGGAAACAAAAGCGAAGAGCCACTGCCGTAAATAATCATAAAAACGTTTCGATGATGGGGAGCGTGGTTGAGGAACACAGGTTAGTGCAGATCTCTACGACCTACTCAGAGGATAATCGTTGTTACTATCAATAAGATAATGGGGTATATTAATTTCCAAGGATTCCTTCAATTTTTGTTCCTTACGTGTGACGTACATTGGGTACTCCATAACCACTCCACAAATTCATAGGAAGTATTCAGATTATTTCTGTTAGTTTTTAAATTCACCGTGGGAGGTATTGCGATATATTGATAATTTGTACTTATGGACAGTCTGACAGCAACTGAATGAAACACAATTTTAGTGCCACACGCGTTTTGCCTTTACTTTCTGCAAGGCATCATCAGTGGCCTGGAATATGTACGTATGTTTGCTATTTAATTTACATTTTTGTTACTGTATCTATAATTATAAACAGTTCTGGTGGTTGGTATTTCCTATTAAGTAGGAAACATACATTTAACATCTTTAGAAAACCAACAGCCATATATATATATATATATCACAGATACTTCAATTATTACACTCTTACACTCGAAGGTTTGGCAATAACATTCGATCTTTGGCATAAACATTTGACAGTTGGCAACAGAAACCAAAACATTGCACTGAAACAAGTGTTCAGTTCATAGTGCTGTGGAATGTAGGAAAAAATCGCAAATTGGCATTCATAAGAAGAAGAACAACACCAAAAATGCAATAGGAGCGTAATATGTAAGAAATTGTCTACGCAACCTGTAAGTACAGTTCAAAACATTACTACTTAACAGGTAATAACCAACCACCAGAACTGTTTATAACCTATAGGAAAAGTGACAAA
The DNA here is from genome assembly GCF_021461385.2 of Schistocerca piceifrons. Classification (NCBI taxonomy): domain Eukaryota; kingdom Metazoa; phylum Arthropoda; class Insecta; order Orthoptera; family Acrididae; genus Schistocerca; species Schistocerca piceifrons. The sequence goes on along the minus strand of NC_060142.1, from coordinate 269,913,543 downwards.
AATGTAAATTGAATAGCAAACATATGTACATATTCCAGGCCACTGATGATGTCTTGCAAAAAATAAAGGCGAAACGCGTATGGCGCTAAAACTGTGTTTTGTTCAGTTGCTGTCAGACGGTCCATAAGTGAAAATTATCAATATACCGTAATAGTAGACGCAACTGAGGAAGACAGGACTACAAAGTTGATGATGTCACTGTGGTAGTGTTACTTGAATCAGCCACTCATGTTTTCCTGTCTAAAGTATAGCTTTCATTTAAGACTGCCTTTACCAAAGAAATGGTCAACGGCCTTGCCGCAGTGGCAACACCTGTTGCTATCGGATCACTAAAGTTAAGGGCTATCGGGCTTGGCTAGCACTCGGGTAGGTGAACGTCCAGGTCTGCCGAGCGCTGTTGGGAACTGGGATACACTCACCCCTTGTGAGGTCAACTCATTAGCCACTTGACTCGGAAGTAGAGGTTCCGATCACGAAAAGTGACAACGACTGGGAGAGCGGTGCCCCTGCATATCCGCATCCAGTGACGCCTATTGGCTGAGGCTGACATAGAGGTTGGTCGGTGCCGTTGGGCCTCCCGAGGCTTGTTGAGAAGTTCTGTACCAAAGAAACTGCAGTACATGTGACACAGCTGCGTCTCCTTGCAGGTCACACGGCCAGGGGATAATAACGAGCGATATAAGCCCGTGTTACGCGCCTAACGAACGATGGTACAGGCAAGAACATGGTAGTATACATAACTAACAGATTGGCAAAGGGGTATTTAATTATGCGTTTACTTCATCTGGCAATACTATCGCCTTCAGACCGTCTCCTATAAGCAGATATCCCCAGTAAATGGTTCAAATGGTTCTGAGCACTATGGGACTCAACTGCTGTGGTCATCAGTCCCCTAGAACTTAGAACTACTTAAACCTAACTAACCTAAGGACATCACACACACCCATGCCCAAAGCAGGATTCGAACCTGCGACCGTAGCAGCAGCGCGGCTCCGGACTGGAGCGCCTAGAACCGCACAGCCACTGCGGCCGGCTATCCCCAGTAAGTTAACATCAGTGTAAGCACAGTCCATTAATAACTCATAATAATAATAATAATAATAATAGTAAGAATAACAGATGCACCAATAATAACAAATTTCATAATACACGAGAAGCACGTGAAATAAGAACAGCAACAAAATAAAAATAGTAAAACTAACACTGGTTGAACTTGAATTTTTTTTATAGTTAAAAGTTTTTTCTGGTGTATTTTTGTGTGCTGGTTTCAGGTAAATTACTATAGAGACCCGGGGTGAGCAGGGCCGTTACGGTGTAGAGGTGGTGGAGTGGTGGGTTGTGGAGGCTGTGGTTCTGGCCACGGATGGCTAGGAAAACTCTGCTGCAGGATACATTGTATTTTATTCGCCTTATATGACAATGTGAGAGTGCTGCAACGCCCCTGGATTCGCCCTCTGCGTGGTCCACCGGTGATGCTGATGACGTCGGAAAGCTGTGGCGTCGACATGGCCGTTTGACGTCTGTATCCTGCTTTGCTGATACTGTTTACCTCACTCAGCAGCGTGTGCCTGAGCTAGTACTATGCAGCAATGGGTTATCAGTGTCAGCAACACAAGCAGCGTCTGCACTCCCGCATGCAGCCATGGCTGCTGTGCTAGAAGCTTGCCCTGCCTGCAAATGATTGCCCTCCAAGGCAGAAGCTGAGTGCTCCTGTGGCGCCTGGATGATGGCTCCCTGCCGTGTCTCCTAAGTCCGTGGGGCGGACTTAGAATCGTGAACTGGTTTGTTGGAGCTGGCTGCCCAGACTGGCAGCGCCTGCCGGCTGACGCATAGCATGTTGTAGACTGACGTGGAACGGATGTCACGGGGGGTGCTGCCAAACTGCACGAAATTGTGCTAGGGACAGGTGTTATTTACAGCGCTTAATAGCACCCTTGCTGAACCGTTACACTGCTTCCACCAATGAACACATCAGTTCCAACAGTGTTGATGTATAGTGCAAGCTGGTCCATCGTGGGGCAATGTCTCCATAATTGTGCGGCTTCACCAGGTCACCTTCTGATATATAAGCAGACTCTCTTGTGGAATTACATTCCAGCTACACTGTTTCTGCCTGCTGGCCTCATAGATGGCTGGAAAGGGACTGCTTCAGTTCAGTACCGCCTAAACCTTGGCGATACCGTTGCATACATCCCCTCTTTGAAAAGTCAAAGACCCTTTTTTTGTGCAGTGTTTCCTGTTGCAACAAGCAACAAAACTCCTGAAGTGGGACACTTTCTCCCTACAATTCTCAGCCCTTGAGGTCCGTTGTTGCTTAATCTACGGCATAAAATCTCCTTTCTCGTTTGAGCTGTCTTTTAGCCATTAACCCCTCCAAAACCAAAAGCAAATATTTACGTCAATATCCCTTTATCGGTGCCCCATAGCGTGTCCTATCGTAAGCAACAATTCTCGTTTCAAGGTTACTTGTCCTTTGAAACATAACTAATTACATCATAAAATATAACTCTTTTATTAGTACATCAGCTTCTGCATTCGATGTTCTTTCTCATGTACAAGTGATTAACCAATCTATTGGTATCTGATGATGTAGAGGATCGCATTGGCAAGCAGCCCTTTGCCCAAGGAAGACAAAGGCTGAACAAAACAACACTGACATGATGCCTGTGACACTTTCAGTCTTGATCCTGTGCTGCTGCTCCTCCCAATATTGCTGAACATCTGACAGCATTAGCTATACTTAAATGCATCCCTCTTGCATGTCTCTTAGTCGGTTAAGGGGCAGTATTTGGTTAGGATCCAACATTTTATTCAGATAGATTTTTCACTAGATTCTCGTGATAGTACAATGGGAACTGATTAATGTTCCACTTTGTTTCCCCTGTAACAGAGGCTGACAGATAAAACGTCTGCCCTGCTGAGTCAAACTTCATCCCACTAACAAGTGAGACACTTGCATTCAGATCTGAACATTCATCTCCTGTGAACTTACCTTTCTCATTGCAGTTAGCATCATTTCGGTGTTGTTTACAGAAAACACCAATGCAAACTTGCTTGCTGAAAATAAGGTCACGATACCAGTACATCACGTGGACAGTGCTGACCATCTGCTTTACATAAGTACAACTGCATCTTGCAGTACTGGTTCTTATATGCACCCTCTGGGTCAGAAAAATAATAACCATCTCCCTCTGACAGTGTTAAAGTCTAGTTAGTAACATTGCTATGTGACTACCAGCATCGTCCACTTTCAGCAGTACTCCTGTGTCCCCACCTGGAAGAATTTCCCCAATGTTGAGGCTCAGTATCAGTGCCCTACGATGTTTCCAGGTTACCACATCTACGACACCTACTCCAGTTTCCAACTCTACTCCTGGGGAAGAGGTGCAGCACTGATAAGATGAGAAATCACATCATCTTTTATTTCGACCCGCAGCAACCTGAGAACAGCAAACTCTCTTCACTCCGCTCCCCCTTCAATAGGTCTGCTATTATTAGACATAAAAGAAAAACTCAATCTCAAAATATCTGACATACACACTAATGAACAGAAAGTATAATTCTACATATAACATGAACAAAACTTCTTCCTCTTATCCTCATCCTCTATTGATATGCGAACTCTTTATGCCTCTAAATAACTTGTACACTACTACTCAAACATAACTATTCCCTTCGACTTCCTTGGTATTAATCCACATGGAATCTCCTGTACAAGTGGTGCAATGTTTCTGCGCTTCCTCTTCTCCCTGTTATCTATCTCCTAGATACAACAGCAATGGTAACTGCCTCAATGCATTGGGAACACTTCAAAATGGCTACAGATGCCCCATATGCACAACAGCTGGATGAGTGGGTAACTGAAGCTTGACGTTTACCGGTCATGTTGGTATAGCCACAGATAACTAGTTACCAATTTCTTGGGCATACCCTTTGGAACGTACAGGTTCAACAACATTTATCACTGATCGATACCATATTGTGGTAGCACAGTCAGAGAATGAACTTTTGAGTTTTATGAACTCACAATGAAGTATGAATACGACCCCAATCATTATGGTGTGTACGTAAATAATGGCTCAACATCCTTCCAATCGTGCACTGTACCCCGTCTGTCTCATCATTAATCTGACAGTGCAGTGGGCTCATCCTCAGCATCTTAATCTTTAGGAAATCACACAGTTGCTTTAGCAAATTGGACATTCAGTTTGTCCATTGAACAGCGATCATAGTTTCTGGCGCTCCAAATCTGAGCACCCATCAGTTGATCAATGCTTGTGCTACCGTTGGTGCCTTTTGATTAGGGACTGCAGTCATTCCCACATATACAGAAAATGATAAACAATGGTGAACACAAATCTATTTCCAATTGCTATCCTGTTGAATGGTTCAAGGACATCCAACCCAATCATTCCAATCATTTCAAAAGATTCTGTTGCTTCTGGTGACATCCGCAAAGTTATTACTTTTTGGCTAATATCTGTCCACTGCACACATTACACAAAACCCCTATCATATCGATCCACATGTTCTTTGCAAGACGTCCGCCAGTAGTGCTCTGCTATTCACCTATTTGTTGTTCTACAACCCCTGTGTGCTGACAACAAACGGTTATGCGCTTGTTTTAGCACTACCTATTTAATCTTCGCTAGTACTACTACCTGCGCTCCCACACAATAAACCATCCCCCACAGTGAATTGTGGCTGCGACTCACACTGTTGAGATTCCAAGTGTGCCTGTTTACTGCTTTCCATTGTGATAGGTCGTTATCCAGTATCTGTCTCACTGCTACTTTATAGCTTAAACTATCTGCGTTTGCGGGTCTCTTATCAGGCTTCACACTCAAATTCAAATAACCCAATGTTCATGTAGCTAGCCTACTAGACGGGTCCTTAAGCCTCAACAACCATTTAAGGGCTGCATGATTCATTGCTACTTTAAACCGCTTTCTATACAAATAACGCCTGAAATACGTGACTGCATGTATCACCTTAAGCATCTCTGTTGCAGTTGTTAATCATCTTTTCTCTGCTCTGTTCAGCTGTCTAGAGGCACATGCTACCGGGTGCTCCCCTCCATCTACCAATCGACTGAAAACACATCCTACTGTCAGACTGAAAATGGTTGAAAAGATAAACTCTTCCTCACTGTCCAGAGAAATTAATACTGATGTCAATGCTCTCTTAACCTTTTTGAACGTGTCGCGGTATTTTTTTGTCCACGGAATCTTACTCTCCATTTTTTAACGGTCACATAACTGGTCCCACTATATCTGCAAACCTTTTATGAATTTTCTGTAATAATTCCCTAAAACCATTAAAAATTGTGATGCCTAAGGGCATGAATGGGCCCTCGCAAGCGACCCTCCGTTAGATATAAACCTCAATGACTTGAGAACAAACTGCGATATCGTTAAACTCTAAGTTCTAACTAAAATTTCGATATCTTATATACTTTTTATTCCCTGCAATGTATGAGCAAAAAACCAACCATATGCAATTTATGCAATGCGTTTTTAATCTCTGCTAAATATTTAAAATTCCACACAGTGCTTTACTCAGTTTGATGCAGAGCAGTAATTACGGCATATAACGAAAAGAAATTAAGGCCGACATCTACTAAAGAAATCAGACTATGCAACAGTAAACTTTTTCACTTAACAGTTTTGGATAAATCGCATGGTAGGTGTTTCATATAGGTCTCTCAACACAGCCACCAGCATTTTTGGTGAGCCGTACAGCCATAGCAAAAAGCCACCTCATTGCGAGAAAAGGAGACTAGTGACACCGTGTGCTTGAAATCCTGCCATTACGGAACCTTAATTTCCAATAATGCCTGATTTTTCAACCTCTTCATACGGTAACGGATACAAAATTCACTCACAACAGACCGTCTGATCTCTTACACACGTATGTCTTACATCTTATTGTCATTCATCTCGACTGTTTTCACTAATAAGCATGTGCTCGAAGTGGCGACATTTAACACAAATTATTGGTTCTGATTCCATGTTGTTGTCGTTGTTGTTGCTGTGGTCTTCAGTCCAGAGACTGGTTTAATGCAGCTCTCCATGATACATTATCCTGAGCAAGCCTCTGCATCTCCGATTAACAACAACAATCTACATCCTTCTGAATCTGACTGATTCCATGTATGATGGAAGATGCACTGACCATAGCCCACATGTCATAAATAGTGCTTATCCTTATTACCAGCGAACTGCAGAACAAGAGCTGGTTCTCCTGGCTGTACACACACAATCCTCAAATTCCTAAGAAACATGCTTCTGGACTCCATGCCGCCTACACATAAAACAAGAAAGAAAACAACCACCAAAATCAAGAGTCTGCTGTCTCACCCCACTAACAAAACCGTTAGAGACTTACACAGCGCGTATGCACTTTATTTTATTACTTAATTTATTAAGTTCTTGTAAAAATGTTAAAAACTTATACAGTGCGTATGCACTTCATTTCATTTGTTAATATGATCAGTTCTACTAAATACACTAAAGACTTCTATAGTGCGTGTGCACTTTATTTCACTCCTTGATATGTTTAATTAATGTAAAAATGCTAAAGAGTGTTACAATGCGTGTGCACTTTATTTCATTTCTTAATGTATTCAGTTCTTGTAAAAAATGCTAAAGACTTATACAGTGTGTGTGCACTTTATGTCATTTCTTAATATATTTTGTACTCATTGCGTATACACTATTTCATTTCTTAATATGTTCTGTACTCAGTGCGTGTGCACTCTATTTCATTTCTTAATATGTTCGGTACTTATACTATTTGTCAATTATTTATATATATGTATATTCTCTGTGACTGTAGACTTAGTAAACTAAATAGATTATAGAAAAATTTGTTGCTCATGGCAAGTCCAATTGACTCACTATCGCTGCCAAATTTTTGCCCCCTTAGTGGAGGGTTATGTAAGAGGTCCGTGACTAAGGAATTTAGTGCTAGCGCACTCGAGCAGACGTAATTTCGATGGATTGCTCATGCGCTACCTGCGATATGTAAGCAATAAGAGAATCTCAGACCAGAGAGAAGTGTTGGCTGCAGTAGGATCTGAGTAGCAGTAGGAGTAAGTAGTAGCGAACAGTCTGTTGTATGGAGTTGGCTGGGCCGATCGTGAAGAGCGATAGCGGTGCCTCAGAGATGTAGTATAAGGTAAAAGCAGCCTCGCGCATATGTACTATTATTATATCAAGTACTATGTAAATGTTTTTAAAAAAATCTCTTAATAATAATCTTTCTTATAAAAAGTAACTTTTGGCAATCATTCATTTCAATTTAAAGAATTTACTAATTTCTCTAATGCACGGTCATCCCGATTATTGTAAAGAAAAATGAGTTGTTTCCTTTATACAGCCGGCCGGGGTGGCCGTGCGTTTCTAGGCGCTACAGTCTGGAACCGCGTGACCGCTACGGTCACAGGTTCGAATCCTGCCTCGGGCTTGGATGTGTGTGATGTCCTTAGGTTAGTTAGGTTTAAGTAGTTCTAAGTTCTTGGGGACTGATGACCTTAGAAGTTAAGTCCCATAGTGCTCAGAGCCATTTGAACCATCCTTTATACATGACAAATCTATCGGCCAGCATTGCACTGGGCTGTGCCGGAAAAAATTTCTTATAGGAGCAGATATATACGCGTTATCCAGCGACTTCATTGAGGTAAGAATTTTCAATTTATTCAGACTGATCTTTCAGGGCCATGACGCAGCACTACTGACGTCCAAAGTTTACCAGTTTAAATTCACAGTCAGTTATTGGCAGGTTATAAGTGAGCCACAATTTTATTGAGAGGTTAATTATGTTATTATTGTGGAGTTACGGAATAATAAACTATTGGGAGGTTACACTGAATGTGATTGCTATAAATATTTTTTACTGTTGGGAAGTTACACTGAATGCTTTATATTATTATTATTATTAGCGAATGTCCCCATGGGAGAACGATAAGCAGGTGATTAACATTTCTTAATGTTCTTCTTATTTTCCCAGTATTTCTTCATTGCCTCCCCAAAGGCCTTCTTCCTTTCTTCGGTCCACTTTGGTCGGAAAGGTTTAGATTCCGTCTCTGGAGTAAACTTCCACTTGTCGATTTTTCTTCTGAATGTATCCCGGTCTGATGTGTTTGTTATGTCAATTTTTGCCTTTTTCAAATCCTTCTTAACTTCAGTTACCCAGGGTATTGTTGCCTTAAGTGATGTCATATAGTCCAATAGACGTTTAGTTAACCTGTTTCCAGGTAATCTGTCTATATGTCCATAAAACTTCATCCGCCTCTTCCTGATATCTGCCTCGATGTTTGATATTTTTTCGGTTGTCTCGGTAGTCTGCAGCCTGTATCCATCTTGTGTGTATCGTGGTCCTAGGATTTTTCTAATAATTTTTCTCTCTACTTTCTTAATTTCGTGTAAATCTAATTTTCTATTCAGGGAGAGTGTTTCACTTGCATATGTGACTGTTGGTTTGATGACTGTGTTGTAGTGTCTGATTTTAGTGCCTTTTGATAGACATTTCTTGTTATATATATTTTGAATAAGTCCGAATGCTTTCTTGATTTTCTGTAATCGGTTTTTTTGTGCTATTTTCTCAAGTCCTGTTGGTTCAATAACTTCACCGAGATACTTAAAGTGCTTGACTCTAGTTATTTCACCATACTTTGTTTTTAGTTTCGAAATATCTAATTTTGAGCAGATGAATTCTGTCTTCTCAAAGGAGATTTGCAGGCCAACCTTCTCAGCACATTCTTTAAGTGTCTCAATTTGTTTTACTGCTGTTTCTTCACTGTCAGTTATAATTGCCAAGTCATCTGCAAACGCTAAATAAGGGATGTTCAATTTTCCTTTACCTCTTCCTAGTTCAATTGGCTTCCAAAAGCTTTGTTTCCTTAGTGTTACTTCCCACTCTTTCATAACTTTGTCCAAAACTATATTGAATAATAGTGGTGAGATCCCATCTCCTTGTCTTACTCCTGTTTTAATTGAGAATGGTTCCGAAATTCCCCTCTGAATTTAATTTTTGATTTGGTTTCTGTTAGTGTTTGTTCAATTAGTTTTCGGGTTTTAGTGTCTAGGCCTCGTTCTTCGAGAATGTGACATAGAGACTGTCTGTCTATGGAATCGTATGCCTTTTTGAAATCAACGAATGTGCAGATTATTGGTTTTGACCTGATTGCTTTAATCTTTAAAATAGTTTTAAGGTTGAATATCTGTTCCGGGCATGATCTATTAGGACGAAAGCCTGCTTGGTAGTCTGAAATTGTATGTTCTAGTTGTTCTTGTGCCCTCTTTAGGAGACATGCAGATAGAATTTTGTAGGTAACTGGTAAAAGTGAAATGCCTCTGTAGTTGTTTACGTCTGATCTCTCTCCCTTTTTGTGCAATGGGTGAATTAGTGCACACTTCCACTCCTCTGGGATATTTTCTGTCTGCCAAATTTCTTGGGTGATGCTAGTGATCTCTTTTAACGAATTTGGACCAAGGTTTTTCAGTAGTTCAGCTACAATTCCATCTTCTCCCGATGATTTATTATTTTTGAGTTTTCTAATGTGACTATAAATTTCTTCTTGAGATGGTGGTAGTGAAGTCTCATTCGTGTGTTCTGGTTGTAATCTGGGGAATCTTGTACTTGGTTGTGGGCAATTTAGGAGTTGTGAGAAATATTTAGCTAGTTCTTGGCAATTTTCTTTGTTAGTTAGTGCCAATTTTCCATTCTGTTTCCGGAAGCAGAGATTTTGTGGAGTGTATCCTTTGATTTGATTTGCGAATATTTTATAAAAATCTTGAGTGTTGTGGTTCTTAAAGTTTTCTTCAATTGTGTTTAGCTGTTCATTAAGGTATTTTCTTTTAGTTTGTCTAAGTATTTTAGCTGTTTGTTTTCTCACTTTGAAAAATGTTTGTTGTGTGGTTTCTGATTTGTCACAATTGTAATTTAAAAAGGCTTGTTGTCTCTCTTCTAATGCGTTATCACAATTCGAATTCCACCATGGATGCTTGGATATTTTCTTTAACGGAATCAAATCTCTTGCTTTCTGTATAATTTTCGTTCGGAAATCTTTCCAGTTGTTTGTTGGTTGTTTATCCCATGCTTCTGTAATTTCTGATTCCTTGATATTTTTCAAGTCAAATTTGGGAATTAGTGGTGATTTCCTTTGGCGTTTCCTTTTTGGAGTGAATTTAATTTTAACTCTGGTAAGGTAGTGGTCAGAATCTATATTTGCCCCTCTGCGGACTTGAACGTCGTGTATTTCTTTCTGGAAGTCATAGGAGATCGCAACATGGTCTATTTGAAATTCACCAAGCTGAAGGTTTGGTGATCTCCATGTTTTTTGTTTCTTGGGGTCTTTTCGAAGTGATGTTGTCACGATTTTTAGGTTGTTTTGCTGACATAACTCGATGAGTCTCATGCCGTTCTTGTTTGTGAATTTGTGTGCAGGGTAATTACCGACTGTTTTTTTATATTTCCTCTCTTTGCCAATTTGCGCGTTGAAATCCCCTAGAAGAATTTTTACATCCTCCTCTGGAATTTTGGACATTTCAGTTTCGAGTTTTTCCCAAAATTTTTCTGTCTTCTCCGGTTCTTTTTTGTTGGCAATGTTGGTAGGTGCATGAACATTAATAAATGTATATATTTTGTTGGTGTGCTTGATTCGCATGGTCATTAGTCTGTTACTGATTTGATTCATGTCTATAACAGAGTCAAGGGTGTCCTTATTTACAATAAAAGCCATGCCAAATATTGCAGCTCCTTTGCCAATTTTCTTGTCTGTTTTACTTTTAAAGATACGGTAATTGTTGTAGTCTATTGTTTCTGAATCAGTGAATCTGGTCTCTTGGAGAGCAAGGATTTGAATTTTCTGTTTGTTGAGTTCTGTTGTAAGATTATGAAGTTTGCCTGTCTGAATTAGTGTCTGAATGTTAAAAGTGCCAATAAATGTATGGGACTTTCGTGGACGTTTACTAGAGAACTCCGACTTTCTCTGTCGTACGAGCCCAAGCTCCCCAGAATCCGATAGCTTGGTTGTCGCCACAGGGCGAGTGGATTGGCCACCTGGGGTAATATTAATTTTACTTGTACGAATCATACTGCTTGTAATTAAGTTCCAGCTAATGCTGGGTAGTTAGAACCAGGGATTGTTAGTTCCTGGAGCTTGGTGTTCAGCCGCACCTCACATGGTGAACAGACGCTGGCCAGAGTACCGGTGGTTGCCACACAGACGTGTCTGGGCTTTTCAATATGCTTTATCTTGTTGATAATGCTTGCCTCTTCCGCCAGTTCCGCCGTACCGATGATCTTCATCTCCGTCTTCACTACCGTTGAGGTCTTCGCCGTATCCCTGGCAAGGGACCCTCACAAGGTACTATCACCCGGGCCAGGTGAACCAAGGTTTTTTTACGAGGTGTTACTCCTCCCCCTCCTCCTTTTACAACCGGGCTTGGGACCGGCTTAGGCGGAGTTTGAATGCTTTATATAATTATATTTTCTTTACTGTTGGGAGGTTATTATATTTTTATTATCTGTGGGGAGGTTACACTGTGGTTGCGAAGTCGTACTGCATGGAGATCGACTGTCCAGGTACAAGTTGGTAGGTGAGGCCCACAAGTTGTTCTCTCACCACTCTACAGCAAGTGAGTAGGGAAACTCCGCTGCAAGATACAACATGTTCTATTCATCTTGGATTACAATTCCAGAGTGCTGCGCGTGGTCCACTGGTGATGCCGACGACGTTGGAAGGCCGCGTCGGTGGGATAGGCGTTTGACGTGTGCGTCCTGCTGTGCCGACACTGTTTACCTCAATCAGCAGCGCGTGTCTGAGCTAGCAGTATGCGACGTGGGTGAGCAGTGTTAGCAACACGAGTGACACGTATGTCTGCTGAATTCCCGTAAGTAGCCATGGCTCCTGGGTTAAGCAGAAGGTGAGTGCTGCTGTGGCGCCTGGATTATGGGCCCCTGTCACGTCACCTAAGTCCGTGGACGTAGAAGTGTGAGCTGGTTTGGTGATGCTAACGTGTCCACACCAGCGTCGGCTGGCACACAGCATGGTTGAGACTGCGGTGGACCCGAAGTCATGGAGGGTGGTGGCAGACTGCACATAACTGTGTTAGAAACAGAGGATATTTATAGCGATTAGTAGTACACTCGTTGTGCTGTTACACTGCTTCCAGGCGCTTGGAGATCAACAGCTCTGTGTCCTAATGATGTGGAAATGTTCCCCAGGCTAACTCGTTGTTGGAAGCTTTCCTACAATGTCGCCACGACTGCGTGGCTTAACCTGTCCGCCTTGCAATGAACAAACAGGCTTGCATGTGAAGTTACATATCGGCGGCTCTGTACCTGCCCGCTGGCCTCACTAACGCCTGCGATGTAGCTGCTTCGATTCAGTAACGCCCAAACTTCAGCGACGGCGTTACAGTACTCGGATTTTTCAGTCCGTTCCGACCCAAATTTAGAATATCTGTGCGGTTCGCTAATCGTACCTCGTTGATAACAACATCAATATTGTTTTGTGGAGGTTTGTAGTGCAGCTGGCTACGAAAACACGCTTATTTTATAAAATAAATTTACATATATATGAGGGGTGTGACCATCCGGTCTTCCGAGCGCTGTTGGAAAGCGGGGTGCACTCAGCCCTGGTGAGCCAAACTGAGGAGCTACTTGACTGAGAAGTAGCGGCTCCGGTCTCGGAAACTGACATACGGCCGGGAGAGCGGTGTGCTGACCACATGCCCCTCCGTATCCGCATCCAGCGACGCCTATGAGCTGAGGACGACACGGCTGCTTTAACTTCAAGTACCTGCATCGCTGCTTTCGCTTCAAGAGATTATATTGATTCTTCTGACCACTACTGATACTTACTGGCGAATGTGTAGTGAAAACTGAGCAGCAGATAGTCTCAGACTCGGAGTCTTTCGCGACGGCATACGTGAACAAAACTTTCTCGGTTTTCCAGCAGCGTCAATTCGAATTAAATCCTCTAGCTTTGGTTGTCGATCTCCGTCATCGTCGTCAGGAGTTCACTGACTGCCGGGGCTGTTACGGTTTCTCTCTTATATAGGCATGATGACATCATCAGCAGCCAATCAGCTGGCTGCCCGGGTCGACTTAGGTTGCCGATCTCCGTCATCGTCGTCAGGAGTTCACTGACTGCCGGGGCTGTTACGGTTTCTCTCTTATATAGGCATGATGACATCATCAGCAGCCAATCAGCAGGCTGCCCGGGTCGACTTAGGCGCGCCCCACATTGGATCCATCTGATTGCCTGCTGATGATGTCATCATGCCTATATAAGCGAGAAACCGTTACAGCCCCGGCGCGGAACTCAATGCCCCCATCACTATACAGGATCTCATTGCTGCACTCCACACAAAACGCAACACTGCTCCTGGTCACGATCGTGTCACCTACCGCCACCTTCATGAAGCTCCTGTCTCTTTCCTCTCCACCCTGGCCAGGTTCTACGATGTAGTCCTATCCACCGGCTACTACCCCGACGTGTGGCAAACCTCCCGTATCCTGATGTTCCTTAAACCCGGTAAACCGCCGTCCGCCGTCTCCTCCTACCGTCCCATCAGCCTTACCTCGGTCTTCAGCAAGGTCCTGCAATCCATCCTCACTCGACACATCCACCAGCATCTCCGCCAGCACCGCCTCCTTCCCGTTACCCAGTGTGGCTTTCGACTGTCCTGCTCTTCCGATGACCTTCTCCTCCGCCTCACTCATCTCCTTTCCGAACAGCTAAATTCCCGTCGCTCCGCAGTCTTCCTCTCCCTGGACATCGAACGTGCCTATGACCGCGTATGGCATTCCGGTCTCCTCTTCAAGCTCCAAACCTTCTCTCTTCCCATTAACTACGTCTGTCTGCTCGGCTCCTTTCTCTCCCACCGTCCTTCCTACGTCACCATCCATAACACGGATTCCTACACCTTTTTTCCCTCAGCCGATGTGCCCCAAGGCTCCGTCCTCTCCCCCCTTCTGTACCTTTTGTATATGGCGGACATGCCGCCGCCGTCACCCCCCCATCCACCTTCTCCAGTTTGCCGATGACACCGCCTTCCTTGCCCTCGCCCCTACCCTGCTGCGTTCCCAACACCTTCTCCAATCCCATCTTGACCGGTTCACCGCTTGGTGCAACCAGTGGTTGCTCAAGGTCAATCCCTCCATAACCCAGGCTATCATTGTAGGCAAAACCACACCTTCCTTCCGCCTCCTTGATTTCATCTCACCATCTATGGCCATCCTATCGCCCTCACTCCCACCCTTAAGTACCTTGGTGTCACACTCGTGCGTCGCCTCTCCTGGACCCCCCCATCTCTGGACAATCCAAGCCAAGACATGCTCCCGACTCCATCTCCTCAAGCTCCTTTCCGGCCATACATGGGGTCTGGATGCCTCCACCATCCTCCACGCCTATAAATCCCTCATCCGCCCTATCCTCTGTTATGCCCATCCTGCCTGGATCTCCGCCCCCCCCTTTCTTTTACAAATCCCTTCAGTTCCTTGAACGCCATGCTCTCCGCCTCGCCTATCGCATCCATCTCCCCTCCCCCACATGGATCCTGTACGACCTCATTCCATTCCCCCACCTCCTCCTTTTCCTTGAACGGATATGGATCCTGTACACCTCCCAGAAACTCGATCCTGATCACTCGCTTGTCTCCCCCATCCTCTCCCAACCCCGCCCGCTGCCGCGCCTGTATTCCCACATCCCACCCGGTCTCCATCTCTCCACCCTCCTTACCCTCTCCCAACGTGGTTTCCGCCAGCTCCCCCTCCATGACGATGCCCTCCTCCCCTCCATCTACCACTCCTACCAACTTTGATCCTCCCTCCCTATTCCTGTGTTTGCTCCTTTGGGCACCCTCCCTCCCTTCTCTCCCCCCTTCCTGCCCTCCTCCATTTCTCCCCCCTCCTCCCCTGGGCTTCCCCTCCCCTGTCCCTCTACTCCTCCTCCCATCTCCTCAGCCATTGGCATCTTTGATCTCCTCTCTCCCCCCCCCCCCCCCCTCACCCTTCTTCACCGCGCCAGAGATCATCGCCATTAGTGTCTCGTGTGTGTCGTCGTGTTTAGTGTTCAGTGTTCACCGTCACACTCCATCGCTCACCAGTGCCATCGACATCTTCAGTGTTTGTGCGTCGTGTCAACAGTTTGTAGTGTGGATTGTCATCGAGTGTGAACGGCTTCATGTTTTTTATGTTCATGTGCCTACTGTTTTTTCCCCGCCGTTTTTGTTCCAACTCATGTGTCTACTCTGTTTTACCATTGTAATATCTTTGGCTGAAGAGCGGCGTATTGTGCTGCTGCCAGCCTACCTGTTTTTCTACGGGTATTCAAATCACAACGGCAGTCAGTGGACTCCTGACGACGATAGCGGAGATGGCCATCGAAAGCGCGAGGATTTTATTCCAACTGACGCGGCTGGAAAACCGAGAACGTTTTATTCAGCCTCAGACATCGTCAAAGAAGCACATTTTGCGTTCTTTGGCGTAAAAACTAGCGTTCACGATATGTCATCGTCCCAACAACGCGTTTGCTGAAGTTCTAAGAAACGAATCCTGCTTCCTGTGCAAATGGATATGCAAAATCTAGCCGATTACAGCACCAAGAGTAGGAGGAAACATCGGAAAAAAGAGCACACATGAAACTTGACACTATGAAATAAATTATTAAACCCTACCATACGATGATGACAATTTCTGGTACATTACAAGTAAGTCATCTTGGCTATGAGAAACTAAGGTCAAAGAAAAAAGTGGAAATCAGCTGATGGTATCGTTGGCCAGGAGGCCCGTATTGGGGGAAGCTCGGCCGTCAAGTGCAAGTATTATTTCATTCGATGTCACATTGGGCGACTCGTGCGCGGGTAATGAGGATGAAATGATGAAGACAGCACAGCACCCAGTCCACGAGCGGAGAAAATCTCCAGCCCCGCCGGGAATCGAACCAGGGCCTGCTTGCATGGGAGGCAAGTACGTTACCACCCAGCAATGCAGGCGGACAGGTCAAAGATTATCGTTTTCGTCAGGCCTGACATTCGGCTCTAATAAAATTAACAAAATTTAAAGATCATCTTCAATATCATTTAAGCACGGTCTCAACAAGTTTAGTGACAGCTGCAAAGGTGTTATGAGAATAGCTAAGGAACATGTTGGATAATATCAAGGTATTTCTGGACTCCTGCATCAATTTTCTAGAACATCTAGGTGATATGAATGACGAAAGAGGAAGGTTTTATCAAAACATTGAAGAATTAGAACAGGGGTACCAGGGCCAATGGGATGTCAGTGTGGTAGCTTACTAGTGCTGGATGCTGCACAATGTGTTTCCTTAGTGCACAAAATAGTGCATCAAAAGAGATACGACGGGAAAAGGAAGAGCCATTGCATTAGATCTGAAAAATATAATACTTCATTATAATGTTAGGAGTGTCTTATTTTGCCATTGCATTAGACCTGAAAACATAATATTTCATTATAATGTTAGGAGGGCCTTATTTTACCACGTTTTTCTAATAAATATTTTTGAATGTATGTGTTTCGTATGATTTTTCTTTGTGAAAAAACCTTAAGTGATTCAGGGAAACCTATAGCGTCTCAGAAATTGGCTTATTAAAAAGCATTAGAATCACCTAAAATCATGAAAAAATTGCATCATATAAACTTGAAGATCTATGTAATGATAATACAGTATAAATAAACTACTACATGATTTGGTGATGTATAGGGTCCTCATTTTATCAGAAATTTATACTCTTGCCCGATAGTTAACCGTTCTGATAAAGTTAGTGTGCCAGTGTGCCTACATTGAGACTCAGACAAGAGCAGTGAGGTGCTGGTATTTGTCATGATATATGATGAAGTCACTCTGTTTGCAGAGCCGATGAGCAGGCTACGTGTTATCGCCTGCAACACCAGCCCAGTTGTGCGTAATCAGTGTAATAATCCACGCAGCTTTATAACTCGCAATGCAGCGAATCGGCGACAGTTCGTTGCCATGGTTCATTGGGAGTTCAGCAGAATCTATCGTCTGCAGAGTTCAGAATTCTTCGACACCCGCAGATTATCATCGGCAGCCAGGGTTGTGCCTTCACCAGTTCTCAGTCAGAACGCATCATCTACGCGGGCTGGGGCTCGCATCAGTGGCAATCATAAGAAACTGCCACCAATCCGGAATCTGCTGCCCATGAGTAAACAGTCCATGAGGCTAGGGACCCCACAGCCTTTCAGCAATGGAATTACTGACTTTGTCTCTGTATTAGTGTTTACCTCTGGAAGTGACTGTTAATAGGACTTAGTTGTCAGACTGGACAGATCAATACGTGTGTAATGCAAATTGGACAAACATTTGTGTTGGTGTTGCAATAAATTGGCGCTCATAGGAAGAAGAACAAGACCAAAAATGCAACAGGAGCGTAATATGTAAGAAACTGTCTACGCAACCTGTAAGTACAGTTCAAAACATTACTACTTAATAGGAAATACCAACCACCAGAACTGTTTATAACCTATAGGCACAGTGACAAAAAAT
This sequence comes from Schistocerca piceifrons, assembly GCF_021461385.2. Classification (NCBI taxonomy): domain Eukaryota; kingdom Metazoa; phylum Arthropoda; class Insecta; order Orthoptera; family Acrididae; genus Schistocerca; species Schistocerca piceifrons. The sequence continues at coordinate 269,896,004 of NC_060142.1, read as the reverse complement.
GTAAATAAAATAGCTAACATATGTACATATTACAGGCCACTGATGATGCCTTGCAGAAAATAAAGGCGAAACGCGTATGGCACTAAAATTGTGTTTTATTCAGTTGCTGTCAGACGGTCCATAAGTGAAAATCATCAACATACCGTAGTATTTATACTAATTATTTGTTGTGAGTAGTGGCGTTGCAGAACTTGTACATCTGAGGCACAGTCTTAGAGAATGTTACATGGCTGTTTATCCACAGTCTCGCAACATATTTTAGAATGTTATACGTAAATCCCGATAATCAGTGTAGTCAATCCTTTAATGCTGCATCATAACTGGAGCCTACATTCAATACTGCTAGTGACGTCTAACCTACTTACTTCTTCTCTTGCTTGTTGTTCTCTGCAGCTTTGAAAGCTTTCTAGCTGTCTTATGTAATGTGGTAGCTTACTTAAAAGGACTATAGAGGGTCAGAAACGTGTTTGGAGCTGAAAGCTGTAGGTGAAGAAGCAAGGACTTGCAGTATTAGTTACATCCTATCTCGTCGCAGCAGACAATTTGGGGCGGTGTATCTACCATAAAACTGTATTGTACAAGATGCTAGATGGAATCCATTTAAAAAGATAACATGTGAAGCTATGTGTAGTTATCAGGATAGTTATGCACGAGACCAGCCATTTCTCGCCACAAAAGAATGTTCCATTTAATATCCTAGTAACGGTGATCCTGATTGGTTCACAGTAATTATGTTTGTATAAGACGCTGTTTCCTAGACATCTCTGCATGTAAGGCCTTCGAACGGCCGAGAACTGAAACCTGTCCCAGACATCTTTGCTTAACCATGACAAAATCTGCAAGAGTAGGCACTTGTTGTAATTATTTACAAAATTATTATTGGCCAGAATTCGCACGGTCTGCTGCAGTTGGCCGTCGAGATTCCCACACTGACAGAAACAGCCTAGTTAAGTTAGACCACACTTGCTTCCAGACTATCGATGGGCGAATACTTGCCGCCAGTCGACTGAAGAGAGTACGCTTGATCCCAAGGCGCCACACAGAACGATGTCTCCACATTAAAACTGAGTAAAGAGAGTTAGCTGGACTCAGCATGTCCATCTGTAACTTTTGCTGTTTTCCACATTCACATTGTATACGAGTGGTAAGAGTGAGTAGGCTGTGCAGTCTCAAAATCGACTGTGTCGTCAGACTAGTTAACTTTCATCATGGTTCAGTTGCACAGTTTTAACAGTCACAGCCGGCCAGCCGTTGGCTGTATCAGCAATACAATTTCATATTATGGTTCCATGCCTCGCCCCCTCCCCCTCCCACCCCCCTCCAGTTTTTCCATGGCTAGATTTCACGATAACAGTTTAACTGCCCTTATAAAATGCTTATGTACTTATCTCAATGGATAATTAATTTATTTGTTGATTTATGATAATAGACTAAATTTTTCTAGTGACAATTAGGTTCTTTTGTAGTTCAGACGAGCCCCTTCATCAGTGTATCTATGTGTGATATTTAGTCGTACTTTCACGACAGACTGGGCCACCCCTGGCAGTTGTCCTTCAACAAGACGTTTTTCGTCATCTAATGGGGACCTTCCCCATAGAGATTGAAGTTATAGCTTTTTAGGGCTATGCTAAACGGGTCAACAAACACCTCACAGGATTAACAACATACTCAGTATTCTCAGTCAACCAAGCGCATAGAACTGGAAAGGACATTCGCAGGAAGCTATTGAAGAGGACATACCGCAATGAAAATTGAGTGGACCATACTAATGAGTTATTTCCATTTTCACGGGTACACGGTACAGTGTATTTTGCTGACTTGCATTATTAACTCCAGTACAGTCAGTTAGTTTAAGGGACCTTGAGATCGTTCCATTTCCGAACTCGAGAATTTGTAAATTTTGTTATTGGACATATTTTTGATGAAACTGTCGGTAGTGCAATAACTCATTACGCTGGAAAGTTGGCTGGGAATAGTAACCTGTCGATGACACATTCCAGATCACGTAGTGATTGATTTTACAGTGCCAATATGTAATCTGTTTTAGTGCTTTACTGCTTCGATGGAAAAGACGTATGCTACGCAAGCAAAACTATTACTACGGTTGGAGGAACAGAAATGATGGCAAGAGAACGCCAAACAGACGCCACCAGCATTTACACATTTGACTCAGCAAAGGAAGAGTCGGCCAGTTTCAAAGACAGGGTAGAACAACACTTTATAGTTGATGCAACCAAACGTGCTTTCTTATTATCAAACGCTGGTGTTCAATCTTGTAGCTTCGTGCAGCACCTCATCCCGGATAAGGACGCATCAGAGTTCGGATACAAGGAAGAAAAGGCAAAATCAGCTAACATTTTGAGAATAAGTTCCTCGTAGCGGCAGCACGGCACAAATTTTGTACTACATATAAGAAACCAAGATAGTGATTTTAAAATGTGTTACCATGTTGGAAATTCAAGTGTGAAAACAGAACTAATATTTCTTATGTTTCTGTAGCAGTTAGATATATGCTTGTCGCTCACGCTCCAGATAGAAGACTGCGTAGCGACCTTATTCGCCTGAGTAATCCCACATTGGCGGAGTGCTTATAAGTTAAGGAACAAACTATCGAACCAACAGGAACCAAGGTCTTTCGGACAGACTTCTACAGTGGCGACAAATCTTTCAGTCCCAAGTGTAAGCAGGACGGCAGGACCCACCGAATGTCTAAGAATAGTTTCACCCCCCAAAACGGGGGCATATTAAAATCTGTTGGATATCAGTCTTCTGAAGCTAAATTTGAGCGCAGTACTTTGTGTCATGAGAGACAACCATGTTTTTTGAAAAACCTGTAGTGCTTATATTGTAGAAACACAGTCATAAGGTAGAATTTTTTTTTACAGAAACAATGACACACCGTCAAGTACTCTTCTTGTGCCGACGTTACCAAATATATAATGGTGGATGAGTCTGAATCTGATATTCACGATTTTGAAAATATTATTTACAGTATTCTTTCTCAAGTGATAAAGCAATGTCAGTAGATATCAAATTAAATAGAGTCAACATTCAACTTACACATGACACTGGTTCCTTACAAACTAGACAGTTATCCAATATTCACGACAAAATGACGATTACAGTGATCAGACAATTCAAATCAAAGATCGTTGTATTGTGAACGTTAAGTACAAAATAAAAAATGCAGGTTCCTCTGCTAGTTAGGAAATCACATAGAGCGACTAACATCATGAGGTTGGATCGTTCCCAGCGTCTCAGCTCTGTGGTTCACGATTCTGGCAGGTCACAGATGAGAATATAGACTGTGCACCACCGTACACTTCTTAGCCTTGGCCTTCAGCAACAGAACCCTTGAACAAGTTTCATCTCCGTTACACTGGACCAGTTAGGAGGATAGCCTCGATTATTCTTGTAGACTCCTGTACCGGATACCGTGGATACATCCCAAATGGTCCGTGCTCTGGAACAGATTTTCACCATGGAGTGTCTCCCTACAGCTATCGTTTTCGATAATGGCAGCCCGTTCACCAGTCAGAATTCAAGTCTTTCTGGGATACAGCATTTCCGCAGTGGACCGTTTTTTAACCAGCGCTGAACGTAATGATTAAGCGCCTCACCTGGATATTTAAGGAGCAAATGAAGGAACGCACAGCTGATTTCTCAACAGTATGCGCTCCACTAATATTTCTTTCTTTGTACAGAAGCTCGCCCCACAGGGACACATCCACAGATGACGGCCTTTCTGCTCCTCGCAGTAGTCTCCTTATGAATCAATACCATCACCAAAGGGTTTGGTAACAGCAAAAGATACGTTGAGATCAATGCCAAAGTTTCATACTCAAAGGTATGGTACAGGAAAGAAGGAATGGTACACATGGGTTTTGGGTCGTTGTATTGACTGCAGACAGAGACAAAACGATGAATACAAGTCGAGCAGCATACCAGCGCCGACACGCTGCCACCCCTTGAATGAGGGATGCAGAGTGCAGAGCCCAGCAGAGTTGGCACGGAGGTGGAGTTGGAGGACGACTTCATCCCCCACACCACTGTGACAGACAAAGAAGAAGATGCTTCGCCTCCCTCCGGTTCGAGAAGGGAATGCTGTACCCATGTTACTCCCTTCCCAGGTAGGACACCTTTCTGTCAAAGAGGTGTGTCACCGCGCCAATATCGAGGTGAGGAAAAGACAGGTGAAAACATCGATAGTTGCCTTCAGATGTCGCCAGTGGCGACCAAACTATTTCGCCTCCCATCGTCATGTGCGTCAGTCGCTCTCGACGACGACATGGTCATTCCGATTGCAGAGCATATCTCATCGCGTACAGGACCAACCAATTATGCAAACACAACGTAGTGAACTGGGTCGCTTTGTAACTCGCAAACCTGTAAGTCAGTGACTGTCCATTGTCATACTGAACACGTACCAAACGTACGTTTGTGTTAATGGTGCAACAGAGGAATGTTCCTCTACTTCTATTAATTATTTTTGTGTAGAAGTGTTACAGAAATTATGTAACAGTGTGAAACTCCGTACGCAGACCTGTCACCTTTGACAGCAAAAGCGACTCATCTAGTTTGGGAATGATTCGAGTTGATCTAAATTGACAGATATGGATATGTCATTTCACGTTGCTGCAATCGTATACCAGAAATCGTCATCATAGTCACTAGCAATTGATGGTATATCAATATTTTGCCCAGATTAGATTTTTTTCAGTGCGTGAGAGACCTGGAGAACTGCTAGCGAGGGAATCGGTCGAACAAAAGCAGTATCGACGTAAGTCAGGATTGCACCGAAAACATGCGATCTTGCACTAGCTTGTAAGTTAACAGTAAGGTGAGCTCTAAGATAGGCCGCGGATACCAGTGTTAACGTCAGATACGTAACGTGTACAGTGTAAATTACCAGCTACTCAAACTTGACTGATTGTTTTGTGTTGCCAGTAGCACACGATAATACAAGCCTGCTGCTGGCTCCATTAGATGATGACGAATGCAGTTTGACAACGTTCGTTCTCCTCAGAACATACACACAAGGATACATCTGTGGCGATGCTATGTACTGAGCCGTAGGTCCCCTGAAAAGATTACTTGGTCAGTTGTTGTATCTGGGCACATTACTGTCGGCACACGCTTCTCTACTGTCATGTCAAGGGAGAGTGCAAACAACGGTTGCTGTTCCGACCGTTCGTGATGCTTGATATGTCATCACATTTTTTTTGCGCGTACTTGCTTTGGTGAAAACATGCACATTTATTGACTCAAGGTACATCATGTAGCTGTACGACCCTGCACAGCCGAGTGAACAATATGTCTATGCTCTCGGATGCTAATCGTGTGAAGCTGTCGCAATTCAAGGCTTTAAGTATAGTCCTACTGAACCAATTGGTTCCATATTTGCATGACGGTAGTGAGATCCCGTGGGAGATGACAGTTGTATCGCGGAACGTTAAAACACTTTATCAAGAGGCAACGATGATGCCGTTGTTTAATTCCAACAAGTGCTGATAGTCGTTTCTCCATCACACACGGGGCATAACACGATCTTCTCATTAATAACCGTAATTAAAATTCTATTTCTGAACGTAAAAGCCGTGGAGTAGTCTTCCGTTGCATCCGAATTGTAGATAGGGTTCTCCCACCTTCTTCATAAGATTGTGCTAAAATATTAATCTCCAGAGTGTCCAACCACACATATTTGACGTTTGTTGAATGAAACCATTACGACGTTGCAATTTTTAAGTATATTAGTGTAAATAGCTGGATCCTTAGCATATAGCGCGAGAATCGTCCAAGGCAACGAAAATAGCTATAAAACACAAAATTTAGAGAAGACGAACGTGTAAGACGTATTTTGACAATGTAGCAATAGAAATAATAATAATAATAATAATAATAATAAACCAGGACTTACTGGACCTCTGCTACATTATCGAGCGTGAGCTGGTTTATAGGATCGTACTGTAAAAGAAGTATCGTTCCGCAGCGTCCGTATCCAAACAAACTGACTCCACAGTGCAGAGAACCCTTGGCAGCCCGTGGAATTTGCTTTACCCGCGGGGTTCACTGTCTTGACGAGTTTCACGTATCTGGCAGCTAACTAATTTCTCTGTAACAGGTCACTGTTTCTCTGTCTTCAGTTGTGAGTTCCGTTGTTTCAATACTGAAATATTTAAAACGGGTTGGTATCGTAAACGTACTTGAATTACAAGGAAGAGACGTGTTTACATTGTGTACAGGCCGTCTGTAGCTGTATCATGTTAGAGATATAGGAATTTTCTGTCTTCCCATTCGTAGGTTAAACAGCTGTCCGCTGACGCCAGTATCCACCTATACGGTGTGACTTAAGCTACCGCTTGTTACAACAAAGAAACTGCAATGTGACAATGAAAGGCATTCACAAATTAATATAATTGTATGGCTCAGATTAGGGAATATTATGTCAAATGAAGTGTGATATTTTGTTTAGTGAATATGTTTAAAATTAACAGATACAAAAATTTGCTTATTGATGTTTTATTTGTTTCTGAGATGGGAGAGATGGTACTTAATTCTTTAGACATAATTACGAGAAGAATTCACAACACAGCCTCTGTGGCCGAGCGGTTCTAGGCGCTTCAGTCTGGAACCGCGCTGCTTCTACGGTCGCAGGTTCGAATGCTGCCTTGTGCATGGATGTGTGTGATGTCCTTAGGTTAGTTAGGCTTACGTAGTTCTAAGTCTAGGGGCCTGACAACCTCAAATGTTTAGTCCCGTAGTGCTTAGAGCCATTTGAACCAATTTGTAGAATTCACGAGACCTCTCGCCTTTTCCTTATACTGAACTGCAAAGCTTTACTCTCTGTTGCACAGCATAACAAGCAAGCACACAAAATGCTACCAGAATACTGTCAACTCAAACGTACTCCTGCTGTACCTAACAGGAAACAAACAGTGAAATACCAACTCGACCGATACTAGGAAATAACAGAGTAAGAATATTAAGAAAAAATTCTTTGATAAAATGGTTCATTTTCTTGCACCATGAAACTTGAAGTGAAATTAGTCATCCGTGATAATCACAGCCGACAGTAACACAATTGTTGCGATGTGCTCTTTTTTATATGGCATGGTGAAGAGCTCGTAAATGGATTCACTAAATGAATTACAATTTTATGTTTCCCACAGTGTACTAAGTTTTTCATTCTGACACATGCTTTTCTACATCCCTGTCATCCTGTGAATGAATACTCCAAAAAGTCCTGAGATGTTTCAGTTTGCGCGTATTAGTCAGACATTTCTGGCCAATTTCAATATGTCCATACTTTATTACTTAGAAGTGCCTTAATTAGATGATGGGCAGCAAATTATTGACAGCAACTATTACTTAAAATTTCTGTCATCTTTATGACACCAGATGAAGGGGATGGACGCTCGGTGCGTCTTTAAGGTGCAGATAATGAATTCGAAGGGAGGTTGCAAGACAACACTGGTCTTGCGGTTTGATTTGAAAGACTACAGGCGACTGTAAATTTACACCCTGACAGCAATCACTTTAACTTGTCTATCTGGCCATACAACTGTTAAATTAATTTTTCCCTCTGGTGGTGGTTGTTGTTCCTAGCCTGCGTTGTAGGTTATCAGTTTTATCAGAATCTTAAATAAAGTCTGAACGCTGAAATAATTTAATCGAATGGTGGACCTGTCATTATTTTGATCAGTTATTGCTGGGTAATTAACCTTTTATAAAAAATGGCAAAAGTTTATTGATCATAAAATAGGACAAACAAGTTAAGCAAGCTGAAAAGCAAGTTAAGTGAGCAGAAAAGTAAATCATGAACTGTTAACAACACAAATAATAACAATAAATAATTAGCACTCACTGGGTGGCTCCTGTTTGGCAAAGACTAAGGTTTAACTGTTTAATCTGTTTATTCTGGCACAAAAACATGAATCAGGCAGTCTGAAACTATCTAACACTGAGCAGACTTTGATGGATTTATTTTACATAGAAGTTATACTACGTTGGTTCAGCTGAGAACAAGTGGCAAGACTGTCATTCTATTTCCCCTAACAAGCCGGAGCTGCAGTACTATACCCATTTCTTGATGACAGTGCTGTTTCGGTGACGGTCGTGATGCAATCGTCTGGAGAGTAGTGATAAGTGGTGCCTATAATTCGTTATCGCGGGCACGAAATATGTAAAGTCGTGGGCCATGCTCTGTTAGACGGATCACAGTTACTCTCTGATGGAGCCCTGAATTTTCTGCAGATTCCAGCGTGTGACACTTCTGTTTGCCGATCATACTATGTACTCATTTGACTCACTCATATGACAGTGAGTACAAGGAGGTCAAACATCAAGGCAGCAGACCTAATATGAGTAAGATTGTCCTCAGCACAGAGAATTTTCCGAGATGGCTGAGGTCTAAACTTTTGGTACAGCTAAGACTTCTCCACGGGCTCCCAAGTCAAGACAAATGCCAGTGCAACGTCATGCGCAGGACGAGTGTCTCACCAGCAAGCCACCAACAACAAGAGGGAAGGCCAGAATCTCCTCTCCAGACTGGAGTCTGAATCAGAAGGTCATGTTTCTCGACTCTTCCCTTTCCATAAAACCTCAGTAAAGTAGAAAAAAGCAGCCACAAAACCACCCACAGTAAGGTTTCATGCCAATCACGACTCCATGAGCACAACGTCTTCCCTCTTGGTTGTATGCTGTACCCTCTGGCCAATCCTAATCAAAGTTAATAATATTCTTGTCCCTGCTAAAGAAGCAGCCAATCCTTGACCCGTAAATTTCTGCACAAGGAGGAGAAGACGTTAAGCTCACGAATTGTTTTTCCCATGGCCACTTCAGGCAGCATGTTTTGAGTTTCCGTTTAGGCCTAGAGTAAACAACACATTTCAAAGTCTTAAACATGGCTGCTAATCAGCAACTGTATACATCGCAAGAGGTTGAAAAAAATAAGCTAACCAACAGCAAAACAAAGGTTTATTAGCTCTTGACATAGGTTTCGTTATTTCGAAAAATATCTCCTTCAGAAGGAGTGGGCCGTGTTACATCACATGATGGTACATTAGAATAGCTGAAGCCAAACAGTTCTTGTCATACATAAAATTGTTGAAAACAACAACTACCCCAAGCTATGGCTTTAGATAGCAGCGCGATGACATTTAGTGTACTTCAGAATGATTGCTCACTGGTAAATGCCCACAGGTAGAGGCTGTTGCCAACACAGAATTACAATGGAGTCACAGGATAAAATAATAGCATATGTTAAGTGTACATCCTGCAAGAAACAGTGATATTTTATCCTCTGACTCCTGTTATAATTTTATGTTGTCAAGAGCCTCTACCTGTGGGCATTTACCAGTAAGCAATCATTCTGAAGTACATTAAATGTCATCGGGCTGCTATCTAAAGCCATGACTTAGGATAATTCTTGTTTTCATCACTTTAATGTATGAAAAGAGCCGCTGGACTTCAGCTGTTCTAATGTACCATCACGCGATATAACAAGGCCGACTCCTTCTGGAGAAGGTATTTTTAGAAATATCGAAACCTAGATCCAGGGCTAATAAACCTTCGTTTTGCAACTGGTTGGCTGAATTTTTAAACCTCTTCAGAACAACACATTTATCACAGATAGCATTATCTGGACAGGCCAAACGTTACAGCATTTCCTACCAGGGGCCTTGGCTAAACTGAGAGAAGTGCTTTTGTGTCCCAACATCGACCATTTCAGAGCCGTCATAAATGTAGCATTCTATCCTAAAATTCTTATGAAGGCCTGAGGCTTCCCGAATAATCCAGCAGGCAGAGGGACGACACCACCTGACAGCTCCCTTGATAGTGTCTGGTGTACGGTGGAGATGGAAACTCCCGAATTTTTCGGCTGCCAGTCCTGTTGACAAAGGGGGTGTCAAAACACCTTGGCCGGGTCACGTAAATTTCTCTTGCATCCCTGCCTCTGCTGTGGCCAGTGATGCCTAACTGGTAGACCCAGGTAGGCAGTTTTTTTGTCTCTTTGGTCGAACACATTGTCTGTACACCGGTGCGAGATATTCTTCGGACCAGCATTCTCTCTCTGGTAAGTGTTTTGAAATGTTCCTCTATCTAACAGCTGCATGTGTCTTCCTAAGCCCAAATGTCTACTACACGATTTATTGTCAAATATCCAAACTGCTTGCTTCTTCTCAAATCCAGAAAATACTATTCGAAGGACAGTCCCCATAAACGTCCCTCATGCATTAACAATGTACATGCTCTCATCAATGGATGCTCATGTTCATAACTTTCTGTCATCTCACAGAAATGTAGTCTACAGCGTAATGTCAACGTTAATGAGTATCCTTGAATATGAAAATAAGTTAGGGGGTGACTTGTCCTCTCACAAGGTTAGGAAAAATCGTGCAAGCACATTTATTTAGTGTGTCTATATGTGAACGATGTTATGTCTAAAGGCAGTCCTCATAGTTGCACTAAGAGCCAGATAAAAATTTCCTGTTTTTCTCATTGTCGAACGTTCTTCGAAAACAAAAGTCGCTAACGAACCCATGATACGTATGCATGAGTATAAGGTAACGATTAAAGCCCAAACTTGGATCAGATGGCAGAACTGAACTGAATGACCTCGATGCTATCCGAGACAACTTTCGTCTCTACAGCCCAACACACCGCTAAATTTAACCATGCCGCTACATCATCGTGTATCCATAGCTGCGGTTCTCGATTTTTAAACACTGATCTCAGCTCCTAGACTAATTTGAAGATATTTTATCATTGACAAATTTGTGTTTCTCTTAATTTTTGAGGCTTAGTGGTCTGGTTGATTGGTTATTATTCAGTGTTCCAAAGATTTCATGTTCAATACTCACCTAAGTAAAAAAAAAAAAAAAAGCCACCCACGAAAAACGTCATTCCCCTCGGTAAAATTGAGGTGGAAATGTCAAGTTACACACCATTGCTCGGAATTGCATTTAAGCACGTCTGCCCGTGCTGACGGGGGAGAAGTTGGCTTAGATTACATCACGGCTGAGGCAGATGTTGCAGCAAATTAAGACTGAATACTTCTTACACTGGAAATTTAGTTTCCGTATCATTGTTGGAAATTCACACATTAAAAAGAAAACCATTATCCATTTGCAAACAGGTGACTTTGAAAAATTCGTTTCATGCCACACAGTTCTATGTTTCTTCTGTTTCTGTTCATATTTTTCAGGGTTACAGAACAAGGCCGCCAATGATAACAATAATTATTTCATAATGTTCGCGATTCTTCGTTATTATTAAATTTACGTATGCATTTTTCTTTGCCCGTGTGGGGCTGGTAGTCCCCCGTCGGGCGCCTCGCCAGGTGGCGGATAGGGGAACACTCACCAGTTATGGCGGGTACCAGGGAAATAAAATACTGAGCCATTGAGAAGGCAATGTTCCTACGGCTAGCCCCCAAATACAAGGTCTCTGGTCCTCCAGGTTGATAGTTGTGTAGAGGACTACCTCCCCTCTCATGGAAAACAAGATCTGGTCAGGATACTCTACACGTGCCTCGGAAACAGGACTGACTTAATTGAAACAGAAGTCGGAAACGAAAACCGGAATTAAGATATGAGACCTGTAATGTACGAAGTTTGTTCAGGCCGGGAAGCACGCAAGCTCTAGTCAGCCAACTACAAAAATACACGCTACATATTGTAGCACTACAGAAAATCAGATGGCCATGAACAGGGTCTGTAAGAACAAGCACAGGAAGTATTCTACATAGAGATTGTGGTGACCACCAAGAATTTGGAACAGGATTACATTAGTAGCCCACTTATTACAGTAATTCAAATCAATAAATAACAGAATTTCATACATAACAATTGGTGGACAAAGCATAGATGTGACCTTTTTTATGCACATGCTCCTTGTGAAGACAAAGATGAACTCATGAAAGAAGAATTCTATAGTCAACTGAATCTCACATATGACTCACTGCCAAACCATAGTATCAAAACAATACTTGGGGACTTCAGTGCTAAGGTAGGAAGGGAGACAACTTACAAACGGTTGTGAAAGCCTCACCTTTAGGAGAACAGATGAAGAGAAACTAATGGTTTTCGAACGAAAAATCCTCTGAAAACCGCATGGTCCTGTGATAGATTCACCAACAGGGGAATGGAGAATTCGGAAAAAATTAAGAATTAAAAGAGCTTTACGCACTGCCTGCCATTATAAAAAGAATAAGAAGGTTTACTTGGGCTGGACATGTAGCAAGGATGAAAGAAGAGAGGCTACCCCATAATGTGTTTCTGGGAACTGTAACTGGATGGAGGTACCGGGGACGACCGCGGACAAGATGGAAGGACAATATTGACAAGGACACCGAGGACATGGGACTAGGAGCGGGTGAATGGTGGCAGGAGGCTCGCAACCGGGAACGATGGAGGAGGAGTGTGGAGCAGGCATATGGAGTACTGGAGTAAGTGAGTAAGTAATGCATTTTTCTTTTTGAGAGCAAGAACATAGTGAACAGTTTGTACGAGAAATGCAAAGAAAACTAGTTTGTGTTTGTTGATCAATATTTTTTTTATATCAAATGGACAGAGTTAAAAATTAAACTTACCTTTTTGGCAGTAGTCGGTGCTTTGAGCCGTCAGTTACATAAATAAAATATGGCGTTTCAGTCTTCGATCGCAATTCTTTATTTTCAGTTACCGGTTTCGGGCTAGCTGCCCATCTTCAGATCATGTATTGTAGTTACAGAGTAACTTGTCCGTACAGAACACTCGGTTCGCTGTCATAACATAACATAACATAACATATGACAGCGAACCGAGTGTTCTGTACGGACAAGTTACTCTGTAACTACAATACATGATCTGAAGATGGGCAGCTAGCCAGAAACCGGTAATTGAAAATAAAGAATTGCGATCGAAGACTGAAACGCCATATTTTATATAATCATATTGGCTACTTTTAGCTCCCTATATGCTATAATAACTTTACCACTAACTATTTTAATAAAATGTCGATTCTGGATCAGCTAAATTTTGAATCAATTAGTTTCTAATGTAAAGCTTCACGAATGGTTGTCAACATTTCCAGTTGCAGATATAGACAAGAAGCGGATTTATGCTTGACATTCTCACTTGAGATATCAGGAAATTTGTTTCTCTGTTACATGTACCCTGCATAGGCACTATTAATAATTAAAAATTCGATGTAACTTGTAACTCAAAGGTTTATTTACATTTCAGTATCATCAAAACTGGGCGTCCACATCGGTCCATGAATCCCAGTAGTTTGTTGTATTAATTAAATTGAACTTAATCAAAACAGCTCTTGAAATAGTCGCACTGAAAACACACAAGAAGCACAGATAGTAGAATGAACAGTATGATAAAGTATTATTGCTTAGAAAAGAAGCGTGGCAAAAATGGTTCTGAACCAAAAACATTGAAGACTGTGTCAACTTTAAACAAAAATGCCAAACATCAAAAACGACAGGGGAGAGTCAAAGAGAAGTTCGAAAGAAACCAGCTAACACAACTGAGTAACACTTCCAAAAGAACAATATCAGGATCTCTTATAAAACTTTTAAACAAGATTTCCATACTTAACAGCCACCTAACTGGTTCTTCAAAAATTAAAGTGGAAATTTAGCCCTAAATAAATAATAAACCTTCGAAATATTAGCAAGGTATTTCAAGAATTTATTAATTGCTAGGAACGATTAGCAACATATCCAGAACAAAATCCAGGATTCACTAACTAAAATTCAGAATCCCCAGTATAGATGAAATCCAAAATATCGTTTAAGATTCAAAGAATGATAAGGCTCCGAAGTAGATTCTGTTCCTGATGAAATGTGGAAAATGGCAGGTGTTGAAAGAGTTAAGAACCTACTAGCAGGCTTTCAAAAAAGCTGGAAAATGTAAGCTATACCAGAAGACTGGAAAGAAGCATTAATTCATCCAATTCACGAAAAATGAGATTAAACTGACCCCAAAAACTATAGAGGAATTTCCCTTCTTTCAGTGACTTACAAAATTGTTTCAAAAACATTTCAAAACAGGCTGGAAGGTCAGATGGTTTAAGAAAGTAACAAGGAGGGTTTAGAAACGGACGATCGCGTGTGGAACAAATTTTAAATCTGAAATTCATAATCATAAGTATAAGAATGAGATTCAAAAGTATTTATTTCACATTTTTAGACTTGAAAACGTGTGCGGAAATTATTCAACACCTTCAAAAGTTTGGAGCTGACGTGAAACGTAAAAGACACTCTTTTAAATACAAAATCCAAAATTAGGGAAGGAACCTCTAAGTTCTCCTTTGCTAACGTGAGGCGATACACAAATGAATTATTTATTGATCTCGGAGTTCTATTAAGAATTCCCCCAATGGGGTTCTTACAAGCGCATAATGAGAGCTGACTATGTACTTCAGTCCTCTGTTGAAGAATTGGACTGGGCGAGGTCGCTTGCCTCATACAAAGTAGTTATGCACGTAAATTATCAACATAAAATTAACCCCACCAAAATTTGTGACTTTGTTGTACGATAGGGTTAGAGTGTCAATATATGAAGTGTAAAACACCGGTAAGATAATCAGATTTGTTCTATTTGACAATTTACATATATTACCAGATCGAATTAAAGAGGCGATGACGTCTAAGTGTGGACAAATTAATGTCTGCATATAAAAGGCAATGTGCTGACTGACTCATCGTCACCCAGGATAGAAACATCTTATACTGTAGGCGTCGTTTAAAAAGAGACTGTTAGAAATTCCAACCATAAGGGGGTGAAATACAGGATGAATCTTTTTTTTTTTTTTTAAAAAAAAACGTCGCTTTGAAGGCAACTTTGAAGCTAAACCTACGGAAATCACTATTTTTTTTCTTGGTAAGAATGAAAGAAACAGGTGTTTTGGCACGGTATGGGTGTGAAATAGAGGGTGAAAGCATTTATTGAAAATATATCATTATTAAGGAAAAACTGAAGTATTTTTAAAGCTGCATCTATGGACACTGGTATTTGATTTCTTGGTTCCAAATAAAAAATGCGTGTTTCAGTGTTTTTAGACATTGCCCCTCTAAGGAGATGAAATAGGGAATGAGATTTTTCTGTGAAAATATTTTTTTATGAAAGCTTTTTCAAAGCTAAATATATAAAAACTTAAATTTGGCCTCTCACTCAGACAGAAAAATGTACGTGTGTTACTGTTTCTGGAAATGGGGATGAAAGGTTTTGTGGAAACATTTCATTGTGCAAGCATTTTTGTAGATAAAACTATAAAAATTTGTATTGGCTTCTCTGTTACAAATAAAACATACGCATGCATCTGTTTTCGAAAATAGAGAACGAAACGTTTTATGAAAATATTTCATTGCGAAGGCATTTGTAAAATCAAATCTTTGAAACTTGATGTTCGGCTACTCAGAGACGAAAAAAGAAGCGTTACATTGTTTTTGGAAATTCAACTCGTAATGAGGTTAAATAGGGTCAGACTGATTCACTGATTTATTGTTGGCCATCCAAGACTGCTAAGGATAGGAACTTCAAGTTTGGAGATTGTGTGGCATCGTTTTTTGGCATTGTCCGAAATTCTACTCCTAAAGAGTGATAGGCTTTTTGAAAGAATGTCGCCATTAAGGGAATTTTGAAGGTAGAACTACGAAAACTGGTATTTGGTTTCTCAGTCCGAAAATAAACAAATACGTGTCTCAGCATTTTTGGAAATTCAACACTAAGGGGGTAAAACAGTGGGTGAAAGTATTTTTGTGAGAAGTATTCCTACGGAACTACAAAAGGATTTTTAAGGCTACATCTATGACAACTGGCATTTAACTTGTCAGTTAGACAATGTTACAAACTTCCAGCCAACCAGTTGCAAATAGAATTTAAAATTCTTGAATTAGTTTTCAACGCCAACTAGGGGAGCATTCTCCAGAAGAAACTCTTACCTTACATGTGGTTAAAAGGAAAATACGAGCGACATCGCTCTAGTCAAAACCAGAGCGATATCACTCATATTTTCCTTTTAACCACACGTAAGGTAAGAGTTTCTTTTGAAGAAGGCGCCCCTAGTTGGCGTTGAAAACTAGTTAAAGAATTTTAAATTCTATTTGCAACCGGTTGGCTGGAAATTTGTAACATTGTAATTAATTACTGTTGCTGAGCATAGCCATGTTCAAAACATTGTCAGTTAGAAATAAAAGAATAAGTGTTTCAGTGGTTCTGGAAATCTAACCCATAAGGGAGTGCAAAAGAGAATAAAATTTTTTAAGAAAATATTTCGTTATGTCACTAACACTTTGAATCTAATTTTATGAAAATTTGTATTTCACTTCTCAGTTAGGTATAAAGAAATATTTGTTAGGGGCTGAAAGTTGTCATGGAAGTATCTCCGCAAGAATGCAAGTTATGAGTAACAAAAACATTGGACGTCAGCTACCATAAGAGCCCTTTGGTCAGAAGTAAATTCGGAAAAGACTACGCTTATAGGGCGTTAATTAAGGTGAAAATCTTAGAAGGGGCTGCAGTTTGTGAACAATATAAAAATTAGATTAAATAAAACAAAAACAATTTATGCCGGCAGCACAGTCTTTGCAAGCGAACCAATGGGCTCTTGATTGTGGACAAATTAGTATCTTAATAAAGAGAAAGGAGTATAGCGCAAACCTACAGCTATAAAACCTAGCAACGCTGTTCGGCATTTCTTCTTAACTGGATGAGAGCGCAAGATTCTAGGTCACGTTCTTTCCATTAGAATATTATAACGGAACTAAATACGAGAAAGTACAGCGATGCTCAGTGGGTCAATGGCAACCCGTTTAACTTTTATAAACTGCAAGGCTGATGCTGTTATGGCTGGAGCTGCGCATATTACCTGTTCTGCTTTTCTGCTCAAGGACGGGGTCCCAAGCTGGCTGCCCTCGTCATGCTGTTATGCATATCAGGTGTGATGTCACTGCAACCACCACACTGCATGTACATGACAATATTATCTGGAATTCTCGATAAACTACACTACTCTATAATTACTCCGTATCGTTTGGTACAGAGTGCTACACCCTTATTGGATAGTCGTTGAAACGTGTGTCTTCGAATTCCTACAAAATCTAGTGTGCCTTGCCACTACACTGATGCGGCTGTCCAACTGTAACATTTCAACCAATTTTTAACCAATGAGCTCCTCTTCCATCCAACTTTGGGTGGGTGCGTGGGAAACACTTCTAATGTCTCATCAATTGGGCCAATAGCATTCAGCTCTGGGAGACTCTGCTCATCAGAGAAACTTTCCAGACCTTCCTTGACGTCAGCATCTAAAGGGACACTATCTGCTCTTCTGTTCCACACTCAAAAAAACTGACTGGGCGATTTTCAGAGGTACATTCCGTGCTGGCAATCGCGCCTGCAACACTTCTGTGAGCCCAGAATGACATGTCCAACGGGGAAACAGCGTCTCCCAGCGTTATTCACTTCGAGGAGAAGTTCTGCTTGTGTCGCAGTGTTTGGCGCGAAACGCCATCCGCCCGTTGGTCCACGTGAAAGCCTTGCGGCTGGAGACTGGCCAGGCAGAGATAGCGACTCTTGTGGTTCTGTAGGTTGTAAATTTGACCTTCGGTCTAAGGCTCCCTGAGCAAAATCCCACACAAAACTCAGTCCGTAAAATTATTTGCACTTAACTGAATGCAGTACATTCTCATTGCTCACCTCTTAGCCACCTCTGTTAACAGAGTGTGAGAAACCATAAATTTGTTCACATCAGTGCTGCTGCTTGTGATTACTGCCCTAATTACTTATTCAAAAATACAAAGTGTCAGTTGGTGCGAACCTTGCACACCCATTGCACAGCCCATAAAGGTTGCCACCTTGCACTGGCCCCTCCTTAACACTGGAATTTTGTGCCTGTCTGTACACAGCTTAAAGCAAGATAGGTGTGGTGCAGGTCCAATAAAATTCTAGTTGAGTACCATACATACGTGGTAACTGGAACAAATGTCAGTCATGAATCAAAGAGAAAAGCTTAGGTGAAAATCCGCATAGTGTAACATGTATGTACTAATTTAGATGAAACACAGACAACTAATTAAAGCAAATATGTCAATGCCCAGCAATGACGCCAGGGATAAAAATTGGCCCTAGGTCTCGTCTCTGTTCCTCTTAGGCATAGTGTAAGTGGGCACATTATCTGGCAAGATGTGTAAACATATTGATGCTATTCATAAATAAGTTGTAATAATAACTGACTGTGAAATTCTGTATTTCTCATGAGAGAATTATGGAAAGAACATAATGGCCATGCAATAAAAAACGTAACATCATCCAAGACTATAGTTTTAGCGAGAGAGCCATACGAATAAATATTTGAGATAAATGGCAAGTCCTAACATTAATTATTCAAACACATAATTATACCAATGAACAGGAAAGTTTCATCTTATATGTAAATCTTAAAAAAATCATAAATGTAATTAACTGCACTAGAAAAATATCTGTGTACTCCCCAAAGTTAATATTCTAATCTCAAATTTATGTGAAGATGTAATCATTTTCTGTACATGATACAAATTTGGGTAAACCAGACATGAGCAGCCAAACAAATGTGTGTAATGTCTAATCATTAAGTTATGTATTTATTGGAAAATGAAGACATGAATACAATGAAACTGATGACACATAAGTCGAGCTCCAGGCATTCAACAATAACAATAACTATTTGATGTTGATTAATCAGAAAGATATTACAATACAGAGAAACACTTGTTGTGAACCCTTAAAGATAACATAGAATCTCCAATGTAGGATTGTTGTGAACATGAGTGTTTCCTCACAGGTCAAGTAAGACAAAGACTGCACATGAAAGGCATCAAACGTACTTGCAGTGTCACACACTTAAAATTGTGTGTGGTGCATCGTTTTCTTGACAGAGTAGGTGCAGGATGTGTTGGGAGAGAGGGGATGGCGTCAAGATGTGTAGCGGTTACCATTGTTGTCCCTACGGTAATGTGACGCTGTGGTCCCGCACCAGAGTCTCATTGTTGCCATTTGAAGAGTGGTGGCGACTTGTGCTGTTGGTGTCACTTTTGACATGGTGTACGCATAAGGGTGCATCGACTATGGCAGAGCGGCATATCTGCGGAAAATATGCAGCAGCTGGGTAAATGGAGTAGACATTGCTATGTGTGACAGTGCTTGCCACCCATCAGTGAGTTGTGGAGGCCCTCGACCTGAGTGTAGGCTGCTCGTGATGTCCTGTGACACAAGGAAGAGGCTACCCAGGGTGTGGCCAGGAAGTGAGTCACCGTCCAACAGCAAGAATGTAGGAAAAGCCGAGTGATGGGGATAGCTGTGTGGTGTGCGTACTGTAAGACCTTCGGTACACACACCATCAGATTATTTGACTTGTCGCTCTAACAAAGTAGGCGAGTGTCAGCAATATGTCTCGTGGTCTTATCGTGGCGTGTTTATTTTCTGCCGTTAGGTCGGACGATAGATATGCCACTTGCACGCTTAGAGTAGCAGATTGAGCGTGACCAACTTTAAACAGAACTTGATTAATTTTCACACACATTTATTAAAATAATAACAATAATAAAAATAATTTGACTTGGTTCTGGATGCTATTTACAATTGGAAATCTGAAGTTCCTTTGGTCTTGGTACGTTAATCTTATTCTCACATATCTCTGATACTTGACAAAGTGTCTAGTAATTTATCTTCATGGCTATGTACAGGAATATGGTACTCTTATTAGGCGCAGACTGAAACTTGGCTATTGACTGGTACAGACAAATGCAGACTAATGCAGACTGGTACAGACAGGTGCAGACAAAAGCAGACTGACTAATCGGAGGTCTGTACACTCGTTATAATACCTCGCGCGTTCAGGTATCACTGCGCGAGTGTGATCCACGAGGAGAAAAGGTTCTACATTAGCAGCAATCTCACTGGCTGCGTTACATATTAATACGCGGATCGGCGGAGGCAGAATTTCGTCCGTCTCTATGATAGCACCATCTCGTAGGGCGGAGACGGACGAGCGCTGCGCCTGCGCTGTTGTGCTTAGCGGGGAGCGCTCTAGTGGGAAAGTTGTGTACGCGCTGACTATGCGGAACTATGTACACAACAAGCTTTATGGCAGTTCTGTGTTGTGGGCTGGCCGTCCATGCTGTCCGCATTTCCAATGAAAGAAATAGCTGCCCAGGGGACCGCATGCGGCTTCGTCCGCCTCCTCTCTCCTGCCCTGTGGTAAGAACCGGTTGTGAATGTAGGGTCACTGAAATAAAAGATGGAGGCTCTTCATTTGTCATTTTCCTGCCATGTTATTTTTCTTTATTGGGATCTAATGCTGAGCAGATGCAAGTAAGGTGACCCTGTAAGGTTTCTGGCTAAATAATTATCTATTTCTGTCTACTTTGTAAAGTTCATTGTTTAATGAGAACAACCATCCTGACTCATTATATCCACAACGTGAATTATAATTTAAAAATTCTACAGCATCCAAGTAGAAGAGTTGATATATTTTATCCGAACATTTCTCTTGTCGTACTAAACATATTATTGGGAGAATTGTGTGGATATGATCAGCCTCCACTTCTGAATAAAGTCGCCTACCATCCAACGCAAAGGCCTCTTGCAGCATATATTGTGAAAGAAAGCAAATGTTGATTAACACCAACAGATAATGCGTATATCACTGTGGTAGAAATTTAGTAAATTGCGCCATATGGCAGTCTCATGCAGCTAAACTTTCATCATCAATGTGTGTTCTTTCCATGTCATGGAAATCCATTTATGTAAAGATATATTATTTTATTATCTGCTTATCTATACCGCTCTTTGAGATAAGTTCAGTTGAGCCATCTCATTGATAGACAGGGAGGAAACGCCACAACAATATGGAAAGTAAATTGGACAACGTCTCAAATAACGCCTTAATAGTCTGACAAAAGTGACTACTTTCATACCACTGCACTATTTTGAAATGACGCAGGTTTTATACTTCTGATTATTTCTTGATTTGCGTCACTCGTAGAACTACTGACAAGAGTAGCATCTAAATGTGTTGTATGGAATCACGTGGGACACCGAAAATTGTCATTAATCAGTTTAATGGGCATCTGGCAACTCACTTGCTGTTACATAACGAATCCCAACATTATTTATTGTTACGTGGGTGAAAGTTAACGATGTGTAATTAACGTCTTACAGATGTACTCTTTCCTTTCGAAGTATTCAGTTCGCCAGTATATCGCGGAAGTCACACTCACGAAAACTTTCTTCCTTTACAGGGCATGGTAAATTGCCATTGACTTGACAACTATGCACACTCGCAGATAAAATTATACTTTCATTAATAGCGGTGGCTATTGAACAGTGCAGTCTCAGTCACGCCTATTTTAGCGTCACTTGCACACCACCGCGCCTCTCGCATGGCTGCCTTTCGTCCCTGCATTCACCTACCTCTGACGACATTATTTTAAGACCATCTTTTGGTCTGGACGCACTAATACATCTCAATATGATTTTTCTTCTTCTAAGACAAGTTACTATTTCTTTTGCCGTTACATTTAAGACATATAATAAAGTAATTGTTCGAGCACATTCGGATTCCAAGCTACAGTGTTTTGGCGAAGGTCGCTTCAGTCAGTCAGATTTGTCCAAGTCGCCTCGCCTGTACCGGGTATTTCTGTGAATTGCTTCTATAAACATACCTGGGAATGAAAACATCGTCGAAATTTACGGCGATTGGTGACAAAGAGCGGCACCACACTGCACTTACGTACGATTCTATTCCACCAGCTATAGAAACATTACAGTCTAATTCACGGATTGTCTGTCTGATTAATGTGTCACAACTGTGCCATCTCAAGGCTCACTATTATCACCATCACTGAAACCACGAAGACAGGGACATGAAAAAACATGTGCAAACGTGAGAACCTTAATTTTCAAAGGGAAATATGAGCTTCAAACAGTTAGCAACTGTGTTTACGAGACCTGCATCATGACATCCAAAAAAGTGCACATTATGAAGAATGTTTTATGACTATTTGTGATGATCATAGATGACCAATTTGGTGTCACGTTTTATTGTAGAAAACAGCCGACCTATCTGTTAAAAGCATGTAGGTAGCAGAGCGTCTCCTTGTTGTTATGCTGTGTAACATACAGCAGAGCTTGGTAGCTGAACTCGGAAAATTTCCCTAGTATCTTTGGATGATTTTACTTTCAATGCTACTCTTTCCATTTTCTACGTAATTAACCAGTGTGACGATGACTGATAGACAGGTTTCTTTGTAGGAGGAAGGATGGAGAAGATTATAAACACAAGAGTACCTCTCCTCGGGGATTAAGGCCAGCCCAGGAAAGGCAGCATGACGTATCTGTATAGTTCCATTAGAACGTATTTGCCAAAGTGACCTATTTTTTGGAACGTACTGTATCATTTAATTGTTTGTTTTAAAATGTATTGAAAATAAGTGTGATTACGCACTTGGCACGGCAGCGGTATCTTTTCTTTGAGAGACTGTCGTCCAGAGAAGATATATTACTTATCAATGCTGATTATGGGCTCCACTGTTTCTTTGCCCACCATAAAACGAATTGCAATATGGCTTAAGAGCTCACTTGTTCATTCTCTCTCATTTTAACTCAGTTTCCATCAAGTACATTAGTTCTCAATTTCTCATGTCTTTGACAGTTGATGGTCGTTCGTTTTGTTCAGGTACGTTGTGTTTTATGGTACAAAATAAAATGTTATCTTTCGTAAGTGTTTTCTTTAAGTATCCAAAATTCAACCTCGAGCTATAATTACAGGATATAGTGCAAATCATCTTACGTGGTACATGAAATTAATTAAAAGACTTCAGATATTCAATTCCAAAGTTAATTAAAAGCTCCGTTGAAAATGCTTTTATGGTGTGTTCAGCTTCGTGCTCTTATCTGTTGTGCTTAATAAAGAAATCCAATTATAAGATTGTTTTTCGCAACACAACATGGGACCTACATTTCATTTATGAATTCCGATAGCCAAGTTTATTAACATTATTACAAAAATTAACATTATTAGCAGCAGACGGGAAAGCCAGGGCTAGATACACAATAGTAGGTACATCCATTTAATAAGACAACAAAAAACAGTGTGACACACATTATGTACATTCCTTGCTTCTATCGAATCTTTAAATACACTACTGGCTATTTGCTACACCACGAAGATGACGTGCTACACACGCGAAATTTAACCAACAGGACGAAGATGCAGTGATATGCAAGTGATTAGTTTTTCAGAGCATTCACACAAGGCTGTTGCCGGTGGCGACACCTGCAACGTGCTGACATGAGGAAAGTTTTCAACCGATTTCTCATACACAAACAGCAGTTAACCGGCGATGCCTGGTGAAACGTTGTCGTTATGGCTCGTATAAGGAGGAGAAACCCGTACCATCACGTTTCCGACTTTGATTAAGGTCGGATTGTAGCCTATCTCGATTGCGGTTTATCGTATCGCGACATTGCTGCTCACGTTAGTCGAGAACCAATGACTGTTAGCAGAATATGGAATCGGTGGGTTCAGGAGAGTAATACGGAACGCCGTGCTGGATCCCAACGGCCTGGTATAACTAACAGTCTAGATGACATGCATCTTATCCGCATGGCTATAACGGATCGTGCACCCACGTCTCGATTCCTGAGTCAACAGATGGGGACATTCGCAAGACAACAACTATCTGCACGAACAGTTCGACGACGTTTGCAGCAGCAAGGACTATCAGCTCGGAGACCATGGCTGCGGTTACCCTTGACGGTGAATCACAGGCAGGAGCGTCTGCGATGGTGTACTCAACGACGAACCTGGATGCACGAATGGCAAAACGTCATTTTTCGGTTGGATCCAGGTTCTGTTTACAGCATTATGATGGTCGCATCTGTGTTTGGTGACACCGCGGTGAACGCACATTGGAAGCGTGTATTCGTCATCGCTATACTGGCGTATCACCCGGCGTGAAGGTATGGGGTGCCATTGGTTAACACGTTTCTCTTGTTCGCATTGACGGCACTTTGAACAGTGGACATTACATTTCAGATGTGTTATGACCCGAGGCTCTACCCTTAATTCGTTGCCTGTGAAACCCTACATTTCAGCAGGATAATGCACGACCGCATGTTGCAGGTCCAGTACGGGCCTTTCTGGATACGGAAAATGTACTACTGCAGCCCTGGCCAGCACATTCTCCAGGTGTCTCACCAACTGAAAACGTCTGGTCAATGGTGGCCGAGCAACTGGCTCGTCGCCATACGCCAGTCACTGCTCTTGATGAACTGTGGTATCGTGTTGAAGCTGCATGGGCAGCTGTACCTGTACACGCCATCCAAGCTCTGTTTGACCAATTGCCCAGGCGTATCAAGGCCGTTATTACGGCCAGAGGTGGTTGTTGTGGGTACTGATTTCTCAGGATCTATGCACCCATATTGCGTGAAAATGTAATCACATGTCAGTTCTAATGTAATATATTTGTCCAATGAATACCCGTTTATCATCTGCATTTGTTCTTGGTGTAGCAATTTTAATGGCCAGTAGTGTATAACAAACCAGGCTAATAAGGCTTCTTTTGACATTTTTTTTGCAGATAGAGTTCACCACGATGGACATCGTGTTACGAGCAGTGTTGGTGAAAGTAGGTGCACTCAGGCTCCAGTAACAGCTACAAACATAGAAAATGCTATTTATAGTTCGTAAACCGTAGATGAACTTCGTAATTTCCGCATCCTAATATCAACAGGATCTCACGGAGATCCTATTGAATTCGTAACACGTGGACAGTGTCCCGTCGCTCATCATTGGTCGCATTTCTCTGTCTAGCTCTCAGCTGTACAGTGCCTCTCTAAATATTAAAATATACTTATTTTTAAACTCTACAATTTGTGAATTTACTAACAAGTGAAACCTGATGATCAATACTAATGCACTCTTCCTTTGAGTACATATATCTTTGATGCGCAATATATTTCAGTTATGGAGTCAATGTTGGGTTCTCCCATGTATTATGACTGTGTTATGCTTCGTCCTGTCCACATACATTATACTGATTAACATCCATTGGCTGCTCAATTCACCCCTCTAAGCAGGATCGTGTAAGATTCTTCCGAGGATGTAAGCAACAGAATCTCTTTCTTTCGGGTTACATCTCGACTCATTACCGTGGGCAGCAATGACCGAATATCCATCTGGCTATTGTGATGTATGTTTTATTTGGCTTCCCTTAACCGCTGCCGTTGAAAGTGGGTATGGTTCCTGAACCACGGCCACGAATAGTTTGCTTGCCTTGCCCATCCAGTGCGAGGTTAGGCCTTGTTCCTTATGATCTCAGAACGTTGATCTCTTACCCCCCCTCTCTTCCTGATTGTCAAAACAAGCAATGGTACGGTATACCTAACGTTCTTATTATGTTTATCTTGAACGGTACCAGTACTGTCTCTTGACATAACCAAGGTCGCACACTGCTTGCAAAAACGTTACTATTCAAAGCAGATGCTTTTCCTTGCATACCATTAAAGGGCTACGATCTCTCGTGACATTTGTATGTCGAAAAGTGTCGTTGCAATGTTAACTTACGAAATGATTGATGTTGAATGTGATGTTCAGGTTTTGGATTATACTTAACCATGTATTTCTAAATATGCCACATGAAACCCTAGGTACTGAGGAGAGGCCAGGTTATAGCTTGAACAAAAACTCAATTAGGGGGAGGTACCATATTGGTGGTATAGAAATAAAAACTTCAAAACGTTTGTTCCACTTTCCCTTATCTAATGGGTGAAAGAGCGATAGTAATGGACCGTGACTACGATTATTTTTATATTTGTAACCAACCATTTAATATGGTAATAATGTCCATAATATAAGGCGAACAGGAAATGTGCAACATACAAAACTCAAGTGGCACTTTACACTGTAGCTACCACTGATGATTTGCATTCCGTTCTGTTATTTCGACTGGGGTTAGCGGACGTATTTATTACCACGTCGGCTATTAATATAATAACTATTTCATCTAGTGGAGAGTAGGAAACATAGGTTTAAAAAGATATTAATTTATAATTTTTGTTACTTGGTCTCTTAGAAGTAAGCGAATCGTGTCACATGCAGATACTTATTCAGGAGCTTGCACGGGTGTTCAATATGCCTTCGGCGTTTCTATGGGAAATTTATAAATACAATATGGTTAATCCGTTACACAGTTTTTAACATTAAAACACTTCGACATGATCCAGATGAATTGCGTTTGTAAGTACAGAATCTACGTGTTAGATCTTCTACCGATGCCGTGCACTGCAGTTGTATTGAAAATTGTGACGAACATAAGACAATTCAATGAAAATTATTTTATAGACAGAACCTCAAATTTATGAACGAAGTACACATTTAATTCTAGGAGAAATTACAAATACGTTTTCATATTTAACTCTGTAACATATTTTTTGTTCTCAAAAGAATTAGTTAAAAGTAACTGCTTGTCAGACATTACGAGTAACTGAGATTATAGGGAACGAAGAGGACATCGTTTAAACGAGATTTAACACACACGATAACACAGCTAAACGATGCTGACATATTCGAATTTCAAAACGTAGTTCTGTCCCCGTACGGTGAGTTCGTAATAAGTAAGTGACATTATGAATATTATTCCTAAACAAAAGGGTGAACAGTCACTAAGTCACAGGCATCACAAAGTGACATTTGGAGGCCTCTGGAGAAGTTGGTTACACCGATACTGAGCAATCAGTCTTCGCCAATATAATTAATTGGGGAAAATGAATGTTGTAAGTAGATTAGAACACCGGTGACAGCTATTATAGGAAATTCTTCTACACCGATCATAGTCAGTCGCTGAAAGTATTTCTATGACAAATAAATGTTCTGTGTACGAAATAAAGGTGGGGGCGACGCCGAGTAAGGCTAAATGAAGTTTGCAGATCGACATACCACCGTTGACGTCGTCCGAGCTGCGATGAGCGATCGTCTCCGATAGTTGTAGCTAATCCTTCTTAATGTTAGTCCTTAATACTAGTGTGGTTATACGTCTTGAGTTAATGCGGTCATACTGGAGCAGAAATTACAGCCCGGAAAGCTGCGACTCCCACGTAGACGTCTTTACTTCCAGAGGCAACGCTGAACACAAACTCTGGAGAGTTACCGTCCAAAACGAAAACCGTAGCAAAGCCGCAGCCTGGCAATAATAAACGATGCAGAAATGCTATAAAAAACAAAAGAACGAACAGAAACTCCACCCACTTCCGTCGTCACGACGCTTTTCGTTTTCTGAAAGTTGTATCATACGTAACTCCGATCGGTCATTAAAATACTGTTCGTCGGACACAGCAGTTTTTTATGTATTGCGGATTAATAATTTTCGGATGCAAGCATGTGATATTAATTAGAACGACATTACTGAAATGTGACTGTCAGAAATCGGATGAAACGTCACTCAACTTGAAACAAAGAATAAATCTCTGCTACCGATCGCAGATTTGATTAAAGAAGGCATGCTGTTATTCTCTCTGAAGTATCATCCAATGGATGCACATGCATACAAGATTTTCCGAGAATTACCAGTCCTTTGGTGATTATTGGAAGAAAATAAAAACTGACATCAGCGTGTACACTGCTATGAAAATAAAATTAATGAATAATACTGATTATTGTTTTGGAAGCTGGTTGAGTATCAGCGTTTTCCTTTAATTTGCTTAATTTCTTCATTTATCGCTTTATTATTTTTTTAAAAAATAAAGCTACAGTACGTATTTCTTTGAATAATCCGACGTTAATTGATTTCTAGATATCAGTAGTAAGTTTGTTATAAAACGAAAATCAGAGAATTCTAGATACAGAGTCAGAAGGTGCACGAAAAGAAGCTGCAGTGGGAAGTTATTGTGAAAAAGAGATCATAAAGTTTTAACTATCACATTGAGTAGATAAACTAGCGCCCATGGTGTTTCTCTTTATACAGGGTGTTTTTCTTAACCTGAGACAATTAAATGTCTCGAAAACGACTCATCGCTTGAAATAAAATGTTCTAGTTGAAAAGTTAATATTACAGAAGGGGACATCCGTCTCTGCCACAACTGACCATCTCCTAACCATCTGTCTTGCTCGGGCGGGCTCAGATTTGTAACCCCATCTTTGTATTGCATATTCGGGTCCAACGCCAAAAAATTACGTACTGTTTACTCAAATCATTGTTTCCCATTCGTGGTATATTGCGTTGTAAACGACAACTAATCAAGTACGGCTGTTTTTGCAATTCAGAGCCGATGCATTTGATACTACATTTCACTTCGTGGCCTAACGGTTGATATTTATTTCCGAAGGTTACTTTAGTCTTGCATACTTGATTTAACAATACAATATGTTTAGCTTCACTGCCTGGTTAGAAATTACGGTAGCGTGATGCAGGAGCAACGACGTGGATGTTAACTGCTTCCTGTCTCCTTGCCCTGTACCGCTGGGGCGGTTAAGTATCCATCGCAGGTGCGCCTGTCACTATTGCTTCGTGGACATTTAACCTTACTACAATGGTTGTGGTTTGTATTCCTCAGGTAGCCATGTAGCGGCAAGCGCGAGAGTTACAGCGGTTCAATGGAAACACGCACCATAGTTAATCATCGTAATGGCGAGGTTAGTGAGCTGCAACCGAAATGAACAACCAACCCCGAAGGGAACAGAAAAGTACTTTACCATCAGGTAGCTCATTTGACAAAAATGTCAATGTCTAGCTACATTATATGTACTGCACAATCAAATCTGCAACACGGACGTAAGTTTTGAGCATAAGTATCAATCGTTAGAACACAAAGGTTTGCATCTGAATCGTAAATGGAACGTAGAATCAAATGTTTCGGTTCTTAACTGTAACAACAGACACATTTGATACTGTCGATTAGAGCGACATCTACCACTTCACTTTGACTTGACTTAGTTGCTGTCGTTCCCCCTGGAACATAGGGCCGTGGCGAAATTCCTCCACCTGGTACGATTTCTAGCGAGTCTCTTTCACTTCAGGTTTTTCCATCCTCTGCAGCTTCTCTCTCGATCGTCCTTTTCCCGGTCTGTTTGGGACGATCACGTTTTCTAACTCCTCGAGGATTCCAGTCCAACGCCACCCTTTCAACAGCTCTATCTGGTTTCCTCAATGTATGCCCAATCCAGTACCATTTTCTTTCCATAATTTATATATTGATTGGTTGCTGATTTGCCTCCCTTCAAAGATCTTCATTTGTCATTATATGTGGCCATTTCAATTTAAAATACGCCGGAGACAACGGTTGATAAAAACTTGGAGCTGGTTTATGATGTGTTTAGTCACCTTCCAAATTTCGCAACCATACAACAGGACAGCCTTCACATTGCTACTGAAAAGCCAGAGTTCGATCTTCTTTCAGATGTTCCTACTTCTCCAAACAGGACTTAGTTTTACGAACGCACCATTTGCTTTGCGGATGCGACTACGGACGTCTTGCTCAGCGTCTCCTATAGATATGGGAGATAGAGGAAAGACTGGACCTGCTCTACGTCCTCTCCATTAATGGCCAGCCTAGTCGTGATGGTCGAATTTATCCGCATTTCTTTGGTTTTGCCCACATTTATCTTGAAGCCTACAACTTCTGTCTCTCTCTGTAACTTGGCCAGATTCTCTTCGATGTCTCGATATCGTTGTACTATTAAGCAGATTTCGTCTGCAAAATCTAGGTCTTCGAGCCTATCCCGCATCCCCCATTGCACACCTCTCTTCCGTCACCCAAACAGTCTCTTCATCACATGGCCCAACACCAAAACAAATAGTGTTGGCTTATCATACTCCCAAATTAACTTGGAAAGGCTCTGTTAGTTCTCCATTATGTAGTACTTAGTATTCATAGTTTTCATTCATTTCCTTGATGATGTTAAAAATCTTCGTTGGAATGTCATATTTTGCAAATGTATCCCACATGACTCTTCGACTGACATAGTCGAAAGCCTTTTCAAAGTCAATGAAGGTAAGGTAGAGGGTGTGTTGCCACTACACACGTATTTATAAGGTCCACACAGTTCGATGTCTTCTAAAACCCGGCTGCACTCTCCCCAGTTGTGCTTCCACAGAATTCTTAATGTGTTTTAAAATGATCCACGAAAGTACCTTACTCGGTACTGACAGTAGGGTAATTCCCCGCCAGTTTTTGCAGTTAGTAACCTCCTTTTTTGGGTATTTTTACGATAATACCGCGTTTCCAATCTGTTGGCAGTTTCTCCTCTCTCCATACCTTCTCTAAGAGGATGTACAATAACTCGACAGTGGTATCCAAGTCCGTTTTCAGCATCTCAGATATTATATTACCTGGTCCTGGCGCCCTCTCATTCTTGATCTGCTTCAACGGTATCCGAATTTCTGCTTTTGTGGTTGCATTTACGCCAATGATGGGACTGGGATCATTGTATTCCGTTTATTCTTGTTCTTCTATCTCACCGCCAAGATCTCTATCCAGAACTTCGTTAAAGTGTTCCTTCCGCCTACGTGATTGTTCTTCATGTGTAGATAGTATCTCCCCCATCCTATTCCTTACTGGTCGGTTCCTTTGGAAGCTTTTCTTTGAAAGCATCTTAGTGATATCATATAGTTCTTTCACATCCCCCCACCGAGCTGCCTGTTCTAATCTATCAGCCTGTTCAATTACAGCGCCATCTACCATGAATGGGAAAGAACAATTTGAGTAAAGCGTATGTAGTTTTTGGAGTAAAAACCGAATATGGAATAAAAATGTGGGGTTACAATTTGAAAATACGAAGCTGACACTGCCCATGTAGGAGGGCTGATTATGACGTGGCAGTTCTAGCAGACAGATGCTCCCTTTACTAATACTGACTTTTCACATAGAACTGTGTTTCGTACGATGCCCCATTTTCGAGATATTTAATATTCTCAAGTTAAAACAACACCCTGTTTATTCACCGCTCAGTGCGACACATTTTCTCAATGGTGAATCGCTTTTGAGCTAGACCTTGCTTGTATTAGCTGCATTTTGCCTTTTGAGGATATATTGCACCCCTAAAATCACCTCTTCCTCATTCCGGATTTGCCTGTCACGTAATGGTTTCCTCACCCGAGGAAAGAGGAAAAGAAGTCCCTGCCCACCATGACAGTGATTACTGTGATGATGGAAAACCTGAGATCCCAAAGAAGCAACATCGATGATTGAGTCACATGCAGAAAGATCTCAGTCGTTGTCGTTGAGGAAAAAGAACACCTCTTTAGCTTCCAGCAACGATTTCTCTTGACAACCCCCCCCCCCCCCCGGTCACTCCCCGGCCTCTCAGTAACCTTGTCAGGGGATGGCGGTAGTATGATACTGTGATGGTTTACCTCAAATGAGCATAATGTATTAGCAACACAACAGTTCTAAAGACATTCAACATCAACTAATCCGATGATGGTCGCATCATCGCCTACTTCTGCTGTGATGAATCCACATGATATCACTACTCGCTTTTCTCTGTTCTAGGTCTTAATGATACACCCGTCATCTACTGTGATTAGGAGGCTAAAGAGGTCATCTGGATTGGGCTGACGCAACTGCAACATTTCCGCTGATCCACGGTTCACCGGACTTTTGGAACAAGTGTGGGCAGCTGCGAAAGCCAACGATCGGCCACGTTTGTCATGTTCAAGACGTCTCGCAAGACACTGACAAGTAGTCGACGACTGATTTTCACTTTTTACGCTGTCGCCTCCACTGTGATATATCGGTATGTCGAGAGCAGGGACTCCACTTTTCTAACTATCCCCAGTTATAGAGAGATGGTTTGCCATTGTTCGGCATTCAGACTTGTTTGACAAAATTGGAAGCACTGTGTTATATGGTCCATTGTTTCCTTATACCTCGACCCAGGGCCGGCGATTGGTATGGGTAAAGCAGCTAGTTACAAAATACCCAACCTGGAGATACATATAGCTCTTGCGAAACTCTAGTTGCCCTTTTTGCGCGTGATATACAGCGGATTATGGATGAAGGGTGACAGGCATACTCTATGTTTCTAGAATTCTGGAAAGCGTTTGATACATTACTCCATGGGTAAACCGCTTTACCCATATATATATATATATATATATCCTGAGTGGGTATTTTATAATTACCTACTTCACCTACGGGGCAATGTATCAAACGCTTGGGGGAAAGGGTGGACAGCAATATACTATTGTTTGCTGATGATTCTGTGGTGTTAGTAAGGTGCCGAAGCTGAGTGAATGTAGGAAGATACAAAATGACTTAGACGAAGTATCTAGTTGGTGTGACGATGACAGCTAGTTCTAAATGTAGAAAAATGCACGTTGATGCGGATGAGTAGAAAAAACAAACCCGTAATTTTCAGATACAGGATAGTAGTGTTCGTTTTGAAACAGCCACGTTGTTTAGATATCTGGCGTAACGCTGCAAAGCCTTATGAAATAAGTCAGAATATGAAGATTGTGGTAGGAAAGCCGAATGGTCGATTTCGGTTTATTAGGAGATTTCTAGTACTGTGTGATTCGTCTGTAAAGGAGGCCGAGTGTTTGGGATCCGTACCCCGTCGGACTGGAGGAAGAATCGAACCAATTCAGAATCGGGCAGTTAGATTTGTTACTGGTAGGTTCGAACAACACGCAAGTGCTGCGGAGTTGCTTCGGGACTCAAATGGAATCCGTAGAGGGAAGGCGAGGTTCGTTTCGAGGAACACTATTGAGAAAATTTAGGTAAGCGCTATCTGAAGCTGACTGCATAACGATTCTACTGCCTCCAACATAAATTGCGCGTTATGACCACGAAGATAATATACGAGAGATTAGGGCTCATTCGTAGCATATAGACAATCTTTCCCCCGTTCTATATACGAGTGTAACAGGAACGGGAATGAATAGCAGTGGTATGGACTACACTTCGCCAAGCCCTGTAATGTGGATTGCGCAGTGTCGAGGTAGATGTAGATGTAGAGTCACGCACGACGTAACACACCAGGTACCGAAATTAGATTTTCTGCAAATGATATTACGTTAAGGAGCATGTTCTTTGCTATGTGATGAAGTGTCTGAACTCTTGTTTCGATTGAGTTATTGAAACAAGTATAATTTTTTAAAAATGTAAGTACCATTATATACACTTTTCACAGTATCTGAAAGCGCTTGAAAAGACGAGTACTGTGATAGACTGCTTGCAAATGTTCAGGTTGACACTCCTCGCAAAATAACACGAGAAATGTACTAAAACTCGTAAACAATGTGGCCAGAATGAGTTATTACGATGTAAAGCCTACCAAGCAGAGTTTTCATGCAAGGCTACGTCGTTATATGGAGCAAGGCAAGCCAACGCTAGTAAGATAAAACCTCTTTCCCTATACGACGTACATACAGTGTCAGCTGTGATTACTATATTTGGAACTACGGCATGAGTGAGCTTCTGGAGCTTCAGGTGGGGCGCAGGAAAACTATTTCAAATGTGTATACATTCCCAGGTTTTTGTGGAAACAACTACCGTTTTGTCAGACAGGTGTCCATTCAAACTATCTCCGTTACTGTTTACTTGGCAAAGCCAAAACAGGATCGTTGATCATTATATTTTATAAACAGCCCTATTGAATGGGAACAGGAAACTACAGTATTTACTTTTTAAGATTTAAAAGTAAAAATACAAGACCTGTCTGCCTGGAGACTCCTGAATGCTTCTTAAAGTAAACCAACCAATGTTGAACAAATTTGTGTATAAATTACTCGAAACTTTGATTAGACAGAATAGATTTTAACCTTCCTATTGTGTTTCAAACAGAAACACACATATCCTGAATGGGTCAGTTATACCCGCTATTCAAGAAAAAAAAGTTTTATTCTGATATAGTACTATGAAATTTGTTTTGTAAATGGTTTTTCATGTAGAAAAATAGACATTGGACCTTATCAACATTTAATGAACATAATTATTATAAAATAAGAAATTATTTGCTTACTTTTACTTGAAAAATAAATTATCTTTACATGGTGCTTCAAAATACTTTTTTGCAGAAAAACACACAATAGAGCTTGAATTCAGCATTTATTGCAGACAAAAATTATAATTATGTTCACCTCCTACTTAGCAGTAGGAAGTCACCATGAGAAAAAGATTGAATAATCAACGAAAGGATAACTCTCTACGAATCGAGGCGAGGAATGTCAGAAGCTTGAACGTGGTAGGGAAAATAGAAAAACTGAAAAAGGAAATGCAAAGGCTGAACCTAGATATAGGAGGGGTCAGTGAAGTGAAATGGAAATAAGACAAGGATTTCAGGTCAGATGATATAGGGTAATATCAACAGCAGCAGAAAATGTTGAAACTGGAGTAGAATTCATTATGAATAGGAAGGTAGGGGAAAGAGTGTGTTACAGCAAACAACAGAGACGACGATAGTTCAGCTATACAGGCCGATGTCGCAAGTTGAAAATAAAGAGATAGAGAAAGTATATGAGGATATTGGAAGGATAATACAGTACTTACAGGGAGATGGAAATCTAATAGTAATGGAGGACTGGAATGCAGCTGTAGGGAAAGGAGAAGAAGAAAAGGTTATAGGAGAATACGGGCTTGGGACAAGGACTGAGAGGAGAAAGACTAATAGAGTTCTGTAAAAAATTTCGGCTAGTAATAGCGAATACTCTGTTCAAGAATCACAAGAGGAGGAAGTATACTTGGAAAAGGCCGGGTGATAGAGGAAGATTTGTTAGATTACATTATACTCAGACAGAGATTCCCTATCAAATACTGGATTGTAAGGCGTACCCAGGAGCAGATGTAGACTCTGATCAAAATGAAGTATTGATGATCAGTAGGCTGAAGTTTAAGACATTAATAAGGAAGAATCAATACGCAAAGAAGTGGGATAAGGAAGTGCTAAGGAATAATGAGATACGCTCGAAGTTCACTAAGGCTATAGATACAGCAATAAGGAAGTGCTCAGTAGGCAGTGCAGTTGAAGAGGACTGGACATCTCTAGAAAGGTCCATCGTAGAAGTTGAAAGATAAACATAGCTACAAAGAAGAAACCATGGGTAATAGAAGAAATACTTCAGTTGATCGATGAAAGGAGGAAGTACGAAAATGTTCCGGGAAACTCGGGAATACAGAAATGCAAGTCGCCGAGGAATGAAATAAATAGGAAGTGCAGGGAAGCTAGGACTAAATGACTGCATCATAAATGTGAAGAAATCAAAAAAGAAATGCTTTTCGTAAGAATAGACTCAGCATAGAGGAAGGTCAGAACAACGTTCGGTGACTTTAAAAGCAAGGGTGATAACGTTAAGAGTACAACAGGAATTCCACTTTTACCTTCAGAAGAGTGAGAGAATAGTTGGAAAGAGTACACTGAAGGCCTCTATGGGAGGAAAATGTTTGTCTGATGTGCCCTACTATCGATAGAAATCCCTCCAGGTTATAGCAGCGTCACCTGGCGGGGAATGAATGCTACTCAGACACACGGACGGTACATGTAGTATCTGTGAATGTGTTGTCCGTGTGTAGAATGGGAAAGGTGCGCAATCTGTCTGAGTTTGACCGAGGGCACATCCTTATGGCCTGGAGGCTCGACACGAGCGTTTCGGAAACTGTGAGACTTGTCGGGTGTTCGAGGAATGATGTGGTGAGTGTCTTCAACACTTTGCGGAAGCAATGTGAAGCCATTTCCAGACGTCGTGGATTTGGACGGCACTCCCCATTACAGATGTCGGACGCCATATGCTGGGCTGACTGGTAAAACAAGATAAGCAGTGAACTGCGGCGGAATTGACATCAGACTTTAACGCTGGTCAGGTTACAAGTGTGTCTGAACACACAGAGCACCGAACACTCCTAACAATGTGCCTGCGCAACCGACGACTCGTGCATGTGCCAATGTTAACAACGACGACGTCGGCAACTACGACTGAAATGGGCGCGTGACCATCAGCGCTGGATGCTGGCGTAGTGGCAGAGCGTTGCATGGTCTGACGAATCCCGATACTTTTTCATTATACCAATGGGAGTGCGCAAATCATCATCCTCCAGGCGAACAGCTACTTGACACCTATACTGCGCTGCGGAGAGAAGCTGGCGGCGGTTCCGTTATGCTCTGGGGAACATATACGTGGGAATCCATGGGTCCAGTGGAACTAGTGCAAGGCACCATGAGAGCAAAGGAGTATCGTACCCTGTTTGCAGACCACGTACACCTCTTCATGTCGATCTTGTTTCCCGACGGCAGTGGTACATCCTAACAAGATAATGCGCCATGTCACAAAGCCAGGAGTATGACGTAGTTCTTGGAGGAACATAGTGGCGAGTTCCAATAGAGGTGCTGGCAACCCGAACTTGCTGGATCTGAACTCAATCTAAAACATCAGCGATGCGAGTGAACGTGGCGTCAGAGCTCATCGTCTCCCCCAATGGAATTTACGGGAATTTGGTGGCTTGCGTGTGCAGATATGCTGACAGCTTCCTTCAACGACCTACCAAGGCCCCATAGCTTCCATACCAGGTCGCCGCTGTAATCAGTGCCGAAGGTGGACATACTGGCTATTAGGTAGATGGTGGTAATGTTTTGGCTGATCAGTACACAATAAGTGAGTCGTCTTGTTTCATTAGTGTGATCTTTTGGCTTTTGCTGATATGTTCTTGTATAACTATTCCATCTTTCCTTTGTAAGTTAGTTTTATACGCCTCAAGATCACACTTTGACATCCAGAAAACGGCCGTGGTTTGATTAAAACGTTAGCACAATGTATGCGGATCTCTTTAATTTAAATAATCTTGCCTCTCAGTTGTGATTGTTCTACATAGTAAATCTTATTGAAAGTAGATTTAGATGGTTTACTTAGCGACACATTAAGCTCAACACAGTTGTCCAAGTTATTTTTGGTACTTAATAGCATTGCATCTGATAAATAATGTTTTGAGACTTATTTTGAACGTTACTGATTTTTTTATTCCCAAGATGTCTCCTTTTTATGCATTTGTAGGAGGGCGAGTGCAGTGGGAGACATTTTTCGGGCGAATACCCACTCAGAAAAGTATGTACCCACGGGACCGGCCTCTGCCAACTCAGAATTGATGTTGCAGCGATATTTAACAAAAAATACAGAAAACTAATTGCCTCATGATATTCTACTTTATCAGTCATTTTGAATTCCCTAACTACGTTCTACGGTACTGCCACTTGGGGCTTTCAGTGTGTACCAGAACTGCAGACATGTACTTGCTAACAAACAAAATTATTATCATGCAACTTTATTTATCGAGGTGACAGTAAAAAGCTTCTGACTACGCCTCAGACAATCACTAGGATCTGGACAATATTCTTACCACTATCACACCTACAACCAATGGAGTCTACTTCTTCACTTAATATGCACTGAGAATCCACAAATGTTGATCAACGTGGTGAACAGATACAAGCAGTTCCTAATAATTACCACCATCGTGCTTTCACAACTTTGTTAGGGACGGAGATAAAATCTTCAACATTGTGAATACGATTTCTGTAGTAAGGTACACTAGTGTCTGAATGTTAGGAATACTTGAGGAAAGATGAAAAAATAGGAAGAGATGAACACGAACTTATTTCATCATCATTTTTTCATTTTCTGTCATTCCTTAGCTACTTCTATGTTATTAAAGATGTGTTCCGTCTATGGAAGTAAGCGCTGTGGATTCTAACACATGTTTGTTTATTTATATAATAATTAACTTATGTAATAGTTACAGATAGCTTACTAAATTACAGTTTTTTTGTTATTCTCTTGTTGTTAAGCGAGAAATAAGCTTTTGTAAGGTTAAGTTACCATTTGGCTATAGTTACGATGTATGGTCTTAATAATCCATTTACGTCTATCTGGAGTTATCCGTAGCTGGGCTGTGTACATCAGGATGCCCTATTTCCGCCGCTTTTCGAACACACGTAGACTGAAAACTTTACTTCATTGCACACTATGTGTTAGGTGTGTGTGCTTACTGTATACACTGCTGTCAACTATCACTGTGTGCTTTTCGTTTGTCTTTTGTTCAAATTGTGCTGACAGTACATAGTTTGGTGTGTGTGGTTGTGGCTCCTTTTTTTTTGGTGGGCGGTTATTATTCCTTTTGTTCTCTAGATCTCTTTTCTTTTTTGTTTTAATGGCTAACATGATCACTGATTTGTTACGATACTGATTTGGTAATTTAATACTTTTTTGTTCGTTGCAGAGGCTCTTTATATATGAAATTGTCCTGTAATATTGGGATTATTGTGCTGTAATTTTTCATTCCAATAATTTTCATTTCCGGTCATGTTAGATAGTTTATGGCCACGGATTATTAGGCGCTTGGCAGAGGTAGACTGATTATTTCCATGCTTACAGTTTCTTTTGCTCCCTTTAAATCTGGGTTTGAAATTTATGCCTGCCATTCGCAGACACACAGGTTTGCTCTGTTGACGTTCTGGTCTATACCAGCTTCTTGGCATTTGCTTGGTTTTTCTATTGGTGTTTGTAAATGTGATTTGAGTGTGATTCTTGTTCAGTATGCTGTCTGTAATTATTGTTCCTTCAGGATATTTGTCATTCTCTGGGTTGATTTGTGTTTGAATGTTAAAGTGTATCGTTTCTTTTTGTTAGTCATGGTACCTGTTCTGTGTGTATTTACGTTATGTAGTTTTTGTGTCGTTAGCGGGGTTTTGTGGTGCTCGTGTCTTGTGCTTATTTTCAATTTTCTTCAGTTGTGTTTTGATTTGGTGAATGAGTGTTTCTATTACACAAGTGCTATACCCATTTTTTTGCTATGGTATCTACTCAGTGACATTTTATTCAGTCTTTGTCTCATACTTTGGAGAGCTTTTAGTTTGTGGTTTGGAGTGCGGCTTGATATGGCCTGTATAACCATGTCTGTTGCTGTTCGCTTTCTGTAAATGTCAATTTAGTGCTTATTGTTGTCTCTGTTTATGGTTATGTCCAGCCAGTGTATTTGTTTTCCCGTTTCTTTTCTCATTATTAAGCACATAATTTTATATTTACTGTTTAGTCTGCATAAAGCTTATTTATTTTTTCTGTGGGTTCCTCTACTGTACAGATAATATCATTCATAAATCTTTACCGGTGAAGAATTTTGTATTCGTTCTTTTCGGTTATTGCGTCAACTGATACACTTATTGTGTTGTTGTCAGTATGTTTGTGCATATGTCTTGACATTGGGAGATCCCATTGGAAGGCCATTTTATTAAAGGTAACGTATCTTTTCAAGTAGTAATTAATTTTGAATGGTGTTTGCTTTGAGGGATATTGTTATTTTTTAAGTATAATACGGAAGTAGATTGTTGTGTGTTAGTAGGCTCTCTTGAGGTAATTTTACTGTGTCTGCAATTGGTATTGAGGACATGCTCTCTTTGTCGAAATAAATACATGAAGTTGTTTCTGGAATTTGTGAATTTCTCATTTGTGTTGTAAGTTCACCTGCGTTTTTGAGTGTTCTATTCTTCTTCATTTCATAATAGTGTGTTCTGATTCTGTTCATATATTTTGACATGTAGTATAGCAGTGCATCTATAAATTTTATGACATGTCTGATCAGAATTTTTGGTTTGTGAGTTTTCTGTTGGCCTCTATGTGTTGGTGATTTTGAATTCATTTGTATGATGTGTTGTTTCTGTTAAACTGTGACTATGTGTTTGATATTCTGGATGTTATTTTTATGTCTGCCTAGAAAAGTTATTTCTCACCTAAGAACAAGATAACAACCAAAAACTGCAATATAAAAACATACGTGTACTTATTACATAATGAAATTATTACATACTTTAAAGGAAACTGTATTACAGAATAGTGATGATGCTTCACAAATTATAAAAGCGATATGCATATAACAGAAAACAAACTACATTTATTTGCATTTATGACCTATATTCCAAGACCTAATTTAACCTGTTGATCGCTGTTTTTATAATTTCAAATCAATCAGTTTGGGTAGTGTCGTACACCATCACATCATTTCTTCTAGTTTCTGAGTATCCAGTCTTAACACTATGAGTTTCACTGCCACATATATAACACTGAAACTGATAGCGTTTTTTGAAGTCTAGATACACTGTAATGATCTGAAGAGGGGGTTCACTGCCCAAAAGCAGTCAGCTTGAGATGATAAAGACAGCTATCAGTAGATGGGAAATAAACCGATGTTTTCAAATAAGGACAGGTATGACAAACTGCCTATTGGCTTCTTCTCGGGTTCTTCGGCCGACGTTCATCTAATGATTTTTCTGACGTTTCGCCAGCACGAGTGGCTGGCATTATCAAAGCTTCACCCTCCATTGCCGGTGGTGAACAGTTACATATAGTCTGCGGCCGCGAGCTCGCCTCCAGTTCACCACCCGCAATGGAGGGTGAAGCTTTGACAATGCCAGCCACTCGTGCTGGCGAAACGTCGGAAAAATCATTAGATGAACGTCGGCCGAAGAACCCGAGACAGAAGCCAATAGGCAGTTTGTCAACAAATGACTACGAAAGCCTTAACAATTTTGTAAGGACAGGTGTGTCCAATTTTGATCAGGACGAGAAGAGGTGATCGTTGAAACTTGTTAACAGCAAATTTAACTTGTTCTCTTGTCAGAGAAACAGAGGTCGTTCTAATCCAAATAAGCATGTGATGCAAATATTGTGAAAAAAATGTATTGCACTACTAGTGTCAGATTCACATAAGCACTTTCCTGTGTGGTTATTCTAGTGCTCTAATAGTGATCACTAGGTAACTACACCAATTAAGGGTAGTCGGATGGTTCTATCTCGGCCATGTTAAATTATGACTTTAGGAACATTTTTCCTCTTAACCAATTGACATATTATCATGATTTTTTTTGTTGTGTTCCTTATATCTTTATCTTCATTTCAAACTGTTATGTCTTAAAAATAATGAAAACTTATATTTAAAAAAGTATTTTTTAAAGTAGCCATAAAAACTGCAATTCTTTTGCTTTAATTAAATATAAACCGAAGTTGTTTAAAAGATATTCATATTTCCTCAGTTTAAATCAACAACTAACAAATAAGGAACAATTTAAAAAATCATGTTGATAACATTAATAGTAGCCAAGGAATATGTTCCATATGTTCCTAACCGTTGAGAAACACAGTTGTCGGGGAAATGAAAATAAAGATAAGACTATTAAATAATGATTTTATTCTTACTTTAGTACATTACAGCTTCATATGAAGGTCTATCTGGATCTTTTAGTTCTTCAAACTGGTCGTCAATCTTTCTTCTTGCTTGCTGTGTGGCCTGGCGACACTTCTTCTCAATTTCTGTGACAGCTTTGTCCGCTTTTTTAATTCGAAGTTCGTCGTCCATTTTTTAAAACATTTACACAGTTCTGCCTGGAGATATGCCTAGATGACTCAAAATTTTACACTCTGCTAAATTTCCTTCATTGAAACTTGTGTAATAGCTTCCTACACTCCCAACTGAAATGTAGTCATCGAAATAAATGTTGCTTTTGGTAGCCGCGACCATATTACATTGTTGAACGACTCCGACGGATTTTGCGTTCCACCATCTAGGCACTTACACAAGAGGCCAGGAGGGGCCAAGTCTCTAAATATGGGTTTTATTTGTCCCATGACAGCGAAAGGAAGATGAGTGTGGTCATTGTGATCATAAGGCTCATTTTTCTCTTGGGCTTCTCGGAATTTGCACCAGCTTGTCTCACCTTTGGGGCATAGTCCGTGTCCAGATGTGTCTTCGTTGGTAGCCATCAAATGAAAAATTTCTGCCCAGACTGCTGCCTTCATGTCCTTTAGAGTTTTAGTAGCATTCCTTCTTGTAGCTATAATATAGTTGTATTTCATTGATAACCTCACCAGTAAGGCGGCCACGACCCCCGATGGTTTTGCCGTCGGAAAGTTTAGTTTTCCCAAGTTTCTGTTTCAGTTTCCTGAGGCGACTATCCATTCACTTCTGGACATGACCGCAACATTCCAATTTCTCAATTGATAAGTCGCGACCTTATGGCTTGGCCTCTCAAACCTTAGCGTAAGAAGCACTGTCCCCGTCTCCTAAATAATACTTGCACCGCACTCCATATTTCGGGAGCGATTTTGCAACATTTCCACAACTCCTTTTACCTCCGCTTACTATAGAGTAGTTACCTAGGCAATCAGCATCGTGATTGTCGGTTATTCTATTTTCGCAACTGCAATACTTGGGTAAAATTTTAAAATCAATTACCTTGCCTGTGTTTTCTGCTCTTGCAGTTACAATTCCATTGAGTGAAGTGTGACCCCCACGTTGCCACAATCTGTCAAATATTGCTGTCAAGTCTCTATTACCATCATTTTCACCGACATTTTCTTCAACAGCAGCATTCATACTCTCTTCACAGACCTCTTTTCCAACATATCGAAGCATCTTATTGTAATATTTGATAGCTGGCGGAGTCGGAAAGCTCATTAAACCGCTGAAAGTTTTCGCCGCTTCTTCACCTTTTCCAATACATCGGAATGCGTAGGCTAATACAACATTCACTTCTGATTGTTTAGAGTCTGGTAAGCATGGAGAATCAGTAGTGGACACTTCAAAAGAACAGTCACTGCACTTTATTACTATTGGTACTTGTAAGCCTTGCCTGATTCCAGTAGAGACGGCAAGGGATCCTTTACATTTTACGCACACCGCAATTTGGCTAACTAAGCTACTTAAACTGTTGATATTAACAGTATCATAGCAACCTTCTTCTTTTCCATATATCTCATATTTAGCCGAGTTACGTGTAAGCTTCTAAGAAGAAGAGCTTTTTTTAGAAGCATAAGCAGCTTCAGTACGAGAACTTCCACTTCAGATTCACCACGATGCAAAATCTGTTTTTGGTTACATCTGCCCCCACTGAACTCACGTTTTCTTTTCTTGTTTTGTATTCGCGGCAGTTTTACATAATATAAACTTATTTTCTAAGATCTAAACACTGAAATACGAATATCGTAAACAAACTTCACTTTCAATCACCACAAACAAAGTGCTGAATACAATAAAGTAAACTGGCAGCTGGTTTCATCAATGTTGCCAACAGTATTTCATCAGTGTTACCAACTAAGCTTTCAAACAGCTGTACTATAACAAGTAGTCACTAGCGAGTAAAAAGAAGGTTGAGTTGATAAAATGTGTGCGTTGCAGGTTTTTACTAAAACGCTTGTAAAACGGAAACCACTCAACATAAACTAATAAATTTGGTGTCAATTTAAACCCAAATATACGCTTAACAACAAAGTGGAAAAAATTAAAAATTTTGAGCCAAACAAACATCCGACTCCCCTTAAAGATTTCTTTATGGAATGCTGTACCTTGCACTCCAATTCTAATTGCGTAAGTTCCGTTTGAGATGTGTTGTGGTGGTGGCGACTATTGGGAGGGCATACGTAGAGCTGATACTGTGTCGGGAGACACTCTCCCAACTCACTCCTTGGCAGCTTTCCTCGGAAGGATGGGAGTGACCTGCGGTCGCTGGTAGGCGCAGTGAAAGAAGATTCAGAATTACTTATTTATTTCCATAAAAATGCAGGTAACGCCTTGAATCGTGGTTGAGAAAGCGCATCTTGAGCAACCTTCATCACGCTCGCGGCATCTGACACCACACACTGCCTTCCAGTCGTCTGCTGCACTGGCAGTTCGCACCTTGCTGTGGCCCCGGCATCGACTGTACCGTGACGCTGCGGCAGTGAATGGCGACAGAGAGTCTACGGAACTCACACACGGTGATTTGAGAGGTGCTCTGTTCCCTCCTACTCACCATCTTTCTTAGTCATCCGTCGTGCGGCGATGACGGTTGCCTTGTAGCCATGAAATTCGACGACATTCGCCTGTCGTCAAGGTGGGCCATATTCAGCCCGCAGGAATGTCAGACCCGCTTGCATCTTGATTCTTGTGGGAAGGAAATACCTCCAGGTCCTCCCATCTGGGGCAATAGCTGACTGTGGTGCTGAATTCTGGGGCTGGTGATTATGGCGAGGTAGCCATCCCTCTCAGACCAGCTGTTGTTGTCAGAAGCGTGCAGGAAATCGGCAACAAGATTGTGCTAGACGTCACTTCGCTGCAATCAGGGAATCAAGGGCAAATTCCATGAACGCCATCGATCCGTCTATCTAACTGCCTTACGAGCTAAACTGCTGGGTTGTATATGGAACTAAGTAGTCGTTAATGTTTACCCGACATCATTCATCATGACAACATAGGGCTTGCCATTACGAAAGTATCAGCGTTTTTCCTCCTGTCGTGCTTGCTTAACGAGTTTGTTGTAGTATAGGACTGGTTCGTAAAAGCCCTTGGTACCGATTATTTCATTCACCTTAGGCTTTCTTTCATCACATAACAAAAGGTGATGGAACCCAGTTTGGCTGTTTTGAGGCATTACATTCTGGTGAA
Source organism: Schistocerca piceifrons (assembly GCF_021461385.2). Classification (NCBI taxonomy): domain Eukaryota; kingdom Metazoa; phylum Arthropoda; class Insecta; order Orthoptera; family Acrididae; genus Schistocerca; species Schistocerca piceifrons. The sequence goes on along the minus strand of NC_060142.1, from coordinate 269,851,578 downwards.
GTCTGCTGCCTGGCTCGCCAGAAGCGCCGATGTTATGTTTGACCTGTCCCTGTTTTGGCGAGGAAATGTTTTCATTGTCACCACCTCGTGTCGACATCGCCATAGTGTAGCGAGGTAACTTCACTCTGGTACTTGAAAGTTTGCGTATTTTACTGCCCTAGTCAAGATTGGCAGCGACATACTTCTCTTCTCTAAAAAATCGTCCCCAATTTTTAGAAAAACAAAATGAAAAGTCTTACCCTTTAATATACTAATTTTACTTCACTAGCACCAATGCTACTTCACTAGCAGCAATGCCACAATTTCTCTTCTCATTCCAGAGGGAACTCGTGTGTGAGTTTTAACTATGCGTTCGTTACTTTAGCCCTCACTAGAAAATAAACTGCACAAATGACTGCTAGTACTGCGATTATAGCAATGGTTGCTACAATTATGGTAATTGCGTTCTGCTTTCGTCCTTTCGCCAACGTTGATATTCTTCAACATGTCTTAACCTTCGATCTACATCAATTTGCTCATTTTCTCGGTCAGTCAATTTATCTGTGTCCTGTTGTACCGTAGTATCTAGTGTTTAATTTAGAGAGGAAATATTTTCAATACATAAAATACTAAAGGGATCTTCTGGTCAGTACTACAGCGGTTGTACACCTGACATGATAGTTGCTGGTAGATGGTAGACTACTGTAGCTGCTGTTCTTGTCATTCTTATAAAAGTGTTATTTTACAGCTGTTCACTATTACCTCTTGTGGCTTGTAAACAGAATAAATCCAATGATTTCCGACACGCAGAAAATTTGTCTGTGGCTTAAAAACTACATTCTCGCACTGTGGTGTATTCATATTTCACAAGAATAATTGTACTTCACACAATCGGATACCTATTTGAATACACGTGCAGGACCAATAGCCATAATTTCATTACTATACTTTTTTTCAGTCAACAGTCTCCTGACTGGTTTAATGTGGTCCGCCACGAACTTTTCTCCTGTGCCAACCTCTTCATCTCAAAGTTGCAGTTGGAACCTACGTCCTCAGTCATTTGCTGGACGTATTCCAATCTCGACCTTCCTCTACAGTTTTTCCCTCTACAGTTCCCTCATGTATCATGGAAGTTATTCCCTGCTTTCTTAACACATGTCCTGTCATCCTGTTCCTCCTCCTTGTCAGTGTTTTCCAAATGTTCCCTTCCTCTCCGATTCTGCGCAGAGCTCCTCATACCTTATCTTATCAGTCAGGCTAATTTTCAACTTTCGTCTATAGCACCACATCTCAAATGCTTCGATTCTCTTCTGTTCCAGTTTTCCCACAGTCCATGTTTCACTACCACACACTGCTCCAAACGTACATTCTCAGAAACTTCTTCCTCAAATTACGGCCAGTATTTGATACTAGTAGACTTCTCTTGGCGAGAAATGCCCTTTTTGCCAGTGCTAGTCTGCTTTTGATGTCCTTCTTGCTCCGACCGTCATTGGTTATTTTGCTGCCTAGGTAGCAGAATTTCTTAATTTCATCTACTGCGTGACAATCAATCATAATGTGAAGTTTCTCGTTATTCTCATTTCTGCTATTTCTCATTACTTCCGTCTTCATTCGATATAATCTCAGTCCATATTCTTTACTTTCACTCAGGATAGCAATGTCATCGGTGAATCGTATCATCGATATCCTTTCATCTTTAATTTTAGTTCCACTCCTGAACCTGTGTTTTTCTCCATCGTTGCTTCTTCGATGAACAGATTGAACAGTAGCAGCGCAAGACTAAATCCTTGTCTTACATTGAGTACTTCGTTCTTCTCTCTTGGCTCTTGTACATATTGTATATTAAGCGTCTCTCCCTGTTGTGTATCCATATTTTTCTCAGACTTTCGAACATCTTGCGCCATTTTACGTTGACGAACGCTTTTTCCAGGTCGACAAATCCTATGAATGTGTCTTGTTTTTTCTTTAGTCTTGCTTCCATTATCAATAGTACCGCAACATCATAATTGACTCTCAAGTGCGTTTAACTTTCCTAAAGCCAAACTGATCGTCACCTCACACATCCTCAATTTTCTTTTCCATTCTTCTGTATATTATTCTTGTCAGTAACTTGGATGCATGAGCTCTTAAGCTGATTGTGCTGTAATACTTGCGACTGTCGGCTCTTACAGTCTTCGGAATTGTGTGGATGACATTTTTCCGAAAGTCATATGGTATGTCACCAGACTCATACATTCTACATATTAATGCGTATAGCCGTTTTGTTGCCACTTCACCCAATGATTTTAGAAATTCTAACGGAATGTTATCTATTCGTTCTGCCTTATTCGATCTTAAGTCCTCCAAAGTTAAATCTTCCCAGTCATAGAGGCCTTCAATGTACTCTTTCCACCTATCCGCTCTATCCTCTGCATTTAACAGCGGAATTCCCGTTGCTCTCTTAAGGTTATCGCCCTTGCTTTTAATTTCTCCAAAGGTTTTTTGACTTTCCTACATGCTGAGTAAGTCCTTCCGACAATCATTTCTTTTTCGATTTCTTCATATTTTTCATGCTACCATTTCGTCTCAGCTTCCCAGCACTTCCTATTTATTTCATTCTTCGGCGACTCGTACTTCTGTATTCCTGAATTTCAGTGAAAATTTTTTACTCCCTTCCTTCATCGATCAGGTGGAGTATTTCTTCTGCTACCCATGGTTTCTATCTACATTTACACCTTACTCCAGAAGCCAGCTAATGGGGTGTGACAGAGGGTACTTTCGGTACCACAATCTGATCCCTCCAACGCTTATCCACTCACGAGTAGAGCTGCTGCGCTTGCTTTCTGATCTGGTATTGCTACCTTTACCATAAGACAAGTGATCGATAATTGTTAAGACTCAATGACTCCTGTGACACAGCCCCAGAATATATGCTCCTATCATTTGGAATGGAGTCGCGCTCTGGTAGTCTCTGTAATGTGTCCTTTGATGTCATAAATCAGCACGTTGTGCACACGGGATACAGGTATTGACATGCTGTTGAGCATCAGCACGTCTCGCTCTCACCAGAATCATTATACTACTCTTCTTCTATTGTCGTCGTAACCCAACAACGCAGTTGCATACAATTTAGTGCTTGCTGTAGTACTTCTGTCTGCAAAAGTGCTCCAACAACAACATGTGGTACACACTTGGTTGATTTACGTAAAAACCCCAGCTCATATGACAAACTGTGGCTATTTGCAATACGCCTGACACACTTAATCATTTGATGTGCTTTCTCCAGATCTTTTAGATAAGGTCCAGAGATCCGCAACGCCCCAGTCTTCCTGCTAAGAGTATCTGCATTTGTATGTATAACACCCAGTTTGTGAATCACATCATACTGAAATTCACTTAGTTTCAAAGCCCACCTCGTTAGATGACTTAAGGATCTTCCAGCCCCAGTAGCCATTTTAAAGCTGCAAGATCATTAATCACTGTGAACTTACATCCATGTAGGTAACACACAAAAATGAGATATATCGTATATTAATGCAAACATCTTCCTTTCAGTGACAGAATAATTTTTTCGGTCTTATTTAGCTGATGAGATGCATATGCAACTGGGTGTTCTTTGCCAGTTATGATTTGCCCTAAAACTCCTCCTAAAGCCACTTGCAAGTCATGACAATATTAATTCTTTTGTGAAATCGGGAAAAATCAAAACAGGATCTGAAGTTAACATATCTTTTAAATTTTTAAATGCTCTCTGACACTCAGGTGTCTAACTAACATTGATACCCTTCCAAAATAATTTTATTAGTGGTTAAGCGACTTCAGCAAACCCCTTCACGAATTTTCTGTAATAGTTTGCTATTTCAATGAAAGATTGTAATCGTTTAACTGTCTAAGGGACCAGAAAGTCATGTACAGCTTATTTAAGGTCTGGCTCTGTCCTTCCTCCATCTTGGCTAACTATGTGCCCCAGATAGTTTACTTGTGATCGTGAAATGTGACACTTATTAATGTTAAACGTAAGTCAAGCCTCATCCAACCGGGCAAATACCATTTTCAAACGCTGAACATGCTCTTCCAGGCGTTTTAAGAGTGTAATTATATCGTCGAAACACCATGCAAAGTCTGAGGATTCCCTCTGTGCGTTTTACAGCACAAAAGGCACTCTACAAAACTGGTGTGACTGTAGTCGTGGTAAGTGCTGTTTTACGTCTATTCTCAGGTTGTACCTCAATTTGATGATATACAATTTTTAAATCTAGGGCCGAAAAGAATATTATCTAATTTGCGAGTAATATCAGGGACTCGTTATATATCTGTTACTATTTTTTCCATATAAGGATCTGTAGTGGAAAAAAACGATATTTCTTTATTCTATCTGGTTACTTTTTATCCGCAATCATGATACTCGCTGACCATGAACTATCACTATGTTCTGGAGTTCCATCTGATAACTGGTGATTCACCATTTCCTCTACTAAAGATTATAAGTGCATAGATAGCCTATACTATTTTCTAAATATTGGCAGATGATTGCCATTTGGGACTCTATGTTGTTTGATTAGTGTAGCAGGTAACACTCCTTGTGGATTGAACAAATCCTTATACCATATTAACACTGATTCCATTAATGCCCCATATTCACCCTGAAGGCGTTTTTGACGGTTCGCTCTGTTCTGCTTTGTACACTAGAATCCTCAATATCTTTCTCTTCGAGAATCTCTAACATGGCAGTCAGTAATACGTTTGGAAGACTCACTTCATCTCCCCAAAAAAATATCCAGGCTTATTGACACCATAACCTGACCATTAATGTCCCTTATACACGTTATACTTCTATGTACGAAACAATGTTGCTAATCCGGTATGTCATTACTTTTTAGTGGTCCTACCAAACACACGTGGAATTTTACTATCTACTGGTACCTGGATTAGTTTTCCTCTACCTTCTGCTATTCTGTCATGAAAAACAACTTTTAATGCTCTTATACACAGTTTACTCGATGTCGCCTTTGCAATAGGTGTATTTTATGATAAAGTAACATTTGCAACTGTTGTACCCAGTGGAAATAACATAACATCGAGTTCAATCGTCCATTGCCAAATGGTGATTCCAGTATGAGGCCACCCAGAAAATCCAACTCAAGTATCACACCGACACCTTGCCCCACAGCTGGCAACACTTCCTTTGTCCATAATACAATGTGTTTCCTATATTAAACCTGAGCCATGTGGTCCAAAATTGAATCAACTGCATTGCCACATATTGTGGACAAGCTATACCTTGGCTCTTGTAGTCTGTTCTTATACACAAGGCCTCTGTATCTACCAAAAATTCATATAGTTTCCCTTTCAAACAATCCACGAAGGTACAATCCATTTCTGTGTGGGCATTGAATGAACATATATTTAATGAGAATGCTTCTCAACGGAAAGAATATTCCCATTGTTGTTTAATGATTTCTTTTTACTGCTGTAATTATCAAGTTCCTTTGACCCACACTCCTATGCCACATGACCAATCCATTGACAGTTAAAACACTGTGGTTGGTGGAACTGTACTTTAAAATGATCCTTCCTTCTGCGACGATAAAGTTCTTAGTTTGACACAAACATTTTCTGATCATTCCAAGGCTTACAAGCACTAACTGTCTCTTACAGATAACTGCCTCCTGCCTCACTCAGCAAGAAAATTCAGGAAAAATCCCGCATTGGAACATATACAGCGCCCTATCCTCAGAGCTGCTCTCAATAAAACTGCATCAGCGTCTGGTTTGTTAGTCTGTTCAAACGTTTGGGCGTCCAACTTGCGTGTACTTTCTGAAAACGCTTCGACAGTCTCACTTGGAAAGTCTCGCAAATTACTCAACTTTTCTCGAAAGAAGCGAGTACTATTTTCATTTTTGTTCTGTTGCTTCAAACCATTTGCCAACTCTGTAAATGTGTTACTTTACTCAGAATCTCATCGTAGAAGATGTACACTCGACAGCAAAAAAAGTGGGTGACCCATGAATTCCAACGTGTAGGCTGCACCTGAATGTATGCAACCAACATAGCATGTCTGTGTTGCACATTGTCGCAACCCTCCACAGTACAGTCGTTGTAAGATACACAATGGGCACCGCTAGAGACTACTAGAGAACACCAGTCTTTATGACAGTCCATCCAGATGTAAAGTAACACCACGATTGTACAGAAGAGACAGACAGTCCTTAACGTTTGTAAACTAAATGTAATTATAATAAGTGACATTTCAAATGTTATGGGACAACTAGTTTTGTCACATAAATCGTTCAGTAATCCTTAGGCACAATTAAATATTTGAGACAGTATATGGATTTATAAAGCTGTATGGCAATTGGAAACAAGTTCTTCGCTGTCTAAAGGGTTTACCCAACACATGCTGAACGTCGTTCAACGTCCAATGGGGAGTGGTTTCGCATCAACTTTATGTTGTACTAAGCAGTTAAAAGAAAACGTGATTAACGGCGGCAACCACCCTACGGAAATCCCAACATTAACAGCGAATCACAAGTAACATCATTGTTCACATTACTCATCAACAGTTACTTGTACACGAAGTTGTACTTTAAATGACATGACCAACGTCTTCGTTCTGGATCCGGATGCAAACCTAGAACGTAAAGCCATTGTTAACCAAGCAAAGCTTTGTGCCTTATCGAGACTCGATCGCTAGGCAGAAAGAGACGTCAAATATTGACGTTTGCACCAGTATCAGTTATCAATTCTCAACTTGAACGTAAATGACGATAATGCTTGTACGAAAGCAGGAACCCTAACATGACAATTACCTTCTTGGTAATTAACCTCGAAAGACGTTGTGTAGTGTTGTATTGTCAAGGAATAAAGGATGCACATGTTTAAAATTGAAATGCCATCATGTAATGCTGGGGAAAAGGATGCGAACCCAGCACCTAATCGGATTGTTGAATAAGTACGTAAACTCAGAATGTAGATATCACAGTTTGTCACCAGTAGTGGGGTTGGAACCTTAAATGACGACTGAAGTTGTATTGCCTGACCGGGATTCGAACCCGGCGCCTACCGCCGTCGTTGTCTAACCAGTAACAGACGAGAAATGTCCAATGTTGGTCCACCATCAGCGAGATGTGCACACGTTTAACTAGAAATAAGGTGACGAAAACGTCTATGCTGACTGAGAGTGGAACGCCGCACACATGGTTATGAAGACATGTTAATAATCAACTTCATATTTTGTAGTAGCTAGGAGTAGCATGTTTAGCTGCAAACCTTAAGGCCTTACTCATCCCTAGTAACGTATTGCCTAATATATGCGATATCATGATGTTAATTTACAAGTGGATTGACTGCCGTAAAGAGCAATGTTCTCTAGTAGTCGTGTATCATTGAGATGTAAATGAAGTGCCTCAGCTAAAAGTAATTTCCGTCGTGCAGCACGTATTGTTTCAGAGACACTGAGTACATGTTATAAGTGCACAAAACGTGTATTATATACTAAGTATATACTATTATTTGGAGAAGCTGCCGCCAAACCGGTTTACTTTTACATTCCGCTTAGTTGTCGTGGTTGAATAAAGGTTTTCTTAAGGCTACATCTAATGCACAGTGCTTACAGGAAAGTATAGTTTCCTGCGTCATGATATTGCTAGCTAGGTGAAATATTTTGTGGTAGCTATGTTTAAAATGAATTTATTTTTGAAAGTATTGTTGGTCAAATATTTGAATAAATCGTCAACTGTAGGTATGCCTGCACATGTTATAGCATAATAGCTGTAGCTGCGTTGGTTTGTACTACAGACTTGGGTGGGTTAGGTGTAACTTTTGATCCTTCAAAGGGTGATCGTGGCCATGCGGCCCGGGTCTGTACGAGCCGCGGCTCGCAAGACGCAAGTGAGCGAGCTGGCGGTGGCGTTGGTGGGCCAACAGCCCGGGACGAGCCAGCACGGCTGCGCCGCATGCCTCTGCCTCTGCCGCTCCGTTTGACGTAAATATGTTTACCTCTTCTCCTGGAATCAGTATATGAGCGGCAAGCAGAAATACACATCAGGCTGTCTGCGGTAATGGCTCACTGGGAGAGGTCTATTCGAGGTAGAGTCAAAAAATGGTTCAAATGGCTCTGAGCACTATGGGACTTAACATCTGAGGTCATCAGTCCCCTAGAACTTAGAACTACTTATACCTAACTAACCTAAGGACATCACACACATCCATGCCCGAGGCAGGATTCGATCCTGCGACCGTAGCGGTCGCGCGGTTTCAGACTGAAGCGCCTAGAACAGCTCGGCCACTCCGGCCGGCCGAGGTAGAGTCGTCGCTCTCGTTAAGGAAGGGGGATGTTCCATCAGAGAAGCTGGCAGACGGTATGGCGTACCACATACCACTGCAACGAGATGGTGGAGGATCTGCCTTGAAAGAGGCACCACCAACAGGGCTCCTGGCTCAGGCAGGAAGAGAGCGATCTCACAGCAGGAAGACAATGGCCTAGTGTCTAGGAGCAGAGAAAATCCCTTTCTGAACGCGAAGCAGTTGCGGCGGGAGACCAACTTCCCCGGCTCCAGTGACACGATTCGCCGAAGGCTGAGGGACGCTGGACTGCATGCACGACGATCCGCCGTGAAACAAGAGCTCAGCGAAGACAACGTTTTATACCGGCTAGCATTTGCGGAGCTCCATCTGAGGGCGTCGTGGGACAACGTCATTTTCACTGATGAGAAGGTGTTTTCCAACAATAACGACGGTCCACGGATCGTTTACAGGCCGCAAGGCATTCGCCATCGACGCGAATATGTAACCACGACGAGAAGAAGTGGCCGGCTATATGTTACATGCTGAGGTTGGAATTCTGCGAGAGGGGCGAGAATTCTTCTCAGGATAGAAGGAACTCTGAATAGCGCACAGTATGCCCACATATTGGAAAATGTGATGCCGCCGTCAGTGCGAATGCCGTACGCAGAAGGGGACGTCACATTGGAAAAGGACCATTCTCCCATTCACAAGTCTGCATTTGTTCAGCAGCGGCTCTCCACGATTGGCGTCAACGTCATGGACTGGCCCCACGGGCGGCTGATATGAACTCCATGGAAAACATGTGGGCTGAGGTCACCAGAACATTAACAGTGAACTGGCCACGAAACCAACCAACTACTGCGGACGCTCTTTGGGACTGCGTCCTGGAAGCCTGGGAGGAAGTTGCTTCTTCATGCTGTTAAGTCCGACGGCTTCTACATTCTATGCCAAGACGCGTGATAGAAGTACAAAATAATGAAGGATTCTGGATAAAATATTAGAGTTCTTAAAATGTTTTGTTATGTATTCTTTTTCGCCATTTTTCCTCATTGGGAGCTAGTGGAAGACGGCGTGGCAACAGGAAAGATATAATATGGGTTAGCTTTCCTTTGAGTTGCCCTTTTAATTCAAGTGGGTTTCTTTTGAATATACAGATGGTTAAGTATTCTATTTTGATTTCATTTATACCCTGTCTACATACTTACAAACTAATTAGCGTAGATGGACTCTGTCACAGTAGTTTTTGTTATTTCAAATACGTCTCTTTCTTCCTCTCCATCCATGAATACACCCTCCGTCCTCCACACGATACGCCAACAATTTCATATTATGCTTTCTCGCCGCGCGGGAGTAGCCGAACGGTCTCTGGCGCTGCAGTCATGGACTGTGAGGCTGGTCCCGGCGGAGGTTCGAGACCTCCCTCGGGCATGGGTGTGTATGTTTGTCCTTAGGATAATTTAGGTTAAGTAGTGTGTAAGATTAGGGACTGATGACCTTAGCAGTAAAGTCGCATAAGATTTCACGCACATTTGAACATTTATGTTTACTCGTTGTTAATATCTCTTCTATTCTCTCTCACACTCTCTCCCTCAGACACTATCGCCGCAAATGCCCTTCTTTTACACTCCCCCGAAACTTTGTAAACAAATCTAGCGGTTTCCAATGACGCTACATTTTCTCGTTTACGGTCGCAGGTTCGAATCTACCCAGGGCATGGATGAGTGTGATGTCCTTTAGGTTAGTTAGGTTTAAGTAGTTGTAGGTTCTAGGGGACTGATGACCTCAGATGTTGAGGCCGTAGTGCTCAGAGCCATTTGAACCAATCATGCAGGCTAAGATTTCGTGGCTGACGGAAATTAAAAGTCATTCCTGACTAGGCATAAAGAGAGTGATATACCTCATTTTTGAACAGTATCAGTTATCAAATATCAACTTTAAATTACATAACGTAACATTTTTAACGGACGCGAATTCCTACCCAGCATCTATTGTCCCTGTTAACGAACTACGAGAGATGTTAAATATTGCTACTTCACGAGTAACTTACTTGAAATGCAGTGAGGTAAAGCTTTGTGTTGGATAGGGATTCGAACCCAAAAACCCAATCGGTTTGTTATCGAAGCACAATCAATTCTGACATAGCGGACTTTCTCGGCAGTAGCTAGATGTATTAAATGAAATGACGAGACGAAACATTAATTTTTCTTTCCCAGGACTCCAACTAGGCACCTATCGCTGTTATTTTCTAGAGAAAAGGTACGTTAAGTATGGGTTTGTTACACCAGCAGCGACATGTGAGCATGTTTCAACTAGAAATAATATCACGAAGTGTTCAGTGCTGACTGAGAATCGAACCCCAAATATATCGTTATTGACCACACACAAAGACACGACACTTACCTAATTTTTCTCCACCAGCAGCTTCGAATCACATCCTTGAACGTACAGTGATCTCGCAAATAGTTCTGTGTCTCACTGGGAGTCAAAATCGTCAGATATCGTTAGTGTTGACAACGAATGAAAATGCATTAAAAATAAAAATTATTATCCACCAGCCAATAGGTGTTCTCATGCTAGAGCTTGATAATACATAGTGAAAAGTTTAGTGCTGGGCCAGAATTCCAACCCATTCATGCGCAATATGCGGAGATGTTGAGGAATCTGCAGTTTTGAACAAACAACAAGTTGTAGTCGAGCCGTATTATCACGAAGGGATCAAATTCCACGTTAAGGACGGTTTGTGTTGCATTCCCAGTTCAGAACCAATTTTATCGACATGCAGAAGCTCAAATAAAAGACGGAATAAGTGTCCTGTGGCCATACACAGGGTTTCTTTCGTCACTAGAAATAAATAACTAGTATAAGAAAGGTTACTGGTGATAGAGTTTTTACATGTCGCCACTCCTTACTTTATTGTGGCTCCACCTAACGTCTAATCTCATGTATAATGTGGTTTTCAGACCACAATGCCATTATAACTTCTGCACTTGGCCTATGAAAAAACATCGGCAGAAGTTGGAATCGAACCGAGACCATCATCATATGAAACTATCATCAGTCCAAAAGACCACCAAACCCTCTTCTCTACGACTCATTTCTCTATCATAACACCGTTGCGGCACACAAGATGAGAATTCTGACACACAGGCTCACTGTAGTGGTTTGCAGGATGTTCAGTACATTCATTTACTTGGTTGACCGAATCGCCATGAACTAGCTGCCTTGGCTACCCAGTGCATACATTCGACTCTATTTTGTAATCTCCGAAATAAAATAACGTAACTGCCACCTACATAGAACTGCCAACAGTGTAGGATGCAGAAATTTAAATAGGAAGTGTTCCTTTCGATTTGAGCTATTCTATTGCGCTATGTGTTTGTTGAAACCATCGTGCAGTGCAAAAGAAATGCTGCAACTGTCTGTCTCTCAGAGGTCTAGATCCGGCCATATGCATTATCTCACAGCACTGTGGAATGCCGAAGTTCTGGAGGACCTGTTGTTCACATACAGAGGTGCTGTAGCCACGTCACAGCTTGTAGCGTAACGGTAAGCGGCGCGCAATGTTGATAAGATGTCGTGTGTTCTATTACATTCGCTACTACGTTTTTTTTAAAATGCAATTCTGCTGTCTGCTAAAGTTATCAATTTAATGGAACTTTGAACATAATTCTCTTCACCTCTCAACCCAAAATAGTCGCATGTGGAAAAATGGCTAACTTCTGCGTCATTTTGTTCTTTTCACATTTAATAGACGGTCAGGCAGCAGATGCGTCTCGAAGCTTTTGTATTATGTATGGGGAGAGCGCATCGTGCCAAAACAGTCAGAAAAGTATTTTTTACATTATCTGTTGTCTGGTAGTGACATTTTATTCTTCTTCAAACCTTGTTTGACAGCTTTAACTCAGAACAAGTTTTCTACATGCATGTAATCAATAAACTGCATGTGCATTGTCAGACTGTTATAGATAACATCAGATAATTCGCATATATCGTTGATGATTAATTTCTCTCTCATGTTTAGTATTGTTTTAACAACACTAAAAGAAACCTTACGGAAACTGTGCACTGTATTGTAAGAAATGAAATAAAACTACCCACGATAACCTTACGACGAAAGTAAGTCTGTTTTAACAAAACTGAGTATCTGAACACAAGCGTGCCTCTATCTGCACGAATTAGTAAAATACTACTCACTTATATTTCGATTGGGTCTGCGTTTAAGTGGTATGCTGTGTCATACTCAAGAGGTATGCAATTGTGGCATTTCATAAATAAAGTTACGTATTCCTAGAAACCCAAAATTTGCTTGTCAGGAGCGGAAAGAGGCGTTACCTGTTGTGCAGCATTGTAAATTTTTCACCATTGCACTTTGAGCTGAAAGTATTTCTTGCGACTTGCTAATCAATTTATTTCCTTCGTACTTATCACCCTGGCATGGGAGTCTTAAGTGAAGTACATTATTGAATTTCGTATCGTTGACGGTCGATTCGAATTTCTTCAGAGACGCTTGTATTGTATAGCAGCTTGGCAGTCAGAAAGCCGAAATCTACCACCATTAACCCAACTTACTGAGTCGAGCTGCCAAGAGGATTAGATGTGTAAAGGTTTTCTTCTGATTTTGTTATAGATTTTTTTCTGTGAATTCGCAGCTCCATGAAATGATACACAAAAAGGCTCGCACGCGCTGCCCCTACCACGGTTAGAACTGACGATTTTCTTCACCGTTGAAACACGAGACACGGGTGGTACCACGTGGCTACGGACACACTGCTGCCCTCACGCCACTCTCGTCATGGTATTGGTCGCTCAGCCTCATAACGCATCGTGAAAGATATTAAAAGTTTTCACTTATGTGAAGAATAGCATTTCTTTAGCCAAAAAAATTGAAATTTCTGTCTCAGTGTCTTAGTTTACGTGAGGATTATATACCATCAGTCATTCAAATGGAAAGGGAATGTCACGTGAATTTAGCGAGTCACTTCAGTACCATACGCGGAAGTGATTGCACTGTCACAGTGTTGCCAAATGTTTGTGACGATGTTGCCAATTCTCAGCTATGCTAGGAACAGCTCTGTAGCGTTATAGGAGGAGAATCCTGTGCTCGTGTCATAGGAGGATACGGAGACGCGGGGTTTGGTTAATATGCAGCGTTTTCTCCTACCAGCTGTGTCAAACATTCAGGTGAGTAATCTTCCATCACGATTACAGTTTCCCACAAAATATATACGAATAGAACACTTACCTTGTTACTTTGTTACAAAAGATTATTTCAGTACAATAAAAAGTCTTTGAAAATCAACTTAGCCAACCTGTCACGAAAAGTAAGATAGCAAACACTTTGCTCCTCGAAATCGATTGCATCTATATGCAGCCTTGTGATCATGCAAGTAGAATTTCATGAATTGCACGAAGATGTAGGAAAATGTTGGTGCGAATGGAAGCTGTAAGAAACACAGTTACCTAATTATTCTGTACCACGTAATAATCAATTAATTTGATATTTCAGAAGAGAAGAATATAAAAATTATGCCCATTAAGACAGAAACTAAAGTGCACATGCGGGCACTGTGTAGATTTGCACTTTTTCATCTTCAGATCTATGCAAATAATGTATAATAACCAGCGTATTCATTGCTTTCGTAATGTTTCTCTCTTGTTTAGTCTTTTTATGATGAATTGGATCCACACCCATGAGTCTGATTTTTTCTTTGTATCCTTCCAACTACTATCTTTGTGTGTTATTGTTCGGTGTTCAAAAAGCAAAATATTCTGTCTGCTCCCACGAGGTATTAAAATGAGGTCTCAAAAAGGCTAACGAATGTTAATCAAAATACAGTGAGATGCCAATTTGTCTGTCGTCTTGGTGTTAAGTGGACAGAAATAATTGGGTGTTATTGTCGTCTTTTCTTATTGAGATTTTCATATTACCCTGACACAAGACGCCGAGATAAATGTGTATATTCTCCGTGACGAAACATCCCACATTCCATTCATCCTGATCCATTCGTTACGTGCATCGGCGGCAATGAGTGATAGGGAAGCTGTTGTGGGGTGACGAATAACAATAACAATGGTAGTAATTACAAATCAATAATCAAGGATCTTTACTGCATTACAGACCAAGAATGGCTGAGTGTTTAATTGGCGCACTCAGTAGGTGTTCTTACCACTTTATTACTGAATTCTGTTGTTTGCAGAGAGAAAACAAAGAACCCCGTAGCCATACATATCGCTAGTACAACGAGATATTACCTATCAACTATCCTTGCTTTACATCACGAGACGAACATGGCGTCACTGAGCTGATATTTGAAATACATTTCTGTTTTCTCTCTCTGTCTCTCTCTCTTTTTTTATTTTTATTTTAATTTTTTGTGGAAAGCATCGAGAAGCGCGATAATAAACAAGTAGGCAAATAACCTGTTTACAGTTATGTTCATAGGGATACATAACGCAAAAATACAACTTTTAAGTGTGTTATTGCGTAATTCCACTTATTGACCGTCTATTCGTGAGCTTGCTCGCACTCAGTGGGGTGAAACCTACGACAGAAGCAGGCACAACATAAACATTACTTGCACCATACGCAACACATAAACGAAATCTCGCTGCACTGACGTGTTGTCCGGTATCAATTTGGAAGTGTACCAATTGTATAAAAGTATATCTTGAAATACGCACAAAGGCCCGTAGAGGCATTCGACTGAAACATAGCCATGACAAAAATCGTAACTGGGGCCGACAGCATCGTCGTCTACCACCTTGACAACTCGAACGGTGACAGTGCTCGGCCGGTTACTTACGTTTACTGGTATCAAAGCTACAGCATGAAAACACAAAAATGTTAATAACACGAAGATCATTAGTTTTGGAACCCATAGAGAGTAAAGCATTCACCAGTCGCAAGAGTGGTTTGAACACCACAGTGCTTTAATAGGCACGGTCTTGTTGGAGGTGGTATGCTGTTGCTTTCATCCGACCTCTGAGTTGACTTACCTAGCCAGTTAATAGGGGAACCTACAGTTTTACGTGGCTTTCGGATCACAGTGCAACTCGGCATTTTTCACGTCAACAAACACTGCCCCAGAGGAAATATGTGTAAAACGGCACATAAAAATTGTGGGACTGGTGAGGGATCGAACCTGAGACCTTCGTATCCGTAGTCTTGCTCTTTATCACTTTGCCACCAGGCAGCCAACACTGCGGTTTGTGCTTGGCATTAAAATTAAGGATCTCTCGTTTGTGCCTGCGTTGGCACGTGCGTGTCCCTTAGGAGACATTACCTTTGGGATTACCCTCGTACACGTGTGTGTAAACGCCTTCCAATGCCCACTCAAGGAAGACAAGGATACCTAGTCTAGCTTCAAAATTACAAATACGCCTCAGTTTGTGGATGAACGCACTTAGGTTGATAATCATTTTGAATATTTATCAGTACTGCACCCATTGGTGTGAAACTCGTTTTCTACCAATGATTCCCACAGCTACAGGAACACTACTTTAATACCTCTTACACAAAATACTTACGCAGAGCTATCAGACGAAAAGATCAACCTGACACAAACTGTGGGAAGTTTGTTTTACAACCTTCGTACATGGATAAAGAGCTTATCCTATTTGAGATATCTGTGAAAGTTGCTGCATAAGACGATTTAAGAAGAAACTAAATTCCTTCAGGTACGCCAATGTTTAAAGAAATCGTGTTAACGGCACTAAATCGTGGTTTGTAAATCGTTTACCAGCCGTACTCTGCCGCATTTCGCTGGTTCGAAGGCAAAAAGCTTAGTGACAAATTTCACAGAAGGAAAAGGGGGACGAAATGTCTCCCACTCGAAGGTCATGTTGTTTTACTTAAATGATTACAAAATTGGGTAAAACGAATAATGAGGTTGTCAATATAAGCACATTACTGTTGTCAATATGATGTTGCACCGCCCAAGGCCTGTAGTGATAAAGGGCCTGTTTAGGTTCAAATGGTTCAAATGGCTCTGAGCACTATGGGACTTAACATCTGTGGTCATCAGTCCCCTAGAACTTAGAACTACTTAAACCTAACTAAGCTAAGGACATCACACACATCCATGCCCGAGGCAGGATTCGAACCTGCGACCGTAGCAGCCGCGCGGTTCCGGACTGCGCGTCTAGAACCGCTAGACCACCGCGGCCGGCCCCGTTTAGGTCAGGCATATTGTGCACAGAAGTGGAAGAGAGAGCACCACTAAATTATACAATCCGTATGCATTGCATACACACAGAAATTACTGTTACTGTGTACTTATGGAGCCCAATGAGTGAATTGCATATTTTCCGGTGAGAAAGAGCACTGGCAAACAGTCTTCGCTATATTAGGTTACTAAAACTGGCGTCACTTTGAGCTAGAATTTATGGCTAGCGACTAAGTGTAAGGACAGTGAGTTGGATGCGGGTTTTGCAACTGTGAAATACTTTCCTTACATTATGGAAGCGAATATTAAATTTGAACTAATATTGCGAAAATTTTGGACTTGGATAGTTTAGAATGAAAATCTTTCTGTTTATTGCATAGGAAAACAATAGATTTTCTAAAAATTTCTGTGTCATACACAACTTGAAACGGGTCACGTCGACCAAATCATATGGAAGACCCGACAGCGACGTATACTGGAAGGCAGTAAGCTCCCTTGGCTTTTGGTTTGGCAGTAATCGACAGCCATTTCTAGGCGCAAGTAAATGAAGAAAGGCAGCGCATTTTCGTTATCAAGTAACGTCTTCATCAATTACTTTAGTTTTAATGTGATCTACGAGTAATTGCTGATGTTTCATATTAACATGAAAAGGATTCCGTAGACAGGGAAAGTACTTGTTCTTGGGCAACTACTTCTATAATGACCAAAAGGACTTAAATGATCTTCAAGCACATGTGTTCCAGCAGCGGTATGAAGACAATGATAGTAATAATGACGGTGATAATCGAATTATCCGGTAACTTCACACTTCACAGTGGATTTTCTCGAACTAAGAAATTTTCTGAATCAGTGAAAATTTCAAAATGGCTTCAAATTGAGGCTATGACGCCTAGAAGAGTCTTTACATCCTGCTGTCACGTCAGAAGCTTACTTCTACTTAACCATTTAATAGACTCGCGTTTTTTTTCCCACCGTGACTAGTTTAGTAAGCTAAGCACATCATCCATTACTGCACACTCCTGGGGCTGCGAAATGTGGCCACAATGGTGTGGTGGAACGAACTATCACAAGTGAAATGCGTGGGTTCAGGCATTTACTTTTAAGAGGCACAAACAGATTTACTTTACCTCTGGTAACCTCAAGAGAAAGCTGTTATAATGCAGAATTCGCATTAAACATCACGTTCCTTCATTCCAAACTGGGCAGAGCCAGTTTACGGTTGGAAAATGACATAGGTGAAGGTCAGGATAAACAGAAAAACTGTCACCAGTGAACTTACTTACAGTAGAAAATTTTAATTTATTTGATGAACTGATAGCCGTCTTAAGGAACAGGGCTCTTATTTTACTTGTACTTGATTGAACTAGAGACGTTGAAAAATTTGGTGCTGGACTGTGATTGAATTCGTATCTCCTCTTTCGACGATCTGAATCTCTCGGAACAGTATAGTTCAATCATTTCATTCCTTTTCCCAAGACTGCAGTCTTCTCTAGGTCTCCTCCAAAGGTAATATATGTGGGTCCGAACCCCGATCCAGTACAAAAATATTCATAATTTCATTTCAAGCCCTATCACGTGCACACCGGCCTGATAGTGAAAATTTTTAATGTCTGTTCATGTTGCCAACTATTTATGGACAAACACGCACACATCTTACTGTTGGTGAGTAAGCAATTGATTCTTAAGCAATATTCGTGGACAATAAAGAAGAACTACAGGAGTGCCGTTCGAGTGTCGCTCAGGCACAAAAATTTGTGTCCTTATTTTAGATTAAGCACCTAGCAGCTGGCAAGAAAAACCGATACGTAACATTTGATTTTACTTAGTTAACAATCCGATTACGTCTTGGGTTCGTATCTCCGTGTCAGAACTTCACATCATGCGCTTCATCTTTAAATTCATACACACTTCGTTACTTCTGAATTGAGGTATATCAGACATCTTTCATGGTTATTTAACAGGGATGAAAGGATCTTGATAGGAGTCCCAGTTTATTACAAAAACTGTCGCCTTTTATTCTCAAGTTTAGATTTGGTTACTGATATAGGCGAAAATTTCGGTACTTCATGACTCTTCATGGATAGTGAGCAATATGATATGATCAGATTAGATTAGATTAATACTTGTTCCATAGATCATGAATACGACATTTCGTAATGATGTGGAACGAGTCATTTTAATGAAAGATTTCTTTACATACCAGTACTCAATTTTTTTACAAAAATTTATTACCCTCTCTCTCTCTCTCTCTCTCTCTCTCTCTCTCTCTCTCTATCTCTCTCTCTCACACACACACACACACACACACGCACACACACACACACACACACACACATTCTCTTTTTATTTTTATTTGTTTGCTGTGCTCGACTATCGGCGAAGCACGAAAACGTCCGTGAATGAGTTTCTTAGTTTTGAGTACAGTTACGAAAGAAATTAAAAACAACTATGAGAGTTACTGATTTTTGATGCTTTGTAGCAGTCAGTTCTGAGTATTATTAGTAACTAAGCTCCAATCCCTAAACCTAGTTACAGAAATGCGAATCAGACACATTATGTATTCCAGGCCGTAGCAGCCGCGTCTTTGAGGCGCCAACTATGGTCACTTCCCAGCACGCTGTAGGATCACAGCGGTTCGTCTTGTTCCTGCTGGTAATGTAACTAAGATTTGGCAACAACGCAAGGTATGTTTGACAGCTCTGTGATCGACGAGTTACTTCCTGGTGAGCACGGAATTAAGCCTCAAAGTTCACTTGATTTCTCGTGTCATTTCCATTGAATAACCTGAGTTGTTATCGCTTGAGGTGTAATAGAAGATTGTAAATTTGTGGTTTTCAGCCCAGTAAAGTCATTGAACGTGGCAATCGCAACTAATCTCGTCCTGTAAATAGCGGTTTACGAGTTCTAGCCACTATTGGCCTCGTAAGAGGAAGGCGCAGGCCATATCTATCCGCCAGCTCTGTGTTGAAGTGCTGACCTGTAGAAACGCGACTGTTATGGTTCGCGGTTCCACCTTCGCTGAATGTAACGTTTTTACCCTTCTGTGTAAGAGCTGCAGACAGTCAGATCAAACATCGATAAGCAAATCGTAAAAAAATACTTGCAGCTCAAAGTGCAATGGTGAAAAATTTACAATGCTGCACAACAGGTAACGCCTCTTTCCGCTCCTGACAAGCAAATTTTGGGTTTCTAGGAATACGTAACTTTATTTATGAAATGCCACATTTGCATACCTCTTGAGTATGACACAGCATACCATTTAAACACAGACCCAATCGAAATCTAAGTGAGTAGTATTTTACTAATTCGTGCAGATAGAGGCACGCTTGTGTTCAGATACTCAGTTTTGTTAAAACAGACTTACTTTCGTCGTAAGGTTATCGTGGGTAGTTTTATTTCATTTCTTACAATACAGTGCACAGTTTCCGTAAGGTTTCTTTTAGTGTTGTTAAAACAATACTAAACATGAGAGAGAAATTAATCATCAACGATATACGCGAATTATCTGATGTTATCTGTAACAGTCTGACAATGCACATGCAGTTTATTGATTACATGCATGTAGAAAACTTGTTCTGAGTTAAAGCTGTCAAACAAGGTTTGAGGAAAATTAAAATGCCACTACCAGACGACAGATAATGTAAAAAATACTTTTCTGACTGTTTTGGCACGATGCGCTCTCCCCATACATAATACAAAAGCTTCGAGACACATCTGCTGCCTGGCCGTCTATTAAATGTGAAAAGAACAAAATGACGCAGAAGAAAGCCTTTTTTCCACATGCGACTATTTTGGGTTGAGAAGTGAAGAGGATTATGTTAATAGTTCCATTAAATTGATAACTTCAGCAGACAGCAGAATTACGTTTTAAAAAAATGTAGTAGCGAATGTAATAGAACACACGACGTCTTATCAACATTGCGCGACGCTTATCGTTACGCTACTAGCTGTGACGTGGCTACAGCATCTCTGTATGTGAACAACAGGTCCTCCAGAACTTCGGCATTCCACAGTGCTGTGAGATAATGCATATGGCCGGATCTAGACCTCTGAGAGACAGACAGTTGCAGCATTTCTTTTGCACTGCACGATGGTTTCAACAAACATATAGCGCAATAGACTAGCTCAAATCGAAAGAAAAACTTCCTATTTAAATTTCTGCATCCTACACTGTTGGCAGTTCTGTGTAGGTGGCAGTTACGATATTTTATTTCGGTGATTACAAAATAGAGTCGAATGTATGCACTGGGTAGCCAAGGCAGCTAGTTCATGGCGATTCGGTCAACCAAGTAAATGAATGTACTGGACATCCTGCAAACCACTACAGTGAGCCTGTGTGTCAGAATTCTCATCTTGTGTGCCGCAACGGTGTTATGATAGAGAAATGAGTCGTAGAGAAGAGGGTTTGGTGGTCTGTTGGACTGATGATAGTTTCATATGATGATGGTCTTGGTTCGATTCCAACTTCTGCCGATGTTTTTTGATAGGGAGAGGCAGATTCTATTCTCTTCCGGCTAAGCGAAGTGAAGAAGGTATAATGGCATTGTGGTCTGAAAATCACATTAAACATTATATTACTTCTCTACCAAGTAGACGTTAGGTGGATCCACAGTAAAGTAAGGAGTGGCGACGTGTAGAAACTCTATCACCAGTAACCTTTCTTATACTAGTTATTTATTTCTAGTGACTAAACAAACCCTGTGTTTGGTCACAGGACACTTATTTCGTCTTTTATTTGAGCTCCTGTATGTCGATAAAATTAGTTCTGAACTGGGAATGCAATACAAACCGCCCTTAACTCGGAATTTGATCCCTTCGTGATAATACGGCTCGACTACTACTTGTTGTTTGTTCAAAACTGCAGATTCCTCAACATCTCCACATATTGCGCATGAATGGCTTGGAATCCTGGCCCACCACTAAACTTTTCACTATGTATTATCAAGCTCTAGCATGAGAACACCTATCTGCTGGTGGATAATGTTTTTTATTTTTAATGCATTTTCATTCATTGTCAACACTACGATATCTGACGATTTTGACTCTCAATGAGACACAGAACTATTTGCGAGATCACTGTAAGTTCAAGGATGTTATTCTGAGCTGCTGGTGGAGAGAAATTCGGTAGCTGATGTTTCTTTGTGTGTAGTCAACAACGATACGTGTGGGTTCCGATTCCTAGTCAGCACTGAACTCTTTGTCAGATTATTTCTAGTTCAAACATGCTCACATGTCGCTGCTGGTGTAACAAACCCATACTTAACGTTCTTTCTCTCTAGAATATAACAGCGATATGTGCCTGGTTGGAGTCCTGGGAAGGAAAAAATAAATGTTTCGTCTCGTCATTTCATTTAATACATCTAGCTACTGCCGAGAAAGTCCGCTATGTCAGAATTGATTGTGCTTCGATAACAAACCGATTAGGTTCTGGGTTCAAATCCCTATCCAACACATAGCTTTACCACACTGCATTTCAAGTAAGTTACTTGTGAAGTAGCAATATTTAACATCTCTCGTAGTTCGGTAACAGGGACAATAGATGCTGGGTAGGAATTCGCGTCCGTTAAAAATGTTACGTTATGTAATTTGAAGTTGATATTTGTTAACTGATGCTGTCTAAAATCGAGTTATATCACTCTCTTTATGCCTAATCAGGAATGACTGTTAATTTCCGTCAGTCACGAAATCTTAGTTAGCATGACCTCTGTTTGAATCCATACGCAGAACGAGTTGGTTCGTCGTGTCATTTGGAGTTCATACATATTCTCAACTAGCTGCTCGTGAATAACGTAAATTTTTAATGACATTTTATTTTAAATAACAAGTATGGTATGTTATTTTGAAGAGGAAATCATGAATACGACGAACTTACTACGTGCATTACCCTTCTGACGTAATAATGAGAGTGCTAACATTTCAGGTATGTCATTTATTGCAATAAATGCAAGCTTACAAGCCTTAAGGACAGTCTTATCTGTGATGAGGTGTTCCCTGATATTTTTAGTATCGTGGTATTAGTTTACATCCTGAGTTATTGCGATACCGAGCAGTGTTTTCTAGTGGTGATTTGTTGGAACCGTTTTCAATAGTCAAACGACTGTATCAAGGAGCGATTAGAGGACCTGGTAGACAGCTGCGTTGTGTGGGTTGCATGCGAATCAGGCGAAATGCAATCCAGGTCGTTCGGATACTTTTGAGCATGACTGTACTTCGTTAACAATCCGATTAGGCGCTGGGTTCGCATCCCTGTCACAAGGTTTATATGATGACATTTCAATTTTAGACATGAGCTTACGTTGTTCCTTGTGAATGACACCATATTAAACGTCGTTGGGGGTAGTTCCCAGGAAGCTAACTGTTATGACAGGATTCCCAGTTCAGTACAAACATTTTCGTCATTTATTTTCAGGATTTGAATTGATAACTGATACTGGTGCAAACGTCCTTACTTCACGTCTCTTTATGCCTAGTGATCAGGTCTCAATAAGGCACAAACAAAGCTTAGCTTAGTTAGCAATGGCTGTAGGTGCTGGGTTTGAATCCAGGTCCAGAACGACGACGTTTGTCATGTCATTTAAATTTCAAATTTGTGTACACGTAGCTGTTGATGTGTTACTAGAACAATGATATTACTGGTGATTGGCTGTTAATGTTGAAATTTCCTTAGAGTGCTTGTTGCCCTTAATCGCGTTTTTCTACTGGTTCGTCCAATATCCAGTATCCAGAGCTACTCGCCGTTGAGCGACCTTCAGCACGTGGATGGAAAACCTTTTAGAGAGCGAAAAACTTCTTTTCCAATTGCAGTACAGCTTTGTAACTCCATATATTGTTTCAAGTATTTAATTTTGACTAAGGATTACTATACGATATATGTAAAAAATCCGTTTTCTCAGAACTTTTGGAGTGTCACTTGTTGTAATTAAGGTTAGTTTATGAGTGTTATGGGGTGACTCATCGCTAAGAACGTGTTTTCTAATATGTTTTGTATGACGATATTAGTTGACGCTTAGACTGACTGCCATAAAGACCTTTGGTCTCTTAGTAGTCTCTTGCGGTACCCATTGTGTGTAATCAAACGACTGTACCCCACAAGGTTTTGGTGTTTAGAGGACCTGCAACACAGCTACGTTATGTTGGTTATATTCGGCAGTGACCCACTTTTTTTGCTGTCAAGTGTACTTCTTAGCCTCAGCCTACAAGCGCGATTTGGCCATCTGCAGTGATGTTTGCCAGAACAGTTGCACAAGGTAGCTGTGGATAACGCGTCCTGAATAAACGTAGTGACATCCTCCGATGTTTTGCCAGAGAAAAGAGATATAAGCCTGGCGGCTACAGGATCCACAGGTAGGGAAGGTACTGTCAGTATTGATTTAACTTCATTGGGACCTGATTGTCTCCCATTTGACAATGTAACTGCTGTGCTATTTGCTCGTTCTGTTCTTTTAATAATTTAACCTGTTATGTCAGAGCTCATACCGTGTCTGCTGTAGTACCTGCTCGCCTTTGTCACATTTGTGCAGTTCCCTTTTCTAATGCAGTTAGCCTTATACACCACACACAATATATGCTATAACGACTATAAAAATTTACTTATTACTTCGTCTCATCGACAATCAATGACGCTTAACAAAGTTATATTTTGCATGATCATACTGCAAGGGATTATATTACAGCAACAAACCTATCACAAGAGGCTCTGTGAATAGACAAATTACAAATTTTACAATCTATCGGTACAAAATACACTCTACTATACCTCCCCTTCACGTGCAAAAAGTAACTCTTTTTGACTGTGTTTTATTCTGAACATGATCATCACCAAAACATACTTGTGTGAGAAAGAAAGCTTTTCCGTCACTCACCCCAAAATTGCTGTAACTGCTGGTGTGGCTCTGTATGGAACACTTCGTACAGACTTCTGACGTATATGATGCAAGTATCAGAAGAACGACCGCTTCCTGACACCAATTTTTGCATGAGGCGACAATTTGGAGAGTGTAATTCGAGTTGGTTCTGTGACGCGAGGCACTCTCCCAGTTCACTACTTGCCAGTTTCCTTCAGACGGATGGCAGTGACCTGCAGTCACTGGTGAGCACAGTGAAAGAAGATTCAGAATAATTTATTTATATCCATGAAAACATAGGTAACGTTTTGTCTCGTGGTTGGCATCGTCTGTCAACTACCGCTGAGGTATTTCGTCGTAAGCGGCCTTCAGCGCACTCAAGTCAGCTGACACTGCACGCTTCGTTCTAACCGGCAGCTGCACTGATGGTAAGCTGCTTGCGTTGCCCTGGCACCGGCTGTACCGCGACGCCACGGCAGTGAGTGACTGTAGCGCATGTATATAACCTAGATACGGCGACATGGGAGATGATCTGTCTCCTCCCACTCAACACCCTTCTTCGTGATACATCGTACCGCGATGACGGTTGCCGTGTAGCCATGAAGCTCGAAGATATTGGCCCTCTATCCAGGTGGTCCCTATTCAGTCCGCCGGAATGGCAGCAATGCTGATGTCCTGATCCTGTTGGAAAGGAAAGCCTCCAGGTCCTCCCATCTGCGAAAGACTGTGGTGTTGAATTCTGTGGTTATGGCGAGGCAACTATCTCTCCCAGAAGAAGCTGTTGTTGTCTGGAGTGTGCAAGAAATCGACAACAGATCTGTGCCAGGTATCACTTCACTGCAATCAGGGAATCCAAGGCGAACACCATGTACGCCATCTGTCCAGCTGCCTTACGAGCTTAACTGCTGGGGTATTCATGGAATGAAGTTGTGGCTCATGTTCTCCCAAAGTCATTCGTCATGACAGCATAGGCCTCGCTGTTACGAAGGTAACAGCTATTTTCCTTCTGCTGCGCTTGCTTAACAAGTTTGTTATAGTACGAAAAAAATGGCTCAGAGCACTATGGGACTTAACTGCTGATGTCATCAGTCCCCTAGAACTTAGAACTACTTAAACCTAACTAACCTAAGGACATCACACACTTCCATGCCCGAGGCAGGATTGGAACCTGCGACCGTAGCGGTCGCGCGGTTCCAGACTGTAGCGCCTAGAACCGCTCGGCCACCCCGGCCGGCTGTTATAGTACAGAACTGGTTCGTAAAAGCTCTTGGTACGGTTTCTTGTATTCGCATTAACCTTTCTTTCGTCACATAACGAAGGTGATTTGGCCCTCCTTGACTGCTCTGACCCACTACATTCTGCAGAAGTCTGCTGACTGGTTAGCCGCCGGCCGGTGTGGGCGAGCGGTTTTAGGCGCTTCGGTCTGGAACCGCGCGACCGCTACGGTCGCAGGTTCGAATCCTGCCTCGGGCATGGATGTGTGTGATGTCCTTAGGTTAGTTAGGTTTAAGTAGTTGTAAGTTCCAGGGGACTGATGGCCTTAGATGTTAAGTCCCGTAGTGCTCAGAGCCGTTTGAACCATTAGAACTGGCTAACCAGAAACGCCGATGCTATGTTTTGCGCTGACCGAGTCTTGGTGACGAAATGTTTCCACTGCGGCCTCCTTGTGTCGACATTGCCACAATGTAGCGAGACAGCTTCGCTCTGGGTGTTGAAAATTTTACCCGTTTTACTGCCCTGTACAAGCGTGGCACGCAACAGCTAGTTAATTGAAGACCGGGTATCACGCTACCAAAGGTCATTGTATACAGACTTATGCTTGCTGGCGTACATACCTCATCACTCCGCCCTCCTTCAACTTCTCACAGCTTGGAAGGTCTGCTTCCACGGCAGGTTAATAAACCGTAGCCGAAGCACTTACTGACAATTGTCAGAACAGTTGTTCGCGCATCTTCTCTAATCCCGTCAGTTCTTCTCAACCGTGGTCTTCCACATGGTCTATTACCTCAAACATCTTTCTCCACCTCCTGCCTACTGGTGTGACCTCTTTGGCGCTTTACGTGCCCGTATCACATAAGTTTCTTGTCTTTAACCACTGCCACAATGTCCAGCGATTTATGCAACCCCAGGAGTTCTCGGGTTTTCGTTTTTCTCCATTCACTGCTCCAAAAGTCTGTCTCAGAATGGTATTCTCAAGTTTTCATTTCTTGGGTACATGTCCGTGACTCTGGTCTGTATAGGACCAAGGATAGCATTACAGTCCTGTACATCTTAAATTTCGTTGATATCAATAGAAGCCGAGACGCGAGCAGATTTAAAATTTCAGTCCTTGACCTGTTCTCTGCTTGAATTCTTTGCTAGACTGTCTCATTCCTTTCATTTAGTATTGGCCCAAGATATATGAAGTCCCTTACCCGTTCAAAGATTCTGTCATCCACTTCTAAAGGTCTGTCATCATTCTCTCTGCTCACTAAAAAGTATTTGATTTTATCCACACTGAATACTGCTCTCATTGTCTCTTCCATTAATACTCTAGCTATCTGAACCAGACCGCGCTCATTCTGTTGTACTAAAACTATATCATCCGCGTAGCTCAAGTCTCACGTATGGGCATGCAAACTAAAGACTGAGGTGTGGCCTACATAAGTCTTAATCGAGGATACTGGACGTGGAATGTCTGTGTGGAGGGGAGAGGATTTCGCAGGGCGATGGTTTCCAGATCCATACATCGGATTTACAAACGGTATGAGATACCGAATATACAGAGGATAAAAAAGTACGAAGGTTATTTTAGAGAAGACCCTTTTCTCTGTATCATGTTCGGTAACGTTTGGAAATGTGTCTCTCATCTACAACATAGAAGGCATATCTGAATGCACAAAGTTCGGGTGCTACGGATATTTACGTGGAATGACTTTCATATACAACGAGTAAGCTGACACGTTGCTGATACTCGTTGAATGCTGATACGAAGCCAATGAACCAGTCGTGATCCCATCAGCCATAACTTTTATACGTACTGAACAACACTTCGAGAAACAATTGGTTCGATAAGGCGTGGTGGTAATAGACGAAGACCTGTAAGAAAGGTCGATATTTTACCTGCTTTATACCACGATGCGCATGTCATCTTTCGAGCAGTTTCTGTAGCCACAGGTACCGTCCTTACATCTGTGTAGCGAATAGTACACGGTCACAAGTCTCACCTGTACAACTCGTCACTACCGCAGGATTTGTGTGGGAACGGTTTCAATTGGAGAAATAGTTTCGGAGAATAGAAGTAGAAAAATTTCACTCGGGACGCCTAACCAAGTGTTACATTCTATGATGAATGCACCGTTACAATATATGAACAGGGAACTGCCGTAATATGCAATACCATGCAATACTGGACCTCAGAAAGACCTAGGTGAGTATCGATCGTCAATGAAATTGGTCCATTAAGCAGGCCTTTCAGCACGTGATGTTACTCAAGAACTGAACAACAAATTTCCTAGGAATGGCCTGCATGGTCGCCTGATTTCTGCTTGTTGAGATATCTAAGGAATCGTGTTTATGTCACGGAACCCACAATCCCAGATGACATCAAATAGCACAATGATGAAGCTTTTCGCTCCACGACAACAGTAATTTCATGTTTCGTCTGGAGGTCGTTTAGATGCGCATTGAGTTTCACATTCGGTAAAATGGGCACACTCGTTTTTACACCTCACTTAAACGATTACAGTTATCTATAAAAATTAGTTAATTTTCCTCTCACAATATGCAGGGTGGAGAAAAATTGTGTCACGAAATTTTAACTTTGGTCAGCTGATGCCAGTAGGAACCAAAATTAGGCACAATTTTTAAACTACGGAAACATGACGCCACGTGCTCCGATTGGTCACGGGATTGCACTGTTACGGGATGCTCAGGACAAAACATGACGGCGAATACTTTGCCTGTCGGAGATCGCGATGTAGCCATGGCAACCCACACGCTCGGTGGTAGCGCGCCAGCCTTCGACTCTGAGGACATGGGGGTGAATCCGCCGGGGTCCCAACATATCCATTGTAGTTTCATGATAAGACGTACCGGAAACAAACCCGTCAACATCCGTTAGTTCGTGTACAGAAAGTCTTTTACAAATTGTGCCGGCCCTGAAAAAGGCCTTTTTTTGTAGCTAGGACGTTGTTTTCTTAAAGCAGGTGCTCGAACTGGCGACCCTCTGACGCGACACAAGCTTGGTAACGTCTAACGGTGTTTTGCAGAACTCTTTCAAAGATTCCTGGAATTCCCTTATGTTAGGACAACACAGTTGTGGAACAACAGCGATTGATATAAAATTAACTTAATATAAAGGAAACAGTCTCAATCGCGTTTTTCGTATATTTAGTGTCGACCAGTTTCGGCGATTACAGATTACAGATAGGCACATTTAAACTTGTTGGGTTATTAACAATAGAAATAGGATGTAGATAGGCACAAAGTAAATAGAATACAGACAGGAAATACTTTCCTCCCCCCATAGTATATTACGAATGAAGATAACGTAACTTACTAACGTTCTTTTACAAGTTTGACGTTGGAAGGTTTTTTCACATACTTTTTTATGTTTGTTTATATAACAGTGTATTTTAAAATGAACATGGTTTGTTTAAATTGTAAACTTAACACAAACTGTATTTATACTTCAATGTTTAAGCCTAGACGTCTACCATTGGTCACTGCTGGAGGCGTTGCTTAAGCTCACGTGCTCATAGCTTGACATATAAACCCAGGCATAAGGTAAATTTTTTACAGTCAACTGCCACACCTTGGTAGACGTGACACCACAAGCAGTCGACCAGTGGGTAAAACATTATACTTACGTAATCCACTTATATCAGATGGTTGTCATTAGTTTTGTCTAAGATATGTATTGTAATTTCACAGTATGTTCGGCCTGAAGATGGCCCCTGCGCTGGGCTGAAACCAGTCGACACTAAATAAATAAAAAAAAACGTGATTAAGACTGTTTTCTTAATACTAAGTTAATTCCCTTATGTGATTGGCGGAATGTTGAATACGATCCATCAGTTCCTCTTCGCTTCTAGGTGTTCGCGTCCGGGTGGGTGAACTGGAACCTTGAAAAATCCCCACAGTAAAAAGTCTTGTGGTGAGAGGTCTGGTTATCGCGGAGGCCATTCCCATAAGCACCTCTGCGAATTACCCGGCTGTCGAAGTGTTCGTTTAAATATCCGCGCACAGCACAACTGTTATGTGCGAGCTCCTCGTCATGCTGCAACCACATGCGTAGCCGTACGTCCAGGGGAGCATCTTCTAGTAGGCCGGGTAGAGTTTCTTGCAAAAAGCGAAGGTAATTTGGCCCGGTAAGTCGAGGAGGTAGACAGACCGGCCCAGTCAGATGCACATTGCCTGCCCAAAATTAGAGCGAAAATCGTTCCTAGTGGCCGTGAACGTACGTGACGTGAGGATTTCCCTTTGCCCAGTAATGAATGTTTCGAGTGCTGTAAAGGCCATCCCGATGGAAGGTCCACTCGTCGGTAAACAACATAATGGCGGGGAAGGCGGGATCTCGTGCAACATGTCGCAGAAACCACCGGCAAAACGCTACCCTGTGTTCTTAGTCGGCCACAGGGTTTAGGGCTTGCACAGGGTGGAAACTAAATGTATGCTGCCCGTCGTCCCTCAAAACCTCCCAGACTAACCGATGAGTGACCCCCATGTCTTGTCCAAACACTCGAGTGCGTGCCGTAGGTGCTTCCGTGACGCGCTCTAGGACAGTCTCTTCAAATGCAGCATCCCGTGGTGTTCGAGTACTTCCAGTATCACCGTGATATCCCGCTAGCCAACCTGTTTCACCAAGTCGCCGGCGAATTGCTGTAAACGTTTGCGGGTGTGGATGGCGTCTTGCTGGCTATCGTTCCTCATATAACAAGTCAATAAAGGATAACCATACCTCGTTGTTCTTCAAGCGATTAGTGTGCCGCCAGGCTTACTGTATGACTAAATCGCAAGTGACGTGTATGTGCTCCGAAGCCAAGCTTACGTTTGAATTCCTCTGATGTGAGGTGGAGACAGACAGCAAGATCTATTCGAAACGTGTGCGTATGACGTTGGGGCAGTGAGGGGGTGAGGGTCGTTTGTATGTTGTATGTGTGAACCGACAACCATAGCGCTGCCCGTCAACCTACGAGCGGCAACAGGGCAACTCCACGGCCAATCGGAGCGCGTGGTGCCAAGTTTCCGCAGTTTAAAACTGGTGCATTGTCGACCTACACAACATTAGGAACTGGCATCGGCTATCCAGGGTTAAAATTTCGTGACACAATTTTTCTCCACCCTGTAGAGTGTGTCCATAAATTATCTGTAGGCCTTAAGATTTTAATACCTTCAAACTAACAAGTGATATTCAACATGTTATAAGTAGTAAAGTTTTGTTTCCTCATTCAGAGACGAAAAAGTATCTACCCTTAGCGGACGGATAATGACTATTCGGAATTCAGTTTCTCTCCATGGTGTAATATTCCGATGCATTGAAAATATGTGCCCTCCAGTCCAGTAGGTCTCTAACCCTGGGTCAATACACCATACACTTTACAAAACCCCACAGGAAGAAGTCTAATGGTGTGAGGACAGGGGATTGTGTCTTGTATGAACGAGGCCACACACTGCTCTTTCTCGTGTGACGTCCAAATTTTATAGGGTTTTCAGGTTCATGTTTGCCTCAAAATTGCGTCGCTTGGAAGGTAAAAATAACTTTATGAGTTATCTTATCACATGTTGAAAACCATTTGTTAACATCTAGTATAGGTTTAAAGTGTAAGTAGGCTATTTAGGTTTTTATGTTTGTAACGCCACGTAGCGCTCTATATGAAAATCACTGACTGTGCAGTGTGAAGTTTGTGGGTGCTTGGCATTGTTGGAATAGTCGCTATTTTAGTGTTGGGCAGTTGGATGTGAACAGCGCGTAGCGTTGCGCAGTTGGAGGTGAGCCGCCAGCAGTGGTGGATGTGGGGAGTGAGATGACGGAGTTCTGAGAGCGGAAGATCTGGACGTGTGTCCATCATAGAAAGTAAATTTGTAAGACTGGATGTCATGAACTGATATATATATATATATATATATATATATATATATATATATATATATATATATATATATATATATATATAATGACTTTTGAACACTATTAAGGTAAATACATTGTTTGTTCTCTATCAAAATCTTTCATTTGCTAACTATGCCTATCAGTAGTTAGTGACTTCAGTACTTAGAATCTTTTATTTAGCTGGCAGTATGGCGCTCGCTGTATTGCAGTAGTTCGAGTAACGAAGATTTTTGTGAGGTAAGTGATTCATGAAAGGTATAGGTTATTGTTAGTCAGGGCCATTCTTTTGTAGGGATTATTGAAAGTCAGATTGCGTTGCGTTAAATTATTGTGTGTCAGTTTAGTGACGATCAGATTAAGCAAAGAGAGAAATGTCTGAATACATTCAGTTCTGCTCAGCTGTTCGAAAATCTAATAATGTAAGAGCTTTATCAGCACAGCAATTCATTAATTTTTCTAAGGGGACGTTTCAAAAGTTATTAAAGTCTTGAGTTGTAAAGATAATTTATGGATACCCTGTGTACTACTTCACCTTTGTTGTTTCGATATATGGGATACGGACCATGTCCTTCCGATGGGTAAGTATCACCCATTAACGTTTCCTCCTCTTTACGAAATACGCAGCATTCCAGTTTCCCAACGGAGCTGTTCCCCAGATTCTTTGCCCCACCGTTAGTAATTTATTCACTGTCACCAAATCGCCGCCTGCCTGTTGCCCTACAACGCCTGCCTGTATCCGCTGCTGCAGCAGTGCACGGCACCTTCTGAGCACAGCCTAGACCTAGACGGGTAGTGGGATGCGGAAGCAGGCGGGGTCACGGCCGCCGCGCTCTGACACTGACAGCCGTCATAGCCCGCGCTGCTCCACTTGTCAGGACCCACCAGCGCCAGACGTAACGATTTCCGATCCCAGCCCGCCTGGGCGCGCGCGACACACCAAAATTTCGTTCCCCCCCTTCCTGAGTTCTCCGGGGTACGGGGCGGCACCGAAGCTCACGTCGGCGAGCGAGCGATCGTATTTTTCACCCCATTTCACCTGAAGTGCTTGTCTCGAGCCCGGAAACCGGAGTCATTAACGCTCTTATCGTGCAACGCAGATTTATGCCAATTTTACCAAACAGCAGATACTTCTCAACGCGTTAGAAAAGATGAACTCTGTCCATTACACACAATGGACGTAAAAGGCAAATTAACACAGTTATTTGTGTCAGTCACGTTTTCTAGTCCCTCATCTACATGCAAATCAATGCATTGCATGACAATTTCTCTTTCCCAATGTAGCCAGCTTCATTTATCTCTATTATCTGTCATTATTATCATAATATGGCACTGAAATCGTAACTTACAAACAATAACAAAGCTGCTTACATTCAGTTCACACCGAAAACACACTGCTGGTCATTGTCTACACACACTTGTATCACTGAACAGCTCATATAAACATAGCACAGAAACAAACGGCTTTGTGGGTAAACGAACATTAGCAAATTACGTTGCGAATCAAAGATACAACAAACACTCGCTTATGTTTTTACATATTTTGCAGTATCTCAGATGGATAAAGCAATGTTATTCAAACAAATGATGTACACTCTTTTCAGCATGTTTATCAGATGCTGTAACAGTTGGATAACTTAATGACTGAACTCGGTATCTCATAATGTGGTGTCACCGCCAGACACCACACTTGCTAGGTGGTAGCCTTTAAATCGGCCGCGGTCCATTAGTATACGTTGGACCCGCGTGTCGCCACTGTCAGTGATTGCAGACCGAGCGCCACCACACGGCAGGTCTAGGGAGACTTCCTGGCACTCGCCCCAGTTGTACAGCCGACTTTGCTAGGAAAGGTTCACTGACAAATAAGCTCTCATTTGCCGAGACGATAGTTAGCATAGCCTTCAGCTACGTCATTTGCTACGACCTAGCAAGGCGCCGTTACCAGTTTATATTGAGGTTATAACATGTACCTTCAAGAGCGATGTACACCAATTGTGGATTAAAGTTAAGTATTATACCAGTTACCTCCTGTTTTGCTAGTCTTATTTCTCTGACCTGTTCCAGACCTCACGCCAGTCAGCGTGAGCTTAAAAGCGTGCATTTCGGCCTCCTCTAGCAACACGGTGTTGGCTCTTCTGCCAACACTTCACATAATGTGTAGGTACCAGTAAAAGTTATTGTATTGGCTAGTATTTTTGAGAAGATTCTGAAAAGGTTCACTGTTGTATTATGGTAACATGGGGCACATAATAACTTACTTCAATGGTTCAAATGGCTCTGAGCATTATGGGACTTAACATCTGAGGCCATCAGTCCCCTATAACTTAGAAATACTTAAACCTAACTAACCTAAGGACACATCCATGCCCTAGGCAGGATTCGAACCTGCGACCGTAGCAGTCGCGCGGTTCTGGACTGAAGCATTTAGAACCACTCGGCCACCGCGGCCGGCCCAGTAACTTACTTATAACGAAATTGAGCATAAGGCAGAAACGTTTCCAGAACCGATAAAAGAAACTACAATCCACCTAGCCTATTTAAGGTGAAGATGTAGGCCCTCGAAACGAGTCATAGAAGACAAATAAATGATAGACGTAGATAGTCGTTTCAACTTGTCTTTTAAATCAAAAACGGGCGCAGCGTATCGCTGTCCCACATGAACGACGAAATGTTAACAAAAACAGCGTTAAAAAATGAAGACGTAATACTAGTCTGCTGAAAGCTTCGTTTGTTAACAGTTCAAGTTTACAGCAAGTACTCAGTCGACCTCTGACCGACTGGTACCGACTGAAATATCCTCGTATTAAAGATATGTTCTGAGGTTACATACTATACACTACATCAGATTGCTTGAAATTATTCATATACTACCTTATCAATCAGTTTACGTATCCACCTTATTTCACCTTTCTTGAACCTATATCAGACGATGCAAACAACCATTAAAAGTTAAAACCATCCTTTAATCGCAATGGCGTAACAGGTTTTTAGGGGAATTGGGTTTTAGATAATGTAAATGGACTCTTCGACTTGTTTCCTTGTCGATTTTTAAAAACAGGCTTTTGAAACAATTCAGCACAGTGGCTAGGAAATCAAAGTACTTCGATATGGGCAGCTATTCTCTCATAAAGGGCGATACTGTAGTTAGCGTGAAATGATTAGGATACGACTAGCACTACATGGATTATTTTTCAAACACATTGACTTCAATAATTTGATTGCAGTCTCGAAACAAAGTAACATACCACTGCCTCACATATATAACATCAAGCGACCACAGAATTATGATTGAAATAATAAGTGTACGTAGGTACATTCTTTTGATCCTATCTGAATGACTGTGTCGTTGTATTAGACCTCCTGACTACAACTGATATGTTAGATATACAGATTGATGACATAATATCCGTATTCCTGTATTCAGGCTCTGAAGGAACTTCCTCACTGAATCAGTCCTCCACAAAACCTACATCTCACTAAGAGCAATGTGTATTCCTGTCTTCCACAAAATGTTAGTCAAGTTTGGTATAACAGCCATACTGAAATCGGAAATAGCGTTTTCTGTTCGTATAAAGAAATCAGTGTGTTAGTTGGGAAGTGAAGATGAGGGGTACACCTAGGATGGAAGGTCAAGGCCCCTGTAATGTCACTCCTTAAACAACGACTACCAAATTTTGTTTATTCAAACAGGTAAGAAACAATCACCGTGGGCATCTTTTCATAAAGTATTATAGATATCTTGCTTCTCAAGCAAGACAGCAGATAACAATTACCAACAGACTTAAAGAGATGACCCACAGAAATTTCAAATAAATTACAATATGAAACTGATTAAAAAAATTGGCAAAAATTTAAAAAAATTACAATATGAAGGTAATTTACCAAAAGCATCAGTTCGTTTAGAACCCCCAAAAACCCAACCAGCACAACACGTGACTATAATAATTCGTATTCAACAATTTTAAAAAACCCTTTTTTAAAGAAAAACAAACAACACATGAAATAGGTTATATTTACCAAACGGGCAGTGACCCCAGACTGCCCTGAGGAAGGGTGACTTAAATGCCGGAAGCAGCGGACCAGCCGTCCAGACAACACCTAAACGTCGGGGTCCAACCGAGACTCACTTCCCATTAGACGGCACGTCACAGCTTCTGTGCACCGAAGTGGGACGTGGCGCCGCACCCACGCACCTCAACTCGCAGAAACTGGAACACAAACAGACCGCAAAAGACACGGTAAACACCAACCAAGCATCAATCAATATGCGTTAATAAACCGATAAAATACACAAACCAATTACTGCTGAGTGGGTGCATTTAATAAGTGCACGTATATAAGGAAGCACATATAAATGAGTAGCTATACCAGATACAAGTTTTACTTATAACAGAATAACAGGTTGCAATTTTTTTTCTTTTACAGCAGTATACCAGGGACGTCGCTTGATGACAATAAACGCAAAATCACAAGCACGTCTTCGTGCTACTCTGCCTTTTAATAGTCATCCAACCAGCGGATTTTAAAGCAAATAGTAACTGGTGGTCTGCATACAGTCACACAGATTCTGCCGGCTGCCAACCGACCAACAAGTTCACTCGCTGCAACGCAAGTCATTTGACGAAACGAAGTCACCAAAACCACCTACACGTACGATGGAGAGCGTTGTTCGAGGTGATCTCGAGCGATGGCTCTCTCCGAGAGAACAGGCCCCAAAGCAAAACGACGAGCAGCGCCTGAAGTTGACATCAGACAGGTCCACCACAAACTTGCGACCGTATTGCAAGGTAGACCGGCCGCGCCGCCGCTCCCCGAGCCGTCATGTTTGCTTCGTCGTTCCCTCAAGCACGTCCTAGCGCCTCGTAGAGAGTCCGGCGACCAACTCCCCTACCGCAAATCCCCGCCGCCAGATTACAACAGGGGCAAAGATAGTAGTACAGCCGGCCAATAGATAGTACTGCCAAAGAGCTGGTGTGCCAGAAAAGGCACACAACGGCTCACAATGTACATATATGCTTAAGGGATGCTGTTCGACAATTGAAGGAAACTTTTTGGAAACTGCCTGTAGCATCTCACATCGTTTAAGTTAGATAGTCATTGATGTATACCTCTTTTCTGGTACAGGTCTGTGTCTCTTGTCAGATTTTGATGTTTTTTGGACGGAATTGTCTATTTTGTATACTATATCTACCCATTGTCTTTCATAAATGTTGAGTTTATGTGCCAGTTTGTGTTTGTATGTTACTGTGTACCGTCTTGCACCCTCTCTTGTATTTTCCGGAGTATTTTGTGTTGTTATGGTAATGAGTTTGTATGTAATGGGTATGTATGTACTGAATTATGTTGTTGTTTGTGGCTTTGTATCTGTTGATATCGTTCTTATTTGTATTTTTATCTATCTTTGTGACAATATTACTAAGAAATCCATAGATGTGACTAGCTGAATCCGTTCTACCTTTTTCCTTTGTTGAGTGACACTGTGTTGAATCTATTTTGTATATGTCGAAGCACTGCTTAATTTTGTGAGTTAGGGTGTCAAGGTTTTGGGGATGATTGTGCCACTGTTGGAAGTTTACAGTAAATTTCAATATCGCGCTAGTTGAATGTTGTTTAATTGTTGAATACAGGAATTTATTGAGTATTATATTCCCTTTCTATTGCGAATTTAACCTTTCTATGTGCCTGTCAACGTCAGCATGCACTATTTTGACAATTTGCATTTGTAAATCATCTGTTAAGCAGATGAGACTATCCACATTTCTGACACAGTATAATATTAAGTACAATTTCATAACTATTTGTGGAAAATTTTTTATTCACCATGGTTTTGAAAATGCTATGGCTCTTGAAACTGGAGAATCTTGGTAACCATTCCTCTTTTAAATAAAATTCAGTGTTAAACTAGAAGTAGCCTTATTGCGTTATAAGTAGTACTCGTGAGAGCACTTCATTAAAATCTTCACCAAGGATTTTTGCCGTATAATTTCAGATTTTCTTGTATTGGGATACATGCTTTCTGTGTCGAATAAGAGAAGTGTTGTAGTGCCAGAAATTCTGATCTATTCTTTAACGAATCTTCAGAGGAATAATACAACTTCAAACTTTTTTTGTTAAGTGCTGTACTTATTGATTGGAAAACAGTTCACATTCTAATTTTTGTATTAATGTATTATTACTTACATTTATTCGTTTTTGGCCAAACTCTCGCTATTCACATAACAGATAAAATAGCAGAGTAACACCCCAAAACCCAATCATCCAAAAACCTACAAAATTTTACCCACTCTCTGACAGTAAAGTAAAACCCTAACAAATGATCGCGAGAATAATGTCATCAACCCATTTCATCTCACGCTTTCCTGATCCCCTTGAAATAACTTTCATATATGTATGTGTATGTGTCTGTATGAATGCGCTTTTCTTTCCTACTACAGAGATGTTACCACTATGATAAAAAATTCGGGAGTGTGAGATTGTGGGTACTCGTGGAGAGGGCTGTAGAAATTTGTGTGTGCATGTGATAGCCAACAGGAAAATATAAAATGTTCTAAGTGCTTGAATGATTGGATTTTTGGTTTACAGACTATTTAGGGGAGTCAGGCAGGAGTGAGGAGATATAAATTGTGTTGCATTATTCTGATGACCAGTGTTTGTGTGCTACTCTACTACTTTGTTTATGAACAGATAAATAATAAATTATTATTATAAAAATCAAGATGTTAATAGCTTTCTGATCTGTAAGTATTACATATAAAAAAACTGTATTATTAAAAATTAAATGTACTGAACACTCATTGTATTAAAAGTTGAAACACATATGGAACATAAATACATACAGATTGCAGCAAGATACAAGTGTTTCAGTGTATAAAATGAATATTTACATATTTGCTGCAGATAAAATCCACCTGAGAAAACAATTTATATGCGAAGACCAGGATTTCCTAAGGGCCACTGTCAGAAATTTAGGAGTCTTCCCTCACCGTTTACAAAACCAAACATTACATAACTTTCAATACCATACGCAAATCTTTCACGTTCTTATATCCGTATAAATACAAAAACAATTCACCGAGAGCTCATAAAGTAATACATTCTGCCAAAAAAATGGTTTAATTTCAAAATCAAATCCTGTAACTCTAAAGAACAAGAGTTAAATTATGTGTTGTATACGACACGTTTGCGTCTTGCAAACACCTTACTTATACGGCAAATATCTCACCTGGTCAGCAAGGTCAAGAGTCACACAAAAATAGGTACAGGAGGAATGGGAAGAGAGTGTAGAAGATACATTAGTCAACTTAAAACACCAACTGCAGCACAATAACTCTAAACACAGTCAACAGAAATACATACACAAATTCTGCACAAGGTTTGTGAATCCTACACACACATACACACTCACACACACACACACACACACACACACACACACACACACACACACACACACAAGGAAACAAGCACTAAAGCACGAAAGCTGTCAGAGAAATGATTATAATAGAATGTAAGTTTAGAAATACATGAGAACTACGTAGAAAATGTAAGAATGGAATCGGAGAGTTTCTTAACGACGAAACATAGAACCGAAAACAGCAATGTCAAAACTGAACTAGAGAAATCCATAATACAATAACAGACATCAGAACACAACAGCGCACAGAAGCAACACAAACATTGAGAACTTAGGAAAAAACTTAATAAGGATGTCTTTATTTCAAGATCAGACAAGGAGAACGCTGGAGCATCTATGAGCAAAGTATTATATGTTGAGTAAGCAGAAAAATTCGGTTTACAAAATAATATTTGAAAACTGAAATCAGAAAGAAACAGATTCGAGAAAAAAGTGAAAAAACATCCTAAGAGTATAGACAACACACTGGATTAACAGAAAGAAAAAAACTGTTACAGAATAATACCGTTGCACTAGTTCTCTGCTGCCACCAAAAACTCGTAGCACTCTTAGTAAGCGTCAGAAAACACCCACTTACGAGCTTACAGGACACACGTTAAAATTACTGCCTTCAAACTTCAAAGTGGACAAATACACAACCATCGAAAATACTATGCAAGTAATACAAAACACAAAACATAGAAATATTCCATACATAATATCATTTCTCCGATGCCACAAAGAGGGCACATGTTCCAATTTAATGGTAAAGGAGACTAAAGGTATGACAGGTAAAAATCTGGAAACATACAGCTAACACCCTGGTGAACAGATTAAGGAAATATTCAAATTAATGTAGCTTATAACACAGTAGAACTACTTCCTGTGGGATAGTTAGTTTTATCTACAGGAGGATTAATAACGGATTTCCCATTTTCAGCTGGTTAGCAAATATTTTTAC
Source organism: Schistocerca piceifrons (assembly GCF_021461385.2). NCBI lineage: Eukaryota > Metazoa > Arthropoda > Insecta > Orthoptera > Acrididae > Schistocerca > Schistocerca piceifrons. The sequence continues at coordinate 269,811,881 of NC_060142.1, read as the reverse complement.
AAAGCATTCAACCAGGATATTTTACAAAAACATTTGTGAAGTACTATGACAGTATTTCCTCTGTTATAAATGGTTCAAATGGCTCTGAGCACTATGCGACGTAACTTCTGAGGTCATCAGTCGCCTAGAACTTAGAACTAATTAAACCTAACTAACCTAAGGACATCACACACATCCATGCCCGAGGCAGGATTCGAACCTGCGACCGTAGCGGTCGCTCGGTTCCAGACTGTAGCGCCTAGAACCGCACGGCCACTCCGGCCGGCCTCCTTTGTTACATAAATGAACTGGAAATAGAAATTGAAAAAAAATACACACTTAGATTAACAAGGTACAAAGAAAGGTTAAATTATAACAGAAAAATAACGTAATAATCAAATTAATTACTGTGTGTAACAATAAAAAGCCCAAACAACAAGTATATTAGGAAATTTACTGCAAACCCACAACAGCTGACACAATCGTTCATCAGAACTTGACCTGCCAATGATCATAAAAACAAACAACAATTTGACACATACTCCACAGACGCAACACCATCAACAGAAAAAACTACCAAAAATAACTAGACAAACAGTGAGTACAATGGTAACATGGTCGTGAAGCTACCAACAAAATCCATACATATTATAAAATGGGTGTATATACGTGTGTGTGTGTGTGTGTGTGTGTGTGTGTGTGTGTGTGTGTGTGTGTGTGTGTGTGCGTGTGTGTGTTTTCCACATCTCCTCCTAAGCCACTGCACCGAATTCAACCAAACTTGCCACACATATCCCTTGCTGTCAGGCAACAACCACTGTGGGAATAACAACCATCTACCTTTCATACCTCTGGAGATATGATACCACAATCACGGTATGCGAGAAAAACTGCCTCATCTGGTATGACGTTTGAATTGGTTACTTCTGTGCAACTAACTCTATTCCAAAACATCTTTTGAAGACAGTATCCACATATCTCGTTGAATGTGCCTACACAAATATATCATTGTACCTCACATCGGTGAAAAGTATGACGTCATAAATACTGAGATGCGTGGAAAAATACCTCATCATGCACCAAGTTTTAATGCATTTATTCTTTAGTACTGTGACACTGCTACAGTCGATTCAACTTACTGAAATATGTGACACCTTACAGCCTTTTTACAGCCTCCAGCTACAAATCGCAAACAGCTGTAGGCGATAATATCGCCCGCATCTCGTGGTCGTGCGGTAGCGTTCTCGCTTCCCACGCCCGGGTTCCCGGGTTCGATTCCCGGCGGGGTCAGGGATTTTCTCTACCTCGTGATGGCTGGGTGTTGTGTGCTGTCCTTAGGTTAGTTAGGTTTAAGTAGTTCTAAGTTCTAGGGGACTTATGACCACAGCAGTTGAGTCCCATAGTGCTCAGAGCCATTTGAACCATTTTTAGGCGATAATAACAGCCACATATAGCGCAACGAAGATCGGTTGCCATCGAGAAGTTAACTCAAATGCTTTGAAAACTTATAACTGAAACGTGCTATTGTAATCACCTGAATAATAATTTTACTTTCAAAAGCTATGAAACATGTAAAAACTGATTTATACAGAAATCTTACACAAATGTATGACATTAGTATTTTACTCTATTATGTTTGACCTTAACATTAATTTGAGTCATCTAATATTTTTTTAAAATTATGCAACAGTATAATCTTCTCATGTTATAACTTGGCAAAGCAAATGCAAGGGTGGCAACATTTACTCAAATTGTCAATGATTGTCCGAAATGTCAAGGTCAATTTGCTAATATTCTTGAGGAATATACTGCAGATCTTCTTCAGATCAGCATGTTTAGCTTCAGAGATTGACACCCGTCTGTTGTATGCCCTTATTTGCGGTAAACACGCACTTCGCTTCCCATTACCCCGTAGAATGAGTGATGTTCCACTGCTGTGTTGATGAATGGTGATGCAACTACTGCTCCTGGAAGCTGAGATGAGTACATGAAATGCCTTAATGTTGATATCTGAAATACAGTACGTGTGTCTCTTGAAAGATGTCCACTTTCCAGTCTAATCTTATTACATAGAGGAACCCACCAATCCTTGAAGATAATTGCATGTTCAGTACCTATTATAGTAACCAGGGACTTTTGACTTTACTATTATTTCACATTACTCTTTTGGAAGATAAATTCGATTGTGCTTTGACAATATCCTCTTCACAACACCAACATCACGGTCACTGGGGAGAAAAGAGTGTCCTCAAAGGGTAAAAAATAAATGCTGGATTTCATCAAAACGATCTGTTTCTACAATAGCCATTAAAAACCTTACTATGGTGTAATTTCTGCTTTGACCACCATGGGTATCCCTAAAGATGTGCAGTTCCTTCATATCCTTCGGAATATAATAATCTACGTAATGCAGAAGCAAAGAAGCTACTTCATTTGGTCCCTTGATGTACTGGGTTTCATCACAGAGGTAAAAATGATCTTCTCCTGATTTTGTTTTATGAATTTCAAAAACGTTGAGGGTTAACTGTCGAAGATAAACAATTCCTGCATCGGAATACTAGGCAGTGAAATATTCTACATGTAGTCAAGTGCTATAACAGTCAATCCTTACTTCCTTTGCACAGATGCGTTGAAGCTTAAAGAGTACTGTAAAATTATTAGTTCTTCTGTGGATCATTATTTCTGTTTCAGCAATTTTCTTTGCTTTCTCGTTAAGGAATGGAGACTTCACTTTCTGTTCCAAAACTTCGCATGCAGAGCAGGTATCTACCTGAATTCTCTCAAAACAGAGCTGAAAGTTGTCTTTGAAGTATTCGACTGATATGTACGTAATGTCTACGTCAGGTTAATTTTCCTTAAACATCTGAAACAAGATTTTCAGGTTTAACTTTGCATCAAGGTGTTTTTTCACTTTGGAGGAATAGTTAGTTTTTTCCTTGGAAAAGACTCATTATTTTAATTTGCATGTAAATCTCGGCCGGATTTCATTTATCTATGGGGTTTTTTCCTCTTAAATTAACTGGAGACTTACCGACTATCAACAGTTTTCTTAGACTACGGAGTCTATTGGCACCCTTAAAACCATGGAAAACTGCACATGGCTTCAGTCAGACCTCTTTCATTTCATCATTGAGTACTTAAAACTGTACTTACGCTTAATGGATGACCCATTTTTTAGACGGACGAGTTCTGTGTGCATTGTTACAGGTGGTGAGACCTTGTAAGTATATATCCTGTTCGTCTTTGCTCTTGAAATTACTAAATATATCTAACAAAGATGTCCGATGAGATATATCAACATTAGGAAAACATGCTTTCGTGTAGTTGCTTTTCTCACCTGTTTTTCTTTCCGGAATTGTTTGCCGTACATAGCTTATGTATTCACTTCCTCATTCTTGCATTCAGCTTCATTCCTCACGCCCCTCATTCGCTTTGTGAAGTTTTCCAGTGTCACAGAACTTTAAGATAATCTGCTTTCAATGTGCACCTTGTAACCACGTAAGACAAACAAACCAAGAATGTTCTTTTCCTTCTAAAATATAACAAACTCTTCATCAATGACAAACCTTATTACTAGAATAAACAAATCACCTAGCACTGCCAACAGAATCAGTAGTGCTTGCCACGTTAAGATTAGAAACACGAGAACACCAGGAGGTTCTAAAACTAACACGAATTTACGGGACACTAAAAAGTACACAAGTAGATGGAAATTACGTCGTTTCTATAAGGAACGCTGCGACTATCCTTGAAGAGGGCCTGGACATAAATAATTCACTGTGCATAAAATGTGGAGTTACGTTGTATCTGAAATGACCGATTCAAATGTGGTTTCAAGAGTACATGGGAATGAAATTTTGTAGTAGTTGTGCATCGCTGTGTAGAATTTCGGAGGATTTAAAGTGTTTGTAATTAATAATAGTGTCGCCGACATAGCTATATTCTTTGGCTTTTGATACTTACTCTGTGATTGATTTTGTCGTTACTGAATTCAGTGATTGTAGTGAACATGCACATTCGCAGTCAAATGTTGCAATAAGTTAATTTATTTCGAAGTGGAACATTTTTGGTGACGCTGACGTGATCTTAGGCGCCAACTGACGTAATCTCAGATGACAACCGACGTCAACAGACACGTTATCCGTTCTGTTTCGTCCCGAATACCAAGTGCATACCAACCGCACTAGCAGTGTCAGATCCGACGCCGTCCGTCGTGTGACCCCGAAGGCTTCGATTAACCAAGTCATGGCTAAACCTTCGCCTTTGCAGCAACAGATCCCAGTCCTACGGTTCGCGCGGCTCGAGAGCCAGTTTCTGCTCCCTAACGCCACGGCGGACGAAACAAAATAATACTACGTTGTCGCCGCTTTCAATGAAGATACGGCTGTCGAGTTGCAAAATATTTTGCCCATGCCACCGAGCACTGACCGATACGCGACTCTTGAGAATGCCTTTACCATTCACCTTTCACAGTCTGAGGCAAAGTGTATGAAGACGTTCTTTCAGAGGAACTAGGAGACTGCACTCTCTCACAGTTGCTACGCCGGCTACGAGCGTTAGCAAACAAGGTCGTTAACAAGGTCAGGCAGAGAGGTTGCTCACCTGCAAACACAGCATTCCAGTAGTCTACCTCAACGACTCCGCTCACCGAAGAAACACAGCCAATCACCTTCGTCAACGAAACTTTGCTTGTTTCATAGGCGGTTAGGTTCTCAACGGCACAAATAAAGTCCTCCAAGTGATAGGGAAATATAATAGGAAGTCATTAATGAGAGCTCCGAACAGCAGCCGTAGCCTGTTCCTCATTGACCTCTACACAAAGCTTCAGGTCTTGGCAGACACAAATATGAACATTTCTGTGTACCCAGCATCCCCTCTGCCTTCTCGTAATAGTGGTTGTTGTTACCTCTCTGCCACCAATGGATCTACAGTACAGGCATATAATCGCGTGACACGCTGACAGAAACTGGGTTTACACAGCGAGTTTGAATGGCACATCATCGTAGCAAATGTGACACATCCTATACTCGGAACTGACTTTCTTTCTGCTACCAGACTTTCCACGTCGTCGTCCCCTCGATACCACTTTCAATCTGGCTAGTAAAGGACATGTACTGCCCGGTGAAGTCCTTATAAATATTCTGGATTCTCTCACTGACGCTTACGACGTTGTTGGAAAGTTTCCCTCGCAGATATGGTAGCTCAGTTGTATTGCGTCAAGAGACAAAGAGAGTCGCCGCCCTTTCATTTCCGACGACCTGTATAAGTATTTCTTCGGTACGATGCTATCCGCAAGCCTCTGCAGCCACCTTATGATGGGCCATATCCAGTACTTAGGAGAGATGGCAAAACATTTAAGGTAGATGTCTTGGATAACCCCGCAACGATCTCCATCGACAGTCTGGAAACCGCCTTCAAATCGCCTGCCACACCACCTATGGGCAAAACAGAATCCGAAGTGAGCAAGATGTGAAGTGTTTACACTTAGCAGTACTTAGCAGTAATACCGCTGACACTGACTTATTTTTGCCTTGTGATAATTATTCTGACAATGTTTTTCTCGTACGCAGTTAAATGTTTATCCCTAATTGCAACAAAATGTTCGAGAACACACTACAAACACGTTAATTTTTTTTTTGTTTCCGCTTGTAATGGGCAGCTTGCAAAATGAATACCGTAGCAACGCGCGGTTTGTCAGATAGTATAAACAATAACAATAAACATAAAGCTACAAATAGTAAAAGAACACCGAGCGAGGTGGCGCAGTGGTTAGCACAGTGGAGTCGAATTCGGGAGGACAACGGCCTAAACCCGCGTCCAGCCATCCTGATTTAGGTTTTCCGTGATTTCCCTAAATCTTCGAGCAAGTTCCGGGATGGTTCCTTTGAAAGGGCACGGCCGACTTCCTTCTCCATCCTTCCCTAGTCGTCCGCAGCTCGTGGTCGTGCGGTGGCGTTCTCGCTTCCCACGCCCGGGTTCCCGGGTTCGATTGCCGGCGGTGTCAGGGATTTTCTCTGCCTCGTGATGACTGTGTGTTGTGTGATGTCCTTAGGTTAGTTATGTTTAAGTAGTTCTAAGTTCTAGGGGACTGATGACCATAGATGTTAAGTCCCATAGTGCTCAGAGCCATTTGAACCATTTGAACCTTCCCTAATCCGACGGGGCCGATGACCTCGCCGTTCGGTCCCCTCCGCCAAATCAACCAACCAAGGAAATCAACGTAACACAACACAAACACATACGCTCAGTGCTACACAGAATAAACGTGAAAATACAAGAAAGGATATAATTTGGTACACAGTGACATAGAAACATAAACTCATGCATAAAATCACTAACATTTTCAAAAGGCATGGCACAAACGTAGCATACACAATTGATAGTTCTATCCAAAAATACATTCTGAAACTGACAACAAACATACGCATGAATCATAAAGCAGCCACATAACAATTACAATGTAACACATGTGGTAGGAAGCACGTGTGGCAAACAACTAGAACATTCTGCGTCCAAAAGAAGGAACATGTAAGAGACTGGAAATATCGGGCAAATCACTCCACATTTGCAGAACATCTCAGAGAACGCAGTCGCAAGTGAACATCTATTGAAGAAGTCCTTAAAAATGATAATAGACAATAAAATATACCCTCTAATCTTGCAAGAAAAATAGCATGTATGAAAAACCAAAGATGAATGAAAACGCTTTAAAATGACCAAGTGTACGTTATAAACAACACACTGTTCACATTTATCGACAGAATGGTAGAACGACACACCAACAGGTGATCATCAGATTTATGCCACACAACACCTTTCCCCCCCTCTCCCTCCTCACTCTTCCTTCATCTCTGCCAAACAACCTATACCGTTACACAATCACACCCTCCCAAACCTTTTGAAGGTATGTTAGCATTTCGCATCTCTGAAGTAATAGAAGAAAGACCAAATGCATGGACACTTATGCACAAACAAACAAACAAACAAACAAAAGAAAGAGAGAGAGAGAGAGAGAGAGAGGGAGGGAGGGAGGGAGGGAGGGAGGGAGGACGGAGGGTGGGAAGTACTGAGAGAAGGGAGAGAGACAGGGAGGGAGAGAAAGAGAGACAGAGACAGGCAGAGAAAAGTGCTGAACATTCGTTAGTTTGGCAAAATTTACTCATTTCGGTTTCATTTACGTAAAAATATAAGAAAAAATACATCTAGTGAAGATACAATTACAACAGAAGTCACGTCGTAAGAAAAGTATGCAGTTATTCCAGTCTGTAGTGGTTTCCTCTATCAGTTATCGTACGAAATATAAGAACTAAACACCAAAAAGATCGTGACGAGAAAATGTGCAAAGTTTTGTTACGCAAATAATAGTGCGACCTCTAACCAACGACATTGATGGGAGGAACAGCCGATATAAATGGAAAGCTTAAATAACGTTTTTGTTGCGGTCTTCAGTCTGAAGGCTGCTTTGATGCGGCTCTAAATGCTAGTCTATTGTGTGAAAGGCACGTTAACTTCTTATAACAGCTGAAATCTACATCCATATCCTTTTGCTTATTGCATTCAACTCTTGGACTCCCTCTATAATTTTTAGCCCCCACATTTCCTTTCGTTACGAAACTGATAATTCCTCAATTCTTCAGATTATCACCCAAGAAACGATCCCTTCTTTTATGTAAGTTGTATCGTAACTTTTCCTTTTTCCCCACTTCGATTCACTAGTTCTCATTTTTAATTCGATCTACCCATCTAATCTTCAGCTTTCTGCTCTAGCACCACATTTTAAAAGCTTCGAGTCTCTTCTTATCTGAATTGCTCGTCGTTCATGTTCCACTTTCATATACGGCTATACTCCAGACAATTACCGTCAAAAAAGACATCCCAATAATTTCCCTTTTAGGGCCCACAGCTTGGACGAGGTCGAAGAACGACATATTTTATTTTAAGTAAACGTTTTTGTTTCACTATTTACTTATTTACCGTATTACTTTTTTAATATGAGTGTAAATTTACATTTCCTTCAAAATACTCATTGCATGTACTTTAGCTACTTTGTGTAGACTTTTAAAGCGATTTTCAATGTTTTATGCTTTACATTCATACAGGAAAATATCCAGAAGACGTCCTCATCGAACAAAAACGTTTTAAACATAAAAAATACCTCAAAAATTTTATTGACATTGTAAGAGTAAATTATTGTGATAAACACAAAACAATCGTTTACGTAAAAACTCATCATTTACATAAAAACAAAAAAAATACTATCTCTTAAAAATTTAACGTCATCATTGACTTTTCACGAAATATAAAATGTGCTGTAAACATACAGCATCGCTGGACCCGAAACTGTCAGAAAAACTGTCAAAAAATAACTTTACAGAATCACGCAAATAAAAAGTAAACGTACAATTAATTTGATCATACCACAACGAAAAGACAGCCGACATTTACATTACAAAATTCCTTATGGAACACGTCATATCAGCGAAGAAGTGAGCTTAAGGTGCTACATGCAGACATAGGCTAACATAGACGTAAGAAGCAATGTAACACCTACTATATCATCTTGATAATAGCACATCGTCGACAAGAGCCCAACTTGTATAACTACGAATAAACAAATAAGCAGTGATAAAATATGTCGAACTTTCTAACACTTAATTTGATTTTAGAAGTTAAGAAAAATTTTTCTCTCCCAGAACTATTTTCTTGCAGTTGCCAGTTTGGATTTTACTGTCCCAGTACTTCGTTCAGTATTTCATTTGCTACTCTAATTTCCTCGGCAGTACTAGATTTAATTCGACTACACTCAACTACCCTGGGTCTTACTTTTGTTTATGATCATCTTACAATCTCTTTTCAAAGCACTATTCATTCCGTTCAAATGCTCTTCAAAGTCTTTACCGCCTCTGAAGAATTACAACGTCATTAGTAAACCTTAAATCTTTTATTTCTTACCTCTCATCTTTAATTCTCTTTCCAGATTTCCGCTTGGGTTCTTTCACAGTTTCCTTAATTTACAACATCAGGGGTTGAGTGCAGCCCAATTTCCCTCGCTTTTCAATTAAAGCTTCCATTTCATGTTCTACGACTCTTATAACTGCGTATGGTTTCTGCACAAGTTGTAAATAACCTGTAACTCAACGTATTTACCCCAGCTACCTTCAAAATTTCAACAAGTGTAATCCAGTCTGCACTCTCAAAAGCGTTCTGTAAATTTACAAGTGCTATAAACGAAGATTTGCCTTCCTTCACCATTTCCTCTCAGACAAGTCTTAGAGTCAGTATTGCCTCACCCACACCAGATGTCTATTCGCCTGCTTAGCTGCGTGGTAACGTGCTCGCGTCCCATGCAAGCGGGCCTGGGTTCGATTCCCGGCTGCGTAAGAAATTTTTTCGCTCCGGGACTGGGCGTTGTGTTGTCCTGATTATCATTTCATCCGCTTCACTGGCCCGCAAGTCGCCCAATGTGGCTTCGAATGAAATAAGATTTCCACGTGGCGGCCAAACTTCCCCGAATAGGGACCTCCCGGCCAACGATGCCATACGCTCATTTCCATTTTTTCCATATTTCTCCAGAACCAAAAGCGATCTCTCCCCGAGGTCGGCTACTACCAGCTTTTCAGTTCTTCTGTAGACAATTCGTGTGGACATTATGCAACTCTAAATTTTCAGGCTGATGATTCTAACATTCAGTTTCTTTGGAATTGTAATTATTGTGTTCTTCGTGAGGTGTGAAGGTACGTCACCTGTCGCAAATACCTTGCGCACCAGATGGAACAGAGTTTTCGCGGATGGGTCTTCAAAGGATCTATAAAATTTCAAGGGAATGTTACTAAATCCAGGGACTTGTTTTCACTTAGGTATTTCTTTCCTCTGTAGAATTCTTCTCTCAGTTTGGCGTACGATATATCTTCTCCAAGCCGATTCCGCCGCTGTTTCTAAGGCCTATCACCTCCGCTAGAAACATGCTTAAGAGGTCTGTTTACAATTAGTTACGAATGTACCACTTCATGAAAGTTGAGCTGACTAGTAATATTATTACAGTAATATATATGCTTAGATTTCTGTCGTCTCCAGCAGACCGGTAGTAAATTAAATATTTTCTCACTTTCTTTATAAATTTCGACTCAGTCTTTTTCGGACAACGATTCTGCAACTCATATTGATATATCTCGCCTTCTATGTCATCCCTGGAAGTTTATTTCGTCATCATGGAGATGCGCTTATAACCTCCGAAGTCTGATCATGATGACTGCTAGATAATAGTAAGTTCATCGCAACATTGACATCTCGCGTTTTTATTAAATGTATAAATTCCTCCTGTACCAGTTACTCTAAAAATTGAGATAACTCATGAAATAAGAGAACTGGACATTGCTGGTTTCTAAGATTTACTTCTTTGTAACGCTACGGGGGTAACGAAATATTTTAGCACCATGTGATTTGATTAATTTTCCCGTGCATCCCTTTTTACTGAGAATTTCCTTATGTTAAGATGACTGTTGTTCAACGTGAATGTTGAGGAAGCAATGTAGAAACTGTAAGAAAATTCCGGAAAACGAGTAAAAGGTCATGATAACAGATGTGAATGTTAGGGTTTCCACGCCACATGGTTTCTGTAACCATAAGCTAGGGAAACTTAGAATACCTGCTGACAAGAATGAACAGTGGACTTGCCACGGAATACGGCTTAAGGATAAAGAAAGAGGAAAAGCCGAGACGATAAAGAACGGTGGATTGGAGAACATCGGCTTGCTGATCATCAGAATTTGGATTGTCACAGTAGTGAAAGCATTTGAAAGTCTCTCCCCTTTAATTACTTTAAACTGGGAGCTCATAAGAGGATACTACCCTGGTTTTAAACCATATTCTTGTATCATACGCAAGTAAACGGAAACTGACTCATATGATTTAGTTTTCGGAGTGGCAGGGACCCCTGCCGGGTGCAAATGAGTAGAAAAAGTGGCATTAACGGGTTAACGAAGACCAACTGAAATTTGATTGCACACTGACTTGACACATGTAATAAAAATGCACGTCAGTAAATTGCATGTTACAGGCATAAATTATGCAATGAATATAATTTTGTCATCTGTGACCTATATTACCTAATAATATGAAGAACTTTGAGCTAGTGTTGATGCAGAAATCATCTCGATGCTTCCGTCTCCGCTGGTATGTGTCTCGAAGACGAACAGATCTACCTATATAACCGAAAGTCCTGTTTCATATTTTTGACGTCAGCGTTTAAGGCAGGCTATTTGACCTAAGCTTTGAATACAATTAAAGTGAAAGTGGTACATTTACAGATGTGGTTCTCGATTGGACACATGCGAAATTATGGGACACGTAGAATGATTCATTAAGCAAAGACCACTGAGGAAGATAAATTCGCAAGATCCCAACTATGCTCAAACGTAATACAATGAACAACATTCATGTACAAGATTATATACTTCATATGGTAACAGTTCCACAGGCCCTGCGCCTTTACATTACAACCGGTCAAAATAGAAACAAGAATATCGTATCATAGTATTATTGATGCCCAAAACATTATCTTACGAATGGAAATACTTTGAAATAAGTCACTCGTAACAGTGAATGTGTGAGTGAGAAATGGATATTTATCCCCACATGTTCTAAAGAACTTGAAAGTGCAAACGAAGACCTAAAATTCCCCACGCCAACTGCCACGGCAGAATGTATCACGGACAGAAATCTAACTTTCCTTAATGTACAACACGTAATGCAGAGTAAATGGGCGAAGCCAGTATCAATACCACCATAATATACAACGAAGTCGCATTAATGTTCCCAGTTCAAAATCACAAGACTAGACGTCGCCACTACGAGAAGAATGGGCTCGTCCAATCACCAGCAGGAAGGAAGAATGCGTTCCTGTGCATGCCACGAGGTCTCCCCAAACGAATTCTGCCATCTAGTGTTCCCATTGATTGGCTCTAGCCAAAGATCAAACGACACGTCAACACATACATTGCTGGTTCCACCGAGAAATGTACTGCTCTAGCAGATCCATGAGGACGACAAGTGACTATCGTGGTGCACTCGGGTACACGCCAAAGCAGACGCCTTTCGAATTTCAGGAAGTTTCTTATGTAGGAAGCAATATGATACACAACTGTCGGAGCAAAGATGTTACTGGAAGCAGATTCGTACTGAGGAAGACAGCTTTCCTCAGTAAAAGAGCTCTACTGGCGTAAAATATTGACATGTGCTTGAGAAAGAATACCTGAAAGTTTACTATTGCAAACAGCTGTCTTTGGAAGTGAGCCATGGATCATCGGAAATGAGGAGAAGAAAATAAATTTGGGAGAATTTGAAAAGTGGTGTTATCGACGAATCTTAAACGCTGAGCGGATATAGAACAAACTGGTGTAAAATGGAGAAGTATTAGAAAGAACACGTGAGGAAAGAATTTTATTGAAGACCCTTACTGGAAAAAGAAACAGATTAGGCATCCTGGGACAGTAAACGAGACCGTAGAAGAAGCGGCAGAGGTGACAAATACTAGATGCAGGCCAAGACTTGAACACGTAAAACGTGTTACAAACGGTGTAACAAAACGATACGAGAGGTTGTAAAGGGCGTCGTAAGGAAGAAATTTCGGATAAGAACTCAAGACAGGAAACGTCACCCAACGACGCCATTGCAGTTAATAGGCAAGGTAGTTACAGCGGAGCGGACAAGGCCTGCCCCTGCACCACTCCATCGCAGTAAATGGCCTTGTTGTTCCACTCCTGGGCACTTCAGACGCCATCTAATGTTCTCCTGTAATCCGGCTCATGGCGAGAAGTTCCGCTTGCGCACTGTCAGCATCCGGACACTGGTCACTGTTCTCAGATTGTTGATCACGACAACCTACAGCCAGTAAAACATTTTGGGTTAATAGGTACGCAATAATGAAATCATCAACACAATGAATTTATTTATTTTACATGTAAGAGATTTAGATAATACAAAATAATAAAAATGCAGTAGTGGAAACCAGTATAAAGGCTATTTACTATGAAATGTCTGAAGCTTACATATATGAAATTTATTATGAAAGTAGTAGATACATAAAAGACCTAAACACTCATGACGTTATTTTCTAGTCTCATAACAGGTGTAATAAGGTAAGGAGTTTGAATTTCTTGGACAGAAACTCACGTAAAGGCACTCACTAGCCACTCACTATCCTGTTGTGTTATTGCATTATTAGTACTTTCCAACCTCCGTTCTTCCTAATTACCTCAAAAATCATCTACGACATTGATTTTGTTAGGATTTGTAGTGCGTGCAGTGAAGTGGTCCCCCACTGTCCTCGTATAGCTGTTTTCACCTCACATTTTGCCAACACACGCCTTGCAAGTCCTTAAAGGTTTTCCGTGGCTTTCAAACCAAAGCTGGTGCAGGCTGGGGTGAGACATCGCTATCTTTATCTTCCAACCACTTTTTTGCTGCAGCAGAACATGCATAGAAGCATTATCTTTTTGAAACGTTAGACTTTCGTCCCCTAGGTCCTCATACACATTAACCCATTCTGTGTCTACCATCTCATATTAGAGTTCATTCTAGAATTCATGCAACTAATGCGTAATTTATCGTCAGTATAGAAGGCTGCCCAAATCGTAACATGTCCACCATCAAAATTTCTGCTCATTCTTATCTGCTACTCTATTTTCAAATCATGCCATCCAGGGGCCTCAAAATCAAACATTTTGTTATAAATGAAGATGTTTTTCAGCAATATCCAACCTGGACCGTTTATACGTGGGTGTTAGAGCAGGTTCCTCCAGTCGTTGCTTGAATGCAAGTTATTTTGGTTTGACAAATTTTGTCGTACTCGTCTGGCAGTAAACGGCAACTGTAAATCAACAAAGCTGGGAAGAATAACGGTTTTTGGCCCTTTTAGCGCAAAAGTAACCATTTCGATGCCTCAGACAAATTTCTACTTTGTCCATATTTTCCGTACTCTCCATATCGTACTCCTAGTCTAACGAAATTATTAATCACGGCACTTGAACAGTTCAACGAATTGACGTTTGGACGATTAACGTGTCCCATTTTCTTCTATGCGCCAATTTTTGCTTTTTCATCACATCATATCTGTTTTTCAAGTGGCACTGTCACAATCGTGGTTTATGTACACAAGGCGCACTGTCACTAATTGTGTCTGTTTCCTGCCTGCGGCAAACGTAAGTGCGCACGCACTAACACTGCACAGAGCCGACGGCCTTTATACCGAATTTCACTTTTTACCACCTGAATCGTTGATGTCTGGTTATGTACTGTACTGTTGACATCAAATGTGATATAGTTTGACGTAATTTTCAATATACTGGATATCATACTACTGTATCTAGACTATGGGCAGCTGTTACAACCGACAATGTTAATTTCTTTACAAATATCTGAGCCTTTATGCTGACTTTCACTACTGTAACAACAAAATTCTGGCAGACTCTGCTGAATTTCTGTTAGGTAGACCTTAAGCTCCAGAATTTCGCTGTCTTCGTCGCCTTATCACTTGTTGTGTATAGACATTCTGTGGTGAAAGATTTGAGCAGGTTTCTACGACGAGGAGATGTTGTAGGTCCTGCAGCTCACTTCACAGGGCTCATCTTCAGTGAGAAAGCCCCACTTCCTGAGTATCACGTACATCGTGACACTCCTCTCATCTATGGGTTTAGTGCCTTCCAATTCACATACGTCAGATGGAAGCTCGCAGCCCAACCCCTTCGATTAATGAATTCCGTCATAGGTCTGTGTTTGGTGAGTTCCAGGTGCGACGAAATTTCTGATGTTGTGCGCGTGAAGCTCCTCCTTGACATAGCTAAGTTTTCGTGATTCATATCCAAACAACGAGCGCCAGGGATCGATTTCTTACTTCTTTTTTTCCATTTCTGCGACGGTTCTTCTGCGGATGTCAGGTGGCGCTATGCCCACAATCTGATAAATTTTAGTGAGGGAAAGTCTCATTAAACACATCGAACTGTTTGGTATGTGTGGAATTTCGACAGACCGGTGCCGCTTATTCTGCTGTAGAGAAGCACAGACCCAGGGTAGACGTAAAGAACACGTTTGGCCGCGAGAGCCAGTGAGTTTACAGATGATGCTGTTCAGGAAAGTTACTTTTAGCTTTGTTTCTCAACAATGATCTTTGCATGTCAGACTACGATCCAACTTATCTGGGATTTGGCTTTAGGTGGTTATCATCACAATATTTCCCGATATCTTCAAGGGCTGCTCTCAGCTACATCTCCACTTCCTTAAAGGTTTGGCTTGAGCCGTAGTTCCTGTGTCACGTGGATAAATATCCGTAAATGTCCTTGTTTCCAGACTGTTTGGTTGGTATAAATGTTGTGTGAGAAGGGAGCCAATGCACTATCCTGCAGTCCTCCACTAACTCTTCTTCTTACACAGAGTCACAAAGGACTCCCTGTTTTATTTTAAACACTATTAAACTAAGTTAAACGCTAGTATTCCTGTGATGTACTGAGATATCACAGAAGAAGAGTTTGCGACAGTTGGGACCAGAAGTACCGTGGACGTTTGTCCGCCTCAGGAACCGCGCACGAGAAGAAGTCGTCCGTTGTACGTTGTAAGTCAGTCCGATTCTTGCTAGGGCGTTTCTGCAGAACGTTCGTCGTATCTCCAAATCTTCAAGTCACCGGGTGAGATAGATATTCGGTTTGTGAGGCGCCCAACTACGCGGTCAGCAGCGCCCTTACAAAGTCCCAATATTTACACAGTCGAATTTTTACACAGTCCAGTCTAGCCACTGTCACGAATGATAATGACGATGGTGAAATGATGAGGACAACACAAACACCCAGTCCCCGGGCAGAGAAAATACCCAACCCGGCCGGGAATCTAACCCAGGAACTCACCATGATCCAGAGGCAACAATGCTAGGCACTAGACCACCAGATGCGGACATCGAGTGAGACAGAAATAGTTTCCGATGGATAGATACTAATTAGGATTCAGTATAAACAGAACAGGAAATAGATTGGGTGTTGATATGGGGAGAGGACAACAGTAAATGGGATTACCGTGTCTGGACAGAGACCACCTGCCTAGCGATTTGAGTGAGTACTGTCAGTTTGGGACTGTTCATTGAATAGTACGTCAAGATAGGAGATTAGTTTTCTTCTGTCTGTAGTTCAGAGAGCATTATTATGTTTGTTTTCATGGAAATGAACGTAGGACAGATAGGCTAATGTTGCATTCTACAACTGCTGTACTAATTGTTACCGATGCTGAGTAACGCATTTCACTATTCGCCATTCAGTAACACTTTCATTGTTCGTATGCTGCCCTAGATCCTACGCGTCTGTTGTACCAAGACTCCTGTGTTACTCTTTTTTAGAGGCAGTGAGCTTTTCATCTAAGTGGACGCTTCCAGCACACAACAATTTTACCATATTACAATCAAGTTTATTAGAGGCTTAAGAGCTGTATGGAATAATTACTTTCGACCACAGTTTGATTCATGATTTCACATTTGTTACGAGAGGGGGGGGGGGGGCGATAGATACAAATAAACAGCACTGAAATAGGCTGGGAGTCAGTAGACTTGTTTCGTGCTTTTAAAATTCCTTTAGTACTGCCCCTCTGCCCTGGTTCATCACAAGCAGTGGCAGTATGCTTGAGGCATCCAGTTGCCGCCCACGTATATATGTGGAACGTGTCACAATGCAGACAGCTTGGCGTGGCCGAGCGGTGGTAAAACGCCACTGCTTCTGTCAGCTACGTAGCCCGGGCTCGTCAGCTAAGGCAGCGGTGGCCGACGCACGGCTGTCAGCAGCGTTGCAGCGCCCGTGACCCACTGCAGAAGCGCTGTGGCAGGCCCACTGTGTCCTATTGCTAGAGCGGCAGTGGCGGCCATGCGCCTCGTGTCTCAGGGAGGCCTGCCCTGAAACTAGGTCGAACTGCGTACTCCGTACAGCATTCCGAATGGAGCCCCAAGGGTCACAGAACCCTTGTGATAGTGCTGCGATACTAACACAAGATGATTTCAGTACAATAGTGACTGGGTATTTATGCAGACACATACTGCACTTCCTCGGTCTGTGCTATGCCTTTCGGTTCGTAAACTGAACATTCGTGCTGTTCCCGGTGCGGACAGGCTTCCGCTCCAGTGTTTTCTGTCAAGTGTTACCATACCTCGTCTGGCCAGCCTGCCTCGCAACATGCGACGGCTTTACTGTGTTTTGTAAGGCATAATCTCTGCCCTCATTTGCTTCTCGCTCTGTTATAATCTACTTCCTACTTTGCATGTTCTTGACGGAATATAGTCGGTGTGTTACATTAATGATGCTCCAGACCAAAATTTTCGCTGCCCACAGCTGAAATTAATGAATTAGTAAATTTCGGCAAGATTATGTTTGCCATCCTAAGGCAGCCGTTTTTGCTAAGTTTGAACGCACCTTTGCGCTTTAATACCCCAAAGAGGCGCCCTTCAGAAGATGTCAGTGCCTGCCAATCAAACGTAAGTAGCCAGTCCGCCAAAAACTGCGCCCATGTTGGATATGAAAAGGAGAGTCGCCTATGTAGTCCGCTGTTTTCTCTGAAAGCCGAGCTTTAAGTAGCCCCCACAGGAAGAACTCTGCTCTGTAGCTACCGAGTTCTTCTGCTGGTGGCCGGCCGCTGTGACCGAGCGGTTGTAGGTGCTTCAGTCCGGAACCGAGCTGCTGCTACGGTCGCAAGTTCGAATCCTGCCTCGGGCAAGGATGTGTGTGACGTCCTTAGGTTAGTTAAGTTTAAGTAGTTCTAAGTCTAGGGGACTGATGACCTCGATTTAAGTCCCATAGTCCTTAGAGCCATTTGAACCATATTCTGCTGGTGCGATCTCCAGATCATATGGTCCTTCCGTTTAGGCGCCACCTTGAACACCTTTATTTATCGATGTTTGATGTGGGCTAACTTACTGGACAGATACGCTACTCACTGCGCCATCCAGACACAGTGGTTACCGCAGCTGCATGGGCCACACTAGCGGGCCCCACATCAGAACCATACTTACCACATTGATTTAAATCAATGTCCACTGGCAAAATGGTTCAAATGGCTCTGAGCACTATGGGACTTAACATCTATGGTCATCAGTCCCCTAGAACTTAGAACTACTTAAACCTAACTAACCTAAGGACATCACACAACACCTAGTCATCACGAGGCAGAGAAAATCCCTGACCCCGCCGGGACTCGAACCCGGGAACCCGGGCGTGGGAAGCGAGAACGCTACCGCACGACCACGAGCTGCGGACTGTCCACTGGCACCTAATGCCATGAATTCCTTTGTTTCTTGATTTATAAAGGCTGCAGGTCCAAAATGGTTCGGATTCATCCGAAAGAATAGACACCACATATACACACATCAGAAAAGTTTTGCATCACCTCGGTTTCGAGAGTTCCGGAACCTATACAGAAAATTGGAATAGAGCTCAACATAAACATAATTTCCGCCCTTTTTATTGCCTATGAAAACTACACATTGCATGTTGTACCACTATACTGCGAGACCTTCAGAGGTGGTGGTCCGGATTGCTGAACACACCGGTACCTCTAATACCCAGTAGCACGTCCTCTTGCACTGACGAATGCTTGTATTCGTCGTGGCATACTATCCACAAGTTCATCAAGGCAACGTTGTTGCTGATTGTCCCACTCCTCAACGGCGATTCGGCGTACATACTTCAGAGTGGTTGGTGGGTCACGCCGTTGATAAACAGCCCTTTTCAACCCATCCCAGGCATGTTCGATAGGGTTCATGTCTGGAGAACATGCTGGCGGGCGATGTGTTATCCTGAAGGAAGTCATTGACAAGATCTGCACGATGGGGGCGCGAATAGTCTTCCATGAAGACAAATGCCTAGCCAATACGCTGCCGATATGGTTGCACTATTGGTCGGAGGGCTGCATTCACGTATCATACAGCCATTATGGCGCCTTACGTGACCACCACCAGCGTGCGTCGACCCCACATAATGCCACTCCAAAACAGCAGGGAACCTCCACCCTGCTGCTCTCGCTGGTCAGTGTGTCTAAGGCGTTCAGCCTGACCAGGTTGCCTCCAAGCACGTCTCCGATGGTTGTCTGGTTGAAGGCATACGGGACGCTCATGAAGAGAACGTGAGACCAATCCTGAGCGTTCCATTCGGCGTGTTGTTGGGCTCGTCTGTACCGCACGGCATGGTGTCGTGGTTGCAAAGATGGACATCGCCTTGGACATCGGAAGTGAAGTTGCGCTTCATGCAGCCTATTGCGCACAGTTTGAATCGTAACTAGACGTCCTGTGGCTGCACGAGAAGCATTATTCAACATGGTGGCGTTGCTGTCAGGATTCCTCCGAGCCATAATCCGTAGGTAGCAGTCATCCACTGCAGTAGTAGCCCTTTGGTGGCGTGAGCGAGACATGTCATCGACAGTTCCTGTGTCTGTATCTGCTCCATGTTGGAACAAAATCGCTTTGGTTCACTCAAAGACGCGTGGACAATTCTCTTCTTGAGAACCTTTCCTGGTAAAAAGTAACAATGCGGACGCGATCGAACCGCGGTTTTGGCCGTCCAGGCATGGTCGATCTATAGACAACGCGAGCTGTGTACCTCCTTCCTGGTGGAATGACTGGAAGTGATCGGCTGTCGGACACCATCTGTCTAATAGGCGCTGCTCATGCTTGATTGTTTAAATCTTTGGGCGGATTTGGTGACATCTCTGAACAGTCAAAGGGACTGTGTCTGTGATACAATATTTAATTAATTTTTTTTATTTGTT
Source organism: Schistocerca piceifrons (assembly GCF_021461385.2). Taxonomy (NCBI): domain Eukaryota; kingdom Metazoa; phylum Arthropoda; class Insecta; order Orthoptera; family Acrididae; genus Schistocerca; species Schistocerca piceifrons. The sequence continues at coordinate 269,792,120 of NC_060142.1, read as the reverse complement.
TGGCTCATACGTAATTGGATCGAGACTATACTATGAATTAAAGTAATTCAATTTAAGTATATTCATACATACTCTGTGCACGCCATTTCCTTTTCGTTAAAGGTCCGTTCATGTATTTTTAACCGTTTTCTTCTCTGTAGTATTTCTCTAATATCGGACTTCGTTATCAAATAGCACCTGAAGACGACGGTGGTTCGAGCTGGACGACTTATTGCTCAAACGTACGGAACCTTTTGCCATGCCAAGTCACCCAAGAATCTTACAGTAACTAAAGACACAAAATAAAACATACATAGTGTAGAAATAACAATATATTCTGAAATAAAAACACAATTTGAAGGACACTTACATTGTGTAATTACGAGTGGCGTTTGGTTGCAACTCTTCAATATGCTCAATAATGTAGCATTAATGACGGTGTGCCACATATGCCCGATCTGGGCAAGACCTAATAAACAAAAGGTGACTCTTCGTCTTTCGCCAATAATATGACGATCAAAAATATTCAGACGTTTCCAGCGGCTGCATACAATATTTAGACAGCCGTGGACTATATCTGTGGCTCAAATTATTTATTTAATTACTTATAATTACGCTTTCTGCTAAGAAAAGCTCAGCCAGCAAATGTGCCTTTAAAAATATCGACAGTCAACGTCTATCTTCAGGAGTTCTGGGGACCAGGGTGATGGAAAACTTTTTTCATGTGTATATAATTGCAGTGGGAACGGCCAGTGATCATTTCAATGCGAATGCACTCGGCGTTCTAACTCTTAGGGGACTCGGCAAGATGGCGCGAGTAATGGGGATAATAGGCAAGGGGCACTACATTTGTAGTGTGTGAGTAAGTTGAGAATTTGGCTTTTTCAGTGTTGAATAATCAGAGGCGGACATTCATAGAATTTCAGCAGTTGCAAAGGGGCTGTATAGAAATGAAAGACAAATGTAGATCTGGTACAGAGAAAATTGTTTCATTATCAGCTACGGGTCCATAATAGTTTTCTTCCTAAAACACAGACAACTACTTAATGTAGAAATGGTGTAACTGTATTTAAATTATTCTCAGATGCTGCATGAAAACCCATCGAAAAGAAAATTGTGAGTTGTGGTTTTTCACAAAATATCTACAACTCAGTGACCTATTTATTGAGTCTTTGTTACCCTGTTTCATGCAGGTATTCTGGGCACAGCTTAAAGAACGCTATTTCGAAAGGCAAACTTCGGAATACACTAATGAAAGTGGGAATTTCATATTCTACGCAAGTACTTACGCTTTACTACCGGTATGTTAACAGCGGACGGCCTGTGTGTTTGGAGCTATAGAGAATCGCTGAGTATTACGTGGCGGCTGTGTGCTTAGCTTAGGGGATTTGTCAACACTGCTTGAGACTCTGAAAACAGAGAAGGTACGCCGTTGTTTCGGAGAAGACTGCAGTACCTGGAACACCGGAGTACAAGGATCACACATTGAAGTAACGAGCCCTTGCAGTGCAGTTATGACTGTGGGTCGCCTACAGCGAACGTGCTGTAGAACATCCCAGGTCTTGCAATGATCTCACTATTCATTAAATGGCGTCACAACTGATGCTGTGTGGAGTGTTTCGTTTTCAACACACTGCCTTTTCGTAATTTTAGTTCATCATCTAAAACTCTCCTCTCTAGTTGAGTACTATTATCTTTAGGAGCAACGTAAGACTCAACACTTACCTCGAACTATGATATCCGCTCCACACAATAATTGAGTAGTCTTACCTACAGTGGCAACACTTCTCAGATACCACGTAAAGTGGTGTTGCAGAAATCCCGATTCATTGTAAAACACGTAACAGCCCCGAAATTTATGACATAATCCGCCAAGAAAGGTCGTTGTATGTCATCTACATTAGGTGTCGGCGTAATGCAAAAGCAAAAAAAAAAAAAAAAAAAAAAAAAAAAAAAACCATTTACATAGCAGTAACAGCAGAGGATTAATTGGACATATTCTTATATTTACGCAGTTGCCATAAAAACTGGTTTTTACAAACTGCGATGGTTATAAAACTGATCATAAATCAATGTAAAGCGATATTACGAGACACACTAATATAATGTTGCCACAATAAGCGCCGAAATTCAAAAGTTGCGTGTGGTGTACAGCGAAGAAACAAAACATAACTACCAGCTAAATAGTGTGTTAGTTCATTTTTCGAAAACAATCCAGCAGTGATTATGCGTGGTATGGCTTCAGTGAGTCCATGGTAGATTTGTGGAGACCAGATGTCTACAAAAAAAGATTTTCTGGAAGCAGAGCTGGCCCTCGAAACATCCCAAATATGCTCCCTCGGGTTCAGATGAGGTTAATTTAGTTGGCAAGACATCGACGTGGTGCGGTACCCTCTCCTCAAACCGCTGTAGTACGATACTGGCCTTTTAATCCCAACAGTTATCCTGTTGGGAGATGCCATTGTTGTCTGGGACGACATCTAGCATGATGGCATGGAAGTAGCTGACAATAACGTCCTCGTAATTCACAGCTGTTATTGTACCTTCGATTGCTACCACAGGTCCGACAGACAGGCGAATGTCACCAACGCTACGGGTTACATAGCGTATTACTGCCTCCACTGGCCTGTGTATGTGGCGCCTGGATGACGACATATCTGGAAACGACCATCGACTTGTGGTAACAAGAACGATGATTTTATCCGACCACGTGACCCTTTTGCATTGGTCTACGATCCAGTCTTGCTGATCCCGTGTCGACAGGAAACCCAATTCACGATGTCGTTGTATCAACACGGGAACATAAAGAGTAGGGCTGCTACCACATGTCACCAATGTGCACTGAACGATGCACTCCAAAACACTAGTCTTTCAATTGGATGACACATCGGTGACTTGCGTGTTCCTAAACTGCGTCAGTGATCCAACGTTATCCACGTTTAACCTGGATTCCGAACGAAGTATGGTTTCTGGCTACACCTCACATCGTTTATAGGTGAAGGCTTGTTTAAAACGCACACTAGAGAGAAAATTGGTGGCCCGACCCAAATGTAGTCCCGCGACCTCTCTACTGTTACACAGGAGCTTTACCGCTAAGCCACCAGGCCAGAAATGTTTATCCTCAAAAAGTATTTCAGGACGATAAAATCGAATGTCATACAGTGGTTGGTATCCGCATAATGTTCCAAGTCCGTCTTCATGTCACTTTAACTAAATATAGACAGACTTAAGCGTTTCAAACGTCTGATACCTTTTATACCACTTTTGTTGATAACAAAAACGTGCACTGTTTATTCGACGGAAATAATGCACAGCTCACAAGTTAGGCCTGTATTTGTATAGTTAACACATCAGAGTGTACTGGAAAAAAGTTGCACCCTTCGTCTTTGATCAGTTTACTTGTATCCCATTTTTATTTCTGAAAGCTTTTAGAGGGCAATGTTTGGCGACTACTGAAACATAGGAAGAACACTTGCTGGTAACCCAAAGTGATCACTCCATCACATAGGAGCACTGCTACAGTGCGATTTTCTCCATAGCAAGGCATCTGCTTAGAAATCGTTTAGAATACAAATATTTAAATACCGTTTGTTGATTTTCGAAGAGAGGACGAAACAGAGAGGCCATCGGTCTCACCGGATTAGGAAAGGAAAGGGAAGGAAGTCGGTCGTGCCTTTTCAAAGGAACCCTCCCGGTATTTGCCCGGAGCGATTTAGGGAAATTACGGAAAACCTAAATCAGGACGACCGAACGCGTTTGCACTGCCGTCCTCCCGAATGCAAATGCTGTGTACTAACCACTGCATCTTCTCCAGAAGTTATCAGTGTTACCGACGTTACGGTGTGTGACCAATGATGTTACGTACATATTTCTGCAAATAAATTGTTTGACATGTTAGGTGTTTACCATACTTATTGTACAATCGCATCATGAAGTTGAGCTAAGTAATAGTTATTGTTACACAATAATCTTTCTTTGATCCCACTTCTGTGTTAGTAATAGAGATCTTGAAGATACGGTTGTTCACACTGATGGAATAATGTTTGTATACTCTGATTTCATTTAGAATACATTGCTTCCAAACTCTGGTTATGTAAATGTCAATAATTTGGTGAAAATAGGGATGCTTAAGGAGTCCACGTATAATTTAAATACACACCTTTACATCCGCTGGTATTGCAATGATCAGTACCTTGGTACAGATAGTTAGATAGATAGATATCCAGCGATCACAGGCCCTGCAGACTATGCGCTGCTTGCATAAACTGCCTCCATTTCTTTCTGTTTTGTGTCCGGTTCCTCCAGATGTCTTCAATCCCCAGGGCTGCTAGGTCCTTCGCCAGGTCGTCCAACCAACGCTGCCTTGGTCGTCGAATGGGGCGTTTGGTTTTTGGTTTCCCCTCTAGTGCCATCTTCGCCTGTCTTCCATCTCGAGTGAAAAGTGGTGGTACTACCTATATTGTCACACGGGGTGAATCAGAACTCCAACGGCAAAATTTTGGATGTTGTTCGGGCACATTTTCTAAACATTTTGCTGTAAGGGACCCGCGGTTTCCGTGTTATTGCATTCATTTGATTAATTGCCCTCATTTATCTTTGTATCCATTGCACGGATATCTGCATAATACAAAAATGTCGGCGGTATGCACTGTGTGCCTTGTTTAGAAAAACTTGTTCCATTCGCTCTGGACACATTTTGACGACAGCGAAGTCCACTGTACTCTCCGACCTCAAAACTGCATTCAGTGCTGCTTGGTGCCGTCTCTATTTTTTTTTTTCACCTGAACTGGTTGTCCGTTAACAGTGATAACACAGGTGTACGGATAGGTTTACCCATGGAGAGTTTGCTGATATGCACCTCTTGAAAGGGTTCTCTGAAATCAATAGAAGAGCAGTGCAACGACGCTAAGCTGAAACATTATTCCATTGAGGGCAACCTAGTTATACTACTTATGTTCTGTTTGAGGGTTGTTACATTAATTTTGTTTTGTAGTATCGTACCACAGCCTTTTTCTCTGTTGTTCAGGTATTTTCCCATAAAGAAAGGTAATTATTCGAGTGACAAAATGTATAAAGCATAATTACATCGTTACTCTGTAATGAGTTAAGGAGCCACCAGAGACCACCCGTCTCTCATACCAAAATACTCAGTAAACGCTCCTCTCTGTCGATGGAGTTCTAGTTTGCCATGTAACCAAACTTGTGCTAGACGACCGTTGAAGAAGTTTTGATGATAAAACTCAAATGAGAATTGGAACCTTACAGGACAACTGGCGGCGAAACAAGCGCTGTATTATTTGACAGGTACAGAGGATAGCGAGTGTGTCGGGACCTACCCCAGTTCACTGCCACTAGGGCCACGTCATCATAACGCACCTGTGCTTAGCGGAAGTGGTGGGTAGGCGACGTGTATCACCACTATTTTTCCAGCTGAAATTATTTCAGATTGTTCTTAAATCAGTTTCTGTTGACTAGCGTCACCTTTAATTCACAAGCGAAGGGATCAAATAATAATGCATAGTTGCACACTTTCTTGATGAGAAAATATAAGTTATGAAGGCCTTTTTGTTGCTGCTATTATCTTCCGCAATAATTAAAAAGACAAATTGCAGTAGAAATGAAACAGTTCATAGGAATTATGTACTTTCATTACTTTAGGCTTGATTCACTGGAACGAGCTGAGAACAGCTGACGGATAAAAATTGTTTTGTTTAGAACTTCAGTATTGCATTTAACGATGGTGCGTCCGCCTAAAATTTGCTAATTACTTGAAAAATTCGAGTGATTTAGTTTACTTTTATTTTATTATTAAAGATGAAAATTAAGCTAAAATGTTTTCCCCTGCATTTTACAGTTGGTGGAAGCTGTACAGATCTCGGAAAAGTTTTGTACATGGGTAGAACACTTCGAAAACGGTCGAACCTCAATGACTGACCCATAACGTTCTGCCCTGCCAGACAGGAAGACGATTAGTAATCACTGAAATCGAGAGGAAAGAGTGCGCTAGTAATCAAATGTGATGAATCATCGGTTAAAAATAAAAACTACAAAGTTATATCAATGAAGCTGACGTACGGTGGATGTGTTAGAGAAATATTAGAAAAGACGGGCGACAGTGACCCATGATGGCGTTTTGCCTAGCCTGTGGACCGTAGCTTTTCGCTGTGTACTCCTTATTTTGCTTAGCGGCTGTCTTCAACAGCGTGAATCGAGATTATTTATGTCTCGCTTGCCGTAAACATCTTGATCGATTTTCAAAGGTTCTCGCTACTCCTACAAGTGTGTGACACCTTGAACCCAGACTTTCGCCAACATTGCGCCTGTCACGAGACGCTGACTATACATGGACGCTGACTATACAGACGCTCTGTGTTAACTGCTTCAGGACAACGATAAAAGTGATAAAAGTGATGGTACTAGCTCCTATTTAAAAAGGTAAGGTCCCAGACAGAAAATAGCAGACTATGTGGGTAGGACCTATTTTCTATGGTCACTCTAGACAGCCGTTCTTACAAACAACTATGTTCCTATTTACCATCTTCTCACAAGTGAATCTGACGGAACTGTCCAGACTTGTCTGTTCCTAACCGCCAAATACCTCTCAGGAAAGGTATACTTGCACTCAAAGCGTCTGACTTCAAACAACGACGCCTCTCTATTGATCACTGACTTCTTGGTAACCACCGATAATCACTGACTGAAAGGCGTTTCATTAAAAGTAACCGAGCCCAAAATTATTTCTGTACAGACTGAATGATGTTAACTAACTTCCGTGAACTCTCGTCTCGGAGATACATAAAGAATCGAGAGGGAAGCTTTTTGTTTTAATTTGTAGCCTAATATCCTAAATAAACAAATATTGCATTAGTACTGAGGGTGCTACACACAAGTTGTAAGAAAGGCGTGATTAATTCACAACAGAAATACATTATAAGTGCTATAACACAAAGAAACACATACTCACTTCCATGTAAATCTATCTATATTGTCCTATAGTATTAAGTGACTTAATACGCCACTAGGCATTGTCAAAAGGAAAAAGCTGCCTGCAAATGTCCATTCTCAGGCACAAAATGTTGCTCGATAATGTCATGTTGATGCATAACACTCCCCAAAGCTCATTTATTGACCAAAGACAAAAGGCAACACCTACCAAAGAATGTAGTATCATAATTATAACGTTTTTATCCCAGTCCCTTGGTGATGCTGCTGTCTACAGTAATATCTTTGAACGTATTTATCAGTCGCAGCAAATGCTATATACCAAAACTGCACCTTTGTTACAATGTTAGCATTCACACAAAATACTCAAAACGAAACCTTAAAACTTGAAGACCACTAAATAGATTGGGTTGGTGGCTGCTTCTCAACGAGCACGTCACTAAATTTGGCACGTTCACGAATACATCCGTTAAAACCAAAATATCTCTGTTGATATGTTTTACAATCACCTCTCTTTTTCAGCAAAATGCAGTACCCTTGTTTTTTATGCGATGCTTCCAGCTGTAATATCGTTATTCTTGAAGTGTTTTGCCACTGCCTATGAACCAGTCTCTTTATTATAATGCTCTTTCGACATTATTTTAAATTTCTTCCCGTTTAACGGACGCACATCAAATCACAATCTTCACAATTTTATTCATAGAAACCCAGTTTTACCATTCTGTGCCAATCTTATCCTTCTGCCTAGGCTCCAGTTTATTGTCCTTCCACAACGGTTTTTTAACCCTTTCTCTTTGAATAACCTTGATAGTTTGTTGTTGTTGTTGTGGTCTTCAGTCCTGAGACTGGTTTGATGCAGCTCTCCATGCTACTCTATCCTGTGCAAGCTTCTTCATCTTCCAGTACCTACTGCAACCTACATCCTTCTGAATCTGTTTAGTGTATTCATCTCTCGGTCTTTCTCTACGATTTTTACCCTCCACGCTGCCCTCCAATACTAAATTGGTGATCCCTTGATGCCTCAGAACATGTCCTACCAACCGATCCCTTCTTCTAGTCAAGTTGTGCCACAAACTTCTCTTCTCCTCAATCCTATTCAATACGTCCTCATTAGTTACGTGATCTACCCACCTTATCTTCAGCATTCTTCTGTAGCACCACATTTCGAAAGCTTCTATTCTCTTCTTGTCCAAACTAGTTATCGTCCATGTTTCACTTCCATACATGGCTACACTCCATACAAATACTTTCAGAAACGACTTCCTGACACTTAAATCTATACTCGATGTTAACAAATTTCTCTTCTTCAGAAACGATTTCCTTGCCATTGCCAGTCTACATTTTATATCCTCCCTACTTCGACCATCATCAGTTATTTTACTCCCTAAATAGCAAAACTCCTTTACTACTTTAAGTGTTCATTTCCTAATCTAATTCCCTCAGCATCACCCGATTTAATTTGACTACATTCCATTATCCTCTGTTCATCTTATATCCTCCTTTCAAGACACTGTCCATTCCGTTCAACTGCTCTTCCAAGTCCTTTGCTGTCTCTGACAGAATTACAATGTCATCGGCGAACCTCAAAGTTTTTACCTCTTCTCCATGAATTTTAATACCTACTCCGAATTTTTCTTTTGTTTCCTTTACTGCTTGCTCAATATACAGATTGAATAACATCGGGGAGAGGCTACAACCCTGTCTCACTCCTTTCCCAACCACTGCTTCCCTTTCATGCCCCTCGACTCTTATAACTGCCATCTGATTTCTGTACAAATTGTAAATAGCCTTTCGCTCCCTGTATGTTATACCTGCCAACTTCAGAATTTGAAAGAGAGTATTCCAGTTAACATTGTCAAAAGCTTTCTCTAAGTCTACAAATGCTAGAAACGTAAGTTTGCCTTTTCTTAATCTTTCTTCTAAGATAAGTCGTAAGGTTAGTATTGCCTCACGTGTTCCAACATTTCTACGGAATCCAAACTGATATTCCCCGAGGTCCGCTTCTGCCAGTTTTTCCATTCGTCTGTAAAGAATTCGCGTTAGTATTTTGCAGCTGTGACTTATTAAACTGATAGTTCGGTAATTTTCACATCTGTCAACACCTGCTTTCTTTGGGATTGGAATTATTATATTCTTCTTGAAGTCTCAGGGTATTTCGCCTGTCTCATACATCTTGCTCAAAAGATGGTAGAGTTCTGTCATGACTGGCTCTCCCAAGGCCATCAGTAGTTCTAATGGAATGTTGGGCCTTATTTCGACTCAGGTCTTTCAGTGCTCTGTCAAACTCTTCACGCAGTATCTTATCTCCCATTTCGTCTTCATCTACATCGTCTTCCATTTCCATAATATTGTCCTCAAGTACATCGCCCTTGTATAAACCCTCTATATACTCCTTCCACCTTTCTGCTTTCCCTTCTTTGCTTAGGACTGGGTTGCCATCTGAGCTCTTGATATTCATACAAGTGGTTCTCTTCTCTCCAAAGGTCTCTTTAATTTTCCTGTAGGCAGTATCTATCTTACCCCTAGTGAGACAATCCTCTACATCCTTACATTTGTCCTCTAGCCATCCCTGCTTAGCCATTTTGCACTTCCTGTCGATCTCATTTTTGAGACGTTTGTATTCCTTTTTGCCTGCTTCATTTACTGCATTTTTATATTTTCTCCTTTCATCAGTTAAATTCAATATTTCTTCTGGTACCCAAGGATTTCTATTAGCCCTCGCCTTTTTACCTACTTGATCGTCTGCTGCCTTCACTACTTCATCTCTCAGAGCTACCCATTCTTCTTCTACATTATTTCTTTCCCCCATTCCTGTCAATTGTTCCCTTATGCTCTCCCTGAAACTCTGTACAACCTCTGGTTCTTTCAGTTTATCCAGGTCCCATCTCCTTAGATTCCCACCTTTTTGCAGTTTCTTCATTTTCAATCTGCAGTTCATAACCAATAGATTGTGGTCAGAATCCACATCTGCCCCTGGAAATGTCTTACAATTTAAAACCTGGTTCCTAAATCTCATTCTTACCATTATATAATCTATCTGATACCTTTTAGTATCTCCAGGATTATTCCAGGTATACAACCTTCTTTTATGATTCTTGAACCAAGTGTTAGCTATGATTAAGTTATGCTCTGTGCAAAATTCTACAAGGCGGCTCCCTCTTTCATTTCTTCCCCCCAACCCATATTCACCTACTATGTTTCCTTCTCTCCCTTTTCCTACTGACGAATTCCAGTCACCCATGACTATTAAATTTTCGTCTCCCTTCACTACCTGAATAATTTCTTTTATCTCGTCATACATTTCATCTATTTCTTCATCATCTGCAGAGCTAGTTGGCATATAAACTTGTACTACTGTAGTAGGCATGGGCTTTGTGCCTATCTTGGCCACAATAATGCGTTCGCTATGCTGTTTGTAGTAGCTAACCCGCACTCCTATTTTTTTATTCATTATTAACCCTTCTCCTGCATTACCCCTATTTGATTTTGTATTGATAACCCTGTAATCACCTGACCAAAAGTCTTGTTCCTCCTGCCACCGAACTTCACTAATTCCCACTATATCTAACTTTAACTTACCCATTTCCATTTTTAAATTTTCTAACCTATCTGCCCGATTAAGGGATCTGACATTCCACGCTCCGATCCGTAGAACGCCAGTTTTCTTTCTCCTGATAACGACGTCCTCTTGAGTAGTCCCAGCCCGGAGATCCGAATGGGGGACTATTTTACCTCCGGAATATTTTACCCAAGAGGACGCCATCATCATTTAATCATACAGTAAAGCTGCATGTCCTCGGGAAAAATTACGGCTGTAGTTTCCCCTTGCTTTCAGCCGTTCGCAGTACCAGCACAGCAAAGCCGTTTTGGTTAATGTTACAAGGCCAGATCAGTCAATCATCCAGACTGTTGCCCCTGCAACTACTGAAAAGGCTGCTGCCCCTCTTCAGGAACCACATGTTTGTGTGGCCTCTCAACAGATAACCCTCCGTTGTGGTTGCACCTACGGTACGGCCATCTGTATCGCTGAGGCACGCAATCCTCCCCAGCAACGGCAAGGTCCATGGTTCATGGGGGGGCTTGATAGTTTATATCAGATAATACCCCAATATTGTATGACTGTATTTCCGTGGATTTATCTGGTTTGATTGATTTCTGTGTCCAACCGTGCATCCATAATAAGTATTAAAGCTGCATCAAAACCATTTTCTGCTTCCACTTTTCTGTTTTTAAATCTTCATCCTTGTTCTTAGGGCTTGCCATGATGGTATTAGCGCTAATAACTGAGCTTGGTGAGAGTACAGGTTATTGGTATGTGTAGTATTGCGACGTAGTGATTTGGTTTTCACTGTTTTGTAGCACTTGATCATGGGGTAGTTCCGAAATATGTTGTGGTAAATACATCATACTCTTTCGAAAAGTAGTGTGTAACATTTTCAGTATTGAGTGATGATGCAGTAGCACGAGGGCTTCTCAGCAGGTAGAGAGATTTATTACTGTGATGTTACTTACATGTGATAAAATTTTGTGAAAAAATGTCATTCTAAAAAACTGAAAGGACAAACACTTATTTATCAAAGATACACAAATGAGATTTTATAGAACAATTACTGTATAATCAGCGAATCATTTCTGGAAAAGAAAAAGTGAATCTGCACCATCTTTTTGTTGCCTCTTTGAAATGAACTCTTCTCTCGTTCTGACGAAACTGGTGTGAGCTGTACAAAGCTCTTAATTTGTATACGAAAATGGGACAGTAGTTTGTATAGTTTATATGTAAAATATAAAGTACAAAATGTCTGCCTTTGTACGTTAACCGTTGAATACTTGAGTCGAAGCCAGTTCTGAACCAAGAAGGCTTAGCAGCATTAATGTCCGAGTCGCCACTATTACGGCTTACACAGGTACAACTATTGAAATGAGTGGTTAGATACGTAACAGACCTTACAAGGATCACACGAAACCAAAAGGGTAAAAAGTCTAACTTTAAAATAATTATGGACATTGGACAGCGAACTAATATACAGAGGTTCTAAATATAGATGACTCACCAAAGACCCAGTATTATGTAAAGTAGTATTTCAATCAATAATTCATAATTTCCTTTTGTATATAATTCTTTCCTTCTAAAGTTCTCAAGGACATTATTAATTTCTATTGTTTTATTAATTTATTATATTACCACAAACTCCTCTTCCATAGATGAAATTCTGAATCAGCAAAATCTACCTGCATTACATTACTCAAATTTTATCCCAGAATATGGTTAAAGAAAAATTCCAATTAAGTTAATGGTCTGCAGGCGGCCATATTTTCACTGATGAAATATACAGTACTCGTTCACGTTGCACATCTTAGTGATATGTCACAAATATGATGCGCATAACATGTAAATAACTAAAGTAATTTATATTTTCACATTAGTTGCGGCACGGCAGTGGACTCGCCGCTTTGGGACGGCCTCAAGGGATCCAGGTGCTACTAGGGCGCCCTACTTATACGTCTCCGGCAGACGGCAATTAGCGAGCATATTGGTTGGGGCTGTGATGGGAGCGGTTCGGCGCCAGCCGCATCAGCGTCAGCACGGGCGGCCGGGGCTCGGCTGCATTAGCGCGCCGCCGCCTCAAACAGCATCTGCGGGGCCCCGCACCGAGCCACGCCGCGCTCCGCCCCTATTAGCGAGTGCTTAAACGCCAGCTGCGCCAGACCACAACCTGGGTTCACCGCGCTAACACGGTTCCGAGGGATGCAAAGGGAAGCTCCACTGGGGGCAACAAAACGTTGACACTTCTCTACGTATGAGGCTGTCAAACGCTGTGACATTTGTGGACCAGAGAAAACTGAAAACTCTGATAGGGTCTTGGAATTAAACACAAATAAATGTTTACTGCTGTGAGAGATGTTACTCCGCTGTTTCAGGCAAATGAAGAAACCGTAAATTGTCCAAGTAAGTACGCAATTTCATATTCATTTTTTATCATTGGGGATAGAACGCAACACTGGTATATCGTCTGTACCTCCTGTGGTGTTTGGATAAGCATTTCCACTTTCGTTTCCAGGATGCTTAGCTGGAGTCTAGCCAAACAACTACCGCTCATAACGTCTTTCATGCGACGCCCAGTGGCGACACCAAGCGTCGGTTTGTTTCCCGTTGCGAACAAAATGATTTTTAGAGCGGACTTTTCTGTGCCCATACGATGGAGAGGTCCCAGATTAGTGTAGGAGGATATTCGGTTCATTGACGTCTCTTAACAGGGACTACTCCAGCAGCGACTGTGCAGTGCCGTGGTCCATGCTGACTACTCTTCACATGCCGCAGCGTTGCACAGTCTCTGCTGGAGTACTGGGTATGCTTGCTGGTCCAATGTCCCTGTTCATATACAGGGTGGTCCATTGATCGTGACCAGGCCAAATATCTCACGAAATAAGCGTCAAATCAAAAAACTACAAAGAACGAAACTTGTCTAGCTTGAAGGGGGAAAACAGATGGCGCTATTGTTGGCCCGCTAGATGGTGCTGCCATAGGTCAAACGGATATCAACTGCATTTCTTTAAATAGGAACCCCTATTTTTAACTACATATTCGTGTAGTACGTAAAGAAATATGAATGTTTTAGTTGGGCCCCTATTTCGCTTTGTGATAGATGGCGCTGTAATAACCACAAACATGTGGCTCGCAATTTTAGACGAACAGTTGGTAACAGGTAGACTTTTTAAATTAAAATTCAGAACGTAGGTACGTTTGAACATTTTATTTCGCTTGTTCCAATGTGATACATGTACCTTTGTGAACTTATCACTGAGAACGCATGATGTTACATCGTGATTGCCTGTAAATACTACATTAATGCAATAAATGCTCAAAATTATGTCCGTCATCCTCAATGCATTTGGCAATACGTGTAACGACATTTCTCTCAACAGCAAGTAGGTCGCCTTCCGTAATGTTCGCACATGCATTGGTAATGCGCTGGCGCATGTTGTAAGACGTTCTCGGCGGATCACGATAGCAAATATCCTTCAACTTTCCCCACAGAAGGAAATCCGGGGACTTCAGATCTTGTAAACGTGCGGGCCATGGTATGGTGCTTCGACAACCAATCCACCTATCACGAAATTTGCTATTTTTTGAAAAACATGTAAAAATCTGCCAACCGGTTGCATAGGTTTTCTATGTACCTTGACCAGGTTTCGTCACCTCTAAGGGTGACTTCATCAGAAGGTAAGGTAATTACCTCAAATGAATATGTCAGATTAAATATCTTATCTAATATGCTATTCAATACCGCTTGAACCGCAAGCGAGTTATGTGCCGGACATCCATCATGTTGGAAGTACATCGCCGTTCTATCATGCTGTGAAACATCTTGTAGTGACATCGGTAGAACATTACGTAGGAAATCAGCATACATTGCACCATTTAGATTGCCATCGATAAAATGGGGGCCAATTATCCTTCCTCCCATAATGCCGCGCCATACATTAACCATCCAAGGTCGCTGATGTTCCACTTCCCGCAGCAATCGTGGATTTTCCTTTGCCCAATAGTGCATATTACGCTGTTGGTGAATGACGCTTCGTCGCTAAATAGAAAGCTTGCAAAAAATCTGTCATCGTCCCGTAATTTCTCTTGTGCCCAGTGGCAGAACTGTACACGACGTTCAAAGCCGTCACCATGCAATTCCTGGTGCGTAGAAATATGGTACGGGTGCAATCAATGTTGATGTAGCACTCTCAACACCGACGTTTTTGAGATTCCCGATTCTCGCGCAGTTTGTGTGCTACTGATGTGCGGATTAGCCGCGACAGCAGCTAAAACACCTACTTGGGCATCATAATTTGTTGCAGGTCGTGGTTGACGTTTCACATGTAGCTGAACACTTCCTGTTTCCTTAAATAACGTAACTATCCGGCGAACGGTCCGGACACTTGGATGTCGTCCAGGATACCGAGCAGCATACATAGCACACTCCCGTTGGGCATTTTGATCACCATAGCCGTACATAAACACGATATCGACCTTTTCCGCAATTGGTAAACGGTCCATTTTAACACGGCTAATGTATCACGAAGCAAATACCGTCCGCACTGGCGGAATGTTACGTGATATCACGTACTTATACGTTTGGTTCAAATGGCTCTGAGCACTATGGGACTCAACTGCTGTGGTCATCAGTCCCCTAGAACTTAGAACTACTTAAACCTAACTAACCTAAGGACATCACACACATCCATGCCCGAGGCAGGATTCGAACCTGCGACCGTAGCAGTCGCGCGGTTCCGGACTGCGCGCCTAGAACCGCGAGACCACCGCGGCCGGCTACTTATACGTTTGTGACTATTATAGCGCCATCTGTCACAAAGCGAAAAAAATGATCCAACTAAAACATTCATTGTTCTTTACGTACTACACGAATATGTAATAAAAGTTGGGGGTTCCTATTTAAAAGACGCAGTTGATATCCGTTTGACCTATGGCAGCGCCCTCTAGCGGGCCAGCTATAGCGCCATCTGGTTTCCCCCTTCATGCTAGACGACTTTAGTTCTCTGTGGTTTTTTCGTTTGATGTTTATTTCGTGAGATATTTGGCCCGGTCACTGTCAGTGGACCACCCTGTACATCGATGAAACGAATATCCCAGTAGACTAATCTGAGACCACTCTATCGAATGGGCAAGTAAATGGCCTTCTTAAAAATCAGTTTGTTTGCAACGGAAAACAAACCAACTCTCCCATTAGAGCTGGTCACTATATGAAAGACGTGATGAGCAGTGCTTACGGTGATTCCGGGTACACATTGGAGAAACGAAAATGCAAATATCTGCTGACAGACCGAATAAAATGCGCCTGACATCTCTTAGCAGAGACACCCCGTACATAAAAATAATTCCAGCTTGCCAGGTTCGTATAGCCACATCAGTGTGACGAACATGAATTTCAGAAATATATGAAAAATAGTTGTGATATGGCTAAACATGAAACAAGCATCGAGAAAATTTAGTAAATAGTAACCGCAGTAGCCATAAGTAATCACATGTAAACATACATCACAGTAAGTACTAGGGGCGTTCAATAAGTAAAGCGTCGTACTTTTCTCCTTGGCCAATTTCTGTTTCAAAAAATATGTAAATTGTTGTGGAACATCGTGGTATATACATGCTTCAGTTCCGATAGGTGGCAGCGCGGTACGTAGCCTTCAAAATGGCGTCTGCAGCGAGAAGTGCGTTACGACTAGACAGCAGTCATTGAGGTTCTTTCGACGGAAAACCAGAGCATCACAGATATTCATAGCCACTTACAGAATGTGTACGGAGACCTGGCAGTGGACAAATGCACTGTGAGTCGTTAGGCGACGCGTCTGTCAAATCGCAAAATGGTCGCCAAAAATCTGTCCGAGTTCTTGCGTGCCGGCCTTCCCATACAGCTGTGACTCCTGCAGCGTTGGAACATGCGGACACTCTCGTTCGAGGTGATCGACGGATGACAGTCAAACACTTCGCTACACAACTGGACGCCTCCATTGGTAGTGCTGAGACACTCGTCCGTTAGTTGGAGTAATCAGAGGTGTGTGCCCATTGGGTTCGTCGCCACCACACAGAAGACCATTAAGGGCAACTAAGAGTCATCTGTGTGGAGCTGCTTGCGCGTTACGAGGCTGATCGTGACAACTTTGTTTTTCAGACATTGTCACAGGTGATGGGATTATCACTTTGAACCCGAAACAAAAAGGCAATCCATTGAGTGGCGGCATACCACCTCTCCTCCGAAAAAAATGTTCAAAGCCTCACCCCCAGCCGATAAGTCATGGCGACGGTCTTCTGGGACACAGGTTATTCTGTTTGATGTCCTCCTTCGTGGTGCAAAGATCAACTCTGAAGACTGTTGTGCTGCCCTCGGAAACTGAAGAAACGATTTCAGCATGTTCGTCGCCGCAAGAATGCAAACGAACTTATCCTTCTCTACCACAACCAAGGCCTTACAAAAGTCTGTGCATCGGAGAGGAGCATGTAAAACTTCATTGGGCTGTTAATAAAACATTCTCGGGTTTCATGTTGCGTCAAATGGTTTACTGCCAACGAGCTTTCAGTATAGATCTTCTCTGCCATTGTCGTCGATGACTGTCGTGTGGTTGTCATTGCCGTGCTGATATAGCCGCACCGTCGCTCGTGACGTCGTTCGTGACGTCATTGGTGCTCAGTCCCGCACCATATACGGTAATGTTTTGGCCGCGCGACCGCCGGGCCCGCCTCAACTCCCTCAACACCGGACCCCACGCTGTACTCAGCTGCAATCCATCGACTCTATTGAAGGTGTTGTCACAAATTATAATCTCTATGGCCTAGTTTATCATGCTATCCCAGAAGCCATTAGTCCGTTTAATAATAGACGTCTCATCGAATGAAATTCTGTGTCCGTTTTCCAGAGCATGTTCTGCTGCAGCTGACTTTTCGGGATAGCGCAGACGGTAACACCTGTCATGTTATATGCGGCGCTGTTCAATAGTGCGAACAGTCTGGCCGACATAGAACTGCCCATATCCACACGGTACCGTGTAGATTCCTGGCGTCCTGAGGCCTACATCGTCTTTCACAGATTTCGTTAGTTGCCGGACCTTTGCCGGAGGGCCTGAAGATTGTGTCTACTTTATACTTCTTCAGGAACCGACTAATCTTCCCTGTTGTCACGAGCGACGGCACTGCTGTATAAGCACGGCAATGACAACCATACAACAGTCATCCACTTGACAATGGCAGAGAAGAGCTCGTGGGCAGCGAACCACTTGATGCGGCTTGAAACGTCATCTTTTATTAATAGGTATCGCCGCGAAAGCATGCATTAGTTCATGGCCTGTTATTCTTCAACCACTCTGCTACCAGGATCTCACACTTTCCGATTTACATCTGTGTGGCCCAGTGAAGGATGCAACACTTGGAGAGGTTATTGATGCAGCAAGTCGTTGCCACCGACATCCACCAGCAGAGAAGTACCCTAGGGGCATACAGGCCCTCGCAGTAAGGTGGCGTAAGGCAGGCGCAAAGAACGGAGATTATGATGAAATATAGACTTTTGTAACCAAAGGAATAGGGTGTAATGAGGTATATTGGAATCTTGAATAAAAACTAACCTGCTTTCTGAAAAAAAGTGTTGCATTACTTAATGAACGCCCCTTATAATATCATATTAAACAGAGGTCCATGTAATATTTTTGATTTGAAGAAGGCTTATTGAAGCTTATCAGTTAATAAATTGCGGGAAGCAATGAGACAGAAATGTTTCCACAGTTTGTGTCAACTCTTAAAAAAACTTAGCAGGTTAATGAAAGTAAAACTGGAATAGGTAACAGTTTGCCACACGAGTTAACATTTAACAAAGGATTGAAGAACGTTACTGTGTCTCTGCTGTGTTATTTAAAATATTAAGTGATCATGGTGGAGAAAATGCAGAAGCATGCGCTAAGCAGTAGGAAATGAGGGTATATATGTTCTATTGACTGCAGGCGTCTAGGCTATTGTAGCCATGGAAGCAGAAAGGATAATTTAGCGTCGAGTTACGAGATATGGAGCTTGGAGATAGATTAAGAAAATAGTATTTTCATAAGTTTGAAAGCGATTGGATTTTAAACCGAGAAGGGATCTATGATGATTATAACATCTAATAAGCAACACATTGTCAGCCGGCCGCGCTACCGCTACGGTCGCAGGTTCGAATCCCGCCATGGGCATGGATGTGTGTGATGTCCTTAGGTTAGTTAGGTTTAAGTAGTTCTAAATTCTAGGGGACTGATGACCTCAGCAGTTAAGTCCCATAGTGCTCAGAGCCATTTTTTGAACACACTGTCACACCGACAGCAGATGGGATCAAGAAGTACAGAATGAAACAAGGAAAATAGCCATAATTAGTTACATCGTATTATATAATGACAGTATCACCAAAAAAACGATTGTATGCTGATTGTTGTAGATCACAGCGTCAAACAGGACAGAAATGTGTACACTGACAAAGAAAATAATAGATTTCTTAATATGGAAATAGTGTTTTAATCTGGACTATAGAGGAGAAACAATTAGAATGTGGTACGTCCACATGAAATATGTGGGTGGTAACAGAATACCTCAAAAAACGTGGGACACAGACTTCCATGAAACGAAAAAAAATTTTTGACCTAAGAAAGTCTGGAATATAGGAAATGCAGTGTTCCTAAATGAAGGACAGCTGACAGAAAGAGCTTATGGGGATACGAATAAATAAATAAATAAATAAATGGCCCAGGATTCTGAAAAACAAAATATTTGAGCAACTAGATGTTTTGGGTTAGGACTACAGTGAGCAATCTGGGACTAGGAGAATACACCTGGAATGGTAGAAGCGGCTTTCGCCATAGTTCTTTTACTGAAATGCCGTTGGTAGATTTGAGGTCGTTCAAACACCGTGGTAGCTAGGAGATACATTTTTATACTTCTGTCGTTCATGTAACGTGGCACAAATTGGAAAACACGGTTGGCATTAGCAAATTTCAGCCAAAGGCTATTTCGGTGCACGTTGATCAATGTCAGTTGCTGCTACAGAATTCTGAGTATAGGATTGCGACGACTCTCTCTGAGCCGTGGCTCATACTATGCGTATACATACCTTGGTTGTTATTCATGGTCTCCCGCGGTTATCGCGATTATGCTGTTATCCTCTCTTTCTGCGGGTGGCAGCAGTGGTGTGTATTGATACTCGCACCTTGGACTATCTTTAGCCAGGCGTTTATAGTTTCCGGCTGGACTGTTGTGCGGCAGTTGGTTAGTTGGCGTGGAGCAGCGAGGAAATCTCTGTGGCGCGTAGTTTGTGTGGGCCCGCTGGCGGCCCTATGTGCTGTTCCCATTGCTACGAGGTTCGTGGCTCACCGTTCCTGGGAATGAAAGTTGAGTTTTGACTTAATCTACCAGCAAGTCATGACTGTTCATATCGTGTCGTTTGGAGTTCGTTGTCAGCTGTTGAGATATTCCCACGAGCACCAAAGTGTGTTTTCAAGTTAGCGAATTTTAGCCACCCTCCGGTGGAGTTTAACTGTACTTGGTTATTTGAATTGAAGTGCACCAATGGAATCTCCTGCCTTGCGGCCGTTAAGGTTCCGGTTACCTACCCTCGCTGTTGATGTAAGTTCTGGCTGTGTATTTTCCACATCGTGTTGTCACTTTCCAGCACGATGTGTAGTTTGACAGCTCAATCTATAATTGGTTGTGGGCGCCAGTACTACAGTCCGGAACCGCGGGACTGCTACGGTCGCAGGTTCGAATCCTGCCTCGGGCATGGATGTGTGTGATGTCCTTAGGTTAGTTAGGTTTAAGTAGTTCTAAGTTCTAGGGGACTGATGACCTCAGAGCCATTTGAACCATTTTTTGTGGGCGCTAATACCCTCTACATTGTTCCATTCAACTCCCTGTTGTGTGCTGGTCGGGTGAAGCGGAGGTTACCTTGTCGGTGGGTCCGTTGACTGTCTGTCGGTTGCTTTGTCGTTGGATCGACAATGGTTGGGCCGACTGCCTGTCTCAGCTAAGCGAGCGTTAGTGTTTGAATTCCAGGCCGACCCTCAGAACTTCTGAGTTCCTTTGGGTGTACTGCCTTTTCTTTTTTGATCTTGTTGTTTGTACTTGTATGGCTTCTAGCCGATTTTTAGATTAAGGTTGTTTTGCCCTTAAGGCATCAGATGGTTTGAGCCTTCAGCCTAATTTAAGAACTGTTTTACATAAAGTCTTTCGCATTTTTAAAATTAATGTTATTGAGTCTTAAGTGTTGCGCCTTCAGCCGATTTTGAATTTAAGTTGTTTTCCTCTTAAAGTGTCAGATTCTTTCGATCTTCAGCCTAATTAAGGAACTGTTTTAAGATCAGGCTTTGCGTTTTAAATTTATTGGCCTGCAGCCGTTTTTAAATTAAAGTGGTCTTGTCCTTAAGGCATGAGTTGTACGGCGCATTCAGCCGCTAGTTAAGTTCCAAAACTAAAGCTGTGTTTCTTTTTTTTAATTTTTCTTGGCTCTTGTAATGTTTGATCAAATAAAAGCTTGTATGTTCGAGTGTAACTGATAGCAGCTTGTTTTGGCCCCTTTCCACAATTTAAACTATTTGTCCTGCCTTGCGGGTTTAGCAGGGCGTATCACTATCCAACTACGGTCTGATCATGAAGCAACCACTGCTAAGCAGCTATCTTCAATAACTCCAAGATAACGATGTTTAATGAGACCATCAGTTACGTGTGTACAACCGTCTATTGTTCGTCACAATATTAGACATATGTACAGATGTGTAGAGATGAATGGGAGACTGTAGTCTTTATCCATTAGTTCTATTTTATCGTACAAAATGGCAATAAACGATCTTTTCGTTTGCACTGGATCGTTAGCTTCCTCTAAACATTAATGGAAAGTTAGTTTCCTCCTCTGGCAGTGTCTTTACGAGATGATAGATCTGTAGGTCGAGTCAAAGTCATGAACTTGTTTTCAAGCGGGAATCGGGTATGTCATGCATTCTCGTGGGGCCCTACAAGATATTAGACAGGTGTACCAATTTCTTTGGCTCTTCAGTGTAGGTATTTGACGGTAGATACACTACTGGCCATTAAAATTGCTACACCAAGAATAAATGCAGATGATAAACGGGTATTCATTGGACAAATATATTATACTAGAACTGACGTGTGATTACATTTTCACGCAATTTGGGTGCGTAGATCCTGAGAAATCAGTACCCAGAACAACCACCTCTGGTCGTAATAACGGCCTTGATACGCCTGGGCATTGAGTAAAACAGAGCTTGGATGGGGTGTACACGATACCACAGTTCATCAAGAGTAGTGACTGGCGTATTGTGACGAGCCAGTTGCTCGGCCACCATTGACCAGACGTTTTCAGTTGGCGAGAGATCTGGAGAATGTCCTGGCCAGGCCAGTAGTCGAATATTTTCTGTATCCAGAAAGGACCGTACAGGACCTGCAACATGCAGTCGTGCATTATCCTGCTGAAATGTAGGATTTCGGAGGGATCGAATGAAGGGTGGAGCCGCGGGTCGTAACACATCTGATATATAACGTCCACTGTTCAAAGTGCCGTCAACGCAAACAAGAGGTGACCGAGACCTGTAACCAATGGCACCCCATACCATCACGTCGGGTGATACGCCAGTATGGCGATGACGAATACACGCTTCCAATGTGTGTTCACCACGATGTCGTCAAACACGGATGTGACCATCACGATGCTGTAAACAGAACCTGGATTCATCCGAAGAAATTACGTTTTGCCATTCGTGCACCCAGGTTCGTCGTTGAGTACACCATTGCAGGCGCTCCTGTCTCTGATGCAGCGTCAAGGGTAACCGCAGCCGTGGTCTCCGAGCTGATAGTCCATGCTACTGGAAACGTCGTCGAACTGTTCGTACAGATGGTTGTTGTCTTGCAAACGTCCCCATCTGTTGGGTCAGGGATCGAGACGTGGCTGCACGATCCGTTACAGCCATTCGGATAAGACGCCTGTCATCTCGTCTGCTGTAGATACGCGGCCGTTGGGATCCAGCACGGCGTTCCGTATTACGCTCCTGAACCCACCGATTCCATATTCTGTTAACAGTCATTGGATCTCGACCAACGCGAGCAGCAATGATGTGATACGACAAACCACAATCGCGATAGGCTACACTCTGACCTTTATCAAAGTCGGAAACGTGATGGTACGAATTTCTCCTCCTTATACGAGGCATCACAACAACGTTTCACCAGGCAATGCCTGTCAGCTGCTGTTTGTGTATGAGAAATCGGTTGGAAACTTTCCTCGTGTCAGCACGTTGTAGGTGTCGCCACCGGCGCCAAGCTTGTGTGAATGCTCTGAAAAGCTAATCATTTGCATATCACACCATCTTCTTCCTGTCGCTTAATTTCGCGTCTGTAGCACGTCATCTTTCTGGTGTAGTAATTTTAATGGTCAGTAGTGTACATATCAGCGTATGAACGATAGTTTCCAAAAGAACAGGATTAGAATGCGTCGTATAAAAGAGTCCAATAAGAACGAAAACGATGCCACTAATGTAATACGCAGACGTATAAATCAGTGAGATACACTGCAGTGTGACGGGAAATAGGAAAGTGAATTTGATGAAGAGGATACTAAGATCAATTAAAAGAAAGAAGGTATCTAGTATAACGAATCGAAATTATCACTACAATAACCTGTCGATTAAACGCCAGAGCCACCTAAAAGAGCAGAGTCGTTTCACTAAACGTGCAGAAAAGGTTGTGGTAGTCATAGCAGCTGAACTGCTAATTCGCGGTTTCAGTACGTGTTTGGTTCTCCATATAGGCATCGAAAATAGTGAAATTTGCGGAATGGAGTAAAAGTTGAAGGAAAATTGAATTAAAATTTGTAAGTGAGAGAAGTGTTTCAATATCGCTGTTACACAGGAAGTCAGAACAGGAACACAGAGAGCATGGCGCGACGCTCCGAGCGTGGCGCATTAGATGTAATCTGTTGTCAGCTGACCCTAAATGTCTGCGTCTCATTTGACACTGGAAGAAGAGGGGTATGGGCACTGAGCTTGTTGAATAAATAAAGAAGTCACCACGTGATGATTACGGGATTGCCTCGTACACTCCGCCAGGAGGAAGATATCTACTGCTGTGTCATACCGAAAGCAGAAAATGACGGATAGTCGGTAATATCGAGAACTGTGTGAATAATTAGAATCATTACCGGATAAGTTACGGTAAACCCGAGTATACCATTCCTAAAAGCAGCTTCAAGCACGAAATTCTAGTGGAAGTGGCTGACAGAGGCAAGAAAAACTCTAGCAACATTTATTCTATCCAAATATATGACCAGGTAATTTTACTAGAAAATTTGTATCTGTAAAACGAAAATTTACATAATGGTTAGTGGTGTATGAGTGAGTTATACTTCTCTCTAGCAAATGATGTAGATATATCTGTAACACACTGTCTTGAATACTTGTCAGATACAGTAAATCACTAAAGTAGTTTAGCCATTATTTCTGAAGTAATTACAACTTTACATAAAACAGATGCTGCAGCTAGCGACAGAGTTAGTTCGAACTAATAAATCTACAATGGAAGGGGTCGGTACAAGAAAGTTCGCTCAGTTTAGTGATAATTAGTCTGATCACAATATCTCTTATTGTTTCAACTGCACTGCATGGTCGGAACGAGTTGTACCATTTGAACTGCTAGAAAACACTCGTGAGGTATATTCATTGTTTCACCTTATCACATTTATGTGCTTGTCTTTTGATGATAACATTACCATTACACAATGTCAACATGACAGTGATGTCGAAATTCTGTTATCTAACACAGAGGTGGATGTTTGATGAGGATGTTATTCACAACTGTCATCAGTTTATGGATGACAGGAACACAGATCCTGATTGCCCATGAGGGAATTACAAAGCTGAAATAGTTGTGTGTCAGTTCGCAGAAAAGTTTTACAAATAAATCCATTGTAATTTCTATTTAGAAACTTAACCATACGTATAATACGCAATTATTGAAAGCTATGCTCTCATAGGCTATCACTTTCTTCTGCCTGCCACTTCAGTTTTGGATTGACATGTTTTTAACATAATTAGTTACTCTGAAAATCTTCCAATGCGCTATTCATCTTTATTGTGTGAAACAGAACAAACATGGGTAAATTATGAGTGCACCAAAATTTAGTAACAAAATTCTATAATATTCTAAACCTCCCTGACGTTAACGTCAAGCGACTTTCACGTGCGAGCACATGTGATTGTCTGCTGGAATATCTGACAAGAATTTTGTTATTTGTACTGTTTTGATCGCCTCATCAGAATGGCCATTTATTTATAATCATGCTTGATATATATTGTATAGTTTAATCGTGATACAAGTAATTGGTTAGTGGTGAAGTGAAAGGACAAAGATGTCGTTTATAACGGGGTAGCGCCTGCATAACATTTGTGTGAAAGCGGACAGTACAGTTTTGTATCTTCAGTTTCACGAGCGGAATTTTCTCAATCTGGTCAGCAATAAGTGTTATAATAATCACGAATCCAGATTATGGATTATAAGGAGGACACTTTCGCGACGAATTATTTCGATACTTAGAATCCATCAGAACTAACAGAATTTTGCTTTAATTGTTATTTCTCGGCTAGCAGTTTGAGGCAGTGAGCGCTAACGTGTACTGAATTTGAAATAATTACTCGTATTTTTTACTCCGAGGTTTCAACATTTTCTCTTTGTGTTCTGGGCTTAGAATTAGCTTTAGAGAAGCTACTTCAAAACTGAAAAATCTTTCAGACTCTCTGTGACAATAATAATGCTGAAAATAGTCAAGAATTTGGCCAGGTTGAACACCGACTGGGAAATATTAAGCTAACTGTCAGAACTTCGTTGACGTAATGTAGTAGAGTGTTTATATTGGAATTATTTATCTCTATGCCAAAACTGAACACCACCATTAGTACTTTATGGTTTTGTGTTCTCTTGATTGAACCAATTGCTGTATGAAGGTTAATTCGCCGTGTAGTGACTAAGCCCAACTCGGAAACAATTCTCTATTTCTGTAATTTTAATTATAGTTTAGGTAGACGCAGACAACCAATAAGACGAAAACACTGCAGCTGAGTTTAGACGCTCATTAACTCAGTGTGGCTTACATAATCTTAGTGAACATTTAACGTTCCACTGACCCCTTGACCAGTTGTCAGATGGTTGATTTTAAAATAAGCCACGGGAAGGCACTGGAAGTATCAGTTGTCTGCTCCTAAAACCTATGTGGTGTATTCATCTACATACTGACTTTGTAGAGTTGAGCATTCTAATTGACGGGGATATAACTTACAGTAGACCATAGATCACCCAGTATGGTTCTGTAAAGGCGACATGACACTCGTTCGTCAAACAGCTATGACAGTGATATTGTATTGGAACTTATGCTGGTTGAACTATATTGGCATACGTTTTATTATCTCTGCCTTTTTTTATCCATTCATTCACCAAAGTAATTTACAGCAAAGATTAAAACGGGGTATGTCCACAGCAAACAAGCCTGTGGAGCTAACAAGAAAAGATGAAGAACATTAATTTCTTATGTTTGTAAAAGCCCCTATTGGATGTTTCATCAATCTTGTACTGTCTGTCTTTTCCCATCCATGATAAAGAGAGGACATGGATTTCTGTTTAGTTCACTAATAATGTGAAATACGTTAATTCTTATAGTACGAAGGCAACTTCATTCAGTTCCTTATTCCACCTAATCCTATTTATCTGCATTACCAATACTTGTAATACCTCGGAGAACCAAGAACCTTAAGCGGAGTAAGCTGGACGCCGTAACATTGTCTTCAAAAAAGAAATGGAGGCAAATAACTTCAAGGCTTGAGGAACTGTCATCTAATAATCCAATATTATATATTACTGATTTTTCATGTACGGTATAGCCGGCCGGAGTGGCCGTGCGGTTCTAGGCGCTACAGTCTGGAGTCGAGCGACCGCTACGGTCGCAGGTTCGAATCCTGCCTCGGGCATGAATGTGTGTGATGTCCTTAGGTTAGTTTAGTTTAATTAGTTCTAAGTTCTAGGCGACTGATGACCTCAGAAGTTAAGTCGCATAGTGCTCAGAACCATTTGAACCATGTACGGTATAAGAAAAATCATTAGCCTTGTAAATTATCTGAGACACACGCTGCCGACCTAACTTTCTACTGTTTGGCCTGTTGTGTGGCACCAGCAAATTTCTGTTGTAATTACTATTCTTAAAATTATTAATTAATCATTAGAAATGGCTACCATTCCCTGGATGGTGTCAGATAGATTAGAAAGATGCAATAATTAAATGATTTAAAACATGCTGTTTAACATTTATTGTACTAATTTTTTTATTTACTTTGTTTCATGACTCGAAAATTGCCGAGAGTAAACCAGGGTCAAGCAATAAATAGTACGCATAAATTGAAAAGGGTTAATCAGAGTAATTGTAGTAGCAACATTTAAAAATATCGTTTATAAGGTAGGAAAGAACTCCAACTTCTATCTTGTATGACTGCGCTTGATAACCCCTCGATCAAAATTAGTGTCAGTACCTTACCCTGTCCAATTATAAATTTGAACCATTTTTTAAAAGTAGTAGAGATTTGGGTCAATATTAATTTCATTTTTTGGAATCTCGGTGCAAAAATTTTAATGGCAACAATAAGCTGCAGTACTGGCATAGAAAACGTCATGTATTGATCGGGAAAATTCTCGCGATCAGTTTTAAGATTAAAATTCAATTTTTTTATATCTATAGCTTTAAAAAAGATTTACAAATGGGAAATAGATATATAGGTTGTGCCGCCTAATGAAAATAGTGTATAGATACAAAATGTCACTGCAGTGGGTGTAACAACAAAAGGTAATGATGCAGGAAATACCAATCACATTGACAACAGCTGCGAATATTACACAAATTCAGTTTTTGCTGATGATGATAATATCTGACCTATGCTCACAATAAACGAGACTAATTCCCAAATCTCACCGAACAGTATTTTCTTGCATGAAGCCAGTGAAAGATGCGCTAGTGCAGTATCAATAAATTTCAGTTTCTCCATGTCACAAGTGCTTTTTCAAATGTGACGGAACAAGACACTGTAGGTACACAAGACGCTAATGTATCATCAATGAATTCAATGCAGGACATGTATAAACGCCTTACTGATCTTGAGAGATTGCAGGGTATTCTCACTTCTAATTCGGTGTCATACCGCTTAATGTTCTTAGTGAAGATGATCTTTATTGCGATCTGACTTCATACATCATGATGAAATGAACTCTTGCTTGTCTGCTCTTGTGAAGGAATAGCGGTAAGCTTTACCTGTGCAATGGCTAAAGCATTGAAGACTGGCTGTAAAGCAGAGGATGGGCCATTGTTAGGCAGCAAGTCGATGAGATGACCCTGAGCGTTCTGCGAATTTCTGTGGGAGAGGTCACTAGCGCCCACACATCCAGATTCTTTTACAGAAACATATTTATGAAGGCACGAGTTTACATCTGTTCTTTGGAAACTTCGAAATGGACGCAACAGGGGTGATAAAAATCCCTTTATGGAGGGCTGTGGCTACATCCTGCTCATGTTGTTAGCAAAAGACACAGCCTAAATGCGTGGGAAAGACGCCGTGAAGCTGAATCTTTTTTCTTTTCTCCGAATTAACTTTAAAGTCTCTGATTGGTCGAATCAGTTTATGCAGAGGAACGAACAGTCTCCCATCTTTGAATGCGGCGCTCCAGCTCGTGATTGGCTTGTACTAAAGTGGGAGTAGTCTAAGATGTAAATGGGCTTTGCTACCGAGCTGGCGAGGAGATGGTTCAAATGGCTCTGAGCACTATGGGACTTAACATGGTCATCAGTCCCCTAGAACTTAGAACTACTTAAACCTAACTAACCTAAGGACATCACACAACACCCAGTCATCACGAGGCAGAGAAAATCCCTGACCCCGCTGGGAATCGAACCCAGGAACCCGGGCGTGGGAAGCGAGAACGCTACCGCACGACCACGAGCTGCGGACTGGCGAGGAGAGTGAAGAGAAATAGAAGAGGTCACTCTTGTACTGCGGTTTGCTAGTAAAGAAATGCAGATCTCTACCTAAATGGTAAACTTGTGTCCTTTGCTAGTGTGCCTCTTCGTGCCTGTGCCAGTCACCTTCTGAACCGTCAGAGGTACTGCTTCTAGCATCAAGCACACAACGAGCGATTCATTGGTGTACTTATTTGCCTTGAGTCGGCCGTCAGTAGTGGTACGGAGTCAAATTGGTTTGGCAGACCAGCAAACGGGTCTACCTGCACAATGGAATCCACCTTGGTTTCCTGAGGCTCATAGGAAATTACCTGTGTTCCAAATTATCCAAACGCGAGACAGTGTAGTTGCATTTTTCGGATGTGCGCCATTAATAACAGATTGTTGCCGTCCATGACTTCACTCGCAGAACGCATTGTGGTGTGCCGCCCTGACCAGCAGAAGGGTAAAGTATTCGCTGCTACTGCGCAAGGCTCCAATATAGCTGATCACTTTGTCCACCATAGACATCATGTAAGTGAAAGCGTTTGTCAAGTGAAAATGTTTGTGTAACATTTCTTTAGTCATTTTTTTGTTTTGTGACGTTATGAATGAATATATCTATTGTTATTTAGATCACAGCTCCTTCCTGTGTTCTGATTAGCAGTACCTTTCCATTTTTATTTAAGTCGTGATTACAAAAGAAAGTAGCAAGTTTGAAACCTAACGCATAATTTATTTAATAACTTTTCTACAAAGTAAGCCGAAAAACTTGATAAAAATTTCGTGATTTTAAAAATGAATAGAAACAGACATTTGATGGTTTTAAGAATGATTTATCTCAAAGGTTCGATAATTTCAGTCAAAATCGGCGCTCTCTTGTTTCTAATGATTTGACATGCAGGACTGCACATATGGGAAAGATGGAATTATTCACTGACTTGTCTCATAAGATAAACAACCTAGATCAAAAAGCGTCATCTACAGACGAGGCACAAGAGGAAATGCGGTTAAACTAAAAATCGTGAAGAAGTGCAGGAGCTGTCGGTAAAATTAAGCAATTGTGATTCAGGCACTTAGTTCATAAAGAAAGCACCAGAAAAAAACGAAAAACACGCGAATTTATAAAGGACAGAGCCGATGTGGGAATATTAGATAAGGGTACGATCCTCGCACAGAAGATCGTACAAGATTATAAGAACTATGTCGAAGCAGTTGAAGAGATAATAAAGGAAAGGGAAAACGAACTGATTGCTAGGATTGAGCAGGCTAACAGGCAGCAGAAGAGTAGCTACAGAGGAATTAATGATGCGGATGTCACAAGAGAGATGCCAGTAGTCGGCAATCAGGTGCAGTCGGGCAGGATAGATAGCGGTAATACTACCAGCCATTCAGACACAGAAGAAAGGAATTACAAACTGCAACAGGCGCTGCCAATGTGAATGCCAGCAGCGAGAATATATCCAGATTATAATCATGTGCATCAGAACAATGCCATGGCGGCAACAGACAATACTGCATGTTTGTCTATTTCATTAGCTGTAGTGGGTCTTATCCGTCATAGATAATTTCCAATTCTTTCAACAGAGGACAAGAGAATGAACCCTGTAGTGTTCATCAGGGCTTTTAGCAACGTTTTACCCCTCAACTGGACAGAAAGATAGAAGATCCCGTTCGTTGTCAGGTACACACAGTCAAATGGAGTTAAACTTAAGTCATTAACATTCATTACCATCAGCATTTTTTCTTTAAAGGGTTTTTTTCTGGTAGTGAAAAACCTTGTAGTAAACTGTCTTATTGGAACGGATACCTTTAGACAAAACAGAATACAGATTGACATAGAGAAGGAAAATGTTTCTTTACAATCAACGAACAGATGTTATAAGTAAATTTTCTTAAAACCAGCACAACTGAAAATACACTCAGACAGAGTACTGATGTCAGAGTATAGTTGTCATATCCAAAGTACTGTTTCTTGATACGCAGAAGGGTGAGCAGTTGCCCGAAGAAGACACGACACCTGAGACTGCCTGAACAAAGGTAACTGAATCTGTTTGTTTGTCAGAAGATAAGAAGGAGGAGTTACAAGAAGTAATACTTTGGTCTGTGCAAGTATTTAGAAGGTGCCCCAGTGTAATAAAGGATTACTAGAACAAAATGAACGTTTACCTACTCGTGAAAGTCTGTTTTTCTTCATATGAAATACTTTGGGCAAACGAGAAGCTGTCAAGGATGAAATTGAAAGGATGATAAACTGATAGATCACACAACCCTCCTGTTCCACATATGGTAGCACTATTTTAGCTGTCGCCTAGCCCGACGGTAACGCCAATGAGACAAAATCATTGTTCTTGTCAGGACACGCCCTGACGACCTTGAGGGACAGTTACTGAAATTTCACAGTGCTAAATAACTCACTGCAATAGATTTAAAAGCATCGTACTTGCAAATAGCATTACATGAAGGTAGTAGTGTTTTTATTTCCACATTGAAAAAAGTTTCGGGACCAAAACTTCTCAGAAGAGTCACTCTGTATGTTGATGACTTGTTAATAGCTACTCCCACATGGGTAGAACATGTGAAGATTTTGGCACAGGTATTATACCGATTTGCAGAATATAGGATCACAGCTAATTTAAGCAAATCGCAGTTTGGAAAAGAAAAGGTCAAATTCGTGGGTCATATTATCTGGGGTATACTACATGATCCAGGAAAACTTGATGCGATCAAACGTTTCCCACCACCACAGAACAAAAAACAACTGAAGCCATATTTGGGTTTGATTTTATTTTTAGGGGGTTCATTTCAGATCAGTTATTGAATAGTGATGCACTGCTGAATCTTTTGAGGAAAAGTAACCCATGAATATGGACCAATAAATGCCAAGCAGACTTCAACAAAATGAAGGAAGCTTTACTATGTGTATAGATACTATACCGTCCTGACACGTCACCGGACTTTTGGTGGAGTACAGATGCATAGGGATTCGGAGACTGCCTATTTCAATTAGGAGAATGCCTATTTTACATCACTGAAGACGATGGGGAACCGACAACTAAGACAATCAGTTTAGCTAGTCAAACCCTCTCTGAATCCGAGTGGTCATATTCCGCGACAGATCTCGAGGCTCTTGATGTTGTGTGGGAATTTAAGAAATTTGAGTGCTACTCACAAGACAAACCCACCAAAATGTACTGTCACAATTAAGCTCTTCCTTTTATGTTGACATGCAAATTACTACATAGGAAGTTAGCCAGGTGGTGCATGTACTTGCTCAGTTCAGTTCTGCTATCATATACATCAAAAGTAGACAAAACATAATAGTAGACACCCTGTCAAGGTTACCACAAGGGCTCTATGAATCTGTAGAACTCTAAGTATAGAATTGTGGAATTAGGGTGCTGCTTATGCAGAACAAGAAAAAACAAGCATATTATGCAAGGGTGTGTAAGAGCACGCAGAATCAAGAAAAGTAATGTGTGTATTTACTAGAACGTTATGTAGATGATTCCATTTTGTACACTGACAGTATATGGGGTCAGTATGGGGTTTCCAAATGCACCAGCAAGCTAAACACGTACTGCTGTTTTCCCAACGTGCAGAGAAGGGTTCTCCAAGTTATTCAGAAGTGAAGTACTTGCCAAAGGACGTAGCACTCAAACAAGTCCAAGTTGATTGAAGTACATCCAACAGCACCCACAAAACCTTTAGAAACAGTGTCCTTGGATCCTGCTCGAACCTATTCTCAACAGAAAGGAAGTGTCAAATTTTGCCTTGTATAATGGTTTCACAAAATATGTTGTATGAAGTGCGGTCTGTGACTGCAGGCTCTATTCTTGTTGAGGATTACAGAAGATTATCTCGTGAGAGTGGAGAAACCACAGATACTTTTATTGGACAATGCATCATACTTTGCAGACAATAGATGGAAGGAATTTACTAACACAAACAAGATGAAACATATATTAGCATCCAGATTTTACCCCGAAGCAAGCTCAGTGGAAAGGATATTTAGAGAAGTACAAGCTATACCTAGGTGAGAGGTGTCACTTGAAGGAAAAGTATGTCAGTCTTTGATTAATCTGGAGGAAAAGGAACAGGAGAAAAAGTCACATGACAAAAGATGAGCTCTCACTGTACAGTTTCAAGTAGGTCAAGAGATAGTACGACAAACGAATCCTAAATCTACGAAGTATGGGAAGTTCACTCCTAAATGCCCACATTGAGCCATTTGTAGTTGCTAAAATCCCACATCCAGGTGCATATACATTAGCCTACCCTAAAGGTGGGAAGGATAAGGGTCTTTAACCACAGAACGATCTAAGAGAATTTTTACACTAAAAGAATTGGACGAAGGTCAAACCTCACTTGAAGTACTGTACTTGAAAAAATGAAATATTATATCGCAATGATTATAGTATTCATACAATGATTTTTCACTTATTTTTAAGACCATTTCAACACGTAGTGCAAATTCTTGGTCAGTACATTACCGGTGCCACCAGTTTGTCGAGTTGAGTCGTCCCTTGGTCACCACCGAAGCAGTAGGCAGCAACAGCCCGTGTGCGCCAAGTCGCGTAAACAGTTCTCTAAACAAGCGAACAGAATTAAGTCATGCTCCGAATGCTATTCACCGCACAAACGCCAAGACTCCCCGTCCCGACAAGCACAGTGTTATGCATGTGACAAGAAAGGTCACGTACAATCCGTATGTTTGCAACGAAACAAACGTAAGAAATCTGCTCACTCACAAAAATCTAGTTACAAGGCCCATGTAATCAATGCAGTGTATTTAAAGCCTACTACAGGCATTAGCAAAACTAGCAAGCAAACGGTCTCTTCAGTGCTACACCAGTCAAACAAACTTTTTGTTCATTTGAATCTAAGTGGAAAATTTGTGTAATTTAAGATGGACAAGGGTGCCTCTGTTACATTCCTGAATCGTAAGACATATGAGCTTTTAAGATCCCCACGCTCGTCTAAAACTAGCTCACACCGTATGGCTTATGATGGACAAGACATTTTAATTCTTGGAAAATCTACTTTGCCTTTTACGTATCGCTCACATAAGCAAACATTGACTTGCGTTGTGCTACAGTCACGCAATTGTGAGAACATATTTGGCCTTGATCCGTTTGATTTGTTTGGCTTTCAAATTCAGGAAAATGTGTTGCCAGTGACTGCATTCAATGCCGAAGACAGTGTAGCTACACTATGTGATCAAAAGTATCCGGAGACAACGCTGAAAATAACTTACAAGTTCGTGGCGCCCTCCATCGGTAATGTGGGAATTCAATATGGTGTTGGTCCATCCTTAGCCTTGATTACTGCTTCCACTCTCGCAGGCAGATGCTGCAAGCTTTCTTCGGGAATGGCAGCCCTTTCTTCACGGAGTGCAGCACTGAGGAGAGGTATTGATGTCGGTCGGTGAGGCCTGGCAGGAAGTCGGCGTTCCAAAACATCCCATAGGTGTTCTATAGGATTCAGGTCAGCAGTCTGTGCAGGCCAGTCCACTACAGGGATGTTACTGTCGTGTAACCACTCCGCTACAGCCTTCGCATTATGAAAAGATGCTCGATTGTGTTGAAAAAGGCAATCGCCATCCCCGAATTGCTCTTCAACAGAGTAAAGCAAGAAGGTGCTTAAAACATCATTGTAGGCCTGTGCTGTGATAGTGCCACGCAAAACAACAATGGGTGCAAGCTCCTCCATGAAAAACGCGACCACACCATAACACCACCGCCACCGAATTTTACTGTTGGCATTACACACGCTGAAAGATGGCGTTAACCGAGCATTCGCCATACCCACACCCTGCCATCGGATTGCCACATTGTGTACCGTGATCCGTCACTCCACACAACGTTTTTCAACCGTTCAATCGTCCAACGTTTACGCTCCTTCCGCCAAGCAAGGCGTCGTTTGGCATTTACCGGCGTGATGTGTGGCGTTCCAAAACATCCCAAGCAACCGCTCGAGCATGAAATCCAAGTTTTCTTACCTCCCGCCTAACTGTCATAGTACTTGCAGCGGTTCCTAATGCAGTTTGGAATTCCTGTGTGATGGTCCTGATAAATGTCTACCTATTACACATTACGACCCTCTTCAGCTGTCGGCGGTCTCTATCAGTCAACAGACGAGGTCGGCCTGTACGCTTTTGTTCTGTACGTGTCCCTCCACGTTTACTATCACACCGGAAACAGTGGACCTAGGGACGTTTAGGAGTGTGGAAATCTCGTGTACAGACGTATGACACAAGTGACACCCAATCACCTGACCACGTTCGAAGTCCTTGAGTTCCGCGGAGCGCCCCATTCTGCTCTCTCACCATGTTTAATGAGTACTGATGTCGCTGATATAGAGTATCTGGCTGTAGGTGGCAGCACAATGCACCTAATATGAAAAACGTTTGTTTTTGGTGGTGTCCGGATACTTTTGATCATATAGTGTAGCTTTTTGAAAGAATTACCTAAACTCTTTTCTGAACAATTTTGTAGCACATATTACTATGAAAGACACAGTTCAACCGAAATTTTGCCGGGCCAGGACTGATCCTATTGCAATATGGTTCAACGCTGCTGCTGAACTTAAGGAATTGCAAGATAGCGGAGCTATTGCACCATACGAGGTAGTCAATGGACAAGTCCATTGGTTTTGCCCCCCAAACCTTATGGCCACATTCGCCTCTCTGTTGATATTAAGTCTACAGTCAACCTACAAACTGTAATTGATACTTATCTATGCCACGCCCAAGGGATCTCATGGAGAAATTAGGTGCTGGGCGCTACTTTTCAAAAATTGATTTGCGCGAGGGATATCTTCAAATATCACAAGATGAAGAATGTCAAACCGTGTGTGTTGTGAACACTCATTTGGACTTGTTTAAATATTTGCGTTTGTCTTTTGGCAGTGCTTCCGCACCCACCATTTTCCAACGGTATTTGGAGCAGCTGCTTAAGTACCAAACTGTTCAAACTATTTGGACCATACTGTCATAGCAGGCTGTACACCTGAAAAACACATTGCAAATATGTGTGCTTTGTTGCGTGTGTTATCTGATGCAGGACTAAAGTGTAGACTGGACAAATGTGATTTTTGAAACCTGAGTTGCAGTATCTTGATCATGTCATGAACAGTCAAGGTGTACGTCCTCTTCACTCACATTTGTTAGCTATACGTGATCTGTCAGTTCATCGCAATATCACAAATTGCAGTCAGTCTTAGGGAAAATGAACTATTATATTCGGTTCATACCGAATGCTGCACAAATCGCAGCTCTACTGCATCACTTGCGTCGCTAGACTGTCCCCTATTTTTGGACAGATGAGTGCCAAGAAGCTTTTCAAAAACTTAAAGATGCATTGCTCAGTGATCAGTGCTTGGTTCACTTTGATCCTGACAAACCAGTTGTGTTGCAAGTTGACGCCTCCTCTTACGGAATCGGTGCAGCGCTTTCGCGCAGATTTTGTGATGAAGACAGGCCTATTGCTTTCGTATCAGAAGTGTTGTTCAAAGCTCAGTATAACTATTCACAAATAGAGAAAGAAGCATTGGCTACTGTGTATGGTGTCACCAAATTCCACCACTATTTGGGTGGCAGAAAATTTTACTTAGTAACGGATCACAAACCCTTTCAGTCCTCCTTCCATCCGATGAAGCCGGTTCCTATACGAACTTCCCAATCATTGCTTTAGTCTCAGTACCAGTGCGAGAATGTGTATCGTCCGACACTTTAACATGGTGATGCGGACGCACATCCGATTGCCCTTATACAAATTTTGACGCTTCTGCTGTATCTTCTTGTCACATCAATGCTCTGGATTCTGAATTGCTTCAAACCTTCCTTCTGGACTATAGGAAGATTACACAGGCCACGGAAGGTGATTCAGACTTGAAACATTTGCTAAAATAAATTCAAATAGCTTGGACTCGCTCATTGCACAGTATAAAGAACTTTGTAGTGCGCCGATACTTTGGATGTTGGCATAGCCTCGCTATACAGCACGGTGTGATACTTGTTCAAAATGACAGTGGACTGTAACGTGTGTTGGCCCTGAAGCTTTGCAAAAAGAAGTGTTGCAGCTTCTTCACCAAGGATCAAGGATAGTGCAGGGATGGGGATATTCTTGCGGAACAGTTAGGGCGTCGACACTGTACCTGACAGGGAATGGGCACCCAAATAGAACACACGACGTTGCAGTGTCACGCGTGTGCGGAAAATCATCGCCTCTGCCACAAAAATTCTCTACTTGGCCTATGTCGCAGTCACCATAGCAACGTGTGCACATAGGCTTTACGGGACCTTTTTGGAACATTCATTGATTGATTGTGGTAGACTCTTATAGCCAGTTTCCTTTTGCTGTGCCAATGAACGCGACAACGTCAGGTAGCAGAATTCATGTGTTGTCCTCCGTTTTTTGCCTCGAAGGTATACCTGAAGTGTCCATAGTGTCGGACAACAGCCCTCAGTTCACTTCAAATGATCTTGAAACATTCTGTGAACACAATGGCTGACAACATCTAAGTAGTGCACTGTTCCACCCACAAACGGCAAAGCGATACGTTTTGCCAGAAGCTTCAATGGCCAAATTTCGCACCGCACACACCAGGGATCAAGCGTTGCAATTATCTCGGCTCCTATCGTTCGCAATAACGAGATGGACCGTCCGCCGCCGTTATTGCTTCGCGGTTTCCACCATTGGACACTGCTCAACCCGCTCCACCCTCCTCAGCATCCGGAGCCGATGGAAGGCCGGAAGTATCGCTTCGCGCCGCATGATACTGTGTTTTTCAGGGATTTTAGAACAGCAGACGGTGGGCGAGAGGCGAGATCCTTCGTCGACTTGACGCATGCATGTATATTATTTCAAGCGCAGACGGATTGCACCGCCGACATTACAATCACTGTCGCGTACACCGTGATTCTTCTGTATCTCTTCCCCCAGATTCACGGATCCCGAGGACAGCGCAGCCACAGAAGCCGCCTCAGGGTGTCATCACGACACAGCGGAACGACATCATGGAGAAGGGGACATCGCCTCCTCCGCCTGCTCTCGTCCTACCGACGGTGCTGGACCCACCCAGGCATCAGAAGCCGACGCCTTCTACATTGTGGTATGGGCCTCAGAAGGTGGACGCGCACCGTTCTGGGCGTTTTCCAGGCGAAGTTTTCACCAGAGCGAAGACCAGATGTCGGGGCACGATCGGAAGTCTGTCGTCGCCTGCAGCCACAGTTTCCGGTCTTTCATAGCGACCATGCTCCTGTCTCCCCTCCTGACGTCGTGGTCCATATACGACGACAGTCCGTCGCTTTGGAGGGAGGGGGGGGGGGAGCAAATTAACGTCATGAACTCAAGCGCCGGATCGCCAGTTGGCAACGAAAGAGAAGAGACGGCTGTGAGCAGAAGTCAGCCAATCGCACTCAGACCGGACCTCCCCCGAGGACGACAACGCGACAGCAGCGGCCCCTATGTGAAGAGGACATAAGCGCCGCGACCGACTGGACACGGCCCAGTTCAACATCAGCTTCAAGATTAGCGACTTCGATAGCAGCGTCAACGCTGGTCACTTCGCTTGTACTCTCTATGTAGCACAGACTCAGGATTGCCTTTACTGAAGAAGATTGGTTATTTCGTATGTCGCCCTTTGCTTGCGACACATCTAATTGACAAAGTGTTGTATCTTTCCTTACTGTACTCGTAATAAAACGCTTTAACACGACTTGTTTGATTGTTTGTCTAGCGAACCGAATATGCAGGCTTTCTAGACACTACATTATGTATGCTTAGGTTAAATCAAACGATGTTGAACTGTAATGCCTGTTTTACACAGAAGAGCCAAAGAAACAGGTACACCAGCCTAATACTGTGTAGGGCCCCTGCGAGCAAGCAAACGTGCCGCAACACGACGTAGCATGGACTCGACTAATCTCTGAAGTAGTGCTGGGGGGAACTGACACCATGAATCCTGCAGGGCTGTCCATAAATCCATAATAGTACGAGGCAGGGGGGGGGGGGGAGGAGGTCCCTACTGAACAGCACATTGCAACGCATTCCAGATATGCTCTATAATGTTCATGTCTGTGGAGTTTGGTGGCCAGCGGAATTGCTTGAACTCAGAAGAGCGTGCCTGGAACCACTCTGTAACAATTCTGGACGTGTGGTGTGTCGCAGTGTCCCAATGGAATTGCCCAAGTCCGTCGAAATGCACCAAGGACATGAATGGATGAAGGGGATCAGGCAGGATGCTTGCGTACGTGTCATTTGTCTAGTCTTATGTAGACGTATCAGGGGTCCTATGTCACTCCAACTGCACACGCCCTACACCATTACAGAGCCTCCATCAGCTTGAACACTCCCCTGCTGACATGTAGGGTCCATGGATTCATGAGGTTTCCTCCATATCCGTGCACGTCCATCCGCTCGATACAATTTGAAAGGAGACTCGTCCGACCAGCAACATGTTTCCAGTCATCAACAATTCAATGTCGGCGTTCACGGGCCCAGGCGGAATGTAAACCTTTCTGTAGTGCAGTCATCAAGGATACACGAGTGGGACTTCGGCTCCGAAAGCCTATATCGATGTTGTTGCGCTGAATGGTTGGCACGGTGACACTTGTTTATGGTCCAGCATTGAAATCTGCAGCAAATGGCGGGAAGATTGCACTTCTGTCACTTTGAACGATTCTCTCCAGTCGTCATTGGTTCCGTTCTTGCAGGATCTTTTCCGGCCGCAGCGATATCGGAGATTTGATGTTTTACGGGATTCCTGATATTCACTGTACACTTATGAAATGTTCGTAAGGCAAAATATTCACTTCATCGCTACCTCGGAGATGCTGTGTGCTCAAGCGACGATTGTAAAACCACGTTCAAACTCAATTAAATATTGATATGCTGCCATTGTAGCAGCAGTAACGGTTCTAACAACTGTGCCAGATACTTGTTGTCTTTTGTAGGCGTTGCCGACCGCAGCGCCGTATTCTGCCTGTTTACGTATCTCTATATTTGAATACGCTTGCATATACCAGTTTCTTTGGTGCTTCAGTGTGTATATGTTATGTGAAGCTATGTATGTATTGACACAAACAGACATCAAGAGTAACTGTTCCAATAACAAACGCTTGGTGTATGCTGTAAAAGGATTTCATTTACGTCTGTTGTAGTGGGAGAATATGACGGTGCTTACAATGAGGCTAATGTTTTCGGTTCGTTTGTAGCGGCGAGGGACGCTAGACTTTGCTACAAGGGACCATATGAGGTGAAAACGTGTATGGACTTAACCTGGAATTTGGTGAGATCTCGACGTGATGCTGAATGTACGGGCTGGATTTGGACACTAAAATATGTGACGCACGACGTGGTTCCAGAAGCACAGGTCGGAAGCGACAGGTCTTTTCGTTGCAACATTGGAAACTCTCAATCACACACTCGCCTGTGCAAACTACCCTACGGAGCAGCTCTACGGACGTTGTGACAACATGAAATTTATTGTTACCTGAAAACTCTGAAAAAAAAACCTGTGCCGCCTAGCCATGTTGCACCAATGGGCTTTTGAGGTGCGTGTTCAGCAAACATTCCTTAACATGTTTGAACGTGGCCCCGCAAGAGACGTGTAGAGGCTATTCTGCTATAATGGAGCCAAGGACTCAGAAACTTTCAGAAATGTAAAATAAGAAACAACTGGCGCGTCTAAGCTATAAGACTGGCGATGAATGAAGATATTTTAAACACCAGTCAGGCCAGAGATACAATATAAGTTATAACTGAAAATAAATTTTAGTATGTTGTGATTGTACGTAGAAGAGGCACCGCAATTGTATACTGTCGGTCAGTAATCGTTGACGACGCCAGTATACAGAAGGGGGTGATTGTATTGGAACTTATGCCGGTTTATTAATATGGATATATGTTTTATTTTTTCTGTCTATTTTTGTCCATTCATTCGCGTAAGTAATTTACGGCAAAGATAAACACGCTGTATGTCCAC
This sequence comes from Schistocerca piceifrons, assembly GCF_021461385.2. Classification (NCBI taxonomy): domain Eukaryota; kingdom Metazoa; phylum Arthropoda; class Insecta; order Orthoptera; family Acrididae; genus Schistocerca; species Schistocerca piceifrons. Next base: position 269,751,666 of record NC_060142.1, on the reverse strand, counting down.
AGCAATCAAGCCTGCCGAGCTAGCAAGAATAGATGAAGAACCTTAATTTCCGTATATTTGTAGAAACCCTTATCGGATGTTTCATCGATCTTTTACTGTCATCTTTTCCCCTTCCATGATAGCGAGAGGACGTGGAATTCAGTTTAGTTCAGTCACAGTTTATTACAGGGTGTCATACTTTAGACCGCATGTCAAGAACAGACTAGATGAAGGATGAGAAAGATGAGCGTTTCCTTGTTTCTGCAGTGTTTTGACTCCTCAGCTTACCGAATGATAAGAACTGCAGTTCTGAATGCACCCTCTTTCCCTCTACTTCCTGAGAGAAGATTGAAATCGAGAGATACAGTCCGTCAAAAGCTTTCTAGGCTTCTAAATTCAATGAAGAAGATGCGACCAGCAGTGAGCAACATTGGCTCTCCGAATTATGGCCGTGTCAAAAACTTAGCCTCAGTCATACTACTTTTTTTTTTGATAAATGTGCCCCTCACTTACCTCTCCCTGCAGTCTTTCTTTAAAAACTTCGTCCACTCAGAGTGAACAGCTTACCTTTAATAATAAGCTTTGATGTGATTTCCTTGTTGGACAGGTTCAGCTTTCGGATTATTTACATCTTATTGTCAAAAATTCGATAGTGATGTACATATTTGTTCAAATATGATCTGCGCTTGACTTATACTTTATTTAATAACGATATTTTTGAACAGGCTCGTGGTGTGAATGAAAGTAATCTATTGTCGTCCTTGAAGGCCAATTTTTTAAAGGAGTAGTTCAAGGAAAGGGTGCTGGAATCTGTTAGTTTAAAACACACAGTACTGTCGAATTGTGCCCTTCGTGGAGGGAATGAATTATGTAATTTTTTAAACCAACAGATTTCAGAAATGAAAATATTCACTTTATAATTGAAACCGAAAAGGAGGACTGCTTTCCGTACGTCTCCGTCACAAAGGTGATACCTTGGAAGAATCAGTTCCTCTCAAACCGTTTTACTTGCAAAAACTTACCACCTGTCGTCCACAGGTATCGACCTTGGTTATTGTTTAAAACGCCCTCGGTCCCAGATTTGAATCCTGTCACCGCTTGAATTTTGACTATTGATCAGCATTGGCGACCGAAGACTTCCGGCATAAAAAGTCATCCTTCTTTTGCCAGCGACCTCTGTCGAAGAGGGCGGAGGAGCGGACAGCGGTTCAGGGCACTCTCTTGTCGTTGGGGTGGGAAACCGCCCATAAAGATGGAATAATCAGCAATGATCAAGAGTATGAAGATGCAGAAGGCAATGGAAACCACTGTATTAAAGAAACATATATGCATCCACAGAACACGTGGCCTGTAATTGAAAAAAGTGTCATGATGATCTCTCCATTGGCGAAAGATTCCGAAATAGTCCGCCGTTCGGACCTCCGTTAGGGGACTACCGAGGGGGAGGTGACCACAAGAAAAAGATTGGATAAACAACAGAAGGATAACATTCTACGAGTCGGGGCGCGGACTGCCAGAAGCTTGAATGTGGTAGGGAAGCTAGAAAATCTGAACAGGGAAATGTTGAGGCTCAATATAAATATAGTAGGGGTGAGTGGAGTGAAATGTAAAAAAAGACAAGGATTTATGGTAAGATAAGCAGAGTAGAAAGATGAGTAGAGGGTAATATCAATAGCAGTAGAAAATGGTTTAACAGGCGTAGGATTCGTCATGAATAGAAATGTAAGGGAGAGAGTGTGTTACTTTGAACAGTGCAGTGATAGGGTTGTTCTTAGCAAAATGGACAGCAAACCAACACCGACAACGATAGTTCAGGTATACATGCCGGTGTCGCAAGCGGAAGATCAAGAACTAGAGAAAGTAGGTGAGGATATTATAGGGGGTATTCAGTGCGTAAAGGGAGATGAAAATCTAATTGTCCTGGAGGACTGGAATGCAGTTCTAGGGGAAGGAATAGAAGAAAAGGTTAAGGGAGAATACGGGCTTGGGTCAAGGAATGAGAAAGCACTGAGTTGTGTAATAAATTTCAGAAAATAATAGTGAATACTCCGTTCAAGATTTACAAGAGGAGGGGGTATACTTGCAAAAGGCCGGGTGATACAGAAAAATTTCATTTAGATTAAATCATGGTCAGACAGAGATTCGGAAGTCAGATACTGTATTGTAAGACTTACACAGGGGCAGACATAGACTCAGTAAACAATGTAGTAGTGATGAAGAGTAGGCTGAAGTTTAAGAGATTAGTCAGGAAGAATCAATACGCAAACAAGTAGGATACGGAAGTACTAAGGAATGAGGATATATGAAGGAAGTTCTCTAACGCTATAGATACGGCAATAGGAAATAGCTCAGTAGGCAATATTATTGAAGAGGAATGGACATCTCTAAAAATGGCAATCACAGAAGTTGGAAGAAAAAACATAGATACAAAAAAGGTAACTGCGAAGAAACCATGGGTAACAGAAGAAATACTTTAGTTGATTGATGAACGAAGAAAGTACAAAAATGTTCACAGTAGTTCAGGAATACAGAAACACAAGTCACTGAGGAATGAAATAAATAGGAAATACAGGAAACAAAGATGAAATAGCTCCATGGAAAATGAAAAAATCGAAAAAGAAATGATTGTCGGAAGGACTGTCTCAGCATACAAGAAAGTGAAAATAACCTTTGGTCAAATTAAGGGGAAGGGTGCAACTTTAAGGGTGCAATGGGAGTTCCACTGTTAAATGCAGGGTAAAGAGCGGTTAGGTGGAAAGAGTACATTGAAGGAGGGAGGAAGATTTGTCTGATGTCATAGAAGAAGAAACAGGAGTCGATCTAGAAGAGATGGAGGATCCAGTATTAGAATCAGAATATAAGAGAGCTTTGGAAGACTTAAGATAAAATGAGACACAAGGGATGGATAACATTCCATCGTAATTTCTAAAATCATTGGATGAAGTGGCAGCAAAACGACTATTCACCTTGGTGTGTGGAACATATGAGTCTGGCGACATAGCACTTGACTTTCGAAAAAATGTCAGCCACATAACACCTAAGACTGTGGGAGAACTATCGTAGAGTCAGCTTAACAGCTCATGTATCCAAGTTGTTGACAAGGGTAGCATACAGATGAATGGAAAAGAGGACTGAGGATGAGTTAAGTGACGATCAGTTTAGCTTTAGGAAAGGTAAAGGCACCAAGGAGGCAATTCTTACGTTGCGCTTGATAACGGAAGCAAGACTAAAGAAAAATCAAGACACGTTCATAGGATCTGTCGACCTGGAAAAAGCATTCAGAAAAGTAAAATGGTGCAAGAGTTCCAAATTCTGAGGAAAATAGGGATAAGCTATACTCAGATAGGGGTAATATACAGCATGTACAAGAGCCAATAGGTAATAATAACAGAGGACGACCATTAAAGAAGTGTTCGGATTGAAAAGGGTGTAAGACAGAGAAGTAGTCTTTCGCCCCTATTGTTCAATCTTTACATTGAAGGAGTAATGACGAAAATAAAAGAAAGATTCAGAAATGGATTTTAAATTAAAGCTAAAAGGATATGAATAATACGATTCGCTGATGACATTGCTATCGTGAACGAAATTGAAAAACAGTTACATGATATGCTGAAAGGAATGCACAATCTATGAGTACAGAATGTGGATTGAGAGTAAATCGAAGAAAAAGAAAAGTAAAGAGAAGTAGCAGAAATGACAACAGCGAGAACCTTAACATCAGGATTGATGGTTATGAAGTAGATGACGTTAAGGAATTCTGGTACCTGGACAGCAAAATAACCAACGACGAATGGGGCAAGGAGGACATAAAAGCAGACAAACCTTGGCAAAAAGGGCATTCCTGGCCAAGAGAAATTTACTAGTATCAAACATAGGAAGAACTGTACGTTTAGAGCGCTGCAGTGTATGGTAGTGAAACATCGACTGTGGCAAAACGAGAACAGAAGCATTGGAGATGTGGTGCTACAGACGAATATTGATAATTAGGCGGACTGATAAAGTGAGGAATGAGGAGATTGCGTGCAGAAATGGAGTGGAAAGGAATATGTGGAAGACACTGACAAGGAGAAGGGACAGGATGACAGGACATATTTTAAGACATGAGGGAATGACTTCCATGATCTAGAGGGTGCTGTAGAGGGCAAAAACTGTAGAGGAAGTCAAAGACTGGAATATCTTCAGCAAATAATTGAGGACGTAGGGTGCAAGTGCTAGTCCGAGATGAGGAGGTTGACACAGAAAAAAAATGGTTCTGTCCCCTCTTGTCAGACAGATGATAGTGCAACAAGTTGTACTATCGATTTCGTAATTGGCACAATTCATCCTTGTGACCAAAGAATGGCGACGTCTTACATCACAGGGAAGGAACCTCTGTCAGTGAAAGTGGCCGCCCCATTGCGATTTGCACGACGTTGGAGGAGGAGTGATCTGTGTCTCGATTTTTGAAGAATGGAGATGTCATATCTGTGGACATGCATCTCGAGATAAACGCACAGTATCTTAATACATGTGTGTCCCTGCAACAAGTATAGGAGTGGTGCAGAAAGTTTAAACAGGCGTAACTTCTGCGGAAAACATTCCACGCCCGACGTGGCACACGGCGTAGTGGCGTATGAAAACACTACAGTAGTGTGCTACTGTAAAATAAATAGCAAATACACTGTAATAAAAAAGTTAAGCACCTAGGATTACAGGAGAGAATGAAATGAAACATCACCGCTTGAGTGAATTTGTAATGTTTTATCAGTGTTTGCAAAAATTAGTTAAATTTACGAAGGATTTGGAAGTATCAGCCAACATGAGTATAGCGTTGCACCACCTCTGGCCTGGATGCTTGCACTGAATCGGTTGGAAAGTGTGTCATAATGCCATTGTATACTCTTCTGTGGCAAGCTGGCCCTCACTGCTGTTTCTGGTTCTTGATATCATGGATGCTGGCTTTGGGCCGAATTTGAAGTCCGAGGTGGTTCCACTCATCATCTATCGGGAACAGATCTGCGGATCTTGTTGGCCACAGAAGTACCTTCACATCACATAAATATTTCGTAGAGACATGTGTCGTTTGTGGACGTGCATTGTCCTGGTGAAAAATGAAACCACGCTACTATCACATGAGAAGTAACACATAATAAAGCAAAATGTCCGTGACGTACAGTTGTGTCGTTAGAGTTCCTTAAACCACCACCAGCCGTGACATGTGATATCCGATGGCTACTCGCATCCTGATGCTAGGAGTAACACCGCAGTGCCTCTCCAAAACATTGGACGAGCAGGTACTCCCTCCCGATCGCCATCGTCCGTGGTATGCAGCAAAAACATGATTCATCCTGTACACAATTTAACGTCTTTTATTAAATGTACTTCGTTCACAGTAAAAGCACCACTCCATAGGCAGCCATATGTGGTGTTACAGTAGCGTACCGGCATGGGAAAAGCACCACTCCATAGGCAGCCATATGTGGTGTTACAGTAGCGTACCGGCATGGGATGGTAATTTCGTAGTCCGGCTGCTGCTGATAATGTTGTCTGGCACGAGTTCGTGTTCTTCACAGTGATCACTCAAAATCAGACGCTGTTCGTGGCTGTTGCATATCCCATCAGGCCTGGTAACAATGCTAGACACGAACAACACTAATGCAATCTGGTGCCCTTCTACTTGTCACAGAAAATTGCAACACAATCTATTTACATACCCATCGAGGGTGTGTTCGTGTGCAAAGCTGCGTAGACATCCTGTTATGCTTTACTTTCTTTTGTCAGGTAATGTATTTTGGATATGATTGTTGGTTCAGCAGAGAAATTGTCATCGATGTGCTACGATTCAGCCGCGCGGGGTAGCCGCGCGGTCAGGGGCGTCTTGTCGCGGTCCGTGCGGCTGGCCCCGTCGGAGGTTCGAGTCCTTCCTCGAGCATGGATGTATGTGTCGTCCTTAGCGTAAGTTAGTCTAAGTTACATTAAGTAGTGTGTAAGCTTAGCGTCCGATGACCTCAGTAGTTTGGTCCCATAAGACCTTACCACAAATTTCCAATATTGCTACGATTCAGTAGAGTGACTGCAAGACATGTGCCACGCAATTTGACTGCTAAGTTGATAGATCGTCGCGTCGACTCCAGTGAGGAAGATTTGTGCGGTTTCCAGGCCAAAGGTAACGTATTTCGAGACTATTATTACAACAGATGAAACCTGGGCGCACTGTCACCAACTGGAAACGAAACGATCGACCAATGAGAGGCGTCATAGCTCTTTGGCAAACAGAGAGGGAGAGGAAAAAAAGACGGACACAGACAAGGGGGAGGTACAAAAAAACAAAATCCACAGTTAGCCATCTTCAGGGAAAGTCATTCTCAATCCCTCTTTCGATGCAAAAGGAGTAGTTTCGGAGCACTGCATTGAGGGTGACAAAAATAATAAAATACCTGTTAAATCTGTGGCTGCTGATGCCATACTTGATGGTCCATCTGTTTTTATAGGATGTCAATTGAATTTTGGTTTGGATGTTAATGATACGTTTTTTCGTGGTAATGGTTGGATTTCAGAAGCTATTCTTAGGGGACATAGTGGTGTAATAAATGTTCCTGGTCTTGAAAGTTTTCCCGAACGTGATTTTATTGCTTACCGTACTTACCACGTTAGGGACCAAGCTAATAAGGGTTTTGGAAAGTCCTTTTATCTATCTCCTTCTGCATTTTGTTTGTACACTCGTAATAAACGTAAAATAAACCCTAATGAAAGAGTTCAGTCTTTGGTTAAAGGTTAAGGTGTATGTGAATATGTAAAAATCACTGATGATTGTACTGTATATTATCCGAGAAGCGATTCTTCTTGGTGTTGTAGCTCCTTCTGGCACTCTGAGGTGTTTCCTGTGACACGCCGCGATGCTCTCAGTGTCATACGCTCCACTGGATAAAGAGGTATGAGTGATGCATATAGTTTTGGCGCTCGACCGTGGTTGGTCACTACGTTCTTATGCCGGCTCAAACCCGCTATGGGAACACTTTCACTCTCCAATGAGAAGTAGTCGACGAGGACATCTTATTTCACCTGTCTTGTTGCAACACGACAATGTTTATCCCCGTACTGCCCATTCAGCCGTAGCAACAATATGGGATATGGGATCTAAATGGGACACCAACCTTGCTCACCAGACTTCTTCCCGTGTGACTTTCATGTGTTCGGAGACTCAAAAAAGCGCTGGAAGGCATTTCAGAACTGAAGAAGTGGGGAAAATCGTGGTGCACGAGTGGCTGTATTCCGAACGAAAAGAATTCTTGTTATGAATTACCCACAGACTTCTTGAAAAGGTGGAATGCCTGGATTAATAGTGGTAGGGACTACGTTCAAAAATGGTACATCGGAAATTTTTCTGTTTCATCTCGTTTGTATTATAATACTTAACTAAGACTTTAATTTGAATCACCATACTAAATTACAATCCCAAAGAAAGCAGGCGTTGACAGATGTGATAATTACCTAACTATCAGTCTAATAAGTCAGAGCTAGAAAATACTAACATGAATTCTTTACAGACGAATGCAAAAAATTGGTAGAAGTTGACCTCGGGGAAGATCAGTTTGGATTCCGTAGAAATGTTGGAACACGTGGGACAATACTTACCATACGACTTATCTTAGAAGACAGATTAAGGAAAGTCAACCTATGTTTCTTGCATTTGTAGACTTAGAGAAAGGTTTTGACAATGTAGACTGGAACACTCTCTTTCAAATTCTTAAGGTGTCAGATCTAAAATAGAGGGAGCGAAAGGCTTTTTACAATTTGTACAGAAAGCAGATGGCAGTTATAAGAATCGAGGGGCATGAAAGGGAAGCAGTGGTTGGGAAGGGAGCGAGACAGGGTTGTAGCATATCCCCGATATTACTCAATCTGTATATTGAGCAAGCAGTAAAGGAAACAAAAAATAATCGGAGTAGGAATTTAAATCCATGGAGAAGAAACAAAAACTTTGAGGTTCGCCGATGATATTGTAATTCCCTCAGAGACAACAAAGGACCAGGAAGAGCAGTTAAACGGAATGGACATCAACAAAAACAAAACGAGGATAATGGAATGTAGTCGAATTAAATCGGGTGATGCTGAGGGAATTAGATTAGGAAAAGAGTTTTGCTATTTCGGGAGCAAAATAACTGATGATGGTCGAAGTAAAGAGGCTATAAAATGTAGACTGGAAATGGCAAGTAGAGCGTTTCTGAAGAAGAGAAATTTGTTAACATCGAGTATAGATTTAAGTGTCAGAAAGTCGTTTCCGAAAGTATTTGTATGGAATGTAGCCATGTATGGAAGTGAAACATGAACGATAAATAGTTTAGACAAGAAGAGAAAGAAGCTTCAAAAATATGGTGCTACAGAAGAATGCTGAAGATTAGATAGGTAGATCACATAACTAATGAGGAGGTATTGAATAGAACTGGGGAGAAGAGGAGTTTGTGGCACAACTTGACGAGAAGAAGGGATCAGTTGGTAGGACATGTTCTGAGGCATCAAGGGATCACCAATTTAGTACTGGAAGGCAGCATGGAGGGTAAAAATCGTAGAGGGAGACCAAGAGATGAATACACTAAGCAGATTCAGAAGGATGTAGGTTGCAGTAGGTACTGAGAGATGAAGAAGCTTTCACAGGATAGTGTAGCATGGAGAGCTGCATCAAACCAGTCTCTGGACTGAAAACCACAACGACAATAAATTAAAATTAAATATGTCAGAAAACAACGTACAAAAGCACTGTACATGGTCTGAAATCGTGAGTACTGTCCAAATGATTACGACTGACATCAAAGGATTTGCCTTACTAATACTATGATGCCACAGTAAGTCACAGAATATCGGTGGCACTTAAAAATACACACGTAAAAGATAATATGACTGTGCAGACTTATCAAGTTGCGTCAGCTGGACTAGAGGGGATACATGCGATCCGTTGTGGGAATCACGTCCACCGTGATATAGTATATAGAGAGAGAGGGATAGAGAGAGAGTAAGAGAGACGGCTGGTTTGAGGCCCTTCGTACGCCCGCTGGCGGGCGTACCTGTGTGGTCGCGGATCGCCTGAGCGGGTGCGTTCGCTGCCTTTGATGTGCCGCAGTCGGGCCCTACCCGGTCCCCACATACAGGGCATCGCCTCGCCACCCAAGTGCGCTCTGCTGGCGATGCTGAAATTTACTCCAAGCCCCTAAATACACACATATCATATTTCATACTGAAATGGAAGACCGATATCCGAAATGTAGACGTTACAGCTTCATAAAACCGGATTGGGAGCCGAGATTAGTAAATACTAAAGGACTACTGCTCCACAAATTACCTCTTTACCAAAATCCGGTGGAACAGACGAGTGTGCAGGTCAATCTTTCTGTGTTGTCTAGGGGCACCCGATCACTATCATAATTGTCTGTTCCTAAGAAGAAGCGACTAGATGAAGAGTTTAAATAAAATTCGGTACATATGTTGGCCAGTTTAATTGGCTTACGCACTCGTTCACAAAGATTTCGGGCTTGCAGTCCGTGTCGTAAACTACATTGCAAGATATTTCGGCTGGACAACTGCGAGCCATCTTCAGGTGAGCCTGAAGAGGAGTGACGAATACGTTCTCCGCTCCGTCTTATACAGTGCGCTGATAGTTCTGCCGCGCATGCGTTGCAGTCGCGGAGGCAGAAGGGCCACACCGCCCAGCGACAGCACCCTCGCTGGTGGAACTGCAATACTCAGCTGCCTTCGATATTGTTGCTGGCCGTAGCTATCGAAGTCTTCTGGCTTCTTCGTCTCGAGTAAATTTCGGAGATACGGGATTCCATGCGTTATTCAATTGGTAACCACTGTCACGGTTCATTAGCTTTCCCGCAATGCTTATTTCAACGGATTCTTTGATAATGGAGTCCCAAAAAGTTGTTGCTGTGGCCAAAAGCGAAGTTTTGTCGTACTCCATTGAATGTCCGTTAGAAATACAATGTTCCGCAACTGCAGACATACTGGGTTGCAGTAGGCGAGTGCAACTTTGATGTTCTGTACAACGCTCTTCCACTGTACTCGTTTGTTCCGCAACTGCAGACATACTGGGTTGCAGTAGGCGAGTGCAACTTTGATGTTCTGTACAACGCTCTTCCACTGTACTCGTTGTCTGTCCTATATAGGCCACACCACATTGACACGGTATTTTGTAAATTCCCTCCTTCCACAGTAACAAATCATCCTTCACCGATCCCAGTAAATCCGAAATCTTAGAAGGTGGACGAAAAACTACTTTCTCATGAAAATTATTAAGAATCCTCGCTATCTTGAAGGAGATATTTCCAACGAAGGGAAGAAAAGCTAGGGACTTTTAATTTGCCAGGTCGAGTATCCATTGTCTCTGAACATCGTCCTCAACTGTGCAAGTTCCTTAGGCAAATTCACTGCATCCGACACCGTATGTGCCCTGTGCACAAGGGTTTTAAGTACACTCATGGTGTGGGATGGGTTATGGCAACTTGAAGAATGCAAGTACATATTAGTTGGGAGTGGGCTTACGATAGACAGAATGTCCCACCGAGCCGTCACTCTGCCGCTTAACCAAAACATCCAGGAATGGAAGGCGGTCATCTTTCTCTAGTTCCATAGTAAATCGAATATTCTCATGGATGGAGTTAAGATGATGAAAAAACTCCATTAACTTTTCTTCTCCGTGGGGCCACACTATGAAAGTATCGTCGACGTATCTCCCAAAACCAGTTGGTTTACAAACCGCTCTTTCAAGTGCTCTCTTCTCAAAATCCTCCATAAAAAGTTTAGTCACCAGAGGAGACAGTGGGCTGCCCATGGCGACACCGTCAGACTGTTCAAGATATTCCTGGTTAAACATAAAATAAGTTGAGGAAAGAGCATGTCGAAACAAAGCAGTTATGTCCGATTCAAACTGTTGACCAATTAGAATCAAGGAATCCGCAAGAGGCACTTTTGTGAAAAGGGAAACTACATCAAAACTCACTAGTAGACCGAACTACTTAAGTGGAGAGCCCCCAGTCTGTTGATAAAATCAGCAGCGTTCCATATATGATGTGAACATTTTCCAACAAACGGTCTCAGGAAAGAAGCTAGATGTTTGGCTAAATCATATGTGAGTGTGTCAGTATTACTCACTATAGGCCGCAAAGGCAGACCTTCTTTATGCACTTTAGGTACGCTGCCGTGTGGTCTTATCCGCTAGATGGTCTCTGGAGCTAATGAGGAAGTTCAAAAGCGCACACGTCTTCCGTTGCACACGTGCTGTTGGGTCTCGATCAATTCTTCGATGCATAGTATCACTAAGTAGACTATACATGTTTCCCAAATACAACCCACGAGGTAACAAAACGGTACAATTACATTTATCAGCCTTCAGCACCACTATTTCCGGATCTTCTCGAAGGCTCCGTAGCGCAGCCCTTTCATCAGCGGTTATATTACTGCGTTGGGGATTAGCTTTCAGAAGAACCCGACCAGTTTCCCTTCTTATTTCTTGAGCGGCGTCCATAGGAAGGCGACGTACAGCTTGTTCAACACCACTTACTAAACTCGTAAGAGGTACTGCACTCTTCGACCTAAGCAAGTCTTGGCTGGAGTTTATTTGATTAAATATGAATCAGTGTCATCTTTCGAAGCCGCAGATTGTCGATCAGGAAGGTTAAACAACAATAACTATCAGTTCCACTGATCTCCTTACAAGGAAACCTCCCCATCGCACCCCCCTCAGATTTAGTTATAAGTTGGCACAGTGGATAGGACTTGAAAAACTGAACATAGATCAATCGAGAAAACAGGAAGAAGTTGTGTGGAACTATGAAAAAAATAAGCAAAATATACAAACTGAGTAGTCCATAATCAATATAGGCAATATCAAGGACAGAGTTAGTTTAGGAGCGCCGTGGTCCCATGCTTAGCGTGAACAGCTGCGAAACGAGAAGTCTTGGGTTCAAGACTTCCCTCGAGTAAAAACTTTAATTTTTTATTTTCAGACAATTATTATCTGACAAACTCATATGTTTTCATCACTTTTTTGGGAGTGATTATCAAATCCACAAGAAAACTTAAATCGGGCAAGGTAGAAGAATCTATTTACGCATTCGCCAAGTGTACAAGTTAGATGGGTCGACAACATATTCCTATCATGTGACGCACATGCCGCCACCAGTGTCGTATAGAATATTTCAGACGTGTTTTCCTGTGGAGGAATCGGTTGACCTATGACCTTGCGATCAAATGTTTTCAGTTCTCATTGGAGAGGCACGTCCTCTCGTTTACTAATCGCACGGTTTTGCGGTGCGGTCGTAAAACACAGACACTAAACTTATTACAGTGAACAGAGACGTCAATGAACGAACGGACAGATCATAACTTTGCAAAAATAAAGAAAGTACAATTCTCACTCGAGGGAAGCCTTGAACCAAGGACCTCTCGTTCCGCAGCTGCTCACGCTAACCACAGGACCACGGCGGTACTGAGCTTACGGTATCCTTGATGTTGCCTATCTAGCGCATGGACTACTCAGTTTGTATATTTTGCTTATTTTTTCATAGTTCCACACAACTTCTTCCTGTTTTTTCGATTGATCTGTGTTCAGTTTTTCAAGGCCTATCCACTGTGCCAACTTACAACTAAATCTGAGGGGTGTGCGATGGGGAGGTTCCCTTGTTAGAAACAACTGCCTTCATCCCTCGTAGCTACCTGCCCATAGGCTGTTCCATTTTCCTGCCTTCCGACGTCACAGTTGTACTTCAAAGCGCGTAGTGATGGTCTTCGGTCTTCTTTCACTGAGCGTTAATTAGGTCAAATGCGGTATCTGCTGTACTCAGAATTTGACAAATTGATTTCATTGATATTCAGGGTTTGACGCCCGTCTTGATACTACATCGCCAGTTACCTATGGAAGGGAATCATGTGCGTCCCCTGTATGGAGTTTTTAAACTTAGCTCTGTGTGTGATGATGATTGGTTTGTGGGGCACTCAAGTGCGCGGTCATCAGCACCAGTACAAAGTCACAATTTTTTCACACTCGAATGATTTATCCAGTCCAATCTAGCCACTATCACGAATGATGATGCTGACGAAATGATGAAGACAACAAAGAGTTCCCGGGCAGAGAAAATCCACAACTCGGCCGGGAATCGAACCGGGGACCCCGTGGTCAAAGTTAGCAATGCTAGCCTCTAGACTACTAGGTGCGGACTTTACTCTATGTTTCATTATATTTTAACTGATTGTGTAACGCATTTTTCCGAGGTGAAAACTGGAGACTAGTCCACATTTGCCTAAACGAGCGTGGGAAACAACGCGTATTACCTGTTCAATACAAATTATTTGAATTAAGTATCCTTCACAAAAGTTATACGCGCTGTCAATATAAGAAGAACAAGACCATCTGGTACAAAGTACGTTAATTTGTAAATGAGACTGACAGGTTTTAAATTTATTCATAATCGTACAAAATTATTATGCAAGAACATGTGTAAAATCATTTGATTAGTGTGTACGTATGATGTCTTACTGATGGGACATATTCTCCTTTCTCAGATTGATGATATTCTCGCTGTTCATTTATAATTTAGATAACAAATTTTAATCTTAATGTTTAACTATGGAAATTTGATTTTATCTTTTGAAAGAATGTAGTATTTCCAACTTCAGACGCAGTTGAGTGTCAATATGTTTCTTACTGATATCTGATTATAAACTAATTAACTGAATCATTATAATACATAATTCATCACTCTTGTAGATCGTGTTGCAATCCTGTGTAGATACATTGACAACTTTTACCATCAGTTGTCCAACGAAGCCGTGATTGTTAGAATGTGATAATTACCTTTTTTCCTTTTGAACTTTGTAAGAGGTGGAGCACTTTCGTTTTCAATATTTTTAGATACAATCGACGTATCGAGAAGTTTTTATCACGAGTTGTTCTTTTCTTCATTCTAATAAGCTAGCGTACTTACTTACTACGCAGCATATCACTAGTCTAAAATGACAAAGTTCTGGGTAATACTGCTTGTTATAACGCACCATATTTCCCTTGCTAAGGATGGAGGCCATTATCCACGATTAACTACTATAATCCATTCATCATAAGAATAGACCTGATGTAAACAAACACAAACGCGATGATTGGTCAGAAGCCGTAGCACACGTGCACTGGGGTTGTTACGCTCTTGGAAGTAGATCATACTTATGTATTAGATATCTTATTACTGAGTTACGTTAAATGAAACTTTAAGGTATTCAAATGTATTAACAGCCATCAACGTTTTTATGAATCACGCTTTATCCACGTAGTTTTTATTTCAAAAATCGTGTACAGTCACAGCCTCTGCAGCGTTGTGTTCTTATTGTCGCTCTGTTATGCGCAGTATGAAAATGGCTGAGGCTGCTTTCTGTTCCGTAGTGAAACACGCGCTTGGACCACGGTTAAAAAGTGCCGAGGAATAGGCTGTTCTTAATGTTTTCCATAAATTTACGGACACAATCGGCTTTGAAGTTTTCCCCACGTTATATATAATGCAGTTGACAAACAAAGTCACATTGGACGTGTAGCGCATCGGTAGCGTAATGGAATGTAAAGCAAATGCGGTTACTAGTGCGTTTGTAAAGATGTTCCCAGTATCAAATTTTCTTCTCGTTCAATATGAAACACCTAAATCTCGTAATTGTGAAACCCATAACAATTTTTTATGAATAATGCACGTCTTATCATTTCTAATTACATATTGGACGCGAAATTACTTTTTCCATTTCAAAATACAAATTCTTAATTATCGATGATTTATGAAAGACTGTTCATAAAAGTTCTTTAAATTAAGAAAACATAACAATTTAATTTTTAAGGCAAATATGTGAAACCAAATACTCTTTATTTGGACTACGTCCATCGTCTTATAACACAGAGGTGGATAAGTATCGTAGAAACATGAAAAACAATACGTATGTTTCTGGATGGGGTCGGCCTTTAGCAAGACACAATTTTGGTTTTTATCTCATACGTGTTTCACTGCAGTTGCAGCATCTTCAGTTTCCTTTTATTTTATGGCTTTCTACCACATGGTGTGGTTTCCTGATGTATTATGTTTCTACAGTGACTATTTTGTTTCACGGTTTGTCATGTTTTCTTTTTCCTCATTTTCTTCACTATGGAGCACTATATATTGAGCTGTCACTGTCACGGTTTCACTGTTTACCAGCTGTAAAAACAACCATGGCGGGCAGTCATCTGGTAAACAGTGAAACAGTGACAGCTCATTATATAGTGCTTCAAAGTGAAGAAGATGAGGAAAAAAGAAAACATCACAAACTAGTTCTTTGTTCACTTTCACTGACACTGTAGCATGATGTACTCATTGCGAGCATTATATTTACGTTTGGCCGATCGTAAGACGAGTGTGTACAACAGTTGATGTATTTTAGCACTAAAGACAGTTTGTCGTACTCACGATCACAGGTAAACGAATACAACCGTACGTAATCCGTGCCCTGTGTCATTAGAAAAGTATGGAACATAACGCTGTTATTGTTCACTATAGAGGAAAAGATAGAAATAACCGTCTCATCAATATTCAGGTCATTACAAAAGGGTCACAGTTCACATGAATAACATAGGGAAGAAAACTGGCCATGATGTAGTTAGAAATCAATTACTAAATTCGCCTGCAATGATTTTAAAAGAAGCCAAACAAATTCAGATGAATATTCCTTGGTGTAGATTTTAACCAGCTGCCACAAAAGTCACGGCCAGCGCTCCACTTGTGGCTTCTGGAAAATTACAGATGTGGTAGATCAGCCAACAGCTGATGTTACAACGGAGGATGATCTTAGCACAGAAACTGAGCAAAACAATCCTTCATCAGTTTGCTTTCTTTACCACAAGAAACTGTCTCTCATTACTAATACTCTCTTTTTTATTGGAAATGTTAGTTTTCGATATGAACTTTCCCGAATTAGTTACTCTGTCTGCGATGAAGATCACAGTTGGCTACCATAACTCACAGATAATAATAATGTGAAAAAATTTCGGCACTGTGTTATAGAAAACTGTCACCTTACAATTACGGATTTCAGTAGCCATATTCTACAGAATATATGATCTTGGAGCTGAAATGGACTGTTATAACAAATGAAAAGCAGTCACTACAGGTATTGTACTGAACTGTGGGAAAGCTCGTCGAAATTTTACGTAGATGTTAACTTACCTAATGAGAATGATCGCATGTGATAATACGGTGTCGTTGATATAAATTGCAAAAAGATTTCCAAAGTTCGTATTTCATAAGGTACTTAAATTCAACCACTTGTCGTGGTTAGAGGCTTCCAAAATATTTACTACTGACAATGTTCCCACCGATTTACGAGTATAGCTCTCCTTATATATGAACATATACATTCTACATTCCCAAGATAGCGACACATTGTTGACGACAGTTACACTCTCATTCGAGTTTCTGAGGAATGACGTCTGTAAAAGAAGACAAGAAAAGTTGTTTTCATGCTATGGCAGGTATCTCCATTCTAGTAATAAACAGGTTGAGTTCCTTAATGCCCTGGCCTATACCCAATAATTGCGTTCAAGAAAGTATGTTCTCGTTCTGTGAAAATCATTAAGCAATCTTCCTTTCTGGTTTTTGTACAATGTACTGGAATATTTTTGGTGTCTTTTTCTGAGCCGAATACAATTTTAAATGGGATAATTTCCATTTGGGGGGGGGGGGGGGGGGAGACATCTTCACTTTTATCTCCACTAGTTTAAATTTTATGTGCAGACACCCAGTGAAGTTAATATCTAAATAAGTTTTATTTTATTTACGGAGAAAATCGTTTTGGATTATAGCTATCGTCAGATCTACTAGAGGAAAATTCAGAGAGACAATGCCTTTATTTTAATTATTAATATAAAACAGCAAAACATACACAGGTCTGTACGATTCTGATAACTACATGAATAACGGAAGCAAAAAATAAAAAAACAAAAAAGTTACTGTTTTTTCTCTGAGAGGGAGTTATGTTCAGAACCTACATAGGTAGATCATAGCATACTCTTATACAGAAGATCGCGTTTCACTTAACAAACCCTAATAACTTTCTGCAGAGACGGAAAATAAAAAAAAAATTATCTATCATATGTTGTTTAGCTATAAGGACATTAACCTGCGTGACTGCCTTTCTTGCGACTTTGTTCGTTATGGAGACATGAACAGCAGACATATTTTTAAATAGCATCCCATATTATTTTTCTGGTCATTCACTTCCTCTCTTTGTGACGTACTGAATGAGCGGTGCGTAGGTTCCTTCTGTTTCTATTTCTTTACTGTCGACTCCAACAAGTAGATGAGTTACGTAACTCCTCGTGCTTGCACTGTGTGATATAATGTGTGAGTCAAAGTCGGTTTTGGGTTAAATTTTCAACAACCTCATGTTTACGTGAATAGTACACTGTGAAACGTTTTTTGAACAGGCCTTGAGGAGGAGAAATGGATTACCGCGAATAATAAATACAAGTTGCTATTTAAAACAGATGTAGTGTTGGTCATATCTTCGTAACGAACAATGTTACAATAAAGGCTTGCTGATTAGAGTTCCCCTGCTAGCTAAACAACGTCTCCTGGGTATGTTTCAGTTTTTTTTTTATTTTTTTTTTTTGCTTCTGGGGAAAATTAATTTGGGGTGGTGAACATAAATGTGACACTCCGTGTCCCCGTGTATAGCGATTGACATCTCCTGGAGAAAGCTGTAAGAGAAGTGCGAGGTGAGAAGGATATCGAGTGAAAGAGACATACAGAGAAGGAAGAAACCTGTTAAGTAAATCAGATAGTGGAGACGACGGTGAGGGACGCAAAAGCCTAGGAAAAACTTTTTAAACCTCCCTTCTTTTCTCCGGTGGTCTGCCGCGCAAAAAGTGTCCCCCCGAGGCGACAGGATCTGCGCTGAGTGGCGGTAATCTCGCGCAGCGCGCCGCAGCTGTAGACTCCACCCTCCGCCTTCCACCACCCACCCTCCACCTCCGGCCAACCGCCCTCACCAACCACTCCCCGCTCGGCGCATAAATCCCCATCTGGCAGCGACACCAGCTGCCGACGCCGGTTGCTGCCACTGCATCGCTGAACTCCCGTACGCACGCAACAGAGCAGCTGCATACCCAGCCATCACACGATCGGCCACAGGTACATTTGTCGCACGTACTGCCTAGCCTAAACACACAGAGTGGCAGTTGTCCATCGGCTTTTGGTACTAACATCCCCGGTGACCTAAATATGCGATACGTATACAACAACACTGTGGACACCAAAGGAATAACAGGTAGCAGTAAAATATAATTTGTCCTGCGATTTACATTATCGATTGGAGAGCAGCTGTGAAGAGCTACGTCCCCAATGTATCTGTCTTCAAATACCATGATGCTGTACTCTTGAGTGTCCAGCCTTGGTAACTGGAGTTGTTATATTTTATTTACCGTATTTACTTATCACGTGGCTCTGCCTGTTGCCCCTCTTTCTAGCTGACACCACTGGGCCATATTTTCAGTCATGTGAGCTAATCACGTCTCTCTGATGAAAGCGAATATGTTGTTGATGAAAATTGTAGAAAAAACTTATTGAAACCGGATGTTACTCTTTCTCTTTGTCGATCGGATAACATTAATAAAATTTTTCAAAATAACTATATTAGAAGTGGCTACCCTCTAATCAAGCGCCATCGCAAAAGCGTGTAATGTCTGTATAAATCCTTTCTAACAACGTGTATTTTGTTTAATAACGCTTTTTTAGGACGATCCATTTTCGTTAAATGTAATTTTATAAGTTTTCTAATCAATTTAAGAGAAGTAGCTTCACTAATGGTAGGTTTGTACACATGCTATGCTGTTTATTTCCAAAGGTGTAGTTTATATGTTTCCATGAAAACGTTACACTGCTCATCGAATAGGACATTTTATTAGTTTGCTCACTTATTTAACTACTAATAATTATGTAAGGAACTGTAATGGTTCAGTTTGTCTCTTTTACTCACTGTTATTTCAAACCAGAGAACAGGATTTTAATTAATTTCTGAACTTAATGTGAAGTTTCCATAACACATGGAGAACGTGTGTTGAAACGTTCGAAACGTAAAATAAATTTATGACACGTTACTCATGAAACTCCTTCATTAAAATTAGTCTTTATGGAGTTGTATGTCTAGCTATAGTAAGTGTAGTAAATATAAAATATGTTGATCAGTTTTTACCATGGCACGAAACTTGTGAAAGCTTGATGGAGATGTACGACAGACGTCTTCACACCTAATAGGGATGGAGTTTGGACTTACCATGGGGTTCCTAATCTAACAACAACTCTGCATTTGTTTCTCTCTTACAGTTTCTTACACAGCACAATTATGTGCTGACTTTCTTACACAAAATATCTGTCACATGTGCATGATGAATAATTCATAGATTTCTGTCTACTGTGATATATTTAACTTATAACTAAAATTTACTTAACGTTACAGTAAAAATTTAGCAAAGGGTAACTAACGATATCAAAATAGAATAATGTTGCTAGAAACTTTCTGTGTTGTGTGATACCATACACAATAAACATGTCACGTGTGTCATCAGGAGTAAATACCATGTACAAAGTCAGTTCTTTTCCATGTACAAGCAAAATTATACTGACATGTACTGAAAGGCACGCTGATGTAGTAGACTTTAAGGGGGATCGCTCTATTGAGCTGTCTAACATACTCAACATGTGTTGATATGGATGTTTTGTATTGCGTCACTTCGAGTAATTCACATAATAGCGTATATGTGTTGTTACAGAGGACGAAAGACGTCGACCTACCACGATTGAAGCGATGAGATACACAGAATGCCATATTTTTAAAAACAATGAATTAATCAGTGTGTTCATATTAAAATGAAACTTGCTGTATGTCATTCCAGCAACACTTTAATACCGAAAACAATATTTACTGATTAGGAAAAGTTTTCGACAGAGATCCCTCCAGTGAAATACTGTGAAACGAGGATGTCCTCACCACAGGTGGTAGGCAAATTATGGTCTTACACAGCCTGATACGAAAATAAACTATTTGCAATTCGAAGACATTTACATCGATCAAGAGTTACTTTGTTGCTGCAGCTCATCCCTAAAATTTTAGTGTGTGCATAAGTGATGTAATTACACAGTCAGTCGATACTAAGACGTAAAGGAGAAGAGAGACTGTACTTAAATACAATACTGTTTCATGAAGATTAAGCTATTATTCAAAAAGCTGAGGTCGTCATTCAGGACCAGTCAATAGATGTGCTCAAGATATAATACGTAAATGTAAGCACCAAAACAAGTTTACTACATTTGCCGCCCAATTTCCAGTATGAACGTCAACAATTCCTTTTTAACAAGGATCCTGCTTCATATACTTTTTCTGTGTCGTAAATTACTATATTGATCACGGTATCCATCATAACATGAATAAATATCTGGCTGTATTTGTGTCAGTCCGAGGAACATTATATAGGAAAACGAGGAAAGAGACAAAAATGAAATTTTATAAACTAATGGCTGCGCCTGATTGACTGTATGACTCGAGACGTGGATGATGAATAAACAATACCTTAGTAAGATGTAGATATCAGAAACCAGATTCCTGAGATCATGAAATATTGTACGAGAATGGGTTGATTTGGTAGTGATGATTTTTGAGAGAAATATCTGTTAAATGAAAGATGATAGAATGAAGCAAACATAAAAAAATGGTGGCTCGAATACCAACACCTTAATGGAAGAAGGAAAAATACCCAAAGAAGTTTTTGGTCAGGTGTATCAGTGGAGAGTGACCAAGACAGCCTATAAATTACACAAAGAGTTGGCCGAATTTTCATAGCCGAAAGAAGAGTTGTAGATAAAGAAAATGGCTATGAAGCTGGTCAGCGTGATCTCAATTTTTGCGAAAAAGTGTTAACTTTCTTGAAAGGAATTAGGGTCGTTATCAAAAAGTTAATTATTGATATTAGAGAATTTTTGTTCAAATATTCATACATCTACATCTAAATCTACATCGGTATGATTGCTCTGCAATCGACTCTTACGTGCCTGGCACAGGGCTCACCGAACCACCTTAAGACTACTTTTCTACTGTCTACTCTCGAACAGCGTGTGGGAACACCTTCAGACTATTTTTCCGCCAGTCTACTCTACAATAGCGCGCTTTGTAAACTAACACTTCAATTTTCCGTGTGAACTCTGATTTCTCCTACCTTATCATGACGATCATGTAGGAGCACGGACAGGTACAGTATAGCACAGTGTTCCACAACTCGTGTGCCGTGGTACACTGGTGAGGCGCCACAAAGTCAAGGGCGTCGCACAAACATTTACGAATTATGTAAGGAATTTCGATTTTAGCAATACCGCAAATTTTTATGTTTCAGTGATGTTAAATGTAATTAATTTTGTACAATTTAAGTATGAAGCTTCTTGTTTACCATTTAATAACTTAATACACGTTGACAACCGTTATATTTTCATAGGCAGCGCACGGTGGTTAAAATAGTTCCATCATTTTGACTACATATTGAGAATGTGGACTTCTGCATGAAGGTTTTTCCATAGGAATTAGCTACATCTGCAAAAAGTTCGCGAAAAGTACAGGAAGCTTTAAGGTGGCTGAACTGCCCACGTATAAATAAATGGTAAAAACAGCCTGTTACTGAAATTTCAAAATTTCCTTTATCTACTAACACAATCAGCATCCGGGTTAGCGAATTATCCAGTGACACTGCAGATAAATTGAACGAGAAAATAAAGTTCGGACTTCTGATTGTCAATTCGACCAGTACTGGAGCTCACATGTAACTTCTTTCCTACATGAGATTCTTTGCTGGACATGTAATTGCATGTAATTTCTTTCTTTTTTTCTATTTTATGGCAAAGAGCTATCCGAATGAGCAACTGGTGCGAATTACGAATATTTGGTCCATAACGATTTTACTTTGGAGGAATGCGCTAGTGTATCTACAGAGCTGCTTCTATAGCAGGCCAAGTGAAAGGTTTCTGAATAAAGTAGGCGAAATAAATCCTCACCTACGAACCAACCATTGGCTCCTTTACAACGAAGCCATTGCCATTTGTCCTGGAAATTGTGGTGCATGAAGTAGTAAAAGCTGTGAACTCCATCAAATCGCGACCCCTAAGTATGCGGCTTCGCCACTTTCTGTGTCAAGAAATAAGATCACAGAGCACGACATAATTGCTACATACGGATTTATTTGAAAATGATGAACATTTATCTAAGTAGGCATATCTTTGCGATATTTTCGTGCACTTTAATTAATTAACCAGAAAAATGAAAGATACAAACCAAATATTCTGACTAGTATGGGCAATATTCAAGGATATATTAATAATCTAAATTTGTGGTTATAGTGAATTGAAAAAGTGTTGCATGAGATGTTTCTAATAGTATTGCCCCTTACTGAAGATCCTAAGGTGTTGATGGACTTGATTACAGAACATTTAGTATTCTTAGAGCAGAGTTTGAAAAACATATTTTGAGGAGAGTGTTGAAGATATTGATAGGCTTCGACATCCATTTGTTCATTCGAAATATATTCCGAATAATCTAGGTATAGGCCTACAACAGGAATTGCCACTTTCAAAAGGAGACAGAAAACTGAAATCAAAATTTGTTGAAGAGCCTTTGGATAAATTGTGGTTGTCAATAAGCAGTGAATACCCAATTATCTTCAATTTATTTGTGTGAAATGAGCTTCTCGACATTGACTGGAATTAAACCATCAATGCGAAAGAGATTCAAATCCGTCAATGAAGATATGAGGCATGCTTTGTCAATTATTCCGCCATCAATCAGCCGCCAGAGTACAGCTAAGCAACCTCAAGTATCACACTGAAGGTACAAGTAGTGTTATTTACTTTAAAATTCGTATTGGAAATGTGTATTTTCCACAGCGATTAAAGTTAATAATTTTTTAATGAACTTGTGAATCTATTTTTGTTTTATAATAATAACTAGCCTTTTCTCTGCGCCTTTGAAAGCATATATGATCGAGACAATATTGTTCACACCTTCTCCCCCCCCCCCCCCTCTCTGATTCCACTTATTCCTCCATCTTCCTGCCCACCACATCTCTTTCTATCTTCTCCTCGTCACTCTCTCTGTCTCTTCATTTCCTCCTCCTCCTGCTACTCCTCCCTTTCTCTATCTCCTCCTCCCCCTCCCTCTCTTTCCCCCTCTCTATCCATTCGTTCCTCACCCCTCTCTCTATCTCCTCCTCATTCTCCTTCTGACCGTTTCCTCCTACCCTTCTCTCTGTCCACTGCCACCCCACCTTACTCTGTGTCCATCTCCCCCTCTCTGTGGTGCCCACCATCTCCTCTGCCACACTGTCTGTCTCCTCGTCCTTCAGTCTCTGTCCTACTTTTCCTCGCCTTGTCTCTGTCCCTACCCTCCTATCCTCTTCTTTCTACCATTCCCTCCTGCCTCTCTCTCTCTTACTCATCGCTCCATACAGATTGATAGTATTCCAACACAGCAGTCCTGTCATACAGGTTACCCTACACAGTGTGATCTTCTGACACATAGGCTGCCACGCAAAGCTAGTCGATAAGACAGATGGATACCACTCTAATACTGAATGACTTTTCTACAGGGCAGCCTATGTGTCGGAGTAGGAAAACCGTTCCTGCAAAAGCAGGTCAGTCAGGTAGCTGATACTCTTCATATATAATATGGCTATCTTTCAGGGCAGCCTATATGGCAGAGGGAAAACACGTTTTTGCCACTATCTCCATTCCTGTAGAAACTAGGAAGCCATAAACCCACAGTAATGATATTTGTGATGCCTGCTGTTTCTGTGTCAAATTTGGTTGAGATCAATTCAGGAGGTTGGGACGAGATCCTAGACTTACATATACACATATATGTTCTACTTTAATATATGACACATAATAATTGAACACATAACAATGAAAAACTTGTAATTATATTAAGATTTACATGACCACGAGGAGTCAGACATTTTGGGGTGCCATGTTCACTTTAGGAGCATCTGAATATACTGTGAGTAGTAAAAGGTTGTGGGATACAGTGTAGGGTGTCCTGTAGATCTGTTGCTTTATCTGAGTGTTCTGTTACTTAAATGTAGTCTTTGATTCACTTTCGCCAGAACATTGTCTATGTGATTGTTCCAATTTAAGTCATTTATAACAATAATCCAAAAGTATTTAGATGAATAACATCTGTGTAGCCGAAATTTTAAAGATTCCTTCAAGTACGCGTGTGGATGGCCTCTCAATTTCCGCCATTTACAGTCAATTACCAGTTTACACACCATAAAGATATTTTGTCTACATCAGTTTGAGGTGGTTTTGATCATCTAATGATTTTTGTGGATGGTAGATGACAGCATAATCTGCAGACAATCTAAGATGGTTGCTAAGATTGTCTCCTAAATAGATTAGGAATAGCAGAGGTCCCATAACACTTTTTTTGGAGAACACCATATATCACTTCTGTTTTGCTCAATAGTTTCTGTCAATCACTACTTGCTGTAATATTTCTAACAGGAAATCATAAACAAACAAACAGAGGGAAATGAACAAATGGAGTACCAAATTGATTACCATGAAGTTAACTCTAGCAAAAAATATTTGTTTGTTTGAATGTAACTGGATGGCTAACAAAAACTTAATGAATGGTTTGAGGCAAAATTGAAATATTTCATGAACAGCTGTTTGCTAAGCTATGAGAATGAAATGTCAAAACAGCCATTTCTTCATGTCCTATCATTTTTGGGCATAAAAGTTACATTGATGTCGTATTTAATTGTCAAAAAGGCTTTTCTTCAATCAAGAACTAAATTTAATGCATTTAGGGACCAGTGCAATAAACAGACAAACAAGGTTTAAAAATGTTAATCCTTTCAAGACCTAGTTGTTTTGCTCATAAAAAGTAACGTAGATGTGATGTTTAACTCTCTAAATGCTTTCGTTCGAATCAAGTACTAAAGTCAGGGTATTCCAGAGCAAAACATGGGAGGAAAAGATGCTAGGAAAGCAAATGAGGCGTGAATGAAGTCATGTTTTCTGAACAAACTTCTAAATGAAAACAATGAAGAAAATAATCGAGCAAATTAAAATAATTGGTCAAATCATCTGTGAAATGATTTGTCTATCAGTAAGAAATAAAATTCGTTACAGAAACATTTGAATCACCTGTGAATATTGTACAGCGATTCAGATGTGTCAAATGTTCCTCTATTCTATTTTTCCACTTTCAGCGAAATCATTTTTAAAAGATTTTACTGCTCCTTAATTTCTTATATAGTATTGGCCGAAAGGTAGAAGACACTTTGAAACACCAACTAAATATTAGAAGTTTCTTGTGCCATCGTAACAGGTACCATCCCATTTCTTAAAAGAAACAGATCCTTACACATGCAAGAGAACGATATGAGTCAACATTGTATATTGCCAGTTTTCAATTTTAGGGTAAGAATAATTACTTAAATTTTTGTATGTCGTTTTTACTATCTTCCTCTAGTAAATCTATTACTGTAAAATTATTTTCAATAGCAAATACATTATAGCAGAAATAACATTATTATGTGAAAGACATAATTAAAATTCTTACTCATATCGGAATCTTGACTGTAATCAACAGTAACGTTGTCAAATATATCTTATGATTTGGAAATTGTATCATAGCTATTGGTGTGAAGTAAATTTGGCAGAGCCAAGAAACATGGTTTGTACTGAGATTTCGTGTAGAAGACGGTTGGCACATCTCGTCATGTGTTAGAGATATTGTTTAGTGGGCAGAAGTAACCAACATAGGCGTCAGCCATGATGTTTCAGATTTGATGTTGTGGATCGAAGGTTAATAGTCAGTAGACAAAGAGCAGTATTATCAAACTGGAAGGTTATAATTTTCACTGCTAATACAGTCGGTGTGCTTAAGTGGCAATACGAATTTCTTATTTCTTCTTGCTGCAGGATTGTTGAGTTATCTGCAATGTGTTGTATCTGATGTGGTGCGATTTACTAAATGAAGGGAAGTAATGAAAGCTTTATTGGTTAGGTTTGCCGATTTATTCAGTTTAGTGGATCCGTTACTAGTGACAGTACTACTACTACTACTACTACCACTACTGCTGTCGTGTGACTAGGGCCTCCTGTCAGGTAGACCATTCGCCGGGTGCAAGTCTTTAAATTTGATTTATCTTCGACGACTTGCGCTTCGATGGGGATGAAATGATGATGAGGACAACACAGCACCCAGACCCTGAGCAGAAAAAATCTCAGACCCAGCCGGGAATCGAACCCATGCCCTTAGGATTAACATTCTGTTGCGCTGACCACGCAGCTACCCGGGACGGACGCCAGTGACACTGATTGTACAGTAGAAAATAGTAACAGGCAATAATGCTCCGATGTATAAGAAACCATACCGAGTCCCAAAGCAATTACAAGAGCTAATAGATGAATTCATTGACCAGCAGCTGGCTGATTGAGACGGGTTTTATTTATATTTAGTATAAAAAAACTATATTTCATGAACTCATACCTTTAATATCGAAATAGTAAAAAATATAAAAAGCTGACCTGTTGACTCTATTCTGTACATCTCTGATATTGCAGCGTTAACTAGATGATCACCACACTTGCTTCAAACGTGTCAGAAGGGGCAAGAAGACCACTGTGTGAGTTCTCACTTCAACAGCCATATAGCTGCTACTAAACGCTTCTTTAACCATTTGCGTCAAGAAATCGCTCTGATTGGGGCATTAATTCCCTATACTACAAACACTTTGTAAGAGACACATCTGTATTGTGCACGTGGAGAGAGACTGGTGTGTGAACAGGTCGTGAGAGAATAGTGAGTTTTTTGTTCGATTTAAAAACCTAGCCACCACGGAAGACAGTGCTTATCTGCAAACTGGTTTTAAGTGGGAATTTTTGTATGCATTGGAAGTATAACTGTTACTATCCTTTGACTAAGAGTAATACCACAGATATTCGTCCTGGGATCAGAAAAAGAATTTCTCGATGTTTATCTACTTATTTATTTTCTTCGCTTTTAGTTACAATACAGAGTTTATATATTGGTTATAGTGATAATACGTCAATAGAGGATCAAGAAATGACTGTTTTGCTACAGCCTTCTTTTCCTTCGATCTTCCATTCTTTCTGTTACCTGATATGTTATTTCATTTTATTACTTCATTTTTTGCCTTTCCGATATTCTACAGTCAGGGAGGTGTCACGCTGATGTGCACGTGTTATCTACAATCTAAATTTCTGTTGTGAAAAAAGGATGAAAATGCTTAACACATGCATAATGTAAAACATTTTACGCAAAATCTTTCAGAATTTTAAAAAACATGTTACTTTGGCAGTGCTATTATTACGAAAATATATACATTCACCTGGTTGAGGGAGAGAGAGAATAAGCATTTAATTGCGTTTGTGTGTGGTTTTGCATGTTGTTTTTCTACGTGTCTCGTGCCGTCCAACCGTGACTAAGGATAAATTTTATTTATGAATTACTCTGAACATAGTTTTCTGGCAGGAATTAAATGTTTAAATCATTGACAGTCTTAAAACGTTATAAACAAGTTTAGAACTCTTCCCTTGGATACAAGTTCTCATTCATCCATAAAATTTAAAATAACACACAATCCCCCTTTATCTTCTGTGCGAATTTGAGTCATGAGCTGATATGAGTGCGGTGTGACGTTAAATTTCATAAACTCGTAACTAAACGTATTCCAAATACATCATTTTTGTGAATTTAGGTGTTACGTTATACTTTATCTACGTCATGTGTTGTACGAATTAGTGGTTAAGATTAGCAAGCCCTTGTACCATACACTAATACATTTTATATTTGGCAATGCGAAAACAGAAAGCTACGCACATAGTTAGATAAGTGTCACAAGGTGGGTGCCAAGCTTAATAATATCGAAAGCAACTAGTGCACACAAGTGTACCGCGAAAGAAATAATGAACTGTCGGAACTGGAGGTGGCATCACATTTCAAAATATTTTAAAATTAACACCAGTGCTGAATCCTGAAATTGCTACCTACGTAACTATTGAAACTTCCTGGCGGATTAAATCTGTGTGCCGGAGCGAGACTCGAACTCGGGACCTTTCCTTTCGTGGGCAAGTGTTCTACCATCTGAGCTACCCAAGCATGACTCACACTCCGTCCTCACAGTTTTACTTCTGCCAGTATCTCGTCTCCTACCTTCCAAACTTCACAGAAGCTCTCTTGCGAACTATTATTTGAGGCAATATCACATCTACCCACAGTGCTGGGCATAAAATCCAAATGACTACATTAATAGTGTGGGGCTATTTTGACAATATGTTGTAGAGTTACTTGTGAAGAAATATCAGTGCACCAGCCTGATAGGTCGTAATTGTCACTGCTAACACACTAAGTGTATCTGAAGCTAACACGAATTTCTTCTTTCTTCTTACACGAGTTTCTCATCTCTTCTTACAGTGAAGTAACCAGGCCGGGATGGTTTTATGTACATTGTAATGTATCTTATGATAAACTGCTTATACAATCTCTTCTTGTGACAGGCACTTTACACGGTACGAAAAGAAGCTTGATGGCGGCCGGGTGGCCGAGCGGTTCTAGGCGCTACAGTCTGGAACCGCGCGACCGCTACGGACGCAGGTTCGAATCCTGCCTCGGGCATGGATGTGTGTGATGTCCTTAGGTTTAAGTAGTTCTAAGTTCTAGGGGACTGATGACCTCAGCAGTTGAGTCCCATAGTGCTCAGAGCCATTTGAACCCTTTTGAAGCTCGGCAACAATGAGTGATGATTGACTGAGGCGGCAAAGAGAGGAAATTAATTCTGCCAAAGTACTGCATATGTACCATTTCTTCGCTATACCACCTAGAACATTTACGTGCGTTTTGTTTTATTCCGCTGGCCGGAGTGGCCCAGCGGTTCTACGCGCTTCAGTCTGGAACCGAACGACCGCTACGGAGGCAGGTTCGAATCCTGCCTCGGGCATGGATGTGTGTGATGTCCTTAGGTTAGTTAGGTTTAAGTCGTTCTAAGTTCTAGGGGACTGATGACCTCAGATGTTAAGTCCCATAGTGCTCAGAGCCATTTGAACCATTTTTTTTGTTTTATTCCAACCAATCGCAGAAGGCGAAGAAACCTGCCTGATTCTTCCTCGCAAGAAACACTCACGAATTTGGTGGACAATGTCCTGCTGTCGGTTTCTTAAACATTATGTCCTGAACAAGATAGGACCCCCTACAATGGCTAATATCTTTGTGATGAAACATCTGAACGAAATTTCCGATTATATTAGGACTGGCAGAGATGAATCAATCCAGTAGCTAGCAGGATCTCCGACTTTGGATTTAATTGTACGAAGACAAGTAAATACTGGTGAAGGAATGCTTGCCGATGATGCTGAAGGTGTAGACAGTGCTCGTTATAATCTTTGTACTATATATTTGTGTACCTATAGAACACCGTTTCAG
This sequence comes from Schistocerca piceifrons, assembly GCF_021461385.2. Classification (NCBI taxonomy): domain Eukaryota; kingdom Metazoa; phylum Arthropoda; class Insecta; order Orthoptera; family Acrididae; genus Schistocerca; species Schistocerca piceifrons. The sequence continues at coordinate 269,722,164 of NC_060142.1, read as the reverse complement.
AGACCATAAAAATTCTTGCAGAGGTAGACTGGGGGCTGTGGTTAGAATCCACGACTTCCTAGCACTGTGAGAGGCAAACTACAAGATCTAATGCTTTACCTATTTACTCGGAAACTTATTTTTCTTGGCGGAGTGGGGGGGGGGGGGGGAGGGTTGACTAGCATAAAAATTTTCTACGCTGGGATACCTACAAAATAACTTGTACACATTAATTTACTATTACTTCAATGGAATACAAAATTGACCATATTTACAACGATCTGTAGCAGGAAGTTGTAAACAAAAATGTCATTTATGATATAAAATTAATCACTATGGTACACGTAGGAATAAATCGAGTTTAGGCCGAAAAATTATGCACTTAGATGGGCGTCATGGCTCGCTACTTAAATCAAGTCAGTGGTTCCATATGTCATGTATTTGGAACAGTTCATTACGAAATGAAACTTACGGGAGTACTACAAATTTAATGTGAGGGATAGGTTTGTACAACGTTTCCATGGCTGTACTACACTACACTTTAACATTACATTACCACCGGCCGATGTGGCCGTGCGGTCTAGGCGCTTCAGTCTGGAACCGCGTGACCGCTCCGGTCGCAGGTTCGAATCCTGCCTCGGGCATGGATGTGTGTGATGTCCTTAGGTTAGTTAGGTTTAAGTAGTTCTAAGTTCTAGGGGACTGATGACCAGACATGTTTAGTCCCATAGTGCTCAGAGCCATTATATTACCTGAATTATACTCGACAGATCACACACAAAGAAGTCCCGATGAGTCAAGTGCACTAGAATCGTATTCATTCACAAGGTCATGACCGATTTAATTGCCTATCTGTGCCTAAACATTACAATGAAATTCCTAAATTGATACTCATTTAACCAAGATTTGAAGCTCCTCTTGACATTCTTCCGTGTTTACGATTTAAAATTTGATTGTTTTGAAAATCAGCCTTATGCAAACACAATTTGTTTATTTTTGTTCTTACCCAGACATGTTTCGACACCTATGTGTCATCTTCTGTGGGTAAAATTTGTATTTCTGTAAAGTAAAATATGAAATTCATAATAGTTTAACTGTTTTAAGCCTAAGAATTACAATGTGTGCAAGTTGTTTTGTTTTGCTTAGATGCTCACCTTAAAATTACATCGCTAAATGAACTGCATCATTATATTCCGTTTTTTTGTGCTCTTTTTTGTCGTTTTCTTTGACAGCATGTCATCTGCAAAGTAGCCATGAAAGAAAATTAATGCGTATTTATCAAAAACTGTTCCGTGGGTAGACGTTATGTGCGTTTCTGTACTTACATTTTTGCGTCCTGTTGCGTGTCTGGTTGGTGTCTCGATCAATGGCTAGTCAGTGTACTGTTTCCACACAGTTTTTCACACAATTTGTGCTCACTAGTTTACTTCACATGCACTTACACAAAATGTGTCGAAACGTGGTCTCAACAGACACTTCAGACACCATTTTCTGTGAGAGATGTTATGTTATTGTCGCTACTCACTTGTTCATTATTTTAAAATTAGCACCACAACAAACACAAGACCAACGATGAATAGATAATAGATCACAGTGACGTGCAGAATGGTCAGAAGGGCTGAAACTACTAAGAGCAAGTTCTTCAGACGACGTGGGTTCATAAGTGCAGTGGTAACAACAACATTATTTAATAATAATATCATAACTGCCACCAGCTCTAAGTTCATCGCCGGTCGCTGTGGCCGAGTGGTTCTAGGCGCTTCAGTCCGGGACCGCGCTGCTGCTATGGTCGCAGGTTCGAATCCTGCCTCGGGCATGGATGTATGTGCTGTTCCTAATTTAGTGAGGTATATGTACTTCTAAGTCTAGCGGACTGATGACCTCAGATGTTAAGTCCCATAGTGCTTAGAGCCATTTGAACCATTTTTAAGTTCATCTCCAATTATAGACTTGCAGCCAACGGCTTCCTTTATACTTATTACATACATAACGGCTGCTACCCCACCATTCACCACGGTAAGAATGGATACAGATTTCATACGGCAGGTGTAGACAGCTTTCCAGTGGGGGGTGAGCACCGCGGGCGGCAGCGCTGACTGGAGAAAAACAAGGCGGCGTAGCGGCGACTGTAGTTGCTTCGCTCAGCAATGCACAGGAGTGCGGTGGCCTTCTACGGTAACCATGTCCCAGTGACGCCACCTCACTTTCTAATGCAGCACAGCCGGCCCGGCACCTGATGCGTTACCGGCGTTTCCAAGTGATGATAGCTGTATCCTGAGTCACCAGGCTGCAGCGTGGAGAGCAGACGCTTTGCGGGCTGAATGCGGAACCATGCCGTAGGATATACCATCAGCGACCATCTGCGGTGGCATTGTCTCCCGCAGGGCATCATTTCAGGAGCAGGTGGCACTTGAATATGGACTGCGAATCAAGATCCTCCGAGAGATACTCTGGAATCGGCTGATGTGCGCCAGCAGTTGCCCAGGCGGAAAGGCACCAGTTCACTTCCTGGCATCACCAGGATTTGGTGCAGCCCATAGGCCAGAGACTAGTGGAGGAAGCGACTAATTGTACACTACTGGCCATTAAAATTGCTACACCAAGAACAAATGCAGATGATAAACGGATATTCATTGAACAAATATATTATACTAGAACTCACATGTGATTACATTTTCACGCAATTTGGGTGGATAGATCCTGAGAAATCAGTACCCAGAATCACCAACTCTGGTAGTAATAACGACCTTGATACGCCTGGGCATTGAGTCAAACAGAGCTTGGATGGCGTGTACAGGTACAGCTGCCCATGCAGCTTCAACACGATACCACAGTTCATCAAGAGTAGTGACTGGCGTTTTGTGCCGAGCCAGTTGCTCGGCCACCATTGACCAGACGTTTCCAGTTGGTGAGAGATGTGGAGAATGTGCTGGCCAGGGCAGCATTCTAACATTTTCTGTATCCAGAAAGGCCCGTACAGGACCTGCAACATGCGGTCGTGCATTATCCTGCTGAAATGTAGGGTTTCGCAGGGATCGAAAGAAGGGTAGAGCCATGGGTCGTAACACATCTGAAATGTGACGTCCACTGCTCAAAGTGCCGTCAATGCGAACAAGAGGTGACCGAGACGTGAAACCAATGGCACCCCATACCATCACGCCGGGTGATACGCCAGTATGGCGATGACGAATACACGCTTCCAACGTGCGTTCACCGCGATGTCGTCAAACACGGATGTGACCATTATGATGCTGTAAACAGAACCTGGATTCATCCGAAGAAATTACGTTTTGCCATTCGTGCACCCAGGTTCGTCGTAGAGTACACCATCGCAGGCGCTCCTGTCTCTGATGCAGCGTCAAGGGTAACCGCAGCCATGGTCTCCGAGCTGATAGTCCATACTGCTGCAAACGTCGTCGAACTGTTCGTGCAGATGGTTGTTGTCTTGCAAACGTCTCCATCTGTTGGGTCAGGGATCGAGACGTGGCTGCGCGATCCGTTACAACCATGCGGATAATATGCCTGTCATCTCGACTGCTAGTGATATTAGGCCGTTGGGATCCAGCACGGTGTTCCGTATTACCCTCCTGAACCCACCGACTCCATATTCTGCTAACAGTCATTGGATCTCACCAACGCGAGCATCAATCGGTTGAAAACTTTCCTCATGTCAGCACGTTGTAGGTGTCCCCATCGGCGTCAACCTTGTGCGAATGCTCTGAAAAGCTAATCTTTTGCATATCACAGCATCTTCTTCCTGTCGGTTAAATTTCGCGGCTGTAGCACGTCATCTTCGTAGTGTAGCAATTTTAATGGCCAGTAATGTAATTGAGACTGGCGTATAGTACTGAGAATAGACAGCGGTAGATGCGACAGATGCCGTTGCGTGTGGGTGGCCAGAATTTCCATTGACTGATTCACCTTACATTTATTATTAAAAATTGTTCCCGTCACTTAAGAGGCCATGGCAAAGGACAGCAGGACCTAGCGAGTGATTACAACGCTCGATTCTGTGTTGGAGTGGAGAGTTCCGTCAGATCAGGTCGGTACCTTTTCGACGCTGGCTGCAGGTTGCAGAGCTGACTTGCGAAGGTGCTCATAGGTAGTAGACTTTTTCTGCCTCTGCAAACCACTTAAACATCCCATCTCACATTTTCCATTTCTTTTACATTTATGTGCACTTCTCGTTCCTAGACTGCCCAAGTCCAGTTTGCAATGTTCGATGGCTGGCATGCTTAACAGCTATTTACTCTCTGACACACTCGGTCATTAGGTGGTGAACAGGGAGTGCAGGAGGGTGGGCAGCTTTCCGCTGTGGATAGATGTAAGCTGCACAACCGGATTTTCCATGGTACTTGACGTTGGGGCGCCTTCCATCATAATTTCGTGGTGTAATTACTGTTATAGTGTTGCATTTGTCGAAGCATTTTGCTCCCTGTTAATACATCCCTTGTGTGCTGCCATTAATTCATCCAGGGAACTAAGGAGGATTGGATTTAGGTATTGTCCAGAAAGATCGGATCGCTACAATGTGTAGAGGTTTTACAGGCAAGTACAGCAACGGATATGTCATGCTCAGAATCGCAGTCCCTGTTAGGGGTACTGGCAGCCTAAAAGGTGGCCTCGAAACGTCACAAAGCTTACCGTTTATCAGTATACCACTGCCTTACGGCTCCAAACGTTCTGCACCCTTAGGGCGCCCCTGCTCGGTAATAACCACTTCCGGGTCGTATATGGAATGTACACACTGACTGTCTGCCTCGTGGAAAACACTGTTATGATGCATGAGTGACCTGTTGGCATCTTTTCACTCCTGACCCGACGAAAAACTGCTCCATTTCACACGTCTCTAAGGCAGTCTAGATCATTCGGGACGGGTATATTGTAAGTTGCTCATATTGGCTGCGTTGCAGTTCGTCTACTAACCTTAGTGTATGTATTAAAAGCGGAGCAGCCCTGACAGAAAGGGCATTTCTCACCAAGATAAGTATACTAATAGTAGTATCAAACATAGGCCTTCATTTGAGGCAGAAATTTCTGAGAATATACGTCTGGAGTACGGCATTTTACGGTAGTAAAACATGGACTGTGGAAAGCCGGAGTAGAAGAGAATCGAATCATTTCAGATCTAGTGCTACAAACGAATGTTGAGAAATAGTGTATAGGTACATAAGAAAAAGCCCCAATAAGCCACGACAAAAATTTAAAACCAATGATAATAATCATTAGCGCGGCCGCTGTTATTCGCCTTCCGGCGTAGCAAAATAATCGTGGTGTACGCATACGTGGAGAACTTGTTTGCGCAGCAATCGCTGACATAGTGTAACTGAGGCGTAATAGAGGGGAACCAGCCTGCATTCGCTGAGGCAGATGGAAAACCGCCTAAAAACCATCCACACACGGGCCAGTTCACCGGACCTCCACACAAGTCCGACGGGCAGATTCGTGCCGGGGACCAGGCGCTCCTTCCCGCCAGGAAAGAACACAAGAGGTACTAGGTAGTCATTCTAGGCTTATTAACCTGAACTATCAGGGATGCTTATCATCCTTAACTCTAAGTAGGACAAATGCACTGTGTGATCATAAGTATCCGGACACATACCTGAAAATGTTTGTGGCGCCCTCCGCCAGTGGTAATGTTGGAATTCAGTATAGTTTTGGCTCTCCCTTAGCCTTAATGACAGCTTCCACTCTCACAGGCACATGTTCAACCAGGTGCTGCAATTTCTGTGCTGGAAGGTTTCTTTGAGAATGGCAGCCCATTCTTCACAGAGTGCTGCACTGAGGAGAGGTATTGATATTGGTCGGTGTGGCCTGGCACAAAGTCGGCATTCCAAAACCTCCCAAAGGTGTTCCATTGGATTCAGGTCAGGACTCTGTGCGGGACAGTGCATTACAGGGATGTTATTCTCGTGTAACCACTCCGCCACAGGCTATGCAATATGAACAGGTGCTCGATCTTGTTGAAAGATGCAGTTGTCATCCCCGAATTGCTCTTCAACAGTGGGAAGCAAGAACATGCTTAAAACATCAATGTAGGCCTGCGCTGTGATAGTGCCATGTAAAACAGCAAGGGGTGCAAGCCCCCTCCATGCAAAACACAACCACACCATAAAACCACCGCCTCTGAGGGTTGGGTTGTTTTGAGGGAAGAGACCAAACTGCGAGGTCATCGGTCTCATCGGATTAGGGTGTTGTGTGATGTCCTTAGGTTAGTTAGGTTTAAGTAGTTCTAAGTTATAGGGGACTGATAACCATAGATGTTTAGTCCCATAGTGCTCAGAGCCAATTGAACCATTTTTTCATCGGATTAGGAAAGGACGAGGAAGGAAGTCTGCCGTGCCCTTTCAAAGGAACTTTCCTGGCATTTACCTGGAGCGATTTAGGGGAATCACGGAAAACCTCAATCAGGATGGCCGGACGCGGGATTGTACCGTCGTCTTCCCGAATGTAAGTCCATTGTGTTAACCACTGCGCCACCTCGCTCGGTCCACAGTCTCTGAATTTTACTGTCTGCGCAACACACGCTGGCAGATGACTTTCGCCGGGCTTTGGCCATACCAACACCCTGCGACTGGATCGCCACATTGTGTACCGTTATTCGTCACTCCACAAAACGTTTTTCCACTGTTCAATCGTCCAATGTTTACGTTCCCTGCACCAAGCGAGGCATCGTTTGGCACTCGCAGGCGTGATGTGTGGCTTATGAGCAGCTGCTCGACCATGAAATCCCAGTTTTCTCATCTCCCACCTAATCGTCACAGTTCTTGCAGAGGATCCTGGTGCAGTTTGGAGTTCCTGTGTGATGACCTGGATAGATGTCTACCTATTACACATTATGAACCTCTTCAACTGTCGGCGGTCTCTGTCAGCTAACAGATGAAGTCGGTCTGTACGCTTTTGTGCTGTACGTATCCCTTCACCTTTCCACTTCACTATCACATCGGGAACGGTGGACCTAGGGAAGTTTAGGAGTGCGGATATCTCGCACACAGACGTATGATATAAGTGACATCCAGTCACCTGACCATGTTCGAAATCCGTGACTTCTGTGGAGTGCCGCATTCTGCGCTCTGACGATGTCTAATGAGTATGGAGGTCGCTGATATGGAGTACTTGGTAGCAGGTGTCCGGATACTTTGATCACATAGTGTATCAGCTTCACCATAGAGGAGGAGGAGGAGATTTGTGTTTAACGTCCCATCGACAGCTTAACTGGTTGATCCTTTGCGAGAAATGAACCTTGTGGCAATGTGCCACTGACAGCAGTCTTCTCCAGAGCGAAAAATGTTTCCATGACTTCTACCTTGCATTGTGCAACCTCAAATTTAGCGCAGTGCTCCAAATCTTGGATCATGAAGTTACCTGTACCTATAGGAAGTCAAAAATTCAATATTTTCCCGACCTGCTTTGTTCCAGCCTGAAAACTTAACGTCAGTGAATCCAACAAATGCATGACACTACCTTCAACGGCACAGATCACATACCATTTCCCACGAGGTCCAAACTTGTCACGGACATGTGCAAACCCATGTATAAGAAAAACGAATGTTCCCTGCAGTTCACTGTGCCAGTAAAAGAACATACCGCCTTTGCATACCTTTCTGTGGAAGTAAAATTTATTGTGAGCGTTGCTCGGCCGACCTGGGGCTCCTGTTGCTGTTTAACGGTTGATTATGCCGTTCCTATTATGTCCGTTTCTTTGCCCACAGTTCCGTCTTCGATGTCCGTCTTTCCTACAACTTTTATACTGTGGTTGACGACAATCCCTCCGTATGTGGTCAAAACTCCCACAATGGTAGAAATTTACATTAGTGAAAAAGACAATTCTTCCATCTTGGATTCGAGTTACTTCATCTACCTCTTCCAAATCCGTTGCTATGGAAGACATTAGGTGACAGGTCGTGTGGCAGTCTCCGTAACATTGTGTGCAGCGTCCTGTGTTGAGTTTTCCGCAGAAGGACCCTAATTGTGTCATTATTGTTAACTCATGGGTATAAACACCTAGTTTTTATATTCTATCCAGGAAACTCCCAATAGACTCTCTCTGCTTCTGTGACACACTCTCCAACTGCTCGGAATATTACCTGCAACTATTCTATCTTCTACACCTCTGCGCTAGATCACTCCTATGTGCATCAACTGACTAGCACTTCCCAGGTCCTCACGATACATTTTTTAAAATTTTGTATTCTCGTTAAATGTAACTTTGCTCGTTCAGGACGCACTTCGACATCTACCGACGACACTCATGTCAGGATACTCAACGAAATTGTGCGTACCAATCGAAGAGTGACTGTCCGAGAGATTGCAGAAGAATGTAGCGTTTCAGTTGGATTGGATCATGAAATCCAGACACAGCATCTTCGAATGTATCATGTTGCCACCAAGTTTGTTCCACCGCTCAGGAATCAAGACCACAAAGACCTTCGACCCGCAATCTGTGAAGAACTTTTGGATCACGCAAGTGAGAACTAGATGTTCTTTAAGAGAATTGTAACTGGTTATGAGACCTGTATCTACTGTTATGATGTCGAGACGAAGGTACATTGTTGACGATGGGAAGGGAAAGGTTCTCTAATACCAAAAACGCTCGTCAGGTAAGGTCAAAAGAGAAAGCCATCATGATAGTTTTCTTTGACTTTGAAGGATTAGTTCATCATGAATTCGTGCTTCAGGGACAAACGTTTAATTGATTGTATTATCGGGACATGTTGCAACGCCTGCAGGAAAATATGAGAATGAAACGGCCTGAAATGTGGCGAGACAATTCATAGCTCTTGCATCACGATATTGCACGGCATATTCATCCCTGTTGGTGTCTGACTATTGCGTAAAACACGAAATTACTTTGCTGTCTCAGCCTCCGTACTCTCCAGGCCTGAACCCTGTGAACCTTTTTTCATTACCAAAGTCGGAAATCCCGTTGACGAAGATTTGCAACGACAAACAAAATAAAAGAAAATTCGCGGACGGAGCTTCGCGAGATCCAGCAAGAGGCGTACCAAGATTGCTTCGTGAAGTGGAAACGGCGTTGGGTGCGGTATATCAATTGTGGAGGAGAGTGTTTACAAAAACTTCATGCAAAATAAGTAAAAGAAAACGGTAGAAATTTTTTTTGTACGAAGTTCCGGAATTTTTTGAGCAGACCTCGTACAGGCCTATATTATTCCCTCTCATGTGGGCTACCTGAACCGCGGCCTGAATGGTAACCTTCTGTGACTTTAACTCACCGTAAAGACACAAGGACAAACACAAAAGCCTAAATACAATGGAATAAACACAAGGAATCTTGATGTGCATCTTCATGTTTTCGCGGCGCAAAGGCCGTTCCATAAAATTTCGAGCATGCAGCCACATAAATACAGCTTCTTCTTCTAATATTTTGGCTGAATACCTTCCAGCCATCTCTAGAGTGAGCTGACGTAACTAACACTCCAGCACTTGCTCCGTCCTTATTAGATCCCCTATGAGTGCGTTCATACCCCTGACAAACGACACGTACAGTCCAGGAGAGATGCACAGAGCACCGCAGGTGCACTCGTCTCTTACAATCTAATAAATCTGCAGCAGCGCAGCATTGTATTGACACTGGGCACTCAATAGTGTACGATAATGCCGAAATTTTAGGCTTGACTTCATCTTTCTGGGACTCAGTAGTGAAAGAAGCCATTTCAATTCGGTTGGCGGAGAATTTAATTAATAGAGATAGCGGCTTCAGCCTGGACAAATCATGGAATCCGACAATTTCTGTAATTAAATCACAAAGACTTCGAGATGGTGTAGCTCTCTGTGACACATCGATATCACCGTGTGGGTCGATTGCGCAGCCATAGGTTTAATTTTGTTAAATAGCACCACCACATAAAAACTAACAAAAATTTATTGACAGCAATAACATGATATATTCAGCAGAATTCGTACAGTGGATGTATACAGCATCCCAGTTGCGTGTGATGACATTGGGTAGTAGCAGTAACGACAGCAAAACAAGACAACTTCTATTGGCTGAGCAAACAAAGTGTAGCAGCATATGGTGGCCGTGTACGGCAACCATGTTCCAGTATTCTTACATCAAATGCTGATTCAGCACAACCAGTCCTACCACATCAGTCCACCTAATTTTCAACATTCCTCGGGAGCACCACATTTCAAATGCTTCGATTCTCTTCTATTCCGGTTTTCCCGTAGTCCATACTTCACCACCAAAGTGTACTATCCTCCAAACGTACTCAGAAATTTCTTCCTCAAACTAAGCTGTACTATGATTTATGATTGAAACTAGTACCCTTCTTTTGGCTACTAAGTGATCATAAATTTTGATGCCGAACTTCTTGCTCTGTTCTCATTTCTGCTACTTTTCATTACATTCGTCTCTTTTAGTGTTAATTTAAATCGGTTTCCAGTGTTCATTATATTCAACATATTTTTTATTTTATTTTTCTTCATTTACACGTAAAGTTCCGTAAAGACCAAATTGAGAAGCAAATCTCCAACGGCATGGAACGTGTCAGTACATGAAATCACTACATAAAAGTAATAACAGGTAAAAATAAAATATTTATGAACCCAAAAACAGTCAAGCCATAAGTTTAAGCAAACGCAGTCAACAATAGGAAAAGAATCAGGTTAATTTTTCAAGGAACACGACAGAATAGAGGGAGTGATCCACGAGAAAACTCTTCAGTTTGGATTTAAAAGCGCTTGGATTACTGCTACGATTTTTTAATTGGAGTGGTAGCTTATTGAAAATTGCACACCTTTCTGCACAAGTGTTAGGGAAGTCTGATGCAAATGCTGGTTTGATTTCGGCCGAGTATTAAGTAAGTGAAAGCTGCTTATTCTTGAGAATAAGCTAATATTGTTAACAAGAAAAGAGAGAGAGAGAGCCAATGTCAAAATATCCAGACTAGTGAACAGGGGTCGACAAGAGGTTCGTGAACTTGCACCACTTATCGCCCGAACCACCCGTTTCTGAGCCAAAAATATTCTTTTATAATGGTAGAATGGGAAGAGTTAACCCAAAATATAAAACCATACATCATTAGCGAAAGAAAATAAGCAAAATAGACTAATTTTCGTGTCAAACGATCACTCACTTCAGATACTGTTGGAATAGTAAAAATGGCAGGATTAACTCTTTCAACAAGACCCTGAATGTGGGCTTTCCGCAACAGTTGACTATCTATCTGAACATCTAGAAATTTGAGCGGTTCAGTTTCACTAATCATATGCCCATTCTGTGAAACTAAAACGTCAGGTTTTTTGAACTGTGTATTAAAAACTGTAAAAACTGAGTGTGAAACTTCCTGGCAGATTAAAATTGTGTGCCGGACCGAGACTCGAACTTGGGATCTTTGCCTCTCACGGGCAGGTGCTCTACCATCTGAGCAATGTAGAAGACGAGGTACTGTCTGATGTGAGTCTGTGAGGACGGGGCGTGAGTCGTGCTTGGGTAGCTCAGATAGTAGGGGACTTGCCCGCGGAAGGCAAAGGTCCCGAGTTTGAGTCTCGGTCCGGCACCCAGTTTTAATCTGCCAGGAAGTTTCATATCAGCGCACACTCCGCTACCGACTGAAAATCTCAATATGGAAACATCCCCCACGCTCTGGCTAAGCCATGTCTGTGCAGTATCCTTTCTTCTAGAAGTGCTAGTTCTGCAAGATTTGCAGGAGAGCTTCTGTGAAGTTTGGAAGGTAGGAGACGAGGTGCTGGCAGAAGTGAGGCTGTAAGGACGGGACATGAGTCATGCTTAGGTAGCTCAGATGGTAGAGCACTTGCCCCTGAAAGCCAAAGGTCCCAAGTTCGAGTATCGATGCGGCACACAGTTTTAATCTGCCAGGAAGTTTCATATCAATGCAAACTCCGCTGCACAGTGAAAATCTCATTCTGTAAAAAGTGAGTCTTACTGTGATTTAGCGTCAGTTTATTTTCTACAAGCCATGACCGTAGATCATGATCTGCATGAGCCAATGTTGCACACAACATCCTTTACTCCCAAGCTAGTGTCATCGGCAACCATAAATATTTTAGAGTTACCGTAATACTAGAGGGCATATCATTCTGTAGTTCTTCTTCACAGTGTTATCACCAAATCATATCAATACTGTCCTTTCGTAGTTCATTTGTAGGGCTTCTGACAAATAGTTCTACAATTTAAAAATTGACGGCAGTTTTAAAAATGAAAGATAGCAGATTGTGGAAAATTTAAAAGTTGATGGCAATTTTAAAAATGAATGATAGCAGACAGTGGACAATTTAAAAATTGACAGAAAATTAACTTCAGAAAGGTGGATCTAGCTCAGATGTATTTCACAGCCCATACCACATTCCGTCCATTCCGCCGAACCCAACGACATATTAAAATGATGCAAGAAAATGATGTCAACTTACATTATTTATAAAAAAACATACCTACTTCTGGAGTAACAATAAAATATCGTATTCATATACAAATACGTATCTCTGCGTTCAATCATTGTAATTATTAAAAATATTTTTAAAATATTACCAAGCTTCATTATGACTGTGAATCTTACAGATATTTACGTAAAATTGCGTAACACACACACTCACATACACTGCATAACGTAAGACCTCACTGTCATTCCCCTCCTCCAGTCACAGCCAAGTATTTTAACAGACATTAAAGTGGAACAGCCAAACACAACGTAGCCTCTAACATATCAGATTTATTTGTCCAAAAATTACTTTGAAATTATTTCCCCATAAATATGTCATTGAAACATGCCCACTTAAAAAGCTGAGTAAAATGACGTCAAAAGTACTGTCAAATAAGTTTTCATTACTTACTAAAAACAAATGCATCGTTTATTGGCTGGCTCGCCAGTCACATCTGTAACTTGCATGTCATTCTCTATGGCCTATAAGAATGAGTATAAAACATACTTTCCATAAATAGATGAAACATTAAAGTTTGCCTATAAATGTATTTAACAAATTACCTAGTTGGTTGGAAATTAGAATTTCGTACTCTGTTTACACATTGTATTAACAGGTAGAGACGTTAATTAGCTTGAAAACAGGGCGGTAACGTACAGATGAAACAAGGAAGAGACTTAATTGATAATTAAATGCCTAACTAACAAAACAAAGTGTATTAAATAGATTGCAGTTACTGTCGCAAGAGTAAATTACAGCGGTAAGACACGTCGTGATGAGAGTATCTACAGACGTCACTAGAATGTGTGACAGGCGAAAACTTGAGAACTGGAGCGAGTCGTAAGTCCGAACATTTATTTAATTCTTAGCTGCTTTTGTTACATATTACCTAAACCATAAGGGATACGGCAAAACATTTTCATAGTTTCATTATTAAAATTCATAGCGCATTAAAAATGAGAAAATACATCGTGCGGGTAGCATCAACAGCAGTCGCTAGATCGCGAAGCGTTCGAAAGATTGAGCAAAACCCGAGAGTTTACGAACTGTAACGTAAACTGTTCGAGCAGTTCTAGTGCTACTCAAACACAGCCCTAGTTTTAATTATTCACTATTAGGCGGCAGGTCTCTGAGAGGGCATAAAGTTGTCACTTTATCCACCGCAGCCACTTTAGCTACCTATACTCTATTTTACAAAAGGATTATAGTCCTGTAGGATTACTTGTGTCTCAAAATGTTTGATTCCTTTTTGAGAAAACATTAAGTCCCTAAACCGTCTGTTGAGATTATTAACCACTTATTTTTAGGGCGGGGTGGGGGGACGGGGGGTAACTGAGATATGTTTTCTGTATCCATGCACATAGACATAGAATCTAAACAGAAAAGTGCCGATGTCATTGATCTCTTAAGGGTAATAAATCCGTACGAAAATAAGCTACACTGCAGAAAGGTTCGTGAGGCACTGTCTCGGGTACTTACCTGCTTTCCCACGCGTGAGCGCTACTATCGTCAAAATACTCACAAGGCTGTAAAATGCCAGAAAACGAGACTATGTTTGATGTTGCTCCTAAGAAAAGGAAAAAAATATGTTGTGAGAAGTAAACAATATAAAACAAATGCTATAAAGGAAGTAAGTGCATGTGGTGAAGCATGCATTTCCTACAGTGGAGTACTCATTGAGAAATAGGGTCAAAATGCAGGTAAATATAAGAAATTTGAGTGACTGATTTAGCGCATTAAACCGTAGGTGCAACAATTAGTACGTTTCAGGAACAATGTATGTTGTTTGTTATCTCTCAAACAAAATAATGTCAAATGCACTATAGTTAATTGTGAGACATTCTTTGAAGGCCGACTTTCCAGACTGTTCTTAAGGGTAGAACTAGTTTTATACCTTTGTTTGTACAACAATGTTTAATTGTTAATAATAGTGTTGATCATAGTTTCAGCATTCAATACTTACGTGCGCAAGGAGAATAAACCAATTAAATTAAGAATCATGCTTTGCACCAAATAATAACATAACGCTATGGCTTTTCAGTTATAGTAAGAAAAGCTATACTGACGCTCCAAAGAAACTGCTATAGGTATACGTATGCAAATACAGAGATATGTAAACCCGCAGAAGACGGCACTGTGGTCGGCAAAGCCTATATAAGAAAACAAGTGTCTGGTGCAGTTACTGCTGCTACAGCGGTAGGTTATCAAGATTTAAGCGGGTTTGAACGTGGTGTTACAGACTGCGCACGAACGATGGGTCACAGTATCTCCGAGGTAGGGATGAAGTGGAGAGTTCCCCTACCACCATTTCACGAATGTACCGTGAATATCTGGAATCCGGTAAAACATCAAATCTCCGACATCGCTGCGGCCGGAAAAAGATCTTGCAAGAACGGAACCAATGACGACTGAAGAGAATCTTTCAACCCTTCTGCAAATTTATGCAGATTTCAATGCTGAGACATCAAAAAGTGTCAGTTTGCGAACCATTCAACGAAACATCATCGATATGGGCTTTCGTTGGCGAAGGCCCACTCGTGTAACCTTGATGACTTCACGACACAAAGCTTTACTCCTCGCTTGGGCCAGTCAACACACTAGGCTGTTGATGACTCGGAACAAGTTGCCTGGTCGGACGAGTCTCATTTAAAATTGTATCGAGCCGTTAGACGTGTACGGGTATGGAGAACACCTCATGAATCCATGGACCCTGCATTTCAGCAGGGAACTGCTCAAGCTGCTGGAGGCTCTGCAGGTCTAGGTTCGACTCATACAGGTGACACGTACCTAAGCATCCTGTCTCATCGCCTGCATCCTTTCATATCCAATGTACATTCCAAAGGACTTGGGTACTTCCAGCAGAACAATGCGACACACCACACGCGGGCCTACTCGATATTAGGAATTTGTACCATTTTCGTTGGCACTTTTGTGCGTATCTGACACATGATTTTATAGGACTGTGTTTAGTTCCTAAACTTATAGGTGCCTTACGAAATGTTTTGAGATTTTCATTGAAGAGGGAGAGGAAGAAATATTCTTAACTCTCTGCTGGATGAGCACAAAGGGTGTACAGGATCTTAATTTGCAACGAATGGTTAAAGTGGTCTATCAAGCGCAAGGTAGATCTCGCAAAGAAGACCCAAATCTGAGAGACGAAGCATTTAAACACAATGTACTGTTGCAAGAGAAAAAGACGCAGGATTGCAGGGATGCCTTGTTATCCTTATGCAGTGTGTCTGCTAAGCGCTTAAGAGGACTTCACACATTGCTACTTCTGTGTCGGTTACCAGAAGATACTAGTGGCACTGTTAAGGTAGATCAACTGAGGCTTATTCCGGAACATATTGAAATGTTTCCGGTGAAACAAGGCCACTACCCCGGCAAAATACTCCATTTTTTAGATGCGTCCTTGTCTCTGAGCAAGAGGCATTTACTCTTTAAAGAGACGCATCCAAATGCTAATGTAAGTTATTTGTTTTATTACAAATACTTCAATAAAAACTTTGCACTGCGGTTTGGGTGCCCGCAAGTTGGTGGGTGCTGTGTTTGTGAGGAATTAAACAATAAAATTAAAAATCAAACTCTGAATCTGTGATGGTATATTCCTTAGTTATTGAGCTGGACAGTTTCTTGATGTTTCTCAAAATTTGAGTCATGTGACTGAGGTACCTTTCTCCAATGACACTTTCAATTTTGGTCAGGGTTAATATTATTTTGAGTATTAGTAAATGTAAAGTGAAATACATATCTGCAAAATGCTGAGCTGTTTAAAGTGTCATCTGTAACTCGTACAGAACTAACGGCATAGATAATTTAAACAATGAAAAATCCAGGATGGAATAAAGACAGGATTATGAAAACAACAGAATCCTACTCACCATAGAGAGGAGATGTTGAGCAGCAGATAGGCGTAACAAAGACGCTGTGAAACAGGTAAGCTTCTGCGTGCGCGCGCGCGCGCGCGTGTGTGTGTGTGTGTGTGTGTGTGTGTGTGTGTGTGTGTTTTTGCGTGTGAGTGTGTGTTATCTAAGTTCGAAGAAGGCCTTTTGGGAGAAAGCTTACTTGTTTGACAGCCTATCTGTGACTCAACATCTCCGCCATGTGGTGAGTAGCAATCTACCCTTTTCATAATACTGGCATAGATAATTCCTGAGACAACCTCTGTTATTCTGAAAGCATAATCTCTGTGTGTTTGGTTACCTAAGGTTTCTCTGTTTATTAATTTATAGTTATGCAGGTAAGAAACTTTCGTCTTCAGTTTCGAATCACCTATAGGCCTACTTGTAATCGTGAGTACGTCTTGTGTAAATGAACTAACACTGCTCATTAAGTCTGCGATGTGAATATTTCAGTTCCGCTTCGAAGCTATTCATTGTCTGAAACCTGAGCGTTATCGACTTTTCGTACTTCTTCATTTGAATGTTACAAACGTTTTGTGCGGAGTTCTGCACTGTAGTCTCAAAACGAGAAATTGATTGTTCCATCAGTTTTCGTGCGTACACCCGCGACAGCAATACTTCCTTTTCCGATATTTCGACCGTTAAGCTTTGCCATATACACCTACGAAACACTCCGCAAGCTATCGTACGCTGGGGGCAGGGATACCATGTACCAGTACTAGTCATTCCTTCCCCTGTTCCATTCGCAAATAGAGAGAGAGAGAAAAAAACTGTCTGTATACCTCCGTATGATCCTTAATTTCTCGAATCTTATCTTTGCGGTCCTTACGCGCAACATATGTTAGAGGCAATAGAATTGTTCGGAAGTCAGCTTCAGATGCTGGGTCTCTAAATTTCCTCAATAGTGTTCCTCGGAAAGAACTTCGCCTTCCATCCTGGGATTCCGTTTTGAGATCCTGAAACAGCCCTGTAACACTTAGGTTTTGTTCGAATCTACCGGTAACAAAACTAGCCCTCAGCCTCTGAACTGCTACGATGTCTTCCTTCAATCCGACCTGGTACGGATCCCAAACAATCGAGCAGTACTCAAGAATAAGTGGCACTAGCGTGCTATATGCGGTCTCCTTCACAGGTGAACCACTCTTTCCTAAAATCTTCTCAATATACAGAAGTCGACCATTCGCCTTCCCTACCACAGTTCTCACATCCTCGTTCTACCTCATATCGCCTTGCAGCGTTGTAACGACTTGACCATGTCAAGCAGGACAAATGCTTACCGAAAATACAGAAATATGTAATCTGTCTGTTGCTCTTCATCCATGGTTCTCAGTATATCATGTGACAAAACGGCGAGCTGAATTTCGCACGAGAGACGATTTCGAAAACAGTGTTGATTCGTGGAGATA